>NC_041814.1:2652241-3265488 GCF_900964775.1 Scleropages formosus
TTTTTTTTGCTCTTTTGTCATCTTTTCTCTTCTCTCCAAATGAAAATAGGCAGTTACTTTCAAAACTGTGTTTCCTGTGTGTGTTCAAGTGCTTCTGGTGTTATTAAAAAAAAAGACTCAGCAACCCAAGTTAAAAGGGGATGCAGCTTTTTTGTTTCTTACTGCATGGATATTGTAAAACTGTATAGAAAATTGCAGGAATGACCTGTGCTTTAGTAGGGGGGAGGATGGAGAGACTGGGGAGAGAGGAAGGTTCACATCAAGGGAAGGGGGTGGGAGCGGCGTGGGGTCTGGGCAGAGCCAGGGTCCTTGTCTTTAGAATCTTGTCATTGTTGTTTTCACTGGTCATGTGCATGTGTTGTAAAAAACCGCCCCCATTGTTCCCACATGTTGCTGTGGTGTGCGTACACACCAGCAGCAAAAGATAGTGTGCTCAGCGCACACACTCAGAGCACAGTCTCAACAATTCTTTGGAACCCCCTCCTGGCGTGATTTTATTTCTCTCAGCTGGGTGATCATTTGTCTTAATGTTCTGTAGGATGTAACTTGTGTATTTATACTGTTTATTTATTTGGGATGTCATTTTTTTTCCCCCCATACTGGACTGAACACAAGCAACCAGTGCATAGCAACTGACCCCTCCAAATAGGAATGTTCTCTTCTACTGTCAAACAGCAAATATGTGTTTCCCCCTTGGAGGCTGCAAGTTTAACTTTAGAAAGGTACGATGAAGACCCCAGTCACACTGTGCTCTCCCTGTTCTGTTACCTGTTAAATCAATCAGAACCAAGTGTCTTTGTGATGGTAGAAGACAATCAGTTTCAAAACTAGAGAAAGGAAAGGAACAGGCAGGTAGAAAGGATGGAGGGAGAGATGGGAAGTGAGGTTCTCAGAGTACCGCACTGCTCTGTTTTCAAATGGGCAAAACGAATGCCCTTTGACCTTTCACCCCAAGGTATCTTCAACTTGTCACTGACTCATCCATCATCTGTAATGGTCTCATTCTGCTGAGTGCACACCACAAGAGAATATTAGCAGTAGATACATGTGCTGACCCAAACTTCAAAACTCTGACACGTTCTCACTATGGTCAGGTCAAATTTTACCCTAAAACCGTTACAATGTCAACATTACGTCCCTTCCGCACACCCTCCCAAATCACACGTACGGAGATTCAAAAATACCCTCCTCCTGCAAATGTCCTCATATTTGAAAACTTGGAATAACTGGAGCACCCATTCTTTAAGGATCCTTTAGATAAAAAGTGTACACGTGCTTACTGAGTAATTGCATGCCATTATCTGCCTCAAATTCCTCAAAGTATAACGAATAATTAATTGCGATTGCTTTCCCCTGAGACGGGAGATATACAGCATGAAAACAGGCATGTACTATTCATCGACTCCCTTTAAACAGGGTACCCTGCTCTTCTAATGATGAAACTGGGCACAAGAAAAAGTGTGTCTGGCAGGTTTGTTTTGCACAGAAAGCTATGCAAACACCTGACCCCCCATTCTGATTGTTGCTGCTGGGTCAGAGTGTCCAAACCCCACCCCCTCATCCCTCATGTGTCTGGCAGCCTCAGTCACTCAGGGTACTGTTACAGGGTGCCTGAAAATGCACTACATGACAGACACGTACATAACTGCCCTATTCCAGTTACCACAAGGGTGTCCATGGATGTAAACACGTAGGCGAAAAGGTACTGAGCCACGACAATTTACATGGAAACGCTGGCTGCATGTTAAGCGCAGTTTAAGATGCACATTTGGAAACCACAGCCAACTCATACATCTTAAAGTGGATGGATGCATACATGTACGCATTCCCACACAATAACACTTACATATGAATTCCTCTTTCATCAGAAAGTCTACCCAGGGTGGCCCTGAATCAATACCAAAGATGAAATCCTAGGTATGACAATCCCACCGCAAACCAAGGGAAATGTACAAATTTTCACGCGAACGCAGTCCCACCGGCTTCACTGTCCTGACTCACACGTCAACGTGAATCTCATGGCCTCTCACACAAGCATACGCACTTAGAGGAAACAACCCCCATGAGTCTAGGTACACAATTATCATGTGTAGGAGTTTTGTAGCTATTGTAGACCATTGGGCAATATTAGCGTGGGCGTTACTGTTTTCCTCTGACAGGACCATGACCAGCACAGTGTCTCACTCAGAGAGCCTCCTTTCCCCTCCCAGTCACAGAGGACCACTGGGAGCTTATGGAGTACTTTTTGTTTTTAGCACTAGTGGAGATCTTTTACGATGGAGAAAAACAAACTGAGTAATAACTGTTACAGAAAATAAAAAATAAAATCGATAATATGGGTAAATCTGCGTGTTTTGAAAAAATCAAATAAAATGACTGAAAAATATGTATTGCTTGTTTTCTTTCTTTAAGCAATGGATGGATGCATTCTTGATCATGTAAATATGTAGGGGCAAAAGCACTTTGTGTCATGGCAATCTACAAGAACTGTGATTTTTTTTTTTTTACAAAAATATTCACCTAAAGTATTAGGCATTTTCAAATCGATGAAATCTACCACTGTCCTCACAGGAACAATAAAATACAATTTAATGAGGTCATATTAAATCTGTTAATAATGAAGCATTAAGAAAAGACAATCACATTTTAGCCTAGAAGTTGACAACATGACATGAGACAATCTCTGAAAAAAAAAAAAAAAAAACACACCCACACATGTACACTGGCACCTCAAATTACAAACACAGGTGGCACTGGTACTTTGCTCGTATATAACTCCAAAGTCACTTTCACTACTACATCACAGTCAAGAAAAACTGCATAACACAGTTATTCTGCCTTTTATTCACAAGTTTGATTCTGTGAAAACCTCAGATAAAGCTATAATAACAAAAATGGACACTTCCATTCTTAAAACTCTTAAAATTCTCTGTCCATTTTCAGCAACCTCTTGCCCAGTGTGAGGTCCTCGTGGCCACTTTCAACTTATTCAGTTATCGCCACTATCAGTAAAAGATTAATTACATCGAGGTCTGTAGTTTTACATGTTAAGTTTTGTAAAAATCTTGGATATGGCCACAATAATTACAAATATTCTGCAAGAGATTATTTTACCATATTTATTAACTTCAAATTACAGTAAATTTAAAAATCATTTAAAATGACTGAGAATAGTAATACATTCTGTCTACAAATTAAGGGTATGCCCATTTGTGACCAATTAATCCAATAACGGGGGGCAACATTGCTCATTTGCTTATGGATCACTGACACTGAGGAACTCCTGACAGGAGCTTTAAAAATGGTAGAAGCCAGTTGAATTAATCCAGTTTCACACTTCTACTCAGTATTGGGTAAGTTTAAGAGGCAACTAACAGCTAGGTACTATTTTGCAGTAAAACACCAAGCTCTGCGCAAACACTCAGAGCATTTTGTTCTGTATCAAACTGATATTTCTCAAAACAGGCAAGTTAAGAAAACACATTTAAAAGCAAATAAACTGGAAAATGTTTGATTTCTTTAAAAATACATAATTCAAATTCGATTGTAAGGAGCTAGACTATATAAAATTGCAGCAATTATGTGGCAGAGGGAGGTGAAGTGGTGAGAAAAACTTACAGAACAGCAGGCATTGTAAACAGGAGTACACGTCACATTTACATTACATTTATTTATTTAGCAGACGCTTTTTTCCAAAGCGATTTCCAATGAACTCTATGTAGTGTTATCAGCCCACACACCTTATTCACCGAGGTGACTTACATTGCTAGATACTACTACTTACAATGGGTCACTCATCCATACATAAGTGAAACACACACACACACTCTCTCTGTCACTCACACATTGTGGGGGAACCTGAACAGCATGTCTTTGGACTGTGGAAGGAAACCAAAGCACCCAGAGGAAACATGGAAACTCCATGCCCTTCAGCCTTGTGCCCTGTGTTGCCGGGTTAGGCTCCAGGTTGCCGTGACCCTGCTCGGGACAAGTGGTTTCAGACAGTGTGTGTTTCAGTCAATGGGATGACAATCACAGGGGAGACCCTGCCTTATTGAAAGAATAGAAATATGGGGTTTCACTATCAAAGTCTGATCTTCACAACACAGGTTTGTGGAAGTGTGTCATGGCTTGAGCAAAGAAGATTTCTGAAGACCTCACAAAAGGTGTTGTTGATGCTCATCAAGCTAATGTTTTTCTCTCATTTGTTTAACTGGGTTCGCTTTATCTAGTTTTAGGACTTGCATGAAAATCACGTTATGTTGTAGGCCATATTTGTGGATATAGAAAATTCTAAAGAGTTCAGAAACTTTCAAGCACCGCTGTAGATTCCAGATGTACTGTACACATATCACTCCCTGTAAATCCTGTCACAGACAGCGCAGTACAGCAAGAGTTCCAGTAGCACTAAACCCATGTTCTGAAGGATTCAGAGCAAATATGAGAAATCCTTTGATGCAATGCAGTAGTGATGCTTAAATGGCTTTCAAGTAAAGCAATCACATAGAAAGTCAGCAGATTAGAAACCCTGAGGGCAAGCTATGAGCAATGATGTACAGCACCATAAGAGGAACAAGGACAGCCAGATGCTGCTTACTTATCCCAAAAGCCCAAGCACCAGCTGCTAACCAAGGGCAACACGGAGCCCAACAGGCCGTGGATCCCCAGGGAACTAGGGGTGAGAGGGCGCATTCGAGTTAACATGCTAGGCTGCTGTAAGACTGAAGTGTGTTGAGCTGGGACATCTCAAGTTTCAACGAGGCCTGAGGATTCTTCTCACTTGGGGAACAGCTAATGGCCTAAGATGTGCCTTACAGATATGTAGAAGGTGCCAATAGGGCAGCATTTGCTGGTAAACATGGGGAAGAGGGCAAAATGTGATCTGACTTGTCTTCATCCTGGACCCAAAGTTATCCTCTTCACAAAAGGAAGCATTTGCTCATGCCTGCTCAGCAACCACCTAATTCTCAACATCTAGCTGGAAGACCGCAAGACAGATAACCGACCATGCAAGAAGGTCACGACCAGCTCAGATGGTGGGAGCATATCAAAAGCTTCTGTTACCCAATACATTTACCCACACAAGAGTTTGGGGCTGTGCTGGGAAGAAACTGGACCTTTGCTCTCTGACATGGAAACCAAAGAACCCTTTAGAACAATATTTTCTATTTAAGGTTAGTAAATCAAATTTTAAGCAGTTTTTTTCCCCACTCAAGTTTTTCTAGTCTCTAGACATGGTTAGCTTGCGTCCAAGTAGTCATTACTGAGGTTTTTGCAAGCGATGTATTGTAAGTGTGTAACACTGTATTTTCTCTAAACTATAAGCTGGAATGGTGACAAACAGCAGCAGGGAGGAATGATCAGAAAAAGTCCATATCGCAAGCCCCAACTTCTTATTAAGAGGACACTATCACAGCGAAGAAGTGCATTTACTTTTTATTATTGGCCCTCTTATTGATCTTTAGATTATTCAATACTATTATATGATTGTTTTTTCCTTTTTATATCTTTTTGTGATCAACTAATTGAGCATACTATTGTGACACTGCAATGCTGTAAAAAGTTCTAAAAACTTCCGTACAAAGCACCCTCTGTAACTTACAAAATCGAAAAAAATCTTGACTAGTTTTACTTGCTGAAACAGAGCTGATAAACTGTGTGTTTTGTTGAAAAGATCAAAGCTGATGACCAGATGTATTAACATCATGCCCATATGTGTAAGAAAGTGGGGAACGGGTCCCTCCAGTGTTCAAGCCTTCCTAACATCACTCCTCTATAACTGTGTACTCCACTGGACACTGAAAATGACTTTTTGCTATACCATTGACACCAACCTTATGAAAGTCAAATGTGCTCCTCACCAGGGAGCAAATGACTGACACACACCCACAGGTATATTCCTTTAGGTTCCCTTAAAGAACACACTAATACATTTGCTCATTGACTTGACACTTTTATTATTATTATTATTATTATTATTTTTATAGAGCGCTCTTCTCATGCAGTGACACAGGGCGCTTTAACACAGGCATACAGCAAGAAAGATTGATACAAACAAAGAAGACAGTTAACTAATGGCTACCATAATGAAGAACTTATTATAGAGCTACAAGTATACCTACTGACCATTGGGGAAAGGGACAAAAACTCCCAACTGAAGGCTGAGGGAGAAAAAACCTCTGGGGGTGCACAGGCCTGTGGTTGCCCACCCCTCCTGGGCATTCTAGAAAGTAACAATTTGTAATCCAGTGTTTAACAAGTAATTATAATGTTCCAAAGGAACTTATAAAGTCAAGCTACTTACAACCAGTGCTGTGGAGTCGGCGTTGTGGAGTCGGAGTCAGCAAAAATGAACCGACTCTGACTAAATGTACTGTATATGCGGGCATATGAGGTGATCCGGCGTATAAGCGGACTCCCAAAAATTAGACATGTGGACTGAGTTACATAGTGAAAATGTAGATGTAATAACAAAAACATATAGGTCTGGCCTCATTAACCTTCAGTTTTCATCCTCGACTGTCCGGGACAGTGTTCCAGAAGAAGAGTCTTCCTCAACTGTCCTTTAGAGAACATTACAAGTAATATCCACTTTCTGCTGTCGAGTACAATTTGTAATTCACTTTTTTTGCAAAAAAAAATATATATATATATATATATATATATATATATTTTTTTTTTTTTTTTTAAATACTTCGGTTGAACATTTCTGCTACGTTTGGCGAGTTTACCTGGCAGGCCTGCCAATCAATCCCATCCAACAGTCCGACATCTTGAGTCCTGAGTGATGATGCGGGGCCGTACGGCTACCAAAGTTGATCTTTTTAATAAAAACACGTTCAGAAAACGTTTGTTTTGCCACACATAGACAACATTATATTTTGCGGCGCAGTAAAAGGACAATGTGAGACGAAATACTTTTTACCTCAGACTCCGTCGGCCGAGATCGAACAGTCAGTGCAGCTCCATCGGACTTACCCGCCTTTTTTTTTTAAGTACGGGTGGTGTTTATTGTTAAAAATCAATTAGGATATACTTTTGCATTCGCAACGACTAACAGCGTATGCGAAGGATAACTGATGGTTTTTGGGGAGGGTAAAACGCGAAGACATTATGATGGAGGAAGGTTTCACTTGATTTCGAGACGGATTCCTTGTATACTGTATTTACATTTTAGTTAAAGTATTCGGTAAGAAAACAACAATTCGAAGTAAAAACGTTTAAAAACTGCATCAAAATTGTGTTTATTTTAACGTTATTGATAGGATCGCAAATACTAAATACCACAGAATTATAGGTAAAACACCAGAAAATGTGACAAAATCAGCGACTGTATTAAAAAAAAAAAAAAACCACCAGCAACGGTGGCGACGGAAACAAGAGCGCGTGCTTGTAGCGCGTGCTTGTAGCGCTTACGGACGAAACCACGTGATTCGAAGCGTCACTGTAATTGGGTAATAATGAGAGCTCTGATCGGAGCGCATTAGAAAGTTCGAAAAGTAGGTGAGCGCGGAGGTTGGCCTTGTAGGTACGCCGATACTTTGTAACCTGGGCTTTATTGCGAACAATATTTTTGTTCTTATAACTAACTACAGGGATATTTTTTTAAAAAAATAATACATTTCTGCTGAAACACTGCACAAACATTTTATAGACAGTCATTTTGCTGTCACCCGGTGCGCTCCGCAGCCCCCGCAGACTGTATACTGTACGGTAACTAGGGTTGGCTGCACACACGGGAATTTGCCCGCACACACCAGACCGAGGAGCTGTTGCCTCGTATAAAGCGCTGAGGTCCCTCGGCATGAACCAGTATATTGTATGTCTCCATCGCCCGTGTCCCCACAGCGTTGAGAGTCCTTTTCTCATCTCCTCTCTTATTTCTGATGCACCCTTACAAATTATCCTCCTAAAAGAACTGCGCTGTAATTACAGTGTAATACCTCAACAAGCGTAATTTCAGACTCAGTCATACACGGTACCACCATGATGTATATATTGAGTCGGTTCTTCTTTTTTTTCTTTAAATTGTGCTATCATGGTACATTTTTAGGAGTGTTTTTTTAGTATAAACACAAATGCACCAATGGAAAATATAAACCTCAGGTCTCTGTAGCACATGTTTCATTAGATATTGACTGTTGGAACACTGCATTGGGTGTGTTGGAACAGTTGGGAGTGCAATACAGTAGTTAGAGTTGTTGCCTTTGGATCCGAGGGGCTCAGGTTCGAGCCCCACCTCTAGCTGTAGTTCTTTTGATCAAGGTACTTATCCTAAGATTGCCCCAGTAAAAAATTAATCAACTCTATAAATGGGTGAATAATTGTAACCTATGGGGGGCGCGGGGGCGCGGTGGGTTGGACCGGGGCCTGCTCTCTGGTGGGTCTAGGGTTCGAGTCCCGCTTGGGGTGCCTTGCGATGGACTGGCATCCCGTCCTGGGTGTGTCCCCTCCCCCTCCGGCCTTACGCCCTGAGTTGCCGGGTTAGGCTCTGTTTCCCCGCGACCCTGTATGGGACAAGCGGTTCAGAAAATGTGTGTGTAATTGTAACCTTTATTATAACTGGCTTTGGAGAAAAGCACCTTTAAAATGTAAATTTTTACAAATAAGATCAGCATTTGTATTTGTGATGTGTCGTCTAATGTGTCTTTATGTTTGACTAAAATCACAGTACACCCTTTGTGAGTTACATTATTTTACCCATCCCCACTAGTGTGTTTTTAACCAAAAGCTTGAATTCCTTTTTACAGTTATTCATTTGAGTGATGCTTTTTCCCCCCATTGTGACTTACAATGACTTACACATTTATACTTCGGGGTAATTTTACCGGAGCAATTCATGGTAAGTACCTTGTTCAAATGAATTGCAGAACAAGGCTGGATCTGAATGTGGGTCCTTCAAGTGCAGAGCAACAACTCTAACCACTCTGCCACCTGCTGTCCTTATTGTGTGAGAAAGGTAGAATTCAAGATAAACGAAGAGCACCGTTCTTAATAAGAAATATCGATTTATTTGTAAAAAATACAATCTTTATTCTGTAATCTGTAAATTTATTTTTTTGAGGAAAAATAGTCAATATTCTTAGTGTTCAAAATACAGTAGTACACAAGGTTATATAGTATGATTAAAAGAACACGTTTAGCTAATTCTCTGGTTAGCTCATCGGCCAGTTGCATTTGATTATATCTGCCCATGAAATGATGCTTTGAAGGGTCTTAAGCCAGAATGTCACCTTCTCTTTATATCCATCAGGACTTGCATACAGTGGTAACAACCGAGTCTTTATTGTGAAATGACTGCATCTTGATCTTCCCTGCATCCGCACCTCCATCGGGTAGTGACACGACATTGTGCAGTCCAGCCCCAGAGGTGATCAGCCACCCAAATCCACGGCCCTGTGACACAGCGTAAGAGGAGCGGCGACGAAAATGGCACCGTTTGAATCCTGACTGCAGCTCCATGTGTTGCCTTGGCAGGCCACCGGTGTCTGTGATGTGGACCTGAGTTTCAGACCAAGATAATGAGTAAATGCAGGTGAAGGGGAACTGAAGAAGGCATCCCCCCCACAAACTTTACTCTCCTCCTGTACTCTCACCCGGTGCACATCAGGTGGACTGAGAACCAGGGCCACAGCTCGAATGATCACTGAGGGGAGCACCGCCGTCCAGGTGGTCAACAGCATGGTCAGCCAAGCCAACGGACTAGAGAACACATTCATGGACACCCCTGCCCATATATGAGACATAATTGTCACGGATCTTGCCAACATGAATCTGCAGTGACTTTATGGTAAGGTAGTTTAATATGTGAAGGGCAGTTGGGCCTAAGTGATATGTGGACAACTCATGCTTGCAGAATGTGGTAAGTCCATGCATTGTCATATGTCTTTCTGAACAATATAGACAGTGTGTACCTGGGAAATAGTAATCAGCCGGTGCTGCTGCATGTAGACGGGGACCGTGAAGAACCAGCGTTGCCACAAAGTACACAGTAAAGCTGTAAATTACTGCTGCAACATTATATTTGGTCCAGAATCTGGTCTGCAGAACTATCTGAGAGACAAAGAAAACCACAATTGTACTTTTCTATGACTGGTACTACTGAACTTTCTATTCTTTTTTCTTCCCACTTATTATTGGTATTATTTAGCTGACCCATTTCTCCAAGACAGCTTACAACCATGAGTTTGTACGTTAAGCAAATTACAGTTATTTACTCATTTATACAGCAGGTTATATGTGTACAGGAGCAAACCAGGGTGAGTACCTTGCTCAAGGGTACAGCAGCAGAAGCAGGGTTCAAAGCAGGAACCTTCAGATTGCAAGACAATGGTCAGAATCGCTGTGCCACCTGCTTTCCCACATCGGTTCTACTTTGCTGTGCCGTATTGGGCTTTTCAACCGTATGAAGTCTTTACTGAAATGTTCACACATCCTATAGAATGACCTTTCCGGACCCTTCTTCCCTGACCTCAGTGGTTGTGGAGAACACAGCTGCAGTTGCCACGATGACGGCGAAGGCCTGGAAGTCAAAGGTGGAGAAGCACATGACCCCAAAAGGGAGGAAAAAGAGGACCAATGAGGTGTAGATGGAGTAGATGAGGGTCACCACCAGCTGGCGGCAGTTGAAGAGCTGCTGCTCGGGCCCCATCTGGTAGAGCGCCGGCCACCGCATGCTGCCCTCGGCACTCACGTCCTGCATGCCAGAGAACAGTCATCATCTTTCTTTCACTTGTAGTCTTACTCATCAAAATAAATAAATGTTTCTCTTGGATGTTTATGGCTAAATGCTTCCTTCTAGAGACAGGTCAGTCAGGATGATGTATGGATACGACAATTATGGATGATGAATACTCCCTTTAAAGGGTGAATCCTCCAATTTCTTTTTTGAACAGTGGATGAGTACCTGCTCAAAATAGCCAGGCACTGCACAGGGATGGCTGTGTACATGACAGTGTACAGTGTGATGAACCAGTTCTCATACATAGGCTGGAAGAGAAAAATGCACAGTGTTGGCATTACAACATCAAGCAGGTTTCATGACATGTTCCGTTTTCTCAGTACACTTCTACTTTATTGCATTGCTCGATGATTTCTCTCAGATTTCATTTTGTTATGGTACATTGTAGATTGGCCAATACTGTACCACACTCATCTAGCTGTAGGTCTATCTGTGCTTCATCTCCTTCATACTATACTTCAGAGTCTGTGATTGACCGCTTTTACATCTAGTTTATTACAAAATTACCGATTTGAGTGCTCAGCTTGAAATTACCATTGCTTCAAGGTAAAGGCTGTCATTTCTTTATTAATATTGATTCTTAGTTTTTGTTTATTCTGTCTTCTGATGTTTTGTAAGAAAGATTTCAGCAGAAACAGTTCAGCTGGCCCATATCTGAGTGCTGAGGTCACTTTCACATGCTTGGCTCTCTGACCTGTGCACTGAAGCCATTGTAGAACGCAAACCAGACATGCACCAAAGCAAAGGCACTTGTTTTGTACAGAAAGTAGAGCAGGAAAGCACTGATTCGCTGGTATGACCAACGCCCGTGGACCAGCAGCAGCTTGCGCAGGAAGCGGAACTTGGCCAGTGAGAAGTCAGCATTCTGAACCGCTTGACTGCCCTCCAGTCCACTCAGACCTACTCCTACATGAGCCGCTGTGGGGATAAAAAGACCTCGAGTGCTTAAGTGAGTGGGCAAACAAGCAATAAGGACATCGTTATTCAACATGAAGACAGTCTACTACAATTAACTCAAGTAATACTCTCATCCAAAAGAGCTCTCATCCTAACAACCCTTCCCACGTAACTTTCAAAGATCATGCACGTCTTGTTTCAGTCTTCTGTCTGCTCACTCTTAATCATGTTCACATCGTTGGCTCCATCTCCAATTGCCATAGTAATCGATGAGGTGTGTTTCCTAACAAGCTGGACCACTCCGGCCTTCTGGCCGGGCGTCATGCGGCAGCAGAGTACTGACTGACAGAGCTTGGACAGGGCCATGAACCGACCATCCCAGCCTGGCTGCTCACCAAACTGTGCCTGAAGAGACAGTGGTGATCAAGGCGATTAATTCAACATCACTGGCTGCTATTCACTTATCTTATATGGTTTTGGCAAATTGTATAGATATACTGTAGATATGTATATACAATTTATTGATACAATTTGCAATGATATAAAATTGTTTAGTTACACATTTATATACAATTAATTTACAATGCAATTTATATATTTTTTATATTTTAAATATATTTATGTATATTTTTGTAGTTTCATTTTTATATTTGTAGTTATATATTTTTATATGCAATTACAATATACAATTTATAATTATACGTATATGTATATACATATATGTGTGTATGTACATATATATAATGATTATATATGAATAAATACATAATATATATGTATCAATTCTGTCTACATTGTGGCATAAATAATACATACATACTGTATATCATACATTGTATTTTAAAAGCTTGTGAGCTCCATGTATTTCTCAGACAGGGAAATACAAGCCTTCTGTGTTTTGCATAGATTTTTTTTTTTCTTATGGGCTGCCTGGTTATTGCTCCTTGTGTTTGTACAGGGCCAGTGCCTTTGCAAAATAGTGGAAAAATAATTAGGGATGTACTGTACCAGTTCAGGTCCGGTGATGACCAGAGCGCTCGTACTGTGCTTTCTCCTCTTTTCCGTCACTTTGCTGTTGTCCAGGATGGCCTCTTGATCTGGATGCTGCAAGAGTTGCCTGGTGTGGGAAAGCATACTGAGATCAGTCTCACATCGTTTATTCATAGTTTATTCTCAATAGATGTTATTCACTTGTTGGCTTGTTACCCATCTGGCAATTTTCCACAAACAATATTCCGTGTGTAGTGTGTCAGCCAGTTTGCACATGTGCCAGCTGGCAGGTATGTGTGTTATTTTCTGTATAAAGATGTTTGTCACTGTGAGCATGCCACTTGTCATGTAATCACGTCAACTGGTGTGCAGATGAGGGGGCGTGGTGGTGCAGCGGGTTGGACTGGGTCCTGCTCTCTGGTGGGTCTGGGGTTCGACTCTCACTTGGGGTGCCTTGCAATGGACTGGCGTCCCGTCCTGGGTGTGTCCCCTCCCCCTCCAGCCTTATGCCCTGAGTTGCCGGGTTAGGCTCCGGTTCCCTGTGACCCCGTATGGGACAAGCGGTTCGGAAAATGTGTGTGTGTGTGTGTGTGTGTGTGTGGTGTGCAGATATATCTGTCTGTGTGAGTTTTCCACGTGCACCACAAATGCATTGGCATGTGGCTGTGAGTATGCATATGAATCAGGGCAAGTCTGTCAGCTCATTTCTGAGAATGTCAGATGGTGTCAGTGCATCTGTCAGTGCAGTAATGAGCTGGACCTCAGTTCCTCCCCCTGCAGCAGTTGAGTGTCGGGGTCCAGCAGTCGGCAAGCATAGCCAATGTTCACTGCGGTTTCTGCAGAGGCACAGAGGCAGAGAGAAGGAAGGTGAAGCTCCCGGAGCCATCGTGAGTGTGAAAATGTCAAATGTGGCAGTTACAGTACCTCGCTTGTCACCAGTGAGGACCCACACCTTTATTCCAGCCTGCTTAAGAGTGGCAATGGTCTCAGGGACCCCTTCTTGCAGGCGATCTTCAATGGCTGTGACCCCCAGCAGCTGCACATACAGTAGCACAATGGGTGCTTTACTCACTCCTTCACAGAAAATAGTTAATCACAACGTGTTTCTCTTCTTCCATATGGGGAGCCGTAACATATGACACAGTGGTGCATTTAAACTGCTTTCTACTTGGGCTTGTCAACCTGATGTTGTAAGAAACATACTGTCAGTTCTCTCTCCATGCTGTCATACAGGGTGTCGAGCACAGCACCACACTGCGTCATCATGGCAGCCTTTGCAAGGGCGCGGCTCCACTCTTCCCACAATTCCTCAGACACAGAGCGCACCGCCACACACAGGGTCCTCAGGCAACCCTGCGCATAGAGCTGAGACACGAGAGGCCCGTATGTTTACAATGCAGGTCTTTATAATTGGTAAACAATTGGCTTAGACAGAATGCTGTTTCTTTTTATTGATGCTTTGGATCAATACAGTTCCTTAAAATTGCTGAACAAAATGTATTATAATGATCACAATATTTCTTTGTGCTCCATCCTAACTGCTGGAATCACAAAGGAGGCAGAATCACATACGTGCGCACGTCCATATATCTATACAATAGAAAACACACAAACATAATTGCTGCAAGGACTGACATAAAGGAAAGCGACAACGTTGTTCTGAAAAAAAGAATAATTTCAGAAAGTAAGCAGAGAGGGACATTTTCTCCGTCCGAGACATGGGGAAAAGTGTCGAAGAGCTTAGGCGATCATTGAGAGGGAAAGATAGTGACTATGTAAAGCTGTGATAAAAAGGATTAGTACAGAGTTTTGCAAAATACTTCTAGTGATTTCTTTTGTGTACATTTATGTGTGTATAGCGTGTGTCCTTTGCGCATGCTTCTTCTGGCACGTATGAGCGCGCATGCGGTTCACCTCCAGCGATCGCTCGGTGCTTTCTCGATGCGCACAGTCTTGCCGCAGCCTCTCGAGGATGACGATGTCTGCGCCTTTACAGTATAGCTTCAGTACCCCCTCTGGGTCTCGCACTGCAGGATCAGCATTAGCACAGCATCATCTTGAGTTATACTGCATGTGAAGACCAGCCCATAATGCAGGCACAGTTACAAACGCAGTACGTGTGTGTGTTCATAGCCTCCAAATCAGTGCCTTCAAAGCAGGCTACTTTGCAGCACTTTATGGAAATGTTTTCCAGAATATACCACACCACTGGCAAATTTTATTGATTTATTCACTGGAAAAATATTTCATTGACTTAGACCGCGGTAGCTTTGAGAGCACTGAAAGGCTACACAACAGACACGCGTAACACACAATACACCAGTAACATTTTCATGGTAGGCTTCAGCTGGAATCTGAGAACCCAACACCAAGCAGAGGAAGTTGTGAAACAAGCTGGTGAGGAGTGTAAAGTGGGGAGGGGTACAAATTTCTAAGATCTGGTAGGTAAAAACTCACTGAGGTAAAAAAAAAACAAATGAACTGGTTAAGCAATTGCTGCTGGAGCTGATACATACAAGTAAGTAATGATAAGAGTTTCAGAGAAACTCCACAGAGAGGATGTGGAGTGAGAAATGTGGTGGGACATGGGTTGAAGAGGCGAGAGGGGTGGGGGGAAGACATGTCAGGGTGATTAGTGAGGGCCACGATAAAAAGACAGCACAGTGGCATGGAAAGATGGCACCTGCTGGCATGGTGAGTAGCGTTGCTGTCTCACAGCGCCTGGGTGGTGTGAAAGGACATGGGTTTGATCCCCATTCAATCTGTGTGGAGTTTGCATGTTCTCCCTGTGTCTGCTCTGGTTTCCTCCCACACTCCAAAGACATGCTGTTCAGCTTCACCCATAGTGTGTGTGCGCTCCACTGATGTATATGGATGAGTGACCCAGTGTAAGTAATGTATCTAGCAGTGTAAGTCACCTTGGTGAATAAGGTGTGTGGGCTGATAACACTACCTAGAGTTCATTGGAAGCTGCTTGGAGAAAAGTGTCTGCTAAGTAAATAAATGTGAAGACAAAAGGAAAGAGTTGAAGGGTGGGTGTGTGTTTATGGACTCACCAACAACTGACATGCGGCGCCTCTGACTGGTAAAGTCCAATAGTGCCAAAAGCTGGTAATGACGGATGTGGCTTAGTTCACTGAGTGTCAGGGAGTCCCGTGTCCTGGACAGAAACACCCAGCCCATCTCCCGTGCCGCCCCCACTAGGGCCTCCTCGTCCGGGGACGCTGCCTGATACACTGGGGTTCCTGGAGCGACAAACGCATCCTCAGACATGAAAAACTCTCATCAGTAAGAGTTGTTTGACTACATAAGTGGCCAGTTCTTCCTAACCATAGATTTTTCAGTTATTTCTACCAATTCTGCTTTTATATATTATATATTACATCTGTAACCTATTGTATCATTAAACTATTTTAAATTCCACAGCCAATGCTATTATCTAGAGATAGAAATACCCAGGTTTACTGTACTCTACAAGGGAAAAGTACTTTTAACATTCAGCAGACGCAAGGGATAGATGGTAGTGTAGTAGTTAGGGCTGCTGCTAGACCCAAAGATTGCAGGTTCAATCCCTACCTCTGGCTGTAGAACTCTTGTGTTAGATACTTACCCCAAATTATTGCCCAACTGTATAAATGAGCATAATAATTGTAAATCCCTTCATGTTGTAAGTTGCTTTGGAGAAAAGCATCAATTAAAAACAGCAAAAAAACAGCATATTTTCTGGAACGTGACAGCTGGACTGCGGCAAGCTCTGAACTATGCCACCTACAGCCTTTTATCGCTGCACCCCTTTTGGTAAGATGACCATGGGTCCCTGCCCCTCTACTCTCTCACCATCCTTCCATTCGGCCATGACAGTGTGGCACAGTGCCAGCACTGTGAAGAATTCCCGGACCTCAGTGCTGTCCTGATCACGCAGCTTGTCCACCAGCCGCTGGTCCGAGAACTGAAGACCGCCACGAGAGAAAGGGTTCCAGCTGAGATCCAGGGGCTGGAGACAGGGATGACCTTTAATCATCTTCTGTATATGATATTTGTTTGTCCTGGACTTCTAAATACAAGTGTTTAATATATTATATTTAGTCCCATGTTTATGCTTTTTAGGTATAACAGGATCTTATGCTGATGACCAAATTTAATGCTTTTGTTTTGCCACAGAATTAAAATTAAGGCTTTTCACTAAATCACATGCCCTGAATTCAAAAATGAAACCCAAAAGGTTATTTTGTGTACAGTTTTTTTCTCTTATAAAAATTTACATTTTTGTCAGAAAATTACTAAAACTATCCATCCATCCATCCATCTTCCTCCGCTTATCCGGGACCGGGTCGCGGGGGCAGTAGTCTAAGCAGAGCCCCCCAGACTTCCATCTCCCCGCACACCTCCTCCAGCTCCTCTGGGGGAACCCCAAGGCGTTCTCAGGCCAGCCGGGAGACGTAGTCTCTCCAACGTGTACTGGGTCTGCCCCGAGGCCTCCTCCCAGTGGGACATGCCCAGAACACCTCCCCAGGGAGGCATCCAGGAGGCATCCGGAACAGGTGCCCGAGCCACCTCGACTGGCTCCTCTCGATGCAGAGGAGCAGCGGCTCTACTCTGAGCTCCTCCCGGGTGACTGAGCTCCTCACCCTATCCCTAAGGGTGCGCCCAGCCACTCTACGGAGGAAACTCACTTCTGCCGCTTGTATCCGCGGTCTCATTCTTTCAGTCATGATCCAGAGTTCATGACCATAGGTGAAGGTAGGAACGTAGATCGACCGGTAAATTGAGAGCTTCGCCTTACGACTCAGCTCCCTCTTCACCACAACAGACCGGTACAATGACCGCATTACTGCGGACGCCGCACCGATCCGTCTGTCGACCTGCCGCTCCATTTTTCCCTCACTCGTGAACAAGACCCCGAGATACTTAAGCTGCTCCACTTGAGGGAGCAACTCCCCCCTAACCCGGAGGGGGCAATCCACCTTTTCCCGACTGAGAACCATGGCCTCGGATTTGGAGGTGCTGATTCTCATCTCCGCCGCTTCGCACTCGGCTTCAAACCTCTCCAGTGCACGTTGTAAGTCTTGATTCGATGAAGCCAACAGGACCACATCGTCCGCAAAAAGCAGAGACGAGATCCTGCGGCCACCAAAACAGACACCCTCCGTTCCCTGGCTGCGCCTAGAAGTTCTGTCCATAAAGATAATGAACAGAATCGGTGACAAAGGGCAGCCCTGGCGGAGTCCAACATGCACCGGGAACAGGTCTGACTTACTGCCGGCAATGCGAACCAAGCTCCTGCTCCGGTCATACAGGGAACGAACAGCCTGTAGCAGCAAGCCCTGAACCCCATAATCCCGAAGTACCTCCCACAGGATGCCACGAGGGACACGGTCGAATGCCTTCTCCAGGTCCACAAAACACATATGGACTGGTTGGGCAAACTCCCATGAACCCTCCAACACCCTAGTGAGGGTATAGAGCTGGTCCAGTGTTCCACAGCCAGGGCGAAAACCGCATTGCTCCTCCTGGATCCGAGGTTTGACTATCTGTCGGATTCTCCTCTCCAATACCCTGGCATAGACTTTCCCAGGGAGGCTAAGGAGTGTGAGGCTCACCACCTGCCGGAGAAGACATAAGGGGCCGGTGCATTGTGATTTGGGCGGTGGTCAGGGCTGAGTGCCCGGCCGACCCAAACCTCGGGCGCCAACTCTGGCTTTTGGGACTTGGAATGTCACCTCACTGGCAGGGAAGGAGCCTGAGCTGGTGCAGGAGGTTGAGAGATACCGTCTAGATATAGTCGGGCTCACTTCCACTCACAGCTTGGGTTCTGGAACCACTCTTCTCGACCAAGGGTGGACTCTCCACTATTCTGGCGTTGCCTAGGGTGAGAGGCGGCGGACGGGTGTGGGCTTATTAATAGCCCCCCAGTTCAGCCACCATGTGTTGGAGTCTACCCCGGTGAACGAGAGGGTCGTCTCCCTGCGCCTTCGGGTCAGGGAACGGTCTCTCACTGTCGTTTGTGCTTATGCGCCTAGCGGCAGTGTAGAGTACCCGGCCTTTTTAGAGTCCCTGGGGGGCGTGCTGGAAAGCGCTCCCACTGGGGACTCTGTCGTTCTACTGGGGGACTTTAACGCCCACGTGGGCAGCGACAGTGATACCTGGAGGGGCGTGATTGGGAGGAACGGCCTCCCTGATCTGAACCCGAGTGGTGAGTTGTTATTGGATTTCTGTGCTAGTCACGGTTTGTCCATAACGAACACCATGTTCATGCATAAGGGTGTCCATCAGTGCACTTGGCACCAGGACACCCTAGGTCGGAGGTCGATGATCGACTTTGTAGTCGTTTCTTCTGATCTTCGGCCATATGTCTTGGACACTCGGGTGAAGAGAGGGGCTGAGCTGTCAACTGATCACCACCTGGTGGTGAGTTGGATTCGATGGCGGGGGAAAAAGCTGGACAGACCTGGCAGGCCCAAACACATAGTGAGGGTCTGTTGGGAACGTTTGGCTGAGGCCCCTGTCAGAGAGGTCTTCAACTCCCACCTCCGACAGAGCTTCAACCAGGTCCCGAGGGAGACTGGGGACATTGAGTCCGAATGGACTATGTTCCACACCTCCATTGTCGGGGCGGCGGTTCAGAGCTGCGGCCATAAAGTCTCCAGCGCCTGTCACGGCAGCAATCCCAGAACACGGTGGTGGACACCGGAAGTAAGGGATGCCGTTAAGCTGAAGAAGGAGTTCTATCAGGCCTGGCTGGCTCATGGGACTCCTGAAGCAGCTGACGGGTACCGGCGGGCCAGACGGAGCGTGGCTCTGGCAGTCGCCGCGGCAAAAACTCGGGCCTGGGAGGAGTTCGATGAGGCCATGGAAGAAGACTTTCGGTCGGCCTCAAAGAGATTCTGGCAAACCGTCCGGCGACTCAGAGGGGGGAAGCAGTGTTCCGCCAGCACTGTTTACAGTGGAAGTGGTGCGCTGCTGACCTCAACTGAGGATGTCCTTAGGCGGTGGAAGGAGTACTTTGAGGATCTCCTCAATCCCTCTGACACGCCTTCCGTAGAGGAAGCTGAGGCCGGGGACTCGGAGGGGGACTCGTCCATTACACTGGCTGAAGTTGCTGAGGTAGTCAAAAAACTCCTCGGTGGCAAGGCTCCGGGGGTGGATGAGATCCGCCCCAAGTTTTTCAAGTTTCTGGATGTTGTGGGGCTGTCTTGGCTGACACGCCTCTGCAGCATCGCGTGGAGTTCAGGGACGGCGCCTCTGGACTGACAGACCGGGGTGGCGGTCCCTCTTTTTAAGAAGGGGGGCAGGAGATTGTGGAGATTACTAAAACTATTATATTTAATATCTGCTAGTGCCATAGGTGTATAAATATATTCTTTTATTAATTCAAACATGCAGAAGGTAATCATGATGTTGAAAAAATGCTGTCATGTAAAATGTATTTCAAACATCTGATTAGTGATAAGAAAATCCTTTGCACTACATTTTTAAAACTCCTTTCTAGAAACCTGCATTCTTGGACTCCTTTAAAGATATTCCAGCAACATTCAAATGTTTGGTGAGCCTCTTCCCCTATTTTTTTTCTCCAGGACAAAAATACCCTGAGGGAATCTTTCTCCATGTTCATCACTCACGGCACTCAAGTTAGGCAGAGCGAGATCCAAATGGGAATGAAGAAGTGGCATATGGCACCTCATGGCTTTATATGTTTCAAACATATTGTCATGGCCAGTGGGTTGGGCCGCAGTCCTGCTCTCCGGTGGGTCTGGGGTTCAAGTCTCGCTTGGGGTGCCTTGTGACGGACTGGTGTCCCGTCCTGGGTGTGTCCCCTTCCCCCTCTGGCCTTACGCCCTGTGTTGCCGGGTAGGCTCCGGTTCCCCGTGACCCCGTAAGGGACAAGCGGTTCTGAAAATGTGTGTGTGTGTGTCATGGCTGGGTCTGGAAGGAAGCGGCGGACCCAAGTGCAGAGCGGTATACGTGGTGTCTTCGGGGAAGTCCAAGAGAAGAGGTCAGAGAACAGGCAAATGGTCTTCGAGGTGCGAACGTCGTAACAGGGAGAATCCAAAAGGCGAGGTCGGTACACAGGCAAGAGGTCGATGATCATAAAGAGGTACAGGATCGTGGGAACAAGGGACGGGATCGGGGAAGGCGTTCGGGAACAGGAATTGGCTAGGAGGTCGCAAACGAGAAAGCTGAACAAGGTTCCGCATCAGCTGCTGGTCTGACGCAGCCTTTTATGCTGCAGTCTGCGTTGCGTCCCAGGTGTTCCGTGTCGGCTCGGAGGTGTGGGCGTGGCACATATGTTCAAAAAGCTTACAGTGGTTTTCAGCCCGTATAACAACCACAACAAAAGGGACAGCTTCAAGTTCATCATTTGCATGTAATAGAAACATTTTAGGTGACGAAAATCTTTCTTTCGACAAGGACAACCGATTCCGTAAAAATCGCATAATTTTATTGTGTGGAAAATATTCGTTGGGTGGTGTGATTAATCTCCCACACTCACAGGTAACATGGACTTATTATTAAGAACAAATTTTCAGCAATTTGTACAGAAATGTGCCATTTGACTGAACAATGAACAATACCCTGAATTTACCTCAAATTTCTTGCCATCATCTGGTATGCCACCTGGTAAAGACACAAAAGGAATAAAATTACATTTAACAGATTCTTTACATAAGGAAAGAAAGAGTCTAATTGTACTACTCTTATTATGTACTTCCTTTCTTTAAAGAAAGGAAGCACATAGTGTTAGTAATACAATCTAGAACTCTAAAAATCAGAGTGAAAAACAATACACACACACACACACACACACACACACACACACACACACATTTTCTGAACCGCTTGTCCCATATGGGGTCACGGGGAACCGGAGCCTACCCGGCAACACAGGGCGTAAGGCTGGAGGGGGAGAGGACACACCCAGGACGGGACGCCAGTCCGCCGCAAGGCACCCCAAATGGGACTCGAACCCCAGACCCACCCGAGAGCAGGACCCGGTCCAACCCACTGCGCCACTGTGCCACCGCGCCCCCTTTGAAAAACAATACCTTGTTACAAATAATGAGAACTGGATAGGCCTGTAACCTGGACTATTCATTTCCCTGTAGGAAAACCAGGGGGCTAATGGATGACGGCGGATCTGTGTGGCGGTGTGCTGTGTTGTGCGTGTGTCTGTGTGTCGCTGAGACAGACCATAGAGGACACCAGCGATGCAGCACTGGCGGAAGAGTAAGCGATTCTCCGTGAGCGTCCCAGTCTTGTCGCTGAGCAGGTAGCCCACCTGGCCCAGCTCCTCGTTGAGCGCTGTACTGTGGGCCTGGGCTGGCGTATTGCTGCCCGCATCATACAGATCGAGGTCCCAGCCAATAAACAGGCTGTGAATCATGTGGACCACTTCAAACCTGCAGTGGAGATGAATTAATGAGGAAAATTCACTTTTGTTGCAGCAGTATACAACGCACAACATACACTAGTCTTCAGAAGTTAGGAATCAGAAATTTTACATTTACATGTACATTTATTTAATTAGCAGACACTTTCTCCAAAGCAATGCACAGCTCAGATTTGCATGTTTTTGGGAGAAACCGATACTTTTATTTGCCAGGGTACCATTAAATTGATCAAAAATAAGTAAATACATTGATAATGACATACAGCAACATTATTTTTATTTCATACTCATGTTCTACACATAAAAACTTTACACTCATCAAAGAATCCTCAATTGCGCTTGCCAGTCTATCAAAGACTGTACTCTGGGTTACTGTTTCTTCATCAGTAAGTTTCTAATCATTGTCCTGCTGCATTATGAAATTTGCACCAATCAAGCACTCCCTACGGGGGATGGCATGACAATGTAAAATCGAATGGTAACCTTTCTGGTTCATTATTCCTTACACTCCCTGTAAATCTCCCACAGTACCGGTACCCAAGCAGCCCCATAACATTACACTTCCTCCGCCATGCTAGACAGAAGGGATCAAACACTCTTCCAACGTCCTTTCATGTGCTCTACGTCTCATGTATGCTCTTCTCCTTGATCCAAACACCTCAAATTTAGACTCATCGGTCCATAACCCCAGTTTCAGATATGACTTTTTCTTTTAAATGTTTCCTCTAAGGCCAGCATCCTGGATTCGTCTTTTCACTGTAGCAGACGATACTGTTCTTCTCGTCTACTGTTTAAGGAAGCAGCCAACTGAGAACCTGTGAAGCGTCTGTTTCTCAGACTACAGACTCTGATGTATTTATCCTCAGTTGTGCATCTGAGTCTTCTGCTTCTTTTTCTATCCTAGTTAGATCCAGTTTGCCCTCTTCTCTCAAGACAGCAGTGGACACCTTTGTACGAAATCTTCAGTTTCTTGGCTATCTGATGCAATAAGCAGTAATAGCTATTTGGAACATTAGCAATGTTGTCTTGGTTATATTTTTAAACATATTTAATGGTACCTTGATTAAAAAAGTATCAATAATTCTTTGAGAACATGAAAATTTCAATGTGATTCCACAGTTTTGAATGCTAGTACACATACATGTACACATACACACAACATATATATTTATACACAGATACATATGTAAAGTAACAAAACATTTAAATACATTTAAATAAGTTAGCAAGTAAAATAGGTAGAAAAATAACTTTAGAAGTGAATGGACAGGCAAACATAGGGGAGGAGGTGATTGTTAAAGGTGAGGTGATGTAGGGTGAATGGTGGGATACGGAGCCTCTGAGTGCCATAGTCATTGAGGCATCACACCCCATATACATTAGTACTCATTGTCGAGCCAGAGAGAAAAGCTGGTAGAAACAACCTCCTTGGAATACTGGATCTGAACCAGCCTGTAGCCAAAAGTGCTCCTGTGTTTCACCAAAGCGGTTTGCAGAAAGTGTGAGTCATAGTCTATGACAGACCGGAGTTTATTTGGATTCCGTTTCCATAAGACATTGGATGGAGCCAGCCTTCCTGATTAACTTTCTGATCCTGTTGGCATCACTTGTGGTAATGCTACTCCCCCAGCATTCCAACGTCGAAAAGATTACACTAGCAACAACCATCTGGTAGAACTTCTCCAACAGAGTCCTGCACACCCTAGAATGTAAAGGTAACTGTCCTTTAGTGTACCAAGCTTCAGTGTCACATATCCACTCCAGCCTGTTGTCCAGATGCACACCCTGGCAATTATGTTTACCCCCTGCCTTCACGTCCACTCTGAAAACCCTCACCATCTCTTTGGTCTTTCCAATGCTGAGCTGCAGCTGGTTCAGTTTGCACCAGATGTGGTGGGAGGTGGGCTGTCAGCTTCGTGGTATAGCAGCTTTTAAAGGTGATGCACATAAGCGCAGACTGAGAGTAACACATTATAAGACTAATACGAGAGGCAGCATTGCTTCTTTCTAAGGGTGCAAAATGTGAGGCTCAAAAACCGAGATATAGTGAGGTACACACAGGGAGTACGAGTTACACATAGGAAGACAGACCCACACAGACAGACACACCCCATTGTTTCCTGTTACTCACGAGATATAGAGGGACATCGGCATAGCGGGGCTCAGCAGAATTACATAGCCCCAAAACGTGAGGAAGGCCTTGTAGGCTGGAGATCTGCCTGCGCCCAGTGCAGACAACACCTCGAAACGGGGGGCCACCTGGGCCTCAAAAATTCCAGCCCCCACCGCGAGGAGCAGAGACACCATCAGCAGCAACAGCACGATCTGTGGACCAGTCAGGGTTCTCGGGTCACATACTGTATGAATCATTGTTAACTTGG
The DNA here is from genome assembly GCF_900964775.1 of Scleropages formosus. Taxonomy (NCBI): domain Eukaryota; kingdom Metazoa; phylum Chordata; class Actinopteri; order Osteoglossiformes; family Osteoglossidae; genus Scleropages; species Scleropages formosus. Next base: position 2,676,639 of record NC_041814.1, read on the forward strand.
ACCAAAGCAGGCTCTATAGGAACCCTGTCCAATGTTCCCTCGTCTCTGTCCCTTTTCACACACTGGCTCTACCTCGAAATCAGGCTTTTCTCACCCCGATCACGACCCTGTTGAGAATCCTCTCCATCTGAGTGGTCTTCACAGACAGCCGGCCACAGTTCTGTAGGATCTTACTGTCTGCACCTGGGGGGACAGTAAGGGTGACAGTGCAGTAGATGTGTGCACCACACCTCTGCAAGCACATGCATCTCCCGAATTACCCTGTTTTGTCCCTGCTCTTAGCACATATATCCACCTGTATTTCTCGATGTTCAACTGAGCGTAATGTAAATGAAAAGCACCCAACTTGTATGATGGAGCATCTGCACAGCAAGTGAATTGCATACAGTAATTAGAGGGCAGTGTATTCATGCATATAATTATTTCATTTTAGAAGTCAAGAATAAGGAGATGTGTCAAGCTGAACTGGCACAGGAAATCCAAATATAACCCCTCCAAGGATACCTGTGTATACAGCCAGACTCATTTGGGAGGACAGCAATGCATGGTCACCATATTTTACACCGTGCCGCTGGTGTGTATACAGTCAAACAGCAGTGTACCCGTGTATAAGGTCAAGCCATAGGCAATGTCTGTGTTGCGGAGCACGGTTCCCCTCAGCAGGATGTGATCTGTGTCCAGTAGGTGGCGCACTCCCTTCCACTCCAGTACGCCTTTGAAAGAGTGCAGGCGGCTGTTTGGCTGCTCACACCACACACAGGCTGAGGTAGGGGAAGAGGTGAAAGACAACATGGAAGTCATCATTCATGACGAAGCATGAGACTCACACAACTGAGATGCATGACAGTCTAAATACAGTTTACATTCCCTCCACCCCCCTTCCAAACATTTTCAAAATATGTATATATATATCCATCCATTGTCACCAACCACTTGTCCCAAGCTGGGTCATGGTGAGCCAGAGCCTACCCAGGAACACAGGGCAATGCCAAAGGGGGAGGGGACACCAGCCCGTTGCAAGGCACCCCAAGCAAAGCTCAAACCCCAGACCCACCACAGAGCAGCCACCAGCTGAACCGCTGCACCACCGCACCCCAAGGCTCTTTGCTACTGGCAGATAAAAAATCTATCCTATTCTATTTCTTAATCGATAGTTTTGTTCCTCATAACATGCCAAATGCAAAATTGTACTGAATTAAGCGTTGATCCTTTCTTGATGCAGACTTTGCATGGGATGTAATATTAGAGAGTCAAACGCCTGGCCATGTTTGGAGAGAACAGGACGTTTTCCAAAGATTTGTACGTTCTTTGATGAATCTATTAGATGGGAGCTGTGTAATGACAATATTACTTTATTTGGACAAATTATATGGCAAAGTGAATGTTTTAAAATGACATAGCAAGCAGTATGGTAATACATATTCAATAATAATATGATTAACAAAAAACAAATAACTCAAAGCGTACAAATATAGACAAATGGCATTATGAGAAAGAGTACACAGGAACAATTACAGACCATAAAAGATGCAAAAATTCAGCTATTTTTTCCTCTTTTGCTCGGCTGATACATGGTTTATCGGTGCATCTGCGACAAACCGCTAAAACTGATGATAACATCATGAAAAAAAAGTCTTACTAAATATAGGCAACAAAAGAGAACTGACGAAGAAGAAAAAAACTGTAAGGCTGTGATGAAAACAGCACCACGGTTCCATGAGTTGTGCACACTTTGCCTATCTGTGAGCTCTGTTACAGGCCCCGAAAGCGTCCCATCGCTATAAACAAAATCAGTGTGAAGAAGGGCTGCTTTTGAAGAGCTTGAAGTCCAAAGCGTGTGAAAGAGAGAGAAAGACTCAGTGTTTGCTTGACGTTATTTGCCTAAGCCATACACACCATCAAAAGCCAGCAGGGTGGGCTCCACGGGCTCTGAGCTCAGCTCGTGGTGGGTGATCCCCAGTGCTTGGCGGAATTTGAGGTTCGTCTCCCTTGCGGGGAAGAGAAGGTACATTTACCACGATGCACAGGCAATGAGTCTCTGCCTTAATGTGGAATCATAATCAGGTCACGTCTATTGACCCCTTCCTTTCCAAATGTACTTCCCAGCTAAAGGAGGAGGATGCTGGGAAGATGCTTCAGAGATGCTGGCTACCCGTCAATGTCAGACGTCTCCACATAGCACAGGCTGTGGGGCTCGGATGTGCGAAGGAGGAGCAAATCTGCCTGGGGGACGGCAGCACAAAGGTAAAGGGACAAACAGGCTCAGTATTTGCATTGTTCCTAATCTTCTCTCATCCATTTGTCCGTTTAGGCCCTTCTTCCCAGTGGCTCACCGGTACGATTTGGTCCTTGCGGAGCCGCAGTACGTCTCCCACGCACACGTCCCTCCACCGCACCGAGGTGAACCTGGAGAAAGGAGCGGGGGCAGTGGGCAGTGGAAAGGTATGGGAAATCGCATGAAAAAGAACCGCAGCAAGCACGCCGACCCCAGCTCTACATCCCTCCACTTCAAACAGGACTCCGCTGTCAGTTTTCAAACCCAGACCCAGAAAAGACATAGACTGCTCACTTCTCATCTGTAAAAGAACCTCAAAGAAACGACACATGGACTGAAAGAAGACATGCTATCCGAGAGGTGTTTACAGCGAAACACTACAATGCCTTTTTCACCTCGTATGGTTATCTCTGCAAAAGTATTGATCGGAAAGATCTGACTATACATGTACTAAAATGAAAATCACCCTTATGAGCTTAGTGAGAAGGAAATGTTCGGAGCACGTATAGAAAATGCCACAAGGATAAGAAATTTCAATATTCGGATCTTGACACTCAAAACGTCAAACTGCAATTAGACGATTGTCAAAAAATATCAGCAGATAAAGAAAACCGAAAAAAGAATGATGCCCTTCACCATGTCCAACCAGGGCCCCACTAGTGCTGACACCACGAGTCAGTACAGTGTATGGAGCCATTCTTTATGATTGCATTATAATATTGATTACATTGTAATATTTATTGCAATTATTATTATGCTGCAATATAATATGTATTATATTATTTTTATTTATATTCTTTATTTTATATTAAATATAAATATATTTATATGTTATTTTATATATTTACATATTTTTTCTCAATTTATATTTCTTTTTTTTTTATTACATAAAGAAAATCAGTTTTCTTTATGTAATAATAAATAATGAAAATTATAATCAATTAGAAAGTTATGTTTCATACATAAGCAAGTGCGACAGTGATCGGAAGTACATTAGCATTAGCAGTCGTAACAAATTAAGTCCTTTCTTCTCACCCCTGAGCAGTCAGCAGGTCACATGGTCGCTGGTTGATCTGCGAGTCGCTCCGTCGGCGCGCCTGAGAAACATCGAGAAAAGCCACAAGTGAAGACATGAAAATATTGATGTGTCTGGCAGTCTCCATGGTGATGGGAGGGAGAAGATTTGCATTAATCAGTAAGGCGATAAGTCGGCGCGGGGAGTGATGCAAATATCTGTCTGCAGCTGCTGCAGAATAAACCTAAACACAAACACTGACAACAAAACTGTGGAGCTGAAAGAACCTCTCCACCCAGGACTAGGCTCCCTTGTACGAAAATTACTCCTGGTCGGAGAAAGGCGACGTGGAGATGATGAGAAGAATGAAGAAGGAGCAGCGGCTGGGATGGCTGAGGACGAGGAGGAAAACGGAGGGCGATCGGTGAAGGGGAAAGTCAGGACGGGGTCTCACCAGGTCGTCAGCCAGGTCTTTGAGGCCTCGCACAGACAGCACAGTCAGCAGGGGAAGCATGGTGGTGTACCACGGTAGCGTGGAAATGGCAGGGACACACTGCATCAAAAAAAAAAAGCCGTTCGCCATAGCGGTTAAGGACCGGGAAATATGGCTAAAAGAATTCTGGATCTTAGGCAAAGAAGGAACTTCTTTGCATCTTTGAGAAATGTTTAAAATTACTGCAGGACAACTATGTGCTAAATAAAAAGGGGTAGCACTGATCTAAAAGAAGTCCCTCACCACAAAAACGTGAAAACGTGCGCAAAGCGTACGACCCAATCAATAGCTGGCCCAAACACCAAACTCTGCTTCATCTTGACTGCAGAAGCTGCCGTAAAGTGGAAAGACCTCCATACATCGTGCTTGCAAATTCATAAACACGCTGGAGTGAATTTCATGTCATGAACAAGACAATCAAACGGCGCCGGCTACGCCGTCGTGTCAGAGCAGCGCTCTGCAACGAAAGCTCAGTGCAATCGTATGAATCGTGCCTATGTGTGTAACGGCGTTACGTGCACAAGGTTAATCGGAAGGAAATGAATTAAAACACAGACCTGCAATATCACCATTAAGAGGAAGTAAACGTTGGCAATGCGCTGGAACTGCTCATACAGAGAGAGGGGCAGGAAGGTCAGGGGGGTGTACTTGTAGCTGCGCACTGCATTGTCCTGCCAACGAAACATAATGTTCTGGCTCAGTGGAACAGACCAGGCCGGTGTGACGCAACGCGACAATACAGTAAACGGTCCTTCACGGGTCATATTTCCACCGGTTATGACTTACCGCGTATTTCCCCCATTCGAAGCAAAGGAAAGACCTTCGTTGTTGCCGTTGATGAAAACGACGGTCGTTGGCTCTCACCTCCCAGGAAAGATCTGAGACACACGTGAACAGGGACACAGATGCAGCAAGTGTGTTGTTACATGTAATTTAATTAGTTTGTTCTTCCGCCGTATTTCAGTCATTTCTCTGGCCCTCGCTGCTTCTTTACTTTGTTACTAAGAAAACTTTTACTCGCACTCTAGGTGTCCAGAAGTTGTGTACAAACACTGGAAAATCACACTGTGTCTCGGATGAGGATTTGGATTCAACAGGTAGTTTACTGGTAGTGTAAGTAGCGTATCTAGCAGTGTAAGTCTTCGGGTGCTCTGGTTTCCTCCCACAGTCCAAAGACGTGCTGTTCAGGTTCTCCCACAGTGTGTGAGTGACAGAGAGTGTGTTCCACTGATGTATTGATGAGTGACCCAGTGTAAGTAGTGTATCTAGCGGTATAAGTCACCTTGGTGAATAAGGTGTGTGGGCTGGTAACACAACATAGAGTTCATTGGAAGTTGTGTTGCAGAAAAGCATCTGCTAAATAAATGAATGTAACGAAAATATTTAAAGGAATCTCCACTTCCTTGTAAATGAAAACGCAGTCATAAAGAATGGCTCCATACGCTGTACTGACCGGTGGTGTCAGCACTAGTTGGGTCCTCGTTGGACATGATGAAGGACACAGGCAAAGAGAACTGGTCTAGGAGAGACACAAAGGTTTGAGATTATAGCACAACTTTTCCACTGCATTGAAATGCAGTAATATGCTTCTCAGCCTGTAACTCGAAACACATCTTTGCTCTGGTTTAGGTGGCTTAGTGAAGATATAAAAGCAGTTCTCGGTTCTGGCTCCGCTCTGGTGGAACAACCTCCTTCTTTCACTCAGAACTGCTGAATCCCTGTCCACATTTAAAAAGGGTCTGAAAGCTCACCTGGTCAAGACTCACTCCTCCCATGATCTATTCCGTTTGTGTAATGTGCAAAGGTTCATGCAGCATAACTTTAAGATGATGCCCGGATAACCCTTTACACAGCTACTCCTGTACTGCAACGTAAATGTTTGTGTATCTCAAAAAAGAAATTGTAGGAAGGTGATCAGGAATCGTCGATATTCTGATGAAGTTTTATACAGCTACTCGTGTGATGAACATCAGTTCATATGGTGGAAAGAAAGAAAGTAACTGTACTTAAGAATCACATGTCTGCATCTAAGTGTCTCTTCTTGCTAATGTAATGAACACATTGTATTTTCTATGAGATGTACGTCACTTTGGAGAAAAGTGTGTGCTGAATGAATACATGTATATGTAAACGTAAATAAATCAATCCTGATGGAATGATGGTCAAAACGGGCTTTCAAAGTGTGGCCTGCAGTGGTAAAGGAATCAGACTTGCGAGAAGACGTATTTATCTTATGTCATTCTATGCGATGTGGAACTCTTGAATATGTGATACATAATGTGGTTAAGTAATGTACTCTGGGTCCATGGTCACATAAGAGTAGAGAGAATATTTATGGATAAAATGGGGCATTAATGTTCAGTTATGTATATTTACTTTCACATCTGTTTGCTCGGTAGTTGAATATGTGACAAAGCCTTAACTTCCTTTTAATAGCATAACAGCAGTGAGGTGCTGCGTAGTTGCGGTACGTTACACGGTCATGCACAGTAAGCTGTATATGAGTAAGACAAGACACCCCTTGACAAGACACCCCTTATCTTTTAACCATAACGGTATCATTCAGGGTTCTGATTTTGCTGATTAAATGACTCAATGTGTTTCAAGGCAGGGGGTGCGGTGGCGCAGTGGGTTGGACCGCAGTCCTGCTCCCCGGTGGGTCTGGGGTTCAAGTCCCGCTTGGGGTGCCTTGCGGCGGACTGGCGTCCCGTCCTGGGTGTGTCCCCTTCCCCCTCCGGCCTTACGCCCTGTGTTACCGGGTAGGCTCCGGTTCCCCGTGACCCCGTAAGGGACAAGCGGTTCTGAAAATGTGTGTGTGTGTGTGTGTGTTTCAAGGCCAGTTTTCCATTGCAAGCATATTAATGCTGAATACAGAATGAAATGCACAACATCAATAAATATTACCAGTAGTCATACACAGTATTGGCACTATGTATTACAGATTATAGACTCGGTTCTAAAAAATTAATATTGTACACTCTTTTATTTTATCTTCAGCTTTGCACACGAAAGATGGACTTGAAACAGACAAGTACAGAAGCTGTGTTTTTCTTTGTCAAAATTCTGTTAAACACACACGGCAAATACACACACATAATACATTCTATAATGATCACGTACTTGGCACAACTTTAGCCAAGAAATGACCTTTTGTTAATGCTAGCGTGAAGGAATAATGTCCTGGTTTCAAATTATGCACAAAATGCAGTATAATTTGATAGCGTCTATAGGAAGTTATGAAGAGGAACTTTTTCTTTGAGGATTGCATTATAACTTGTAACAGTGACTCATCTAACCCCAGTCTGTTAGGAAAGAAAAACATCACCAAGTGTAACACACCAAGTCATCTAGTAACATCACCAAGTCACTAACACTCATTCTGATCGGCGCAGAGACAGAAACCGCCAAAAGCGCACACAACAATCATAACTGTTATATCACGCATTTGATCAGATGTACTGATTTCTACGTTTGATTTGCATTCTCTCTTCTCTTGCTCGATTGTATGCAACCCACAAACAGGACCGAATAAAGTCTGTGTGTGTGTCACCATTAAGTCTAACCGTGAAGCTGAAATAACTCTTCAAGGAGTCCGTTCTGCGATGGGAATAAACACCCATTTGATACTGCAGAAGGTTGCAGTTGCGATGCACCAACTTCAATGTCTGTTTGTTGGAGAACATCACTTGTTTGGCTTCCCTGCCATCCCATCATCGCTAGCCCCACCGCTTCCTCCACATTGGTTCCAGGCCTCCTGGAACTTGACTGCTCGGTACAATCCAAGGAGATCATAACTATGCTGAGATAACGTTTCCACCCATGGTGAAGAATGCTTGACTAGGGGCCATAAGCGAGCCTGATATCCACCCAAAGGGCAACTTGAAAAGGCCATTAGGAAACAACATCTATTTGCCAGAACACTTGATAACCACCATGCAACAAACAGCAGATGTGTGTTCCAAATGGGAAGCAGCATACCAAAATGGATGTCCCAGACGCGGGGGCTCGACAGAAGGCATGAGAGGACTCTAAGCCCCAACGTAAAGCACGCAAAGCCTTTGCTCAACGACACAGTCACAGTCTAACACGTCCAAGTCCTGAAATGCGTTTGCCACACAAAGATGATGAATATGCATGCAGTGAAGTTCCAGAATATCTCTCTTGTATGAATCGTTCAGCTTGTTTATCATTTGGGAATTCTGCCAGTGCATTTACTCAAAAGTGACTTACAGCCGTTTTACTCATTCAATCAGCTGAGTAATTTTGCTGGAGCTCGATGGACCTACAGTGGACCTCGCAGCTGTGACCTCACAGACAATCTTTAGATTACAAGGCAACAGTTCGCGAAAAGACCTGATCAAGATCACGAAAAGGCCTGAACCACAGTCTATACTGTTGAACTACTGTTTGTTTCCTCCTAGGACAACAACGAGAAATTCCGCGCAGACTAACGAGGTGTGAGCCAGTGCAAATACTCTAGTTCTTCTTTCATTCCTGTGCACTTACTCATGCAAAAAACCTCTTCTCACATTCGACTTTAGTCGAAAAGTACCTGGCGACTGCTGCGACCACGCCAAGAGCAGAGCAGAGGAGTGTAAGCCGTGCCTAAGGGAATCCCTCCCCTCGACACTGTAAAAGAAGCCCCGCCACACACCCCGCAGACTAACACACGCAAGGAGTTCAACAGTGCACAATGAGCACATCTCTGCAAATGTTTTTCTCGCCCTCGTCCTCTTAATGACAAAGTTCATCCTACCGCACATACAATCGTTTTTCTTTGCGCTTACCTGCCTAAAGCATCTGCTCTTCAAGTCTCTTACACACCTGTGATTCGGAAGCCACCTGCAGAAGAGGTGGAAGGAGGGGGGAGAGGGAGGGGATGGGGGGAGCCACAGACAGGAGGAGGTATGGCTGTGCCGGGGAGGCTGGAGAAGGCTGTTGGAGCGTTCTTGCAGTGAGCTCATAAACAATACACATCCCTCAAGACCCCCCCCCGCCGATTTTTTGATTTTCCATGCTGGACACCATCGCGACACTGATGTGCTGCCTGCACCATGTCCCTGAATAATGCTTAACGACGAGTCAGAGAGAACGATGTCAGAAAGCTGGCAGAGGTGCAGATGGCCGAGGAACCGCGCCTGAGAGCGCCGAAGGACATGAGTGGCGGCGAGGTGGGTGGGGGTGGGGGGAGCATCAAGATACTCAAACACTGTGCCTTTGTCCTTAACAAACCAGGCTCTATTTGCACTTGCCGTCGGCCGTTCTCCTATTACCTTCCTCTCCCTGCTCCTTGCTTTTCCTCCCCACGTCGGCCTCTTCATCTCCTCCGCGCCCCACTCGGAGTAAAGTGCGGTCGAGGGATTTCTCTCTGATGTAATTAGTCTACCGCCTCCTTGTTAGTGTGCTAATGAGTGCATCTGAGCCCGAGACACGGAGCTCGCAGCTAACAGCCTCCCAGGGGTTACCATTATATCACCTTTGGAAAAAGAGGGTCATTTATAATGCTAAAGTTGTCATTAAACACGTCTTCTGGCTCACTGTGCTAAAGATTATGGCTATGATTACAACATGCTGTGCCTTAATAATTTTAAGAGCAGTTTTCTTTTGGCGTTTGGATTTGTGTCACATCTCACGGGGCCGAACGAGGAGCGCAAACTGGCGACAGCGAGCCAGCGGCCCCCTGCAGCCGAGCCGAGCGGCATGACGCAGCAGGAGCGGCCCGCCGTTCGCGGACTCACACGGCACCTCATCGCAGCCATCGTCGCCCTGCGATCCAAAGATTGCCTGTTTACGTCCACCTCCAGCGACTGTACTCTCGTGCAACGAATTTAATGTAAATGAATGGTAAGACTGCCCTGTAACTCCTGCATAAGACTGTGAGTTAAACAGCAGACACTATTAAGAAAAGTGGTCAGAGCTCAACTAGCTGTTGACCAAATACTCCCAACCCCACGCAAGAGAACAAATATCCAGTGCTGGTCCATCAAGAAATATTAAATACCAAGAAGAAATCAGTTCAATCAACAACCCAATCGAACCCAACTAATTAAGAGCAGGAACAAGCGGCGGCGTACACAGGGGTCCCCCGTGCAAGAACCTAGAACCCCTATTAAAGTTCAAAACGTACTTTTCTATTGATCTCTTTCCTTCCAACGTCTTTGTTATGAATGGTTTGGAAAAGGCCATGTCGATTCAGCTATACTGCATTTGTTACCTTTCTTTACCCCACCTGCTGCACATTGGCATGTACTGCCATCTAGTGGCTCCAGGACACACTCTTTCACAACATGAAACACAGGATTGGCCTTTTGACCTTGCTGCCCAGAGCCGCACATCCTCTTGGCTCTATCTGCACAGTAAAACTATTCATTGCTATATTAGTTGTGTATTAGTTCATTTTTTGTTAATATCGATCACTCCTTGCTTTAGGGCCCTGTCTCAAGTGAATGCACAAGGCCTGCTTGTGAATGTGGATGTGCGTGTGTGTGTGTGCGTGTGTGTGCATGCGTGCGCGCGCACATCAAGGCCTATCTGGCCTATCTATTTTTGAGTGTGCGCGTCAGGCAGAGTGGTTTCTGCGATGCGATAAAACGTTTTGTCTTGTGGCATCTGATGTCTCACCTTCTGGGCCAGTCTGACCAATTCGGCAGGCCTATCTTTCAATGGCAGTTTAACTGATGCCTGCCGTCACCTGCCACACCTGGGCTACTCAACACGGGCACAGACACTTTGGAGTGCACTCACGCCTAGGTCTAAAATAGCTCAGTGCATCAAGGAGGTCCAGCGTGCTGAAACTGACTCTGTTAGCAGTTCGCCGTTATCCCGATGCCTGCTCTTTGTCGTGGCCTTCAGACCAAACGGGCTGATAACAAGCGGACAAGGCGCCGCCTGGGCCATGCGGACAGCATCGCACGCCGGTTCTCTGTTGTGGAGCATGTGGAAACACGCTTTCAGAGCTTCTCCCACACGTAGTCAGTAGTGCACGTTCGCCCACATTCGAATCTCACCACACGTGTCCATTCACCACCAGCGCTGCACACTCTAGTCTCCAAGGCTACATCCAAAACCAGAACAATCACCATTCGACTCTAGTTTCCTCAACTAAACTATTTAGAAACCCAGACCTCTCATGATTTCCCTTGAAGAGGTCTAAAATAACATGGATCAAATGTTGATAAAATCACAGCAACCAAATGACATGTTTCGATAACTTATTGTTGCTGTTAATTTGACTATTTCATTTTAATGTACTATTTTTGCTTGCTCTATCACAGACTAAATCAATTTCTATCACATCATGACATGGCAAAATAACCGTGACAGCTGAGTGCTGGTACCTCTGTGTATGTAGCAGCGAAACTTGAACCCTTGCACATCAGGATAGGTCTGTGTCACAATAAAATTAAATTAATCCGACTATTTTTACCAACACACAATTCAGCCTAATAGATAGATATATAGACAGATAGATAGAGAGACAGATAAATTATTGTAAGACTATGGGTAATCACCTCTAATGGTTTGTTGTTAGAAAAGTCATGCAGTGGGTGGAAAGTAAAGATGTGGGATGAAAAACATTTAAAATGAACTTTCCAAAAAACCACATACGCTCATTAGAATATCGATGCAGAGTATAATGCTGATACGTTATTGTCTTAAAGGTCAACCGGAATAATTTCCTTTTAAGCTCTTGGATTCCAGATCCCAATAACTGTTCTAATTATTTAATGATATTTGGAAAGCAATTACTACTCATAGCATGGAAGAAGTTCAGAAGAGCCACAATCAAGGATTTTGCAATGGCATCCTTCATAAAAATATTTAATATTCTTTATCAGTATTATTAACTTATTAATATTATTTAATATTCTTTTTTATTATTCTTTATTCTTTATTATTCTTTCAGAGACCAAAATACGAAAAATAATATTGTCAGTTAAAGCAGTGGAAACCAGCCAAGCAATTGAAAGTCACACCTAGGTTCCTCTCCGTATGTGCGAACTGTAGATATGTCGGCATTTAACCCATACTTGTGTTGGTTTTTGCGAGAGGATCTGGTCTTGGATGTGCTGTTTATGTGCATTCAAAGCATGTCTGACTGAAAGTGTGATTATGGTGCAGTCTGAATCACTATTCTCCTTTTTTCCCAGGACACTGCACTTCTTGTCAACCTAAGCCCCTCGGTTGTTCGTGTCCCCAAGAAGGATATTACTGAGCTGACTTTCCAGGTTCCGGGCCGTACGAAGTCCCATCAAAGATCTCCCGTGTCAAAACTACCGCAGGCTTCACAGAAGATCTGGAGGGATCCAGTTTCCAAAGGCCTCAAAGACTGCTGTGTCATGTTCCACCTCTGGGTAACTGAGCTAAGTATAAATCAATTCCTCATTGTACTGTCTTATATGGCCGCATGATGGCACAGCAGGGAGCTGCAATACTCCTGGGCCGTGCACTTGGGTGTGGGTTCAAATTTTGCTCAGTCTGTGTGCAATTTGCATGTTCCACCCATGTTTGTGTGGGTTTCCTGTTACAACCTGAAAACATGTGTTTCAGGTGTTTATGGGAGGGTCTGTATTGCCTTTTGGGGGGGTGTGGTGTCTATATTTGCTGTTTGGTGGGTATGGGGTTCGAGTCACACTCGTGGTGTGCAGCGGTTCTGTGTTTCTCCCTGCATGTGCTTCCCCCACCATACAGAAGACGGCACTGGCAACCCTCTTCTGTCCTCCCTCGCCATGAAAACCATGCGGATGGTCGCTATGGGTCAGGTTTGACTCGATGGCATCAACAGCTGTATTGCCTTTAGTGTGTGAACGTGTGTTTGTGATTGCCCTGCAATGGAATGGTGTCCCATGCAGAGTGTACCCTGCCTCATGCCCTGGGCTTCTGGAGGGGGTCATACACTTAAACCCAACCCTGGACAAGCAGTTACTACAAACACTGTGGGGATAGCTGGTGGTGTAGTGGTTAGAGCTGCTGCCTTTAGCTCTGAACATAACAGGTTTGATCTCCAGCTGCACTACCCTTGAACAAGGTACTTACCCTAATTTCTTCCCGTAAAATTACTCAGCTGTATAAATGAGTAAATAATTGTATGCTTGTAATAACTGTAACCTTAACATAGTAAGTCATGCTGGAGAAAGGCATCAGATAAATGTAATGAATAGATATAGCCTTGCAGATGTTCATTAAATTCACTCATTCTTGCTATTAAACATTGTAGTCAGCATCTCATTTATGTGCTTTAAATGTCAAGCTGAAGTTAAAATAATGTTGACAATAGAGTGGAGAGTAGAGCTTCCTGTGAGAAAACAGTCATCAGCTAAGAAGAAGTAGAGAAAGAGAACTGGCATCAAGAGGGCAACGGCTCCTATTATCAGATCTCTAAAACTGCAGTAAGGACTAATTGCCAGTGATGTAAGGGAGGTATATATAAAATTTTGCAGTGCATAAGCATGTCTAAGAAGAGTCGTATAATAAGGAAAACGGAGAAAAATGCATTGTTATTATTATTATTACTTAACAGGGAGGTGCGGTGGCACAGCAGGTTTGGCTCGTGCCTGGTGGGTCTGGGGTTCGAGTCCCACTTGGGGTGCCCTGTGATGGACTGGCGTCCCATTCTGGGTGTGTCCCCTCGCCCTCTAGCCTTGTGCCCTGTGTTGCTGGGTTAGGCTCCGACTTGACAAGCGGTTTCAGCCTGTGTGTGTGTGTGTGTGTGTGTGTGTGTATGTATTCTTGCTTATTCTTTCAGCTGCACAGTTCTCCAATGTGACATAGAGTGCTAGGTGTGATTTCTGAGCTACTTCCTATGGTTTACCCATGCAGCAGGGTTTTTTTCTTTACTGGCACACTTTGGGGTAAGTACCTTGCTAAATGGTATTATAGCCAGAGCAGAGATTGGAACCTGGGTCCTTCAATTACAAGGTGGCAGTTTTACCCACTCCGCTCCCTGCTGCCCCGGCAATGCAAAGTCCACGGCGTTCAAAAGAAATTCCATTGCTTTCTAAATGTTTCACCACTGATTGTAATAAAACTGAATGTGTGAATAAATAAATATACCATAAGGACTCATTTAAAAGGGAACGTTGACGGTAGAAAGATGCAGCGCATCGGTTTCGTGTGGGTGCATAGATCCCACAGACATTCCGAAGCAGGACTGCGCACAAGCGCTCATTTTTTGTACCTCCTTACACAGCGAGGAGAAATATTCAAAGCCTACGTGAAAGGCTACGCAAAATGGAACAATTACTTGTACCAAGTCAGAGTCTCCAGAACAACTAAAGCAGCACGTCCCTGTGCAAGCAAACAGGTAGAACACAGAAACCTATACATCACTCAGATCTGGCCGCTGAACCCACACCATACTGTCCACACACAGCTAAAGTACCACCTTGTAGAACACACATTAAAATTACTGCGATACAATGAAATAGACACACACACCATCTGAAACCGCTTGTCCCATATAGGGTTGTGGGGAGCCAGAGCCTAACCCAGCAACACAGGGCGAAAGGCTGGAGGGGACACACCCAGGGCGGGACGCCAGTCCATCGCAAGGCACCCCAAGCGGGACTCAAATCCCATACCCACCGGAGAGCAGGACCCGGTCCAACGCACTGCACCACTGCACCATCGCACCCCCTTTACGAAGAAATAGCGTATGGAAAAGGTGCCGAAGAATTGCACGTAGGCTGATTATGTAACAAGCTTCCGAGATGGTGAAATTTAAAAACATACTTTAGATTAAAAATTGAGACACGTTGTGACTTCTACAGCAACGCTGTCCCAGAAATATAGATTATTACAGCATTTATGCGCTGCACTACTGCCAAGACAGTATAATCTGCAGCCGCCACTCCGTTCACAGGTTTCAGCTGCTTTATCTGAAAACCAATCTTCATATTTTTCAGAGGTTAATGTATACTCTTGATGTTTATTGAACAATGAGTAGCGATTTCTGGTGAAGGATTCATTGTAGGTTTTGGTGCAGGGGGTACGACTTTTGATATTGCTTTCACCCAGAAGTGGGTAAGGTTACCCGTTTGTAATGATGACTGAAGCCATGGAGCAGTTTGCATCGTTTGGGTTTTTAAGAGTACAGCAGCAGGCCATCACCCGGGGCCTCTGCCGACAACCGCTGGGGAAAGGTTGAGATCTCCTCACTAGCTGCTAAAAGTGTCAATCAATGATGCAATAATATGTCTTTCTGGGTAAAAGCAATGGCTGAGATATGAAAAGATCAACAATAACCTCATTCCTGGTAACCTCTCTAATTTGAATCCAGCCTTCTGCTGTAGTTCTCCTGACCTGAGCAAATTACTTACCCTCAGTTGTTCCGGCGAAAAATTACCCCGGACAACGTCCTAAATGAGTAAATAATTGTATGCTGCTTTGGAGAGAAGGATCAGCTAAAGGAACAAGTGTCACTGCTATTTCAGATACTGGTTGTGAAGCAGATAATCAGCACACATTCATGTGGCTCTTAGGAACGACCTGAGGTTGAGACCCCATACATAAAAATGATGGCTGAGTTGCAGAGTATCACTTTGAGAAGGAAATCAGCCTCATCTTGTCAAAATTATGATTTAGCTGTGCTGAGATGGACTTGGTCGCATGCATTTCCCCCTAACACACTGGCTCCCAGCATCAGTCACAATCTGACCTCAGGGCGGTGGACGAGGACCTTCGCTGTGGACCTCGCAAAGCCCACGCCGTCTGCACTGACACAGCTATAGCAGCAATTTGGAAGAAAAAAAAAACTTCAGATCAAATTTAAGGTTCTGGAGGGGGGCTGGAGCTGAAAGATGGATGTGAGAACGTGAGATCACAGTTGCAAGACTCGGTGCTGGTGCATCTGCCAGCAAGACCGTGAACCCGCCTTTACTGCGACCTCAGAATTCAGTGGAAGAATTTTTTGCGTCTGCTTTGTGAGTCATTGGTACTTTCTGTTTGGGAAATGTGTGGGTGCTACGAAAACCTGTTTGGAGGGGGATGGGGTGGCTCTGGGGTCACAGTATCATTTGTACAGTAAGTCACCTGCCTGTTGACTGCACTCTTACCTTCTTGCCGTCTACATTGAGTCTACAGAGGAAGAAGGAGGCCGGATAGACATTGTGCCGAGGTGAGAATTTTTACAACTGCTTATAGGCAGGAAGTGGTTTCCATACATTGTAGATTGACTCTGACACTAATATTATTAATAGAGAAACCACCTGCTGTGCCCATGTTGGTTCTCTGCCGCATCGACTCGTCTGTGCAGGCTTGTAGCTGGCTCGACATCTGCTAACTTTATGTTAATAAAAAGCCATTATGCTTCCTGTACACCCAGTGATCATGTCAGAAAGCCACAGCGAGAACACCGACCAACTGTAAATTCACCTCCGCAACACGAAAGACCAGGTCCCATGTGGCGCACTGTGGCATATTAAATAAGCAAGCATAATTTCAACAACTAATTAATATTGTGTTTTGCATGCATGTCAAAACGGTTTGCAACATTCATTAGCTCATCCTTTGTCATATGAGCGGAAGTGTTGAAATAAAATCACTTTCGACAGAAATGCTTTCAATTATTATTCTGTTTTTGAGACCCATTGCTCTGTATGCAAGGAAAGAGAATGCAAAAATGACACAGCTCACTCATGATTTTAGGAGTATTTGGAGGGCTGATTAAGAACAGTCAGTAAATGTGTGTGTGCACAACCTATTGCTTGACTTTTGGGGAAGATCAGACTTTTGATGAGGTTTTCAGTTCAATTGAGATGATTTGAGGAAAGGCTGCATGAGTCATGAATAAAAATCAAAGAGAGTGATGGGGTTTCGGATGCATCGCTGCGGGACGGTGAGTCACAGTCACACTCGCAAGGCACATCTACTCAAACCTCTTACTGTTCTCAGGTAACAAAGGACTGTCCCGCCGACAACGTGGATACCCCCTGTTTCACCAAACACACACAGATACACACATGCAAATGCATGCGACTCTATAGAGTAAATGAAAACTCGTATAATTACAAAATTGCAATTCCAATATTGCAAAAAAGCTCCTTTAAATTCCATTCTGTACATACCCGAATATCTGCTCATGAATCCAAATAAAAATGCTTGTACACGCAAAACATTATTCGTGCAAAGTGGTATGATGAATGCAGAAATCACATCAACAGTCTTTGGGATAAATTTAGGTCGAAGACAAGAAAAGGTATCAACGCACATTAACCAAATTCCATCGCTTTTTATAAGACCGATGAGAGTCTGCATAATGTATGATTGTATATATGTAAATAAATATGTACGTGTTTATGTGTGTATACCCGTAACTATGTATATACTGCATATTTGTGTTTACAGAGGTTGACAAAATAATAGAAACACCACATGAGAAAGGAGTTTGACTTTGAAGCACCTAAATCACAGTTGAGGACGTAGCTACAAAGGGGATCCGCATTCGGTCGATTACCAATTAGCAGTGTGTCAGCTATAAAAGACGTCTGACATTTAGCACTTTGTTAGTTCTCACAGCAGCGCGAGGCAACTAACCGTTCCGAAGAGGCCACCTAATTGGCGCCCGAATTACCGGTGCATCTATCACAAAAAAGCAAAATTGCTCCGTGTGTCAAGGGGAGCAGTCTCAAAAACAAAGACAGCATATGCCCAACATGGAGAAACTGCATCAGCAAAGAGGAGCAGTGGTCTCATGTCGAATCTCACCAACAGGCGTAGAAGGATGGACAGACACTTCAGAGGATAGTTAATGACACAAAAATCCAGCTTCTAAAGTTACCACGGAACTGAATCAGCACCTCTGTGATCCATTCTCTTGAAAAATTGTACTTTGGAGCTTTGCATAGCTGGACTTTATGGCTTGGCTGCCATTCGGAAGCCACTCGTACCCAAGGCCAGTGCACAAAGACGCATAATCTGGTGTAAGGAACACAACGCCTGGACCCTTGAGCAACGGAAAAAGTGATATGGTCCGATTAGTCATCTTTCACTCTGTTTCCCAAATGTAGACTGGTTTACAGTTTGTGAAAGCCAGAGGATGCCTTCAAACCACAATGTCTGTTGCCATAGTATGATACTGGCATTGGGACGTCTGGTACTGTAGTGGTTAATGATACTGCCTTTAGCTCCAAAAGTAGCAGGTTTGATCCCCACCTCTGGCTGCAGTACCCTTGAGTGAGGTACTTACCCTAAATTGCTCCAGTAAAATTACCCAGCTGCATGAATGGGTAAATAATTGTAACCTTAACATTGTAAGTCACTTTGGAGAAAAGTATCATCTATTCAGTATAATGAATAAATGTAAATATATGCCAGCTGTTAAATGTAGTGGAGGATCCATAACAGTATGGCCAATCTTGTGGGCTTCATTAGGTCCAAAGCTTATTCTGCATGGTTGTATAATGTCCAAGGAAGAGGAGGTGATTTTTCATTTAGCAGACGCTTTTGTTCAAAGCGCCGTACATCTCAGCGAAAATACAATTTGTGCATTACATTAAGAGAAAGAGACGTAGCTGCAGACATGATTCTTAAGTAAACCTAGTTTGTTACTTTCCACTTGATGCACAGATGTTCATCACTCAAGTAGGTGCATAAAATGCAGGATAGATGAATCCTAATAACCTTCCACTTCCATTTTATAGGACCAGGTGCACCCTATGGTTCCCTCTGTTCATGATGTTCCCATAACCTAGGATGATAATGTCCCTCACGAACACCAGGATTCAGTCAAATTCCTTCCATGGACTCCTCAGTGACCAGATCTAATCACTGAGTCTTTATGAGAAGTTCTGGAGCACAGTGTGAAGTAGATTTCCCCTTCCTTCGTCCCTCAAAGATGCTTTTCTTCTTCAAGAATAGTGCAATATCCCACTACACACAGCTAAGGACAGCTCTTCAAGAGGGACTGAGGCTCTTCTGAAGAAAAGGTGGCCCCCTTATCAGGTCCTTGATATTAACATATTGTTGCGTCTTTGCATTATTTTGTACACCACCTATATGTATGCATTGTTGTATGTATATACGTATGTGTAAGAATGTATGTATGTATGTATGTATGTAACTAGCTGTATAATCTTTCTTCTCTTAGCTGTAACAACAGGCATTCTTTCCTAACTTGAATAGGCACATAGGGGAGCAGCCACTGGCACTTGGACACCCGAGGTTTATTTTTCTCCCTTGCCTTTCGGTTTTTGTTTTCCTTTCCTCGCTCGCCATCTGGCTTACTGTATAGCTTTACTGGCAAGTATAGTTCTTATCGTCAGTAAATTTATAGCAAGCCTTTGACCTATAGGCTTACTCTAAAGTCTGCTCAGTTTGTGCCAAAGAATAATTGCCCAGGTTGCTCATGCGAAACCAAACTTTTGACTGGGATTGTATGTACGCAAGTATGCATTTATGTATGTATGTGTTTAGTTTGCATGAACATACCTATGTATACGTAAGTATATATTTTAAATAATGTTAGTGAACGTTGTCTTCTCAGTGAAAGAAATATGAAAGGTTATGTCATGACCAAAAGAGAAAATCTATGGTTCCGGGCTGAAAGTTGGGGAGTTACACACCAAGCCATAAACACACTACCCTATCCACACACTAAGTAGGCCGGGCAGAGCGGTGAGTCATTTCTGGGCCAACTTTTGTTTGCAGTGTTGTGGCTTTTAGCTCGTTCGACACCTGAATACAACACTCCATTTCCCTAACCACTGCAGCCTAAGCACCCCCACCTAGCCCACCCCAGCCCAACTCTGCCAGAACAAACCACAGGTCGCCCTGCACTGCTTCGGTGTCTCTCTCTCACTCACACACACACACACACATACAGAGAGGGAGAGAGAGAAAGAGAGAGAGAGAGGTGGGGGGAGGAGAGAGGCAAGCTGTCATACTAATACGCAGTGTGTTCCGTGGTGAAGCGGCTCGGCACTGAGCGACGCAAACACGCTCAGCTATACTTTGTCACCTCTTTATTTATTCATTCATTCATTTATCCTGCGCACGTGCTGCCATCCTCTTCCTGTGGCTCTTCGCGTTGGTGTGTTTCAGCACTGCCGCCCGAGACAGCAACGGCTTCACGTTCCCGGGAACGAGCTGAGCGAGTGTGAGCGCAGCGCCAGTGGTAAGACAGCAGGACACACATCGCAGCACGGTATAGCACAGTACACTCCAGTACGGTACAGCACGGTGCGGTACGGTACACCAGAGTACAGTACAGCATGGTACACTTGAGTACAGTACACTGAAGTAGGCCTACATTACAGTGTCGTGTAGTACAGCGCTCTGAGCGTGCGGGGAATGTCAAAATGCACCTCGCAAAGCAGCAAAGTCCGGAACTGGAAACGCAGACAAAGTGTTTTGAGTTCTTGCAAACAAATTTGTTAGTGATTAATGCTGACATGGACGTTAGAATCATTTTCATGAACATTAATTAATCTCCCCACACAGAAATAGCATTAGTTGTCAAGGCACGTTTCTGACGATTATTCTCAGCATAGTGCATTTTAACTAATACAGTTCAACCGGGGGTCGAATCCCCGAGAAATCCCGGACAAAGGTGGTGGAAGTGCAAAACAATTATCTTCATTTTCAAAATTTAGTGTTTATGCACAACTGTGCGCGTATACGTATTTTTTTTTCAAGAAAGTAAAGATCCATCAGACTACAGATTTTGTCAGATAATTTATACGGAATGATTATATATCATAAATGTAGAGTGACATTTGTGAGACATACATCATAAATGATAGTAGCTAGATGCCCTCTTCTGTTTATCAGCGTGTATCAGTTCTGTCCGGCGGGTGTTTTTGCAAACTCATACTGTACTTTTTACTTTAAACTTCAAATAGCCATGTGCACTTGGTGTCGTGCAGAAACGCAACCGCATTATGCTTCGTGAAGGTTTCCGTACTGATCGTCCTCATCGAAGCAAAATTATGAAATGAAGTCGGGCTCGTCTTTGCGCTGATGTTTGTGAAGACAAGGCAGAAGAATTTCGAAATTTAAACGTACACGCTCTTCGCTCATGTTATTGTTTTACTAAATGTAAAAAAATTAGAATGCTGAGTACTTAGCTATAAACAACGAAAATTCTGCATAACTAACATGCATAAAACATACATAATACTATGTAATTATAACATTGTGTAATACATATAATCGACAAAATGTTATTATTTTTTCTTTATCTGACACCTTTGCCCAAGACTACTCGCATTGTTAGATAATGGTTAAAAAATTATTTATCTATTAATACAGCAGGGTATTTTTACTCAGTTCCGGGTAATTGCCTTGATCGAGGGTACTAGAGTAGGAGATAGGATCTGAACGTAGAAGCTCCAGATGACAACAACCCTAAACACCACACACCACGTTGGGTAGCTGCATAATGTGTTACCGGGGCCTAATTATAATATCGCTACAATAGGGATTATGCTCAGTCAATGTCATTCTCCGCAAATGCAGAAGTGAATTTACGCAGAGTGACATATTCCATGGCCTCGTTACCTGTAACAAAACAAAAAACCGTTGCCAAAATATCATTCCTTCTCTCCAGAAAATTCTTAATTGAAGCCATATAAACATCTGCTTTCGGACTTCCATCTCCACATGAAAACAAACCATCCGGAAGTGCTAATCAGTGTGCCTGTGAGCCCATGCCGTGCGAGTCAGCAGCTGAGTGAGTGTCTCTTTTCATAGAGTCCGCCACACAATGTGCACCCGGAGCACGGGGAGCCCCCTCAGGGGTGTTCCAGTGCCTTCGTCGTCCCTGGAAAGCAGCGAGGCCGAGGACGACGGGATGAGGGCGGGCGCCGAGCCGCTGCACTCCCTCTCTGGTCGCTCCCTGCTTGCGCAGCAGCTGCTGGGCTTGAGGGGTTGCGCACGGCGCCTGTCCCCCAGTGTGCGCCGCAAACGCCAGATGACACCCGAGGACAAGAAGGATGCCACGTACTGGGACAAGCGTCAGAAGAACAACGAGGCCGCAAAGCGCTCGCGGGAGAGGCGTCGTTTCAACGACTTTGTGCTGGAAGGTCAGCTGCTGGCTCTGAGCGAGGAGAACGCCAAGCTCCGCGCTGAGATGCTGCAGCTGCAGTGCCACTTTGGTCTGGCCACCGAGCAACCCGCTGACTCGCCGGCCCCTTCCCATCACCCAGCACCCAGTCGGTTGAAGTCCAGCCTGTGGAGCCTCAGGGCCAGGGCAGGGACCTTCCCTGGGGACAAAGAAGGTGATGGAGAATTCTTTCAGGGCCCCAGGGTCTCCTGGACAGCTCTCATGGGGGGCAACAATGTGAGCTCAAATCAGAGTCCTTCCCCAGGCTCCATTCCAGGCACCGGCATCCCAGCGCATTACCTGGGGCCCCTCCATTCCCTGCAAAGGTCTCACTTTCTGCCACAGCACCAACCGGAGAACCAAGGCTTGACCCTGGGAGGCAGGCTGGAGAAGGCTCCACAGCAGACATGCAGCAGCAGAGCTGGGCCAGCCGAGCCAGAGGGTGCCGACAGCCACCAGGGGTGCTCCAGCAAGGAAACCTCCCTGGTGGAGTTCAAATCCCGCACCTGCTCTAAATTGTCCTTTCTATCACCCTCCCACGCCTGTCCGTCTCTGCCCTCCTTACCTCCGTCCGCACAACTGGCCCAAAGCAGATTTCCTCCTGGCCCGATCAACCCGTCTATATGTGGCAGCTTGCTCCTGCCCTGGGGTGCTTCGGGCCTGCATCTGACCCCTATCTATTACAACCAACCCCTCTACCTGCCCCTGGACAGCTCTAAGGTGCTTCCCCAAGTTCTGGACATGCACCGGAACCTCAAGAGCCAGACTGACGCCTTCTCTGCAGAACTGGCACACCTAAGAAGGCACTTTGTCTCGGAGAACTGCTGATACCCAGACAGGGACGTGTAGAAAGTCCAGCGAAGCAGGCAAAGCTGCTTTGGAGCTCCTGTGGATCATCACAGCACCGGTTCTCTTTGCTTAGCGTGTCTTTTTACTCTTAGATAAGGCCTCATTCAGAGACCTGCTCATTTTCAGTTTTGTCGTTTGTATTCCTGAGCTTGCAGTTTTTTTAAAATGATTTTTTTAAAGTCTCGCAGAATTTTGAAATGTTTCCCGATTCCCCATAGCGCAGACAATTATTGTGTGGAGCATATTTCTTATATTTTTAACGCAGAAACTAACAGAATGAAAATATTCTCTTAAAGGTGAAATTATAGTGCATCTAATAAAAAAAAATGCTTGCACATAATGTGCAGTATTGTTTTTTGTCAAACAAACAATGACTTCTGACTTTGCGTTCGTTAACTGTTGTAACTCGCAGAGCAGAAAACACTTTCAGGGATAACACACCAAAATTCTTCACTCTTGTCTCACCACAGTAATTGTTACCTGACTTGTTTCAACCAGCATCCTTTCTTTTTTGGTATTCACATGTGTTTTGGCAGTTAGTCAAAACGAACCTAAATACTATAAATAACTAAAAAAGCACAATGTCTGACTGATGTTATATACTGCAGAGATTGTAAGGTTATATGTTAAGCACAAAAAAATTTTTTCTAGGAGTTAATTATAAGCATGAAATTATGAAAAAAGAAAAAAACAATGTTTTTGGAGTGTCTAAAATCAATAAAAATACAAAAATGTATGATAAATACAGATATATTTTAATATTTTCATTTTAAGAATTCCTGGAGGAATTCTATGTCTGATATGTAATTTATCTCCTCACAGTATATAAATATATATAAAACTTTTCTTTTTTACTTTTTTCAAAGGGGTTTTTTTAATTTTTTTGATCACTTCACTGCTTTCAAAATCTGGTACCGTAGGTTTTTTTTTTTTAATGGAGGGAAATATTTTTTATCAAGATTTCGCCAATGTTTTGTACACTAGATAATGTCATTAAGTGCTCCTGAGTCCCACTTAAAAAGTTTAATAGAAAAATCGAGCGGTTGCGTAGAGTGTGAAGAGTTTGTTTTAAAAGAGAACAGTATGAAAGAACGAATCACGTATTTTTTAATTTTTTTTTTATTTATTATTGTGTGCATTTTACGAAGCCTAAAATGGAATATGCACGAAATAAATTTAGGAAATGTGAGGACACAGTTATGTACATGAGTGCTTTCCCATTTCAGAATGAGCATCATTTGTAAGAACTTAACAAAATCAAAAACGAAGAGCTGAACAAGATCCCCGTTTGCGTAATATAGATTTATATGACTATAATAAAGATCTATAGTAATAATAATAATTTAACCTTTTAAAAACACGTTCCTCTTTCCGAGGCTGCTCCCTCACTCATATTTTGCAACGATAAATCAGCGCACGACTGAATAGCGGAACATTTGGAAGTTGTACAACGAATCCCGCGTAATCTACGGTGGTGAAATATGCGCAGAGCGCGCGCAGTGCCACGAGGTGTTTCAGATCGTGTTTAATAAAGCGCGAGACATCGTTTTTAACCGTCATCTCTAGTCCACTGAATGTTGAGGATTTTGCCTCCTTCCCCCCTGCAAGACACTCGTCGCGAATAGCTGCTGCAATAAAGTGCAGCCGGAGGCGGGAAGCCCTGCAGGTGAGCGCGCGCTGCATCCCGCCTCAGTCCCAGTTCCGCGTTCAAAACGACCAGACCTCTCGACACTGATTTCAAACGCGCACAAAACGGCTCAACAGGCGCCTTTGAACAGCGAGGAGCCGTTGAAGAGAAGAGCGCTGGAATTTCGGCGGTTACTCTGCTCACGCGTGCGGCGTGGAAAAGGTTACAGGCACCGGAAATGGGCGCTGTTTTTTCATCTTCGCGCGGTTTTCCCCCATCCTGCTGCGCGTGGATTCCCGCGCGAGCGCGCGCCGGACAGACAGCGCGAGGCCGCAGAGACTTCCTTGACGAGGCCGCCTGACGGACGCAGCCGGACGTCGCTGTGCGCTGAGCTGCGTCACCGTAAACCGCGCGCGTGTGTGTGTGTGTGTGTGTGTGTGTGTGAGAGAGAGAGAGAGAGAGAGAGAGTTTATTATTTATTTGTTGTTGTTTTTGTGTATTCTGCTGCCTTCTGCTACTGTATTACATTGACATTTATCTTAGAAAAAGAAAAACAAAAATAAAATATTTTACATTTATCACATGCTTTTCTTCACTGCAACTTACATGAATTAAAAAAGTAAAAGTAAAAAAAAAAACATATTGGTAAGTGACACCTTATCCACGGTGACTTACAATGAATAAACTATAGCACATCACCTATGATAAGTAACTCAGTTGTACACCAGAGCAATGTAACACACACACACAAACACAGAATGGAGTCACAAGCTGACTTACATTTACATTTATTTATTTAGCAGACACTTTTCTCCAAAGCAACTTCCAATGAACACTATGCCATGTTATCAGCCCACGCACCTTATTCACCATGGTGACTTACACTGCTAGATACACTACGTCGCTCATCCATACATCAGTGGAACACACACACACATTCTGGGGGAACCTGAACAGCATGTCTTTGGACTGTGGGAGGAAACCAGAGCACCCAGAGGAAACCCACACAACCATGAGGAGAACATGCAAACACCACACAGCAAGCAGGGATCGAACCCACGTTCTCTCGCACCATCTGCTCTCTGTGAGACAACAGCACTCCATGCCGTGTCACCACGGCGAATAGTCACAGCTACGGTCAATATCATATCAATAGTTTGTGTTAAATGGTCTTCTCGATTTAAATTATGGTCAACATTAAAAACTGCAATAAAATAATTTAAATGTGCTTTTATTTGGTTTTTCTGTGTATATACAGGGTATCTCAAAATGTATATGCTTGACATCTGCCACTCCCTCCTTCTCCCATTTCAGAAGTAACTAGACTTGAACTGAGAACATTTCAAGCACTTGGGCTAATTGAACATTTCTGATTAACCTTTCGAACACCAAACACCTCCCTCCAATAAATCATGCATGGAGCATTCTTTGAGTAAAATGTGCGATCGTTTTTGGAGACAATCTGTATATAAACCAACCACTCAGTGTACAGAAAACACCCGTTCTTAATTTGACTTAGGCTAGGGTTACAGAAAAAATACGTAATAGAATTTAGAGAAAGGTAAAGCAGTGTTAGATAATAAATAAATTACGAAATGAACCCTAGTTGATGGACGTAACAGCCGGGGTCTTTCCTCTGAATGTTTTCTGTTATCAGCATATGATGTGATTGATGTCAAATGCAGTTTAAGGAGAGCACATCTACATGATCGCATCTGTTTTTTGCAGCGCTGCCTGTGTTTCTACGGGGTTAACCAAACATGTCCTGTGTATGTCCTACTTTGCACACTGTTCGTAGTGAAGTAATGAAACCGTATTGCACAGATTACACCGGCGAACGCCTATATGTTTCATTCGTCATGTTCTCATGGTCTAAAAGACAGGAAAGAAGGATGGGGTAAGTGTGAGATCGCTTCTTTTCTGCACCGTTTTCCATGTTTTTCGAAAAACCACCAGCCAGATATTTAAAGGAAATTTGACCACGAATGTTATTTTTCGTTACAAGAGTCGAGACCCTTCTGCCGACCCTTCTACCTAAACCAAGCATTCCCTCACTGCACCACCACTCCTGACTGTATTACATGCACCTTTTTTAACCCTGCAGAGAAAACGTTGAACATTTTGGATTGGTTCCACCATTGCCATGTTGTAATACTGTCTTCTAGGTAAAATTTTCACAAAACAGTCAACTCTTGATAGATATATATTACAGTTATCTGATGCATTTCTCCAAAACAGCTTATAGTAACTTACCCATTCATGCAGCTGGGTAATTTCACTAAAGCAATTTTCAGGGTAAGTACTTTGCTCACAGGTACTACAGTCAGAGGGAGGGAATCAAACTTGCAACCTTTGGATCCAAAGGTAATAGCTCTAACCACCATGCTACCAACCATCCCTGAATGACTAATTCCATTACCCCTGGAGACACACATCACATTGGCTTTCTCTTTCATTCACGAGTTCTTTTGCAGCGAAGGACCCATTCTGAGGTGCAAGGCCATGTTCGGCTTTATGAGTGACCTCTATGGAATATGACATGCTTGTAGGATGGGCAAATTTCTCCTTACGAGCACCAGAGGTGACGGAAAGTGGGACCACCGTGGGCTTGACCTTGCCCATCCCTGACTGCTGCCTTGAAGGCCTCTCCTTCAGCCAGCTGACACGAGCGTAGGAAAGTCGATTCTCCCATTGACCATTTCCAAACCACATGTTCACACCTTAGTGCATGGCTCGTACGCATACACGTGAGCCAAGGCGGGCGCACGCCCCTCGCGCAGCGGGGGGTTCTACATCAATTCGCGGCTGTGTGACACTTTGAGCCGGGGGCCTCGCAGATACAGAAGGCAAAGGAGGCAAACTGGCGCTGGCCAGCAACAGCCTCGCGCTTCATGGAGACCAAAGGAAGTGTGATGCCTCTGACACAGGGACTTCAGTTTAACCCTTCGTGTGCTCATTTCAGATCTTCAGCTTGTTCCTTACAACTGACAGCCAGCGACGCAGAGTGTCGTTCACCTGAATCCATCACTCTTTTCGGCTTATCCTCTCCATTTTTGCAGGCCAGTATAGAGTAAGGTACAAAATTTTCCCAGGGCTCTCTGCAACAGGCCATAAAAAGCTGACCACTTTTTGCACATAATGGTATTTCCACCCATCCTACTACTTGGAAACATTCCTACGCACATTACAGGCCATCGGTACTTTCCACTCCCCTGTGGTTTTTGCACCACTTGCGTGCAAAGCAGGACTGAAAGCTGGGAATGGAAAAGGTAAGATTCATACCTCATAGTTTTGTGGGTCCAGATCAATGTGATTAATGCTCTGCAGTTCCAGTCAGTGCATCCTAGCTGTTACTGTCCAAATTAAACCATAAACCCCAACCATGGTAAACATGATGCCCACTAACGTAACTCATCCAGCTTCACGTTCTGCACAAAGTGTGATTTAATAAAGAAGTCTAGGGTAGTAGAGAGGGGTGTGATGGCGCAGCAGGTTTGGCCTGTGCTTGCTCTCTGATGGGTCTGGGGTTCGAGTCCTGCTTGGGATGCCTTGAGGCAGACTGGCATCTTGTCCTGGGTGTGTCCCCTCCCCCTCCAGCTTTATGCCCTGTGCTGCCGGGTTAGGCTCCAGTTTGCCACGATGCCACATGGGACAAGCGGTTTCATTCGGGGTGTGTCTGTGTCTATGGTAGTACGGTGTCCCAAGACCAAAGCGATTCAGTGCTCTTCCATTCCATTTACTTTTGCAGGTTGCCTTTTGCAATACGCGGCCTCAGGGCATTTAAAAGTAAAAAGTACAGAGGGACATGCAACAAGTAATATTATTTATTTCTAAGTAGAGAAAAGCATTTCTTAGTTTCTCCTAAATGAAATATAACTGATTCTGTTCAGAATTTCACTAGGGCACTTCCGGCAACTTGCAGGACCTGTCCTGGCACTAGAGCATGCAACATTCTGGTTGCAAGTTACCCACAGAATTGGGCTGGTACTCAGCCACCGATTTTTACCTTAGGGAAATCCATGTGCTCCTTTTTATGATTCTGCATCATGCACTTCTTCATAACTATACTGTCACTCTTTCAATCCCAGTTTGGTCACTGGCTGCACGCATCACTCTAGCCCTGTATTCTACCATGCTTTGTGTGCTCCACGTATTATATTACATTTATTTGCTTAGCAGACACTTTTCTCAAAAGCAACTTACAACAGATACAATGTAGTATTATCAGCCCACACACCTTATTCACCAAGGTGACTAACACTGCTAGATACACTGTTTACACTGGATAACTCACCCATACATCAGTGGAACACACACACACGCTCTCTCTCTCAGTCACACACTAAAGGGAACCTGAACAGCATTTCTTTGAACTGTGGGAGGAAACCAGAGCACCCAGAGGAAACATGCAAACTCCACACACTGAGCAGGGATTGAACGCTCATCCACTTGCACCACCTAGATGCTATGAGACAGCAGCTTTACTTGCCATGCCATCATCCATGTGGTTTTTCACCAATCCAGAGCAGTGTTTGACTTAGGCTAGGGTTACAGAAAAAATACGTAATAGAATTTAGAGAAAGGTAAAGCCGTGTTAGATAATAAATAAATTATGGAATGAACCCTAGTTGACGCGCTCACACGGATACGCAGGATTTTCTACACATTGCCATACTTTAGGATCTTGAAGGGGATTTGGCAATTCTGTCGAAGGACCACAAAGCGATGCGTGTCGAGTACGGTATGCACGGCTACATTAGATGCACACCCTGAGCACCAGGGGGGGATGTTTCCAAGAGGTTGCGCGGTACGACTGAGACGCTGTTACGCGTTGCGTGTCTCACTCGCTCTGCGTCGGCAGGTCGTCCTGTGACAAATGTTTTCAGCACTTCATAGTCTTTATTTTTTTTTGAGCCATGGCGCGAGCAAGCAGCTCTAGACTGTAAAAAAGTCCATTGCTTCATTTAATACTTTCATTTTGCCAAGCGTCCCATACTTTGCAGAAATAAACCACGCATCACTTTTAACAACTTTATTCATAGACGAACACCAAAAGAGTCGTTAGCCTTTGCGCCAAGCGTGATCTGCCGCGGAGGCCCCGCTCACGTTTATGTTTGGCGTTTAAGGAGTAGCTACGGAAGTTGCGATTGGATGAAAACCAGAGGATGCGAACGCACAAACACATTAGAGATGCAGCAAAAGGGAAAAAAAAAAAAAAATGTGGTTTAAGAAAGAAAAAAATCCCTGTCACTGCACGGAGCAACCCACTCGCACAGGTATCTCTAGATCAGAGGGTGAGAGAGTGACACAGTGACTCAGCCCCACTCAGTCTGTCTGAGACTCACTGCGGGGCCAAGGTGCCGTCACTGGTTTGCTAAAGGGGGCCTGCAGAGCCTCGCCGCTCCGACGCACAGACAGGTGAGCAGGTGCCTTGCTGTGATCTCCTCCATTAGTGGCTGGCGAGGAAGGGTGGGCGGCAGTGGTTACTGGCAGAGACGGAGACCACAGGCAGCACGCTGCGCACCACGCTCTCCAGTGAGGAAGGGCCTCCGGGGGGTCGGGCTGCGACGCCACTCGAATGTGTGCACACCCCAGCAGGCGGTGGGCTCTTGGCCCATTCCAGCAGGAGGCACCGGGCGAAGAGATGCAGAGATGAGTGAGAAAGTG
Organism: Scleropages formosus; assembly: GCF_900964775.1. NCBI lineage: Eukaryota > Metazoa > Chordata > Actinopteri > Osteoglossiformes > Osteoglossidae > Scleropages > Scleropages formosus. Next base: position 2,706,605 of record NC_041814.1, read on the forward strand.
AGCCTTTACATCCCCGCCACCGGCGAATCAGGGCCTTCGTCATAACGGCACACCGGAGTGTTAGAGGTAAGTTTTCTCATTGATTACATCGACTCTGGGTTTTGGATTAAACGCGATTATGATACGTATGGCACGTGCTTTGTCTGCCGAACGGCACACAACGCAGCAGGCACGCACCAGAAGCCACCCTTGGGGGTATCGATATTAATTAACAAATTCAACGGACGTCGCCATTTTTGGATGTTGATTATAGAAATATAAAATAAGTAATTTTTGCTAACTCAGCACATTCTCTTTTGTCCTGACGTACAACAAAAAAAGTGAAACTAAGATCTTTAACAAAGCAGCAAAACAGTGCGGCACGTTATTTCCAGTTCGTTTAAAGTCCTATGCAGGATTTTCATTCGGCTGCTGCCGTTACGGGAAAAGTGAACTTACAGCACGGTATGACTCTCCTTGTGATACACACATTGGCAACATTTTATTAATCAACGCATTAATTGAAAATCGCAGAAGGTTGAGAAAGCAATGGTGTGACATTCCAGTTTGTTGCTTATTATCGTCTGTTATATGAAGGAAACAATGCTTTTATGAGTGTGGAACTGAAGCAAGATGTCGGTGAACTCTCAGGGATTGTACCCGTATCCGGGTTTTACACTTAGCAGCTGTAGCCCCTGTTTGCCCTCCATGACAGCTGTGAGCCCTTTGCACTTTATGATTTTTCTTTATAAATACATATTCCTAGGCCAAAAATCTTTTGGAATTTATATTCCAGACACTGGCAAGAGTCACGGGTTTTTGAGTAAGTCATTGAACTGTTCGAGTCTTTACAAAATATAAAGAAGATATTCGAAATGTCCATTAAAATTTAATGTACGGTACATACAAAATTCCTCTAAAATTATTACCTTACTCGCACTAACTGTACCTGAATAAAGGAAAATAAATATAGTCACGTATGAATGTAAATTAAAACAACCGATGACAAACAGGAGAGCTGTAAGAGGAGGAAAAAAAAAAATTTTGATTTCAATTTGAAATCTCATCCAGTTAAATAGAGTAAAAAGTTGTAACTGAATTTTTAATGCATTTCGTCACGGTTTCTGCTGAGACAACTGAGTAGATGTGTGTGTTAAAAGTACAACATATCTGCAAATGTATGACTTGTTTACTTGATCTTAACAGATACAGACACGTGTCATCTGTTTTAACCCTTTCTGAGAGCCGTATCTCATGAGTAAAACGAAACATCAAAGCCCTGTGTAATAATTTACATCCTCACAGATACTGTGACATCACTCATATAAAATTTCAGTAACTTAAAGGACACCCTTGTATTAAAAAGCCTGAAAATGATATTTCATGCTCAGTACAACAGATAGCTTGGTACGTAGGGTTCAGCTCCAGCTTCGCTTGAAAAGCTCAGTGACGCTTGCTTCTAATTCTAAAAAAGTCACCAGTGATTCATTTACATGTACATGTATTCATTTAGCAAACTCTTTTCCCGAAAGTGACGTACATCTCATAGAAAATACGATGTCTTCGTTACATTAGGAGAAGGATTCACAAGAACAACATGGATATCAATTATTTACATTTTTGTCAAGAATCACTGAACTTTCCGTGCATGTGTATTAAAGCGGTATGTGTTCCCCTGATCCCTCCATGCTTATGAATAAAAATTGTTAATTTTTTGCCTTATTTTTACAGTAGTTAACACGCATTTAATGTTTTTTTTTCTAAATCGTAATTAAAAATCGAAGGCAAAGAAATGAAGCAGCAAAGTTTGAACGATATTACAGAAGTGAGATCACTCGTTCGTTATTCGAAGCACTTTAGCTCATAGTGTGAACTGCTCTCAAACTTTTATTGTTATGACGTGAACAGATACCAAGTAGCAGGTATGATGATCGATACCGTGATGCCGGTGCAATGTAGGCCAGCAGGAGGCTGCATGGAAAATGTTGGCTGTGCTGACATTTTTTTTCCAAAAATTTTTCAAATATCTGTCCAGCTGATTTTGTTCTGTCTCAGCGATGACGTGGATTTACGGGTGAAAGTGGACAGCTGGTAGAGTTTTGGTTAGAGCTACTGCCTTTGGACTCAATGGTTGCAGGTTTGATCGCCACCTCCAGCTGTAGTACCCTTGAGCAAGGTACTTACCCTAAATTGTTCCAGTAAAATAACCTAGCTATGCAAATGGGTAAATAACTGTAAGTAAACTACCATTGTGTGGGGGGGGTGGTGGCGCGGTGGTGCAGTGGCGCAGTGGCACAGTGGGTTGGACCAGGTCCTGCTCTCCGGTGGGTCTGGGGTTCGAGTCCTGGTTGGGGTGCCTTGTGATGGACTGGTGTCCCGTCCTGGGTGTGTCCCCTCCCCCTCTGGCCTTACGCCCTGTATTACCGGGTAGGCTCCGGTTCCCCGTGACCCCGTATGGGACAAGCGGTTCAGAAAGTGTGTGTGTGTGTGTGTGTGTGTGTGTAAAAGTAAACTACCATTGTAAGTTGCTTGGGAGAAAAGCATCAGATAAATGAATTAATGTAAGTGGCTGAGTCACAGCGTGGAGCAGGTTCTATACACTTGTGGATTAGAAAGGTGAGCTCTGGGGAACCTATGGAAAGGTTGTGGCCGCAGGTGAGTCCTCCACAGCCTGTGTTGCGGCACGGTGGCCAAAACAAAAGCTAAAGAGACAAATGAGCAAAAATAACGCCCTGAATCCTAGAGATGTGAGAAGGCCTGTCGTTCTGTTCTTCAAGCAAGGAGCTGTAAATCCATTTGGCTTGAAAGCATGTCGTTCGTACTGGAGCCGTTCCGTTTTTAAACGTAAAGCGTCGATACACACTTAGGTTAAAGGAATTTTAGCGACACTAAACCAGCAGTCACAGTTGTCACAGGTCTCTCCAGGAATCGTTCTGTCACCACCGGATGACAGGAAAGCAGATTTCTAATAACAACATGTGCTTGAATTGTGGAGCTCATCCCTGTAGGGCCCAGGTGCAAACTGACACACACTTCCTCCCTACACCCCCTCTGGAGGTCTGCATCATTAACTTAAGCACTACACACACACACACACACACACACACACGCTCATAGACGTAGAGAGGTACACCAGCGCCGAAACAGAAACACACACCGAAACACAAACACACACTCACAAACTGACAGGAGCATATTTGGTACAACCGACGTGAATAGGTGTCTATTAATTCCCTTACTGAAGTGTGAAGCATTTTTCTCCGTAATTTCTCTAGCACGTGCCACACGATTGCTGTGTTTGTCCGCAGATCGCCGATAAAAACAAGAGGGAGGCCCGTCGCTGCGACGTTTAGCACGTTTAGGTCTTAGGTAGCTTTCAACGAAGCGCACAATATGTCTTAGATGCTCCCAGGCAAAGGCGTCCATCGCCTTAATTTCCATTGTTCAAATAAAACGAATTCGTTCCTGAGGATAAGACGTTCTTGGAAATAATCCATTTATTAAATACATTCCTGCTTTCATTATACTTAAACACTTGAACTGTGCTCATTATACACTGTGAAAATGTGTGTGCGAGCGAGCATCAGCGTGTGTGTATACTGTACGCACCTCGTCTTTGAGCAACAAAACACGGAAGGAAGGAGAGAAAAAGAGAAAAACAGGTGCCACGCAGAAAAACGAATGCGCAACAGATTAAGAAATTTGAAAGGTTTTGCTAAAAAGCGGTCTAAAATTAGCGCATGGGGCGCAGCAGGTGTGAGGCCGGAGCAGCAGGCCCCGGGAGAGCTGTCCTCAGGAGGCCCCGCGCCGTGCCTCAAAGCTACAGTGACACCACAGCGTGGCGTGGGGTGCGGCAAGGAGGCACCCGCCGTAGGGCCGTGAAGTCACAATAAAATATAAACATAATTGTAGAGCGGAAAAATGATGGCAACCGTGGCAGAGCCGATCTGACAGCGCCGCTTTCATAAGGAGCAAGACTATTTATCGCTGAGCCGGGCTTAATTAAGCGCAATGCCCCTACTTTGCAGTCGAAGGACCCGGGTTCGAATCCCACCTCCTCCTGCAGTACCCTTGATCAAGGTCCTAACCCTGAACGGCTCCACTAAAAATTTCCCAGCTGCGTAAACGTGTAAATCACTGTAAGTAGCGTAGCACTGGAAGGTGCTTTGGGCAAAAGCGACGGCGAAATGGAAAAATAAAAATAAAATTGATTGAAGCATCGATAACTTGAGGAGCAAGTCAGTAGCGCAATCATTTTGCAGGCCCAGGATTGTGAGCTGGGGTTTCGCCCGGGCACTCGGTCCCAGGTGTGAGCTCCTCATAACGGAACCGCTGGTTGCTAAGAAATGGACGATCGGTTGCTTTACCATTATTTCCAAGTTAATGTCTCTCACAAAAAAAACACAAATGTGTCATTTACATTGACATTTACGTTTATTCATTTATCAGACGCTTTTCTCCAAAGCGACGAACATCTCGTAGAAAATACAATGCGTTCATTACATTAGCAGGAAGAGACACTTAGATGCAGACGTGTGATTCTTAAGTGCAGTTAGTTTCTTTCTTTCCACCATATGAACCAATGTTCATCACACAAGTAGCTGCAGAAAATTTTATCAGAACATCCACAATTCCTTCCTAGTATCTAAAATATACTGTATATAGATAGGGACAGCTGGTAGTGTAGTGGTTAGTGCTATTACCTTTGGACCCAATGCTCCCAGCTTTGATCCCCACCTCTGGCTGTAGTACCCTTGAGCAAGGAACTTACCCTGAAATTGCTCCAGTGAATTACCCAGCTATGTAAATGATTATAAGCATATAATAATTGTGGCCTTAACATTGCAAGCTCCTTTGGAGAAAAGTGTCAGATAAATGTAAATATATATATGAAGAATTACATTAGAGGAGTAGCTGGGTAAAGGGTTATTTGGGCATCACCTCAAAGTTATAGAGCATGAACATCTATACCATACATGAACTCAAGAGATCATGGGTGAATTGAGTACATTTACTATACTTGGTGCCCTGGAGTCAGTCTTTGAAGCAGTAACGAATGGTAGTTCCAGTCTCAAAAGAGCAGTCTGTCTTGCTCCACGCCTCACTCACTCGGTCCCTTCGCCGAGGCACCTGTAGCTGCCAGAGGCCACTGCATATGCTGGTGCTGGAATGAAGGTTTCCATGGATGGCGTTTCGTGGATGAACCAGGGTTTGAGGTTGTGGGTTCCCTGATATCACCGGTTTCACGTTGACGTGGCTGCTGTATTGCACGCCGACGAGGGTGCGCTCCACAAAGGAGACCCAGAAATCAAGGCTCGGAAACATGTGCTGAAGTGACATGCGGCGATATGATGAGTTACCCAGTAAGGAATGACAGAAGGAGACTAAGAGACACACAGACTGCACGTCTGTCCCACATCAGTGGAAAGATGGGCGCCAGCAAGCTCCGCTCAGCTTAGATGGGGTCGCTGACATGACATGGGGGCCGTGGGGTCTCGCTGCTGGGGGGCCTCCAATGTGGGGGAGAGGGGCAGGGCGGTGGTATTCTTTGATATAGACAGATGCTCTCAGCATTGGCAGCAGGCCCTGTCTCTCGTATCATACACCTGAATGTGTGAAAATGCGTGCACGTGCGTGTCGCTCGTACTACGTTTCGGGTTGACGAACCCAAAGCCTAGCTATCGCTCCGCTACGAGACCCAATATCTGCCCTTGGCCTCAATGAGGGTGTCTGCAGAGCTACTTGGTCATGCAGGTTAGTACAACGTAACGAAAAGCGCTCGCTCGCAGGCAACAGTACATCATTTGTTGGTTAGCGGTGGCCATTTATAAATTGAAATGTGTGCCACCCGTGTGTGAGACACTGTCCGAACAACATGCTGGCAGCATGTCTCAGTGTTATTAATAGCCGTAGCTTATGAAAGATGTGACACGGGCTGTGGAGGCCGACCGCTGTGGCTTTGTGTGAGCAATAATCAACGCAGTTTGAGCACGTAGCCAAGTGAAAAGCATTTGCCTGCGACGATTCTGCAAGGGTACCATGAAGCACAGAGCACTCGCCGGTTTCCAACGTGGTTTGTGAAAACACAACAATTACGGCATGACTTTTACATTCCGCTTGTGCACCTGGTGACCTTATCCGGAATAATGCTCAGAGACATTAGCGGAAGACGTACTCGTGAAAGGAGTAATTGTGTGGCCGCACAGACTTCTTCCTGGTTACTGGGGCGTCGGAGAGGTTCTGGCCCCATTGTGGTGGAACGACCTTCCCCTCTCACTCAGAACTGCTGAATCTCTCTCCGCATTTAAAATAGTTCTTAAAACTCATGTCTTCCGATCTCACTTCGACCATGAGGTCTCCTAAGGTCGCGTAAGGTGTAAATGTTCATGCTCTATAACTTTAAGATGATGCCCGGATAAACCTTTACACAGCCACTCCTGTAATGTAACACAAATGTTTATATGTGCAGTATCTCAAAAAAAATTTTTTTACTAGGAATGAGATCAGGAATCGTGGATATTCAGATAAAGTTCAATGCAGCTGTGATGAACGTTGGTTCATATGGTGGAAAGAAACTAACTGTACTTATGAATCACATGTCTGCATCTAAGTCTCTCTTCCCGCTTATGTAATGAATGCATTGTATTTTCTATGAGATGTTCGTCGCTTTGGAGACAAGCGTCCGATAAATGAATACATGTACATGTAATTTAAGTATTGTTGGCTGGAGGGCGGTGGAACAAATCCAGAGGGCTGGCTTTGTGCTCAAATGTGTTAACCGCCACCGGAACTTACAACAGCTGGTTGTTTAGTGATCAGACCTGCTGCCTTTGGACCTACATCCAGCTGTTGCAGGTTTGAATCCCGCATCCAGCTGTAGTACCTCCGAGCGAGGTACTTACCCTAAACTGCTCCGGTAAAATTACTCAGCTGTATAAAGGGGTAAAACATCTGTGATTCACTTTGGACAGAAGTCTAGGATAAATGTAAATAGGTTAACTGTCAGGCAAAAACATGGGTGATTTAAGGTCAGCAGGTCAGCGAGCAGGACAGAGGGAGTATCTCAGTAGCTTTCGTCGCCGGGTTTCTGGGTTTGCAGCATCGGCGGTCATTGTTTACGTGTCTTTTCACCCGCATTTTCGTTTATGTTGGTGAAAAGGGCAGGGTCCCTATTTTTGTTTGTTAATAGAGAGTGGTGGGAACCCTGCAGTTTGTGGTATCGGTACCCTGCTCCTGTGGCCTCACCCCATTTTGTACAGGCCACAATGCAGTTCTACCTGTTCCAGTTCGCACTCATTTTAGAATTACGGCGCGTAAAGCGTTCACGTCTATTCATTTAGCAGGCACAGAAAATGCGACGGGTATCAATGAAAGCAAGCGCAGAGAAATGTTGATAGCGTGGAAAAAAAGCGCACGCGGTGCCAAAGAGTGGTGAGGAAGAATTACCATGACGTGCTACAAGGGTGGGCTTTGAGCACGATGCAAAAGAAGCCAGGAGTCGGAGAAGAAGCCGGCATTTGAAAATGTCCCCTGCGAGCCTGGGCAAGGAAGCGTCGGCGCTTGAGTCACATGTTCTGGCAAATTCGCCAGCTTAACACGATCGGGTGGACTGGAAATCGCCCCAACTAGTCAGCTGCGCAGTGCTGTAGTTATTCGCGGAAAGAGCGGCTGAAAAACCGCTGTGGCCTTTGAGGGCTGGAGTTGGATAATGTATTTTACTCAGATACGGCCAAGTGTTCTTGGGTTCGCCCTCTCCGTTCTTGCTACTCCTTCTCTTCGTCAAGATGAAGGCCAACTCTACCACTCTTGGCACAAACCCGGCTTTTGCACTGCAGGAGTCCATCCGTGTGAACGCCTGACCCCCCCCCCACCGATTCGTCAATACATGTAAATATTACAGACAAAAATGGTGCCAAATTCAAGACAGGCTCTAAAAGAACGCACCACACGACAGCAAAACATCTCAGAATTAGTCAAAGCGCCAACCACAGTCATAAAATTCTGCAGCGTGTGGCCTTGATATAGAGAACGTCTTCACAGTTTTTGCATTTACGCAGGTGGGGGGACCGACACATTTTATCGGTTTACGGGTTTCTGCATGTGCGGAACTCGGCTCACGTTGGAGTGACCCACGCGCACAACCGTAGCACCGCAACACGTCGACGCTGAAGTCACTTAAAGTGCTGTCCTGCGGTTTGCCGGCTTGTCGCATTGTCTTACAGATTATGCATTCGTGCTTATGCGCCAGCAGCGTTGAACATCTACGGCCGTCCTAAATCGATTACATTAAGTACTGCTTGCGACAGAGATCAATTTCTAAAGAAAGTGTTCATTTTTCTCTCCTTTCTGCCCCGAGCGAAAGATACGGTGCTCTGAGGTTGCGTCTCCGTGCGTGAAAAGCCCCAACTCGAATTTGACGCGTCACACTGACCTGCACAGTACATCTGTTTTTTGGTTATTTTTCTCTGCTGCTGCTGCTTCTCTGACTATGAAAACTTATAACACTTGTGTGAACATTTTCACACCACAAACTGTCTGTCTCAGTCTTGCATGATGGCATATCTCCGCCTCTCAAGCCGCCCCCGACTCGTCCCCAACCCAGCTCCCCCGCAGTGCAACAAGTTGCGTTCAGATAATGCTTCAACCACACCTGAAACAGAAGGACGGGTACATTGGATACTACATTTACATGTATTTATTTAGCAGACACTTTTTTTCCAAAGCAACTTCCAGTGAACTCTATGTAGTGTTACCAGCCCCCACACCTTATTCACCGTGATGACTTGCACTGCTAGATACACTACTTACACTGGGTCACTCATCCATACATCAGTGGAACACACACCCACTCTCTCTCTCTGTCACTTACACGCTATGGGTGAAGAACATATCTTTGGAGTGTGGGAGGAAACCAGAGCAGCCAGAGGAAACCCACACAGACACAGGGAGAACATTTAAACTCCCCACAGGCTGAGCAGGGATCAAACCCATGCCCTCTCGCACCACCCAGGCGCTGTGAGGCAGCACCACCCTACCGCCTATTGTACCATACTCTTGTCCACACCTCTTAACCTCATAAGAACAAGAGCACAACCAGTCTAGAGAGGCCGTGAACAAAAGACATAGGTAAGATAGAACAGGTAAGCAGGACTGACATCTCTCTAATCTGTCAGTCTGATTAGTTTGGTGGCTAAGATTCATAGAGGAACTCTGAAATTATAGGTCACAAACCACCCGAGCTGTGGTAAAATTAGGTAAAGTGCATAATGTCTTGACCGTAAACTTCAGACAAAAACCTTCTCTGGTGTTAAAGTGTTTCACAACAAATACGCTTCATACAAGCGTGAGAGCGTCACGGCGATGTGTGCAGAGACACCATCGGGCAGGTCCTCCATTTCACGCCAACACAATAAATACACACACACACTTTCTGAACCACTTGTCCCATACAGGGTCGCGGGGAACCGGAGCCTACCCGGCAACACAGGGCATAAGGCCAGAGGACACACCCAGGATGGGACGCCAGTCCATCGCAAGGCACCCCAAGCGGGACTCGAACCCCAGACCCACCTGAGAGCAGGACCTGGTCCAACCCACTGCACCCCCACACAATAAATAATCCTTATATAATTCTCATAGTTATTTTGCAGAGTCAACTACAGGATGTCTTTGAGCCATTTGTAATCTATTATGATTAGATGTGGGTCAGTCTAAAATTAGCGCCGCGTACGATTCTCAGGATACGTGTGCAGTCAGACGAGTTATTGAACTGCAATAACATCAACAAATCTATCGTGAAAAAAAAATTTTTTTAAGTTTATCTCCCTCGAGACATAATAAAGTAGAAGAATAACATTGTGTCTGAAGATCTGTAAATACACAGAAGAAGTGTCGCTATCGCAGAGCCGATCGCGCGGTTCCGGCAGAAGTTGTTGGGCGTGCAGTCGAACCACCTGTCGCTCGCTTCTTGACGATCTCCAAGCGCGAGATCTGGGTTCGAATCCTGGCTGACGCCCGGGCCCCATTCTAGGTTGTCTAGTTATCCTTTGGTTCAAGGCCCAGATAGTAGAGTAGTGATTAAAGTATCTCATAATGGATACCAAGGTTGCAGGTTCAAACCCCTCCACTTCATGTCATGGAAACCTTGAACAAGTTACTTACCTTGAATTGCTCCAGTAAACCTGCTCAGTTGTATAAAAAGGTAAACCACTGTAAGTTGCTTTGGGGAAAGAAGTGTTGGACAAATGTAGTGATGTTTCGATTAAACGGTTTACCCCGCTTTTGGCCTTAGCGACCGCTTCTCTACATTCTGCAAGTCTTTGTATTACTTTCCGTTAATGTGACAGAAACTCTTGGCTCAATAAACCATAAAGACAATCTTTGAGGTTTGAGGTCGGGGACTTTTGCTGGCCGCTCTAGTGTTCTGGGCTTATTTGTAGCATGCGGTCCTTGTTTCGTAACCCATTCTCCTGCAATAAGAGTCATGGGGAAAATCCTCTTTACAGATTCCATTTTTAAATAGTTTTTTTATTAGTTTCTTATAGCCATAGTTTTCTTGATGCTGATATACACAAACTATATCATTTTTAATCCAAAACCATTAGAGCTGCTCACACATCATCAACAGCGTTGTCACACCTGGCCGACATGTGATAGGACGTTACATGCCAGAATCAGCAGTGTGTGTGTGTGTGTGTGTGTGTGTGTGTGTGTGTGTGTGTGTGCGCGCGCGTGATCTTCGGACGCACAGAGGCCAGTCAGCCAATCAATAGAGATGTCGAGGTCTTCATCAACCACGATGGATGAACAGCAATATCACTGTGATAATAAAGGACTGTATTATAATGTATTATAATTAATTTCTTCTACCTAGTTCAGTATCAAGTCTCCTGGTATTTTCAAAACATTTGCAATGTTTTTAAATACTATTTTAATTTTTTTCTAAAATGCAGTCCATGTCTGGCGCTAATTTAAAAACTCAAGATTTTTTAAAAAATTTTTCCAAATAGAAGGGCAGCTGGATGCACAGTGCTTAGAGCTACTGCCTTTGGACCCAAAGGTTACAGGTTTGAATCCTAGCTGCAGGTGAACAAGAGAGGCTCCTTACTCTAAATTGCTCTACTAAACCTCACCCAGCTGTAAATAATAGTAAGTAGCTTAACAGGAGAAAAATGTCAGTCAACTGAACCTCTCTGAAGGAGCCTCCTCTGTCAAACGTAACCTGGACGGCCACGCTGGTGTCATCTCGACAGCCACTTGAAAAAGAATATCATAAATTGTGTTTATTTCTGTGCGTTCACATACATGTATTTAAAGTTCTCTTCATTGGTTTACATATCTCCCACATTGATGGTTTTATTTACTCTTGCCCTCATGTACCATTGAGTTCTGTTGTCGCACCTGCTGTGGGCAGGGTCATGTCTCCATGTATCCCACACACATAAGCGATGTCGTTCTTCAAAAATTTCCACCCTTACAATGCAGTCAGCAGACAGCCCCTTTACCAGTTTTACTCCCACCAACAGCCAGGTACCATGTTATCTGTAATGCGTTCTATGCCACCACTCAAAATCCTGATTAGTTGGTAATTACGAGCCTTTACGCGGCCGCTACTCCGGCATTGTGTGCGATTGTTTCTTTGTCTACTTTATTATAAGTAAAGTAGCGTGTGGGTGACACAGAGAGTGTGTGTTCCACTGATGTATGGATGAGTGAACCAGTGTAAGCAGTGTATCTAGCAGTGTAAGTCACTGCGGTGAATAAGGTGTGTGGGCTCATAACACTACATAGAGTTCATTGGTAGTTGCTTTGGAGAAAAGCATCTGGTAAGCAAATAAATGTAAATGTAAATGTAAATAAAAAGAAAAAAAATCTGGTAGGAGGTGATCAGGATTCATCGATCCTGCGTTTCACGCATCTACTCGAGCGATGAACATCGGTGCATCACGTGGAAAGTAACAAACTAGGTTTACTTAAGAGTCACATGTCTGCAGTCGTGTCTCTTTCTCTTAATGTAATGCACAGATTATATTTTTGCTGAGATGTACGTCGCTTTGGAGAAAAGCGTCCGCTAAATGAATAAATGTCAATGTAAATGTAATTATTTAGTCCCTGCCATTTAGGACTTGACGGACTGCAGGCAAAAACAAATAGCATAACATAAACCTATTAATCTCATTTTATATAGTTTGCCGCAACAAATATATTTTTGACAGCTTTTCAGGTGTTTCTGGTCCTTCGTGTCCCTGAGGGGGTGTTAATTCGGACAACTTGGGGTGAGCGCAGGAGTGGCCGATCGTAGCCCGCTATCTGGGTATGAGAGCGGAGGTGGTCACTCACGCGGCGAGGCATGAGGAAGGCGCCGCTTCGTCGCGCACGTACGAAGGATCATGCTGAAACGTGGCCGGATCGATGCTACAGATCACTCTTAGGTGCTCTACAGAAGCTGCATTCTGGCGTGTCTGCAGATTTCGCTCAAGAATAAGAGCCCAGTTACAGCCTGACTGCAGATAAAGGACCCTATGTGTGTGCCTCAGTGTGTATTTTTGTTTTCCCTCGGGGGGGGGCATTTGTGAAGTGTATGCTGGTGTGTGAGAGAAATATACTTCTGCCCTGTACTGGTGTGGTTTTGCAGATTATCACACCTCCTCATTCTCAGCCCTCACTCTGCCTGTTTGATCTTCCACTGTTCCACTGCCTCATGCGGACAAGCACTGCCGCCACTCTTCATCCTCCCACTCCATCTCCATCGGCAGGACAGGAAACAGAAATACAGCAGAGCATGAGAAACTACGAGGGGAGGCGGTCGGGTCGTCAGGCAGATGCTTCAGAAGCAGGGCCGGGCCTGGCTGGACCAAGTACGGGAGATACCAAGACCAACCAAAGACACCTCTGAGCATCATCTCAAATACATGTCTCATAGCTGAGCTACCGCAGTAACCGTTGTTGTTCCACCTGTCTTTGCAAAATGTCACTCATAGCCCTTAGCTCTCAAAAGTTCATTTTTGGTGCGTGTAATGAACTTGTAACAAGCGTAATGACTTATTTTCTCGTGAATTCCTCTGTAAGCGCACAGATAAGAGGCAGACAGCAAGAAGTTCCTCTGTGGGAGTTCAGATTTAGCAGCAGGCAGTGTGAATGAGATCATGGAGGAAGCTGGGTAAAGATCATCAACAGCTCTGACAGAAACGGCATCCAGCCGTGCCAGGTAGCCGTGCGATCAGATACCAGCCGTGCTGCACAGATACGGTCAAGATTCTTCTCCTTCTGATGTCTTCCAGGGTTGTAAAAGCGATGTCGAGCGCCACGGTAGAAGTATCAGAAGCTCATGTGTTTACTTCTCTTTTACTCAGCTGGCCACATTTCCTGAGATACGCTGATAATGTCCTCAAGCTGATTTTTGTCACAAGTAATACTATTACTAATGGTAGTTATTCATTTAAATGGTTATGCAATGCAGCCAGTTTTTAATAACATGTTTCTGCACTTAGGTTTTAAGTGGAGCGGTTCCTATTTTGTCCGGATCATCAATAACGTATGGCTGATTTTTTTTTTTTTTTTCTTTTTTTTGGGGTGGGGGGCTTTTTATGATCCTCAGTCCACTGGATATGAAGGAGATAGTGTTGCAATACATGTTGTAAACTCTATTAGTTTTACTCTAGTATCACATTACTGGGCGAAAAGGCCGTATGGATTACTGTTTTTAATCCTGTGATTTTTTTTTTTTTTTTTTTTTTTTTTTTTTTTAAAAAAAGCATTTATTAAGGCTTCGCCACATTTTTTTTAAATGAGAGGTCGCAGACTAACAGGCTGGGCCGATCACCTTAAACACAGCAGAGCAGACAACCACTACAGGAAGCCTTGCAAGTCTTGGTGTTCACCATAGATTCAGAGGGTTTTCTAGCGAAACAATTTAAGGCCATTTAAAAGACATCTGTGTCATTACTCAGACAGAAAAAAAAAAAAAATCAAGATGTGAAAAAAAAAAAAACAACAGGGGAATTTTCATTTCTGATCATGTCTACCAGAACACGCTGTTCTTCGAAATTGTGCACTATAGCTTTGTAATATAGAGAAGAGTCTGAGCGAGCCGTCTGTCGCTTTCCTCTCCCGAGCGCTGCTGGGCGCGTTTGACTCTTGCTCAACCTGTCTAGACGTGGAGGTGGCCATTGTTGCCAAGAGCACGGCGGCAGGGGAATTCAGTGGGCCGAACCACTAGTCTGTCTGTCACCGCATCACGCGTCGAGCGGCGGAGCAGAACTCGGCCTCACGAGCAGCACCTGATGGGGTACCGTCCGCCTACGTGCGCAACGCCCATTTGACCGCCCGGCGCAGAGGCCGCGCGTGCCGAGCATCCTTCCTCCGCCTCTCTCCAAACCCCGATAGAAAGAGCCGCTCTGTGCTGGTAAGGCTCCGCAGATTTTCGGAAGGCGCAGGTAAAGAAGCGTTTTCTGCAACGCGGACGTTTCCAAATTGAGAACTGCTGCGAACGCTACACGAGCGATAAGGAAAACATACATATGAACTTTGACTCCCCGGCGGAATGAAAGGAGAGCCACGTTCATAATTTATTGCGATGAAACATCAAGTTCATTTTCGATTACGGCAGCGTTTATTTCAAGAAGGCGCGATTCCGACGGTGCGGCTCGCTGATAAATGCCACACAGCACGTAAAGTCTTGGACATGCGAGTAGATGCAGCTTTTGCAGATCTCATTTGGGTCGCGACCGCAGGCTGCGTCGGGGGGACAGCAGGGCCATCGTCTCAGCGGAGGGGCCCTAAAACTGAGATGCCATAGACCCATCCCAGCAGCTTGAGTGTTTTAAAAATGACCCAAACCACTCACGGAGCTCTTGCATAGGTCCTTTTTCGTGCAACGGTATCATCGTAATCAGGTCTTTCTCGCGCTGGTGTCGCCATGCGCTACCTGCCAAGTCTACTTTTCATCCCTTCCAGGAACACTTTTATAACATGTCGGAGTATTACATAAATGATACGAGAAAGCTGACAGAATGACAGAATGCTGTACCTGAAGGCTGGAAACCCACACACACACACTTCCTATTTAATTCAAAACATCACACCCACATGCCCCCCTTTTTTTTTTTCCTTTTTTTTTTTTTGCAGCAGTGATGTGAGCTGAGGTGCAGCAACCTGCAACACATTTGAACACCTACATCGCAGGGCAGGAACAGAGCAGCGAGGGGTGCAGAGCACCAAAGCATGGCACGCGGTGCAGCGGGTACAGGCGGCCGTCCCTTCCTTGCAGGACGCGCTATTTAAAGGAAACTCGCCGAGTAGGTGTCGACCACCAGACCAAGCAGAAACATTGCCGTAGCAGATCAAATCATTAGCCGCGCGTTTTGTTCTCTGTGCCGCGTATTTGGCTTGCTAAAAATTTAAAAATAACACACTGCCGCCTTTTTTTTTTGGATTGCAAACATAAACGTACACCCGAGTAGCTTTTTCGGGAATTTCCACAGCAGAATTCATCGCCCTAGTGTGTCTGACGCTTCCCCCCTCCCCCCCCGCGTACGCATGTTAGGAGACAGCTTTCTCATTGACCGTTTCGTTTGTTTCTCTCAAGGTGGAGGACAAAGGAGCCAAACCGACGTTCGGAACGTTTGTAGAGGACGAACGGGACGCTCGGAATATTCGCGGACGTCGTCGAAAGGTTGCGGGCGAAACGACTGCTCGCCAGCACCGTACGAAGCCTCGGTGCTAGATGCTGGACTTTTCGCTTGTTTCTTTTCAATCGTTTTAAAAAGTCTTTTAAAAGGGAGAAGTGGCTAGACGGAGGCCTGCTGCTTGACAACAACCCACTCGATGGAGGCGTCCTTCCCAGTCCCTGTGCCAAGGGGCAGCGGCGAGAGGAGTGAGTCCGTGCTCAGCGTGGAGCCGGCGCTCGCCAGCGGCCTAGGGGGCACCACCACACGGCGCAAGCGCGAGTTCATGCCTGAAGAGAAGAAGGACGCCTCCTACTGGGAGAAGCGGAGGAAGAACAACGAGGCGGCCAAGCGCTCGCGGGAGAAGCGACGGGTGAACGACTACGTGCTGGAGACGCGGCTGGTGGCGCTGAGCGAGGAGAACATGCGGCTACGTGCCGAGCTGCTGGCCCTCCGGCTGCGCTTCGGCCTCCAGGGTCCCGCAGCGTGTGGCCCCAACCAGCACAACCTGCTGCCGCTCCTACCTCACGGCACCTCTGTTGCCCCCAGCATAGACGCACACTGGGGCAGATGGCCCGCAGATAGAGTGCACCCCCCGCTGGCACCCTTCTCCGAGGCCAGCGCCGTCCTGCACGCAGCGGTTCCGCCAGAACCCCAAGTACATTCCCCCGCTGGAATGGGGTACCCGTTCGTATTCGACCGCTTCCCATCCATCCCGTCCACACACTCGTCGCTATTCCTCCCCACTTTCCTACCCCATCCCTCCTCCAGCTGGTCCAGCCTGCCTCCGCCCAGACCCATCCTGGCCCCCAAGGCAGCCCCGGACGAGGAGGGGGAGCAGCGGGTGCCTGCCGCCGGGGAGACAGACATGGGCACCGCCCTGCCTCACAAGCTGAGGCTGAAGACACGGGGTCCGCAGGGTAAGCCTGACTCCACCGGCAAGAGGAAGAAACAGGAGGACGACTCATCCCCCCCCCGTGAGAGGCTCTACGTGTCTGACTGATGCCGCACAACTGCGGGACGTTGCCATATATTCAGAGGAAACAGATACACCAGAGACACTTGCAAAGACACACACACACACATGCACACACACACACAGCATATGACCCAGGGTCATGGCCTTGCATGGGTTGCTGGTTCAAATAACCGCTCCCGCTGTAGTACTCTTGATCAAGGTACTTACCCCGAATTGAAATATTAAGAAGAGGTAAATTACAGTAAACTTTATTGACTTAACATTGTCGGCTGCTTTGGACAAAAGCATCAGATAAAGTGAGTTTTTTACAAAACCTATCAAATGCAGCTCTGGTGTCTGAAAATCAGAGAGTGATTTTACCGAAACATGAGAGGACCACTCAGTAGGCAGGGCTAAAGCCACAGAAAAGAGATTTCTTAATTAAAATCTCTTTGTCGGTACCAAAACTACTTCAGTAACAATTAAGTTCGGAGAAAATGTCAAGTTCAATGCAACGCATGGCAGCTAATGGTTTTCATTACAGTATAAAACATTTATTAAGGAACGTCCAGACGGGCCACGGATCTCATCTACATCGGTGAAAACACTGAAACGTTGCATGATCCGTGAAATATTAAAGACGAACTTGTTTGAATAGCAGCTATGGACAGATGAATACATGAATAACAAGGATTATTGTTGTGTTCAACTACTTTGCATGGAACGTGGATCTCAACATGATGTCTATGATGACCGGCAGCAAACGTAAATTTTGTACACCGTTTACAGTACAGAATCATAAACTGGCCTGAGGGCTAAATGTTCCATGCAATGAGCTGAGCGACAAAACATGGGCACCGGCATAGTTGTCCCCAGATGACCTCGAAGGACCTGCGGCGCAGGACTTCGCTTGAAGGTGCGGCTCTTGACCCTGCAGCAAAGGGGTGTCCTGCGATCGTGGAAACAAAAAAAAAAAAAAAACTTGTGTGAGCACAAGCTGAATGAATTCCACATCTGTGTAGAGAAATCGGGAATTTTTGTCTTGTGATGCAGTTTCTTTCCTCATTATGTCTCTGGGATGACAGACCAAAGATTGTGCTCCAGACTGACACCAGCAGCAGCACTGGGAAGACAGTGACAGCGACCATGGAGCCCGATCATAAAGAGCTACGGAGCGGCAAAAGGGCACACGAACGCTCCACGTCAGGTCCTGAGCTTCAACCTCAACCGGTGTTTCCACGTTCGAGAAAATATCAGCTCGCGATGGAGCCTGGGGCCTTAAGAAGCAGGTTCATGAAATTACCGCAACACTGTGACCATAAGTGAAGCCAAGGCTATTAGGCGGTTCCCTCACTGTCACTTTGCTCGCCGTTCTGCTGTTTATTTCGGTAAATCTGTGCCGCAAAAGGCAAAGTTTGACTTGAACTGAACGGAAAATGAAGAAAATGCTTTGGATTTTTGTTTTTTTTTTACCTGTATGCAATTCTGACTTACCCCTCATTTGTCAGACACAAATAAATGACTATAACCTCAGGGAATGACCTCTTGGCATTGGATTGACCTCTTGTTCCTTCATTTATCTGACATTTATGAAGTCCTTCCATCACTGTCCATAAATCAAATTTTGGTGCGTTACCCTTTATTAGCACGCGTGGCCGAAGCACGAAGCTCTGATGGAAAGATACGTGCGAAGCTCTACGACTGCAGGTTGCTTCAGATTGGAGTGAAATTACACTTATAGCCCATCCACAACACACACCCACATTGACACCACTTAACACTATAGAGGAGGAGTTACACGTGAAAGCTCACCACAAGACAAAACCACAGAACTCAGACACACAAGCTTTGACAAACGCACACTGCCCACACGCTTGTAAAAGTGTACGAGCAGCTACAAGCGTCTCCTTTCATTTGAACGACTAATTATGGGCATCTAATATCTGGCGGCGGTTTGTAATTTGGTGCCTCAAATGATCTACCGTTCGCCGCTGATGTCAAAGTAATGCGACTCGGCGGTATCTTGATCGCGTCCCCGCCGCCGGTTTTATGGTCCCTTAGGGTCACTGGCAGCTAGGTGCCGAGTGAGCTTTAAATCTAATTATGTGGCATTTGGTTCAGCTGTGACATTTCAGATGGTTATCTTGGCAAAGGAGGCTTGTTTGGGTGTACGCCAGCGTACCGTGCTGTGTATCGCATCCCTCATCATTTGGAGATCAAACTGCACTACAGCAGCAACAAAGTTCACATGTGCTGCCTGAGGCTGCATAGGGGATATTCATGTATTTATTTAGCAGACACTTTTCTCCAAAACGACTTCCAGTGAACTCTATGTAGTGTTTTCAGCCCATACACCTTATTCACCGTGGTGACTTACACTGCTAGATACACTACTTACACTGGGTCACTCATCCATACATCAGTGGAACACACACACTATGGGTGAACCTGAACAGCATGTCTTTGGAGTGTGGGAGGAAACCAGAGCAGCCATCAGTTGAACATGCAAACACCACACAGACTGAGCAGCGATCGAACCCGCCTCCTCTCGCACCACCCAGGCGATGTGAGACAGCAACACTTCTCGCTGTGCCACCATGCTGCCATTTTAATATTCAAAATTTAATTTTTTTGATTCCATCATGCACCCACTGGCTACCTTCAGAAAAACAGAACCTCATAAACATTTGGTGAAGGAATTCATAACGTGAAAAACTCCTTCCGGTGGAAAGAACTGTTTAATTAATGTTCCGGGGTGCACGGTCGTGCCCCTGCTGGGTCTCCAAGGACCACATGTATTAATTATGGCAATTGCTTGGATAGAATATAGTTTCACTGATCTTGTTCATGTAAGAAGTACCATCTCATCAGAAAAGCACCAGTTAGTAAATTAGTCACCACTGGAGAAGTTGCGTGGTAATATTTTCCATCCAATTGCTGTCTTCAATAAAGCAGATTAGTGGCAAGGAATTACAAGAACCCTGCAGAAATCGTAGCAAAGACTTTCCAAATGAAAGGTCAAATCATCTCGATAGTACAACCAGCTGCACATACAAGCAGGGGCCACTCAGGTGGGTCAATACTTAACTTGTGTTCAGTTAGTTATTTATTCTGCACAGCAGAACATGCCACAATGGACAAGATGTTCTAAGTACAGACACATCTCTCCAAAGCAACTGACAGTTACACAGCTGAGCACTTCTACCAGAGCAAGTAAGGGTACATACCTTGCTGAAGGGTACTGTAGCTGGAATTTGAACCTGCAACCTGAAGGTCAAAAGGCAGGGACTCTAACCACTACACTACCAGCTGCCCCAGAAACAGGACCCCAACATTTGATGTCACAACTTTGCTGGCACACGCTTCAAGCAGCTGCCTCTAGAATAAAGCCCCAAATATGGAACACATGCATGATCATGGCAGAGGGTGTGATGCGAATTTCTGTAGCTGTTGGGAGATCAGGAGAGAAACTTGTTGTTGTTAATAGCCTACAGCACATAAACGTTTGATATACTCATAGGTATTCGATAGCCGTCATTTGTTTTCAGTACTTCAAGCGCATTAAAGTGTGTTTTGCTGAAATTGAACAAGCTCTAGAATGAAAAAGCAAATCATGATTGAAGTACACTGAAGCTCACTGAAGCTCGGTTACACGAAATACACTGATCAGCCACAACATTAAAACCACTCACAGGTGAAGTGAATGAAATTGATTATCTTTCTACAAGGGCACCTGTCAAGGGATGGGATATAATACATTTGTTAATCTAGCTGACACTTTTCCTCCTAAGTGACTTATAGTGCTAATGTCACAATTATTTATCCATTGATACAGGGCTTGGCAATTTTACTGGAGCAATTTAGGGTAAGTACCTCACTCAAGGGTACTACAGCCAGAGGTGGGGATCAAATCTGCAACCTTTGGATCCAAAGGGAGAAACTCTAATCACTGTGCTACCAGCTGCCCCTAAAACACCCAAACAAAAAGCACTTACCGCACAAAATATTATTGTCATTTCCTTTGCAGAAGGGAGCAGACAGCTGCCAAAACCAAGGATCAACCAAGGGACCTTTAGATCTTCAGTCTAACACGTGCCCAACTGAGCTATTTCAGCACTGCATGAGGCAGCACCTGAACAGTCGGTTCTTGAATTTGATGTGTTGGAAGCAGGAAAAATGGGTAAGTGTTAGCATCTGAGTGACTTTGACAAGGGCCAAATTGTGATGGCTAGAAGACTGGGTCAAGACATCTCCAAAACGACAGGTCTTGTGGGGTGTTCCTGGTATGCAGTGGTTAGTACCTACCTAAAGTGGTACAAAGAAGGACGACCGGTGAACCAGTGACAGGGTCGTGGGCACCCAAGATTTACTGATGCGCGTGAGGAGCAAAGACTAGCCCATCTGGTCCGATCACACAGAAGAGCTACTGTAGCACAAATTGCTCAAAATGTTAATGCTGGCCATGATAGAAAGGTGTCAGAACACACAGCTTGTTGTGTATGGTGCTGCGTAGCCGCAGACCGGTCAGAGTGCCCATGCTGACCCCTGTCCACCACAGAAAGCGCCTACAATTGGCACGTGAGCGTCAGAACTGGACCATGGAACAATGGAAGAAGATGGACCGGTCTGATGAATCAAGATCATGTGGACGGCCGGGTGCGCGTGCGTCGTTTACCTGGGGAAGAGATGGCAGCAGGATGCATTATGGGAAGAAGGGAAAGCGGCGGAGGCAGTGTGATGCTCTGGGCAATGTTCTGCTGGGAAACCTTGGGTCCTGGCATTCATGTGGATGTTAGTTTGACACGTACCACCTACCGAAAGATTGTTGCAGACCACATGCACACCTTCATGGCAACAGTATTCCCTGATGGCAGGGGTCTCTTTCAGCAGGATAATGCACCCTGCCACACTGCAAAATCGTTAAAGGGTTCAAGGTGTTGACTTGGCCTCCAAATTCCCCAGATCTTAATCCGATCGAGCATCTGTGGGATGTGCTGGAAAAACAAGCCCGTTGCATGGAGGCCCCACTTCGCTAATTACAGGGCTTAAAGAATCTCCTGCTAATGTCCAAGTGCCAGATATCACAGGACACCTTCAGAGGTCTTGTGGAGTCCAGACCTCGATGGGTCAGAGCTGTTTTGGGGGAATGAGAGGAACCCATACAATATTAGACAGGTGGTTTTAATGTTGTGGCTAATTGGTGCATGTTATTTAGGTATATACATTTATTGGATATAGATGCAGGCTTGGATGGGGCAATGAAGGACACACAAATAGCATTCATCTTGAATGTTTTGTTTGAACACCAGCACACCCAAAAATAATGTTATTGAACCAAGGATGCATTTCCCCCAGGATCTGTCCTACCAGCCTGTCTGCTTAATACCCCCAGGCTTTCTCCTAACACCCTGGCAAACGGTCACCCCATCATTTCCCCCACAAGTGCCTCCACTGGTTACACACATTATTTACAAGTTACCCATAATGCAACTATTTATATTAAGCAAATCTTCCCGCCTAAACACAGCAACACAGGTTGTTACATTATACTGAATATATATGGTTTATATATTAGATATAAACCATACTGATGCTGTTGCCAGGATTCGAAAAACACTGCCATATGCTGAAGGATAAAAGCATTTCATTTTATGAGAAATTACTTTTTGGTAGTTGTCTGTTAAGGTGTCCACTCATTCTTGGGATTGTCTAGAGTGGTTCGGTATTACCTCCCTTAGTATATAATATTGCGAATGACCACTTTTAATTTGTTCGTCCTTCTTAGGGCTCTCGTCTCATTTGTCTGACAAAGGGATGGGAAAAAGGCACTTTATAAATATTTTTTGGGCGAGTTTGGCTGCTTGCTGGGGCCAACACCTTCACCCGTTTCGCGTGGTGCCATGTCACGCACCGCTTTTCCACCTTCACGTAAGGTTGCTCAGGCACTTCTTTTCAGCTCTGCGTCTCAATCTCGAGGCTCCATCCTGGTCCAGGTGAACAGCACAATAACCATCAAGTAATGAAAGTATAGAGAGCAAAGTTCACCGTGTTTAGCACGCACAGGACACTATAAAGAGCAGAGGAGCACTATCGGCTCGGTCTGCTGCGCTGACTGCGTGGTAATATTTCCTGTCTCATTAGCAGTATGGTGTGAGTTATACTTGCCATTGAAGCTGGCAATCCTTTAAGCAATAGAATTTTCCCATCATATTATATTTTGCGCCATTAAATGCCCGAACCACATGGAAAATTAAAATAATTTAACCTTTAGTTTGCAAAAGTCATTGCCTGCACAGATTTCTCTAGTTGAGTAAAACTAATTGATTTAAATAATTTATGCAGAATGAGCAAAAGCTACAGGGCAGCAGATAACACACATTTTACAGCTGCTGCATTGGACCCAAAGGTTGCAGGTTCAAATCCCACCTAATGCCACAATGCCCTTGAGCAAGGTACTTACCCTGTTGTAAGTCGCTTTGGAGAAAAGTGTCAGCTACATGATTAATATAATAGAAATGTTACAACAGTATATAACTGTCTATTAGCATTATGGTTTCACAAATTCACCGCAGTCTTTGTAGATGAGAGTGAAACATCTATGCTAGTACTTCCTCCTTATCTTACCATGTTTCACAGGCTTCCTATTCAGACATATGTCTCCTGGATCCAGGCACATGCTGGACCTGAATGTTGCTTCTTCTGGCGTGGAAGTAAATGGACGGTTTCCGAATTCCAGCGCTGCCAGTGTGTGCGTGCGTGCGTGCGTGGAACACAGGGCACTGAATTCGTGTATATGATGCCAACCTTGACGGGAAAATACACAAATTTGTTCTTAGCTGCTTTTCAGCAAAAACCATTGCATGATGCGAGGAGCTGGATGTGGCAGGTCAGTCTGAGTGAGTTGTTTTTCCTCTGGGGTGTGTGTGTGTGTGTGTGTGTGTGTGTGTGTGTGTGTGTGTGTGTGTGTGTGTGTGTGTGTTGGGGGAGTTGGTTTTTTTCTCCGCTCATGGCAGCCTACCATCCTTCCCCAGTGAATCACTCTGCCAAAGTCCGGGTCATGTTCCACTACTTAACGTGACTGTGTGTAGAGAAAACACACATCATGCTATCTGTCGGGTGCGGGGGTGGTATCTGTGCGGGGAGAGGGGTGGTGAGATTAAATCAGAAGTTTCATTTCGGGAAAGTGCTGCATTACACATCAGCTGTGCGAGAATCCGAGAAACTTGACGTGCGACAAAAAAATGTGGCACGCGCTGCCTCCCGCGTGGCCTCGGTGGTCGGGGTACGGTTGTGTCGCTGCGTTTCTGAGAGGCCTCGCGTTCTCGGCTGTGTCTCCTCTGAGCGCTGGGAGAAGGTCGGGGGGCAGGGGAGAAGAAGCTTGTGCCTCGAGCTCCACTGTGACCCCGGCGGTTCGAGGTGACGGCTTCCGCCTCCTGTGTGGCTGCACTGAGCCACTCTCGCTCAATCCCTCCCGTCACTCCACCGAAGGCCAGGAGGGAGGGAAACAAAAAAAAAAAAACCCAACAAAGATCGCACCAGAGCCTATCACTGCCTCTTTTTATAGCGGTGCACCACTTCCTGAGGAAAAGAATAGCACGGCATCACAGGACATGTAGTGAAGCATAGTACAGACGCTGACTGAATGGAGCCTTGCGCACACGGCACAGTCGCCGTGTGGCGAAGCGCTTGCTTCGTGTGGATGGAATCCAGGCTCCTCCTCCGGCGGCGCGTGCGAGCGTAACAATTCACTATGGAAATCATGCAGACTCTCTTGGGCCAGCTTGATGAGTGTAAGAGCACTCCTAAGTCATCTCTGCACTGCAACAGGGAGAGTGGAACCCTGCTGACACCAGCCAGATGACACCATGGGGCAGAGCATTGGGTTAACACTGAGCGTCCAGCGTAGGGCGAGTACCGTAGCCAGTGCGCCGACCGACGCGCTTCGGCTAGTTGGGAGCCTTCGACGTCGTCAAAGACAGCGCTGCCGCGCATGTGCACAGCTCTTCGGCGCTGTGACTGAGAGCTGTAGGAGACGGGCCTCTCCTCTCGGCCCAGCGCACGAGAGGATCGAGGAGCCAGATCTCCGGAAAGAGTCGCACCCCGGAGAAGCGCCGTCGCGGTGCGCCGATCTCGGAGATATCCTCCTCGCTCCTTAGCGGCGCGGCGACGAGGAGGCCCAGCAGGAAAGTCCCTGAGCTCAGCGCCGCAGGATGAAGACGGCGAGGTGAAAGGTGACTGGCCGGCCCGGTGGAGTTTTCTCCATCACACTTTAACACCTCCTCCACACCATTCTTTCCCAAGCACCGCTGCATCTCTCACAACACTGAGGTCACCCCCTCTGCGAATGATTCGCTCAGAAGGATCATCTAACAACCTTTGACCTCAGTCGGGGGGGTGGCAGTCTGCAAAGGGACAAGCACGCAGTCGTGAAAGAGTGACTTTTGCTTACGCGCCCTCGTCGTTTAAGTGCACTTTTAAAGAATGAAGGGACCCAACATCATTGATGACTACAAAATTCACCAAATTTTATTCTTCATTCCAAACTGATCACATGTAAATACACCCAGTAGTACTTTGTAGGTTAAATAAAGTTAACAAAGTGGGTAGAAAATTTTGCCAGCAGTGCTTCCCCGGCAGCGAGCATGCACGGATGGCCCGCCGATAGGTCTCTCCCCACCTACAGAAATCTCACATGAGGTTTATTTTAACAAGACAAAACAGGTGTCATCTTCTAGTGCCAGGAGGGAGCACCAGTGTTCATCGGACCAAAAGTAAATGCACCGCAAATCATTTTCAGTAGTTTGCCGTAACTCACGGCCCAGCAGCGCCGGCCCATCTCCATCAGTCCGGCACGAGGTGATGTGGCCGACTGATCCCCCTCCGACCCATTCGAACCCCTACAGCAGACCTGGGGGAAACACTGCAGCTTATTCCTCTGAACATGAGTCATACAGTTGCATCAGCCGTTATTTACAAAGATGCCATCACAGAAAATTTTGATCAATATTGCTGTCAGTGATTATGTCCTTGGATAAACCACAATGGATTTTTTTTAAAAAAAGAAACATTTTTAGATGTTAAAAAAACAGATTTTTTAAAAATCCGATTAAAAAAAACTGAATGAAAGCAAAATAAAACACCTTGGTTTTAACTTTGTTGAAATTTAAAAAGACATTTTTTTAAAAATCGCAATACAGCTTCTTGGCTGTTCTTAGACAAGCCTGCATTTAAAATGACAAAAAAAAATGTAACTTTATTTCAAGAGCTTTGCAGAATAGAAACTAAGAGAACTTCCCCAGGGTGATAAATATGGCCATGGAGGGTGCATGTATACACAACAGCTTACGTGCATGAAAGGGCGTATTTAACAATACTTCCCTTAATGAGGTGTCAACTATGTAATGCTCACTTCATAATAAGGTTGTCTGGCTATAATTTTAACAAAGATGAAACCCTGGTCCACCTAACAACAGAGGCGTATCATCGGAACTGATGGTCGAGAAACACTCGTTTGCAAGTTCCTTCTTTCGGTGTTATTTAAATAATTTCTTTAAATAACAGCTTGTAGTTATAATGCGGAGAACAAAAAGAATGCCACTGCAGAGAGATGACAAAATCAATAATTACATCAAAATAACCAAAATGTCTCATGTCTTATCCAGTTGTGTAGATGTTTTGAAAGCTGTTAACATATGTGTGTGTGTGCTAATGATGAGCGTTATCATTTTTAGGCCCTCTATGTCTATATGTTCTTGTCTTTTGGAGTCTGGAAAGAGACACTTTCTTCTTCTTCTTCTTCTTCTTCTTATTATTATTATTATTATTATTATTATTATTATTATTATTGACTATTACTGCCCTCTAGTGGTAGGAAAGCGGTACATCATTAATCAGAGCTCAGTGAGGTACTATGGTAACTAAAGAAATGGTTTCAACTGCATTCAGTGACATCTGGAAAATTACTCTAACATGCATTTTTTACAGCTGTCCATGGGAAAGTGTGATCATTTACAGGTTAATATTCTCTCCCAGTGTCCAAATAGGAATTTAATTTTACTGAGCATGAAGTGCATGGTGACATTTACATGCAAGCTGGCAAAGAGGAAGAAATAAAAGGCTGTTGGCGCATGCTTCTTTAAACTGTTCTTTTACACAGAAGTTCCTGCTGCAAGACTTTCTACTTAACGGGTTCAAGAAAACCTGCGGAAGGTGTAGATGCGCCTCTGGACTGTATTGGGCCTGGGTGGCCCAAGAGTGTGGTGCCACCTAAACCTTTAAGAGTGCAGAGATAGGTTCAAACTACAGATGTCTATCGAACGTTTCTGTGTTTGGTCCAGAGAAAGGCTGCGCCAAGACCCCAGCGCCCATCACCAGGGCTCAGAATTGCACTGGATTCCCCAGGACACGGCATACACTGGCTCCTCATGGTGTTACCTTCGCTTCAGGAATTCTCAGACATACGAACATTTTCCATTATCATTTTCATTCACTTTTACTCTCACCATTCCGTCAACTAGAATTTCTACGTTTCTCCATCCAGCCTTCAGTTGGTAGTGAAACGTACCCAAACAGGAGTGCGGGATCGAATTAAGCTCCCTTCCCTCCGCACTGTTTGCAGCTGTATTGTGGTGTTTTTCAGCGCTGCTGATGAATAACTACATGAGCAACATTGTACATGTTTATGGAAATAATCTGCATTGAAAATCGTTTTGTTTTTTATTTTCATTTATTTTAAACTCCTTTCAATATTAATGTAGCTTGACGCTAACAAAAATGTGAAGTCTTACAGTCTTGCATAACTTGCATTTATTATATAGCTATATCCGAGACTTTTACAGCACCTGATATGATACAACTCGTATGAACGGAACAGAACACAACAATCGGCACCGAACAGGGGTTTCTGGAGACCATAGCTGCTTATTTTTCTTATTGATAGTTCTAATTTTAATTATGGAACTATAAATGTATATAAATATTTAAAAAGGTTCAAATTAAGTCTTTCAAGTGTCTTATTCACTAAAGTCACATTCAAGATTTTCATATAACCTCAACCCATAAAAAATAAAAAGCAGCACTTCTATCATTCAGCCTTTATTAAGTGCGACTTAGTGCCAGTTGTGACTTTCGAGTTACAAACAGACTTATTTCTGTGCCAATTATGTTCGTAAGTTGAAAGCTGTGACTTGCTGGGTGGATGAAAAAGTCCAGGAAACAGGGCACTTCCTGTGCAGGCTATGGGCCACGAGAGCTCTGCGTTTGTCTTTTCCTTTCTCTCTTTTTTATTTTATTCGACAAATTTTATTTTCAATACAAAGAGCCGTCAGTCAAAAGCTCTTTCACTCGTGCGCATCCAATTTTCTTTCATTCTGCGTCGTTGTTGCTGTTTTAAAGCCATGCCATCCAGTGACGTCACTAGGGGGTGCGGAGCGCACCGGGTGACACCATCGGAGGGGGTGACACCAAATGACTGTCTATAAAACGTCTGTGCAGCGTTTGTGCAGTGAAATGTATTATTTTGTATAAAATATCCCTGTAGTTAAAAGAACAAAAACATTGTTCGCAATAAAGCCCAGCTTACATGTATCAATATACCTACAAGGATAAAACTCTGCGCTCATTTACTTTTCGAACCGTCTAATGCGCTCCGCTCGGAGCTCTCATTATTACCCAATTACAGTGACGCTTCGAATCACGTGCTTTCGTCCGCACGCGCTGCAAGCGCGCGCTCCTGTTTCCGTCGCCGCTGCTGCTGTTTTTCTCACATTTTCTGGTGTTTTACCTAACAATGTTGTGGTAATTAGTATCTGTGAACCTGTATCAATAACGTTAAGATAAACGTAATTTTGAATCTTAAATGTCTTTTAGGGGGGTGACACCAACCCTAGTGACGCCACTGACGTCCACATTTGAACAAGGAGAGCAGCTTAGTACCTCCTTTTCTAGAACAGTTTGGTCTGTCCCACTGGAGACTGGTGCAGTAGAAACAAATTCATGTTGTGGACCGCTATCATTTGTGTGAAGTACCACACAGGCGCTGGACAACACACACAGAGCAACAGGTGGCAACCTGTGACCAAACACCACAAGCATGTTGCAAATTTTCATTACCATCTTAATCAAAATGGATTACTGTGAGGGGAATGAAATGCTGAGGACTGCTACATTTAGCAGTTTATTTTTGCTTTTTTCTCCTAGGCCAACATTGGAAAAAAAAACACCAATTAATTAAATCAATTCAGTATAAAAGTAAACTCTTTTACCATAAAAAGCTCTAGAGTCCGTTCATAACAGGCATGAGGACGATGTTTTTGAATGAAATTAATGTCATTATATGATGACTTTGCACTTGTTGCACATTCAGTCTATGTTTTTGGGTGGTGCGGTGGCACAGCGAGTAGGACGTGGGTTCGAGCCCTGCTGAGTCTGTATGGAGTTTCCATGTTCTCCCTGTGTCTGTGTGGGTTTCCTCCGAGTGCTCTGGTTTCCTCCCACAGTCCAAAGACATCCTGTTCAGATTCACCCATAGTGTGTGAGTGATAGAGTGTGTGTGTGTTCTGCTGATGTATGGATGAGTGACCCAGTGTAAGTAGCGTATCTAGCAGTGAAAGTCACCACGGTGAATAAGGTGTGTGGGCTGATAACACTACATAGAGTTCATTGGAAGTCGCTTTGGACAAAAAGTGTCAGCTAAGTTAACAAATGTAAAACTATACAACTTGGGGATCATCATTTTTGTTTCTGAAAATAGTGAAGCTCTGTGTGTCAATTGCCAGCAGGGGGAAGTACAACTACAAATAAATCCCTGTTTTCACTGTGTCCTCATGACTGCCCATGAACATAACAACTGGCTCTAGGAGGTAAAAAAAAATATATAATGTGGCCTAAGAACGTGTGATATGATGGAGAGCCCAGTGCTTCAAAAGGCCACAGCGGCCTGGGGATGGTATTCCTCACGAGACAGCAAGGACGGGATTAGGCAGGATTACCAAAATAAAAGGACGACTTTGAAGAACAAATGTTTTCACTGGTCCATTATACATTTCTGCCCATCGTTAACTAAAAAGAATAATTCATAAAGTATGGATCAGGCTTAGCATTTCTGAAAATG
The DNA here is from genome assembly GCF_900964775.1 of Scleropages formosus. NCBI lineage: Eukaryota > Metazoa > Chordata > Actinopteri > Osteoglossiformes > Osteoglossidae > Scleropages > Scleropages formosus. The sequence continues at coordinate 2,736,318 of NC_041814.1, forward strand.
TGCGAAAGAATGGAACTGCATGGACCCCCCCATCACAGCAGTCCTTTCATGTCATGAGGCAGTAGTGTCGTCTCATTAAGATAGAGATAATCGTATTGTTACCTGTATTAAAAACTGCGTTTAAAAAAAAAAAAAAAAAAAAAAAAACGTACATCCGAGACATAAAATACCACAAGCAAGACGACTGAACCGATCCAACAGGGACTCCGCTGTTAAATCCTCTCTCTCCCTCATGCAAATGCAAGCGGAGACAGAGCGAAGGAACTTTCCACATGAAAACACACAATTGACGGCTTTCCGACGACACTCTTCCAGTTAGGGGAGCGGATGCCGTGTCGTCGCACGTGCTCACTGCCGGGACCGAAGTGGTTAAGGACGAACGCGTTCCAAGGCAGCCGCATCAGTCTGCGTTCGCTCTTCGCTCGCACCCGTGCAGACAAAAAGAATCGAACGGCATTTCTCTTGTCTTTCGTCTCATGACATCACGTGTCTGCGTGGGAGATTCACCTCTTCGCTGGAGTCAAGAAACACGGCTGTCTCTGTCTGTCACGTACCGTCTTTCTTCGCGGAGAAGGGCCGCTTCCAGAGAGCGAAGCGGAGACTGACGTTGCCAACTAAAGAGCTCCGCAGGCCTTAACACACAGTGGTGGAGGTGCGCTGTGGAAGACAGGAACACAAGTACAGCATCGTGCTGGGAGGTTTGAGTGTGTATGTGTGTGTGTGTGTGGGTGGGTGTGCTGGGCAGCATAGTGCTTAGAGCTACTGCCTTTGGACCCAAAGGATGCAGGTTTGATCCCCACTTCCAGCTGTATAAATGGGTAAATAATCAGCAGTATCTTAACACTGTAACCTGCTTGGGGGGAAAAAAAGCATCAGCTAAATGAACAAATGTACCTGTGTGGGGGAGGGGTGAGGAAGTGCCACCCAAATGTCTGTGGCTATGGCTCTGGTAAATTCCTCTGTCGGTCAAACAAAAAACAGCAACAGGCACACAAACAAAAGGATGCGGATGGAGGCGCTTGTGTTCCTAAGGGACGCCTGGTCAGTGTAGCGAGAACGTCAGCAAGGATGGCCCGATTCTTCCAGCGATGAAAAGCACAATGCTGTACCGTGCACCCACTTTGGAGAGGGATGTTTCACAACGGAGCCCGGGATCTGGGATGAGGGCGATTCGCTTGCAGAGAAACACGCCTTCTCTTTAAGACACTGTTTTCATTCCATTATCATTAGCAAAATTCTGCAGTCATTTGGAGAATAACATACAACACATCACATACAAAATATAAGACATTTCACAAGTATCGTCTTTGCATCAGACGGTCCAACAAAGTGAAAAACACAAAGAGGACAACGATACTGCATACAAGTTATCAAAATTCGGAGTGGCTCGACTGATCTAAAGGAAGCTGGTCTTGTATTGCTGAATACAGAAGAACCTGTAAGAAGTTTGTCCACGGGGAGACAGAGAGCATGGCGCTCGGTTCCAGCCTCTTGTGCTCTTCAGAGATAGAAAATGGGACCTTTTACATCACCCTTATTGTCCCAGAGGTGCTCCGCCACCTCTAAGACCAGGAGTGCTCCTCGGTTTCATCTGGACTGCCGCTCCCATTAGAGAGCCGATCTCTGATGATTTGTCATCCAACGCAAATCTTTGAAAATTTCTACAGCGGGGATTAGGAAGAAGAGGTAGGAGATGGTCCCAAGTCTGAACACGGTGAACTATGGTAAGAGAAAAGTACAAATGAGGGAGCAGCTTTATGAATTTACGTAGTAAGTGCTGAATAGTTTTTCACACCAAGGGAGCTGCGAACCAAGATATCTGTATGTAGGATTTCTCCATTATTCAAGGTAAAGCATAAGTAATAATTAATAATTCCATCTAACAGCTCTGAAGAAGTAGCTAATTGCACGAGTGTGTCGGTGCCTCGAGCTGCCATATTTTCATGAGGGAAAGATCCAGCATGGGCAACATAGAGCACACGTGTGTCAGTGTGAGCACGCGCAGGTGAGGGACACACGCACACGCTTGTTCCAGACAAGCGGCGGCTCCTGCGTTCAGCTAGCATCCACCATCATCGACCCACGCCCTCAGATCATCTTCATGTTGAACTTGCGCGCCCCTCCTTGTCCCCCGCTTGACGAGGGCCCGTCCACCTTGCGGAAGGAGTACTCCACCGAGAAGTTGTTCTTGTGCTGCCCCCGGCCGCGGCTCCACACAAACAGCAGCAGGAAGCAGAAGAGCACCACACCCAGGAAGGTGATGCAGCCCATGGCCGTGGACACCAGGATGGTTTTGATGTCCAGCGTGAACCTGAGGAAGACGCGCGTGTCGTTCTGGTTGGTGTCATTGAGGTCGCCGGCGTAATAGCTCCGGTTGACAGCGAGGGCTGCGTCCAGAGGTAAGCCCTTCACGGTAAGCGTGGCAAAATAGGTGTCATTGCCGCCTGCGTTGCTGGCAATGCAGATGTAGGTGCCGCTGTCGATCACCTGGGCGTAGCGGATCTGCAAAGTGCCCCCAGGCAGCACCGTGACGCGCCCGTTGCTCCTCGGTGTGATCCTGCGGCGCTGGGGAGAGATCCAGAAGATCGTGGGCGACGGCTCACCCTCCGCCCGGCACGTGAAGGAGACGACCTGGCCCTCCCTGGCCGCCACCTGCTGCAGCTTGCGGTTCCGAATCCTGGGTTTCTGGCACGTGAAGTGGTCAAAGAGCGCCGAGTCGGGAAAGGCGCTGAAGGCTCTGCCCTGCACATCAGCAGGCCCCGCACATGCGGGAGGCTGTTCATCAAAGTTGAGGGTCTTGCGGCGCTGCAGGATCCACAGCAGGCGACAGTCACAGGCCAGCGGGTTGGCATCCAGGCGCAGCGTCTCCAAGCTGTTGACGGAGTGGAAGGAGCTGTCCTCCAGCGTCACCAGCTGATTGGTGGACAGGTTTAGCATGCGCAACTGCCGGAGGCCACCGAGTGCCTGTGGCTCTAGGGATGCCAGGCCAGTGCCGACCAGGTGCAGCTCCTTGAGTCGGACCAGATCCCGGAAAGCCCAAGGCTGCAGCACAGAGATGGAGTTGTAGGAGAGGTTTAGACTGGTCAGGTGAGCGAGGTTGCGGAAGGCGGCCGAGGGGACGGACGTGATGTTAGTGTTGGTAATGGACAGCCATGACAGGTTGAGGCCCTGGAAGCTCAGCGGGGAGATGTACTCCAGGAAGGGCCAGTGGTCGATCTCCAGACCCCGCAGGCCACCCAGCTTGCGGAAGTTCTGGTCCTCCAGAGCCGGGACGTTGAGCTGCCGCAGCCGCAGGGTCACCAGATTGCGCATGTAGCTCAGTGACTGGCCTGAAATGGAGGTCAGGTTGCACCTCTCAATGGTGAGCTCCTGAAGCCCCAGAAGCCCAGTGAAGGCCTTGCTGGAGATGTACACTAGGTCATTGTCGCCCACCTCTAGATGCCGCAGACTACGCAAGTCCTGGAAGGTGAAGTCCAGCAGGATGACGATCTTGTTCTCACTCAAGTCCAGCGTGGTCAGGTTGGCCAGCCGAGAGAAGGCACCCATGGGCACCAGCTTCAGCTGGTTGCCACGCAACCGCAGCACTCGCAGCCCTCGAAGACTCGAGAACGCATTGGGCTCCAGCACGCTGATGACGTTCTCGCTCAGATCTACCTCTTCTAGCTGCGGGTAGGGCTCCAGGTCGCCCTGCTCCACCCAGCGGAGGCGGTTTCGGCTCAGGTCAAGCAGCCGCGTCTCCATGGGAATGCCCTCGGGAATGGAGGTGAGGCGCTTGCGGTGGCACACCACGGATCGGAGCTGCGGCACGCAGTCGCACCGCTGAGGGCAGCCCTGGCACAGCGAGGGAGCTGCCGCCATCAGCACGAGACCCAGGCTCAGCCAGCCGAGCCCTGGACAGCCTGCCATACCCACTGTCGACCGCACCGGGGCTGGATCACAACGCCACGCACCTGGATGAGGAGATACATGCAGAACATAAAGGCACAGAGACAAGGCAAACGGTTAGAACCTTCACCACCACCAGCTTCTTTCTTTGCACTTCTTCTTCCGATCCCACGAAGCTTCCAGAACCGCATTCATCAACGAGGCCTCACCACCGCAACAAGCCGGCGCTGATAGACTGCAGCGGATAATCATCATTGTCCTCAGAGGGAATCCAATCTAAGTTCAATAATCGCTTGTCCTCGGCAGGGTTGCGGTGAGCCGGAGCCTATCCCGGAATCATTGCAAGCGCAAGGCCTGGGAGGGGAACACCCTGGACGGGACACCAGACCACCGCAGTGTAGTCACGCTGAATCGTTCTTTTAAAATGTTCGGTGATGGATGTGCTACAGATAGATACACACAGCATCTCCATATGGCATTGTTATCACTTCACATTTATTCTGCATAAACAAGCGCAGGTGCGGAGTATCCCCCCGTGCTAATGAGGCCTTACTTTCAATGTGTGCCGCTGAAATTCCGTAGCCGTGCGTGCGGTTGGATGACACAATACATCAGTAGAAACAGATAATGAATTTCAAAATCCATGTTTACAAGACCTGTGGAATATGATATTGCAGAGCAAAACTATGTTTAATGCTGAATGTTCTTCATGGCCCTGAGGTTATATACAATAGCAGGGGAGTAGGAGTCATTGCCAACTCCAGGTTCTCATTTTGTCCATGAAAACGCTCAACAGGGAGAAGAGGAATGGCAGCTCGATCTGCTATCTGCTGCTCCATTACTCATGGTCTTTATATTATGCCACTTCGTTTCTTTTCCTTTGAAAGCAGCGCGTCGTTTTGCCTATGTTAAGGACGGGCTAATGGCTCTGGCAAACCTTTGACCGGCGAATTAGTCACAGCTTCAGACTGTCATGTAATATCGCGGCGCTTTAAAGAGAAAACGTGAAATTATCTGCAAGAATTTAAAAAAGGAGGCCCTGCAGGCTGGGATCAGAGAGAACAGTCGTCAACTTTAGCTTAGGATATATGCGGGTTCATCATTCATCCTTCAACTACCTCCAGACATTCCTCCACTCCATGGCCATGACCCTAGTTGCCCTTTCCCCACCACTCTCTAAGAGGCCGTGTCTCACGTGCACACGGTCCTCCTGCTTCTCCAAAAGGTAGAGGGCGCGGATCATTATGGCATAATTCGCTCCGACACGGACGGCTGGGCAAATCTCATTACCGCTGCTTCCAGGAGGGATCCGCTGTTCGCCTCCTGCCCAGCTCCTGTCAGACGTGAGATTGAGAGGTGGAAATTATTTGAACATCACTATAGCGCGGGGTGGATTAATGCGCTCAAACGCGGTTTTCCATTTGGCCTTGGGAGTATTCCTTTAATTGCTTCATACACTTGGCCTCCGCGATGTTAAATCTTACTACGGTGATTTACAATAGGCATTGTTTTTGAAAGAAAAACAGCCTGCCATCGCTAAAAACTTTTAAACAATACAGAAAGAGAAATACATCACCTTTATACCCCGCACTGCCACAATAAACATTTGGAGATTAAAATTTCAAACGCAGTGGCATGTAACACTGAGGGTATTGAAATCTAATGTGAAATGGCAACCCTCCAAACCCGAGTCGATGTAAAGAAAATTCATTGCATATTAAACGTCTGTATTAGTGGGCAGCTCTCCAAAGGCTCAGCTATTTGACCAACAGCCAGAGCCTTCGCACACTGACAGGCACTCTGTTGCGGTCCATCTGCCTTGGCCATGCACTGTGCAATAAACATCCTTTTAGTTACAGACAAAACACACTTAAGGACACATTCCAGATTACCATGTCTGGCATGGAGATGGACCTTCTCCACCCTACAGACGTTCATAATGTAACGTTGGCTACATCAACACGCAGGCTCAGAGGTGGGGGAAGTTGTGTTCCACCCAAGTTTTGTTAGCAATATAAGGAGCAGCTGGTAATGTAGTGGTTTGGGCTACTGGCTTTGGACCCCAAGGTCACAGGTTCAACTCCCATCTCCAGCTGTAGTACTCTTGAGCAATGTACTTACCCAAAATTACCTGGCTGTACAAACGGATAAGTAACTGGAGTTAGATTAACACTGAAAGTTGCTTTGAAGAAAAGTATCATTGAAATAAGCATGGAGAACACTTTATCCCTCCGTAACAGAAAAGCAAGTGGTGCAGACATTCATGGTCAGGAGACAAAGTGATGCAACTTGGACCCAACGAACGTTCGTGCTGTGAACCTTCATGTAAGCAGCATGACAGTTTAAACACTTCTTAGAGTGTTTGTAGAAAGGAAAAATTAAATATTCATCATTCTAAATATTTTCAGTTTACTGTCTGCAAAGCGCCGTCACAAAATGTTCACAGTGAGACTGTCTCAAAGTGTCTCATTTAACACTTGTTTTGAAGCAGTTCAGCGCTGCACCTCAAACAGTCCGTGATCGCTTGGAATCCCAGCGGAGTCCGCCTGCAGTCGGCGGTTCTGAGAACGAGCCGAGGGCAAACGGGCTACACGTTCTTCTCTGTGTCCCTTTAATCTCATCAGGACCTTTTAAGGGTTCACATGAGGTGCGTGCACTTCCTGCTGCATGGAGAAGGGCTCCTGGCGACCTGGTTGCGAAGGGTGCTATTACAGGATGCTTCGCGAGCCCCAGCCCGGCGGAGAGGGACGTGCGTGCAGTCATTTGTCTCGGTCAAAGGAGCCTGGGCTGCTCTTCAGTGAAGAGCAAAAAGGCTTGAGAGAAAGAAAGACAAGGAGCTGGAGAAGGAAGGACACAGAGCTGGAGACAAGACCAACGTGAGCATTTCCTCATTTTCCAGCAAGGCCATGGTCACCGTTGGTCTTCATCGCAAGCGAAGGCCATTGTGGACAGATGAAGGCATCTGCTGAGGACCCTCAAAACACTGCACAAAACCAAACCCTGGGAATTTCTAACGTGATTTAAGGACCTCTCACATGCTACAGTTTTTTGTAGAATATAGTAACAAATTTGTGTTACAGTCCAAATTGTTGTGTTAGGGAGCTGTAAACTGGTCCTCGCGTCACGTTGAAGTCTCAAATCTTCAAAGACGAACATTTTTCAGTTTCTTTGTTTTCTTTGTGTGTATACTTTCAAAATCTTATTGTGCAGCAATCGTAACCTGCGTTTTCACACTCAGCCGTTAGTTGAAAGAAAAAGTCATCCATAAAGAAAAGGAACATTGCGGTGGATTATTTCAGGTGGCTTTCACAGCGTTTACAGATTGTGTCTTCGGTGTCAGCGATTGGTAAGAGGAGGAACACTGCGACACATTTATGGGATGAATCACACACACACACACACACACACACACACACACACACACACACACACACACACACACACACACACACACACTTTCAGAACCGCTTGTCCCATACGGGGTCACGGGGAACCGGAGCCTAACCCAGAAACTCAGGGCGTAAGGCCAGAGGGGGAGGGGACACACCCAGGACGGGACGCCAGTCCGTCGCAAGGCACCCCAAGCGGGACTCGAACCCCAGACCCACCGGAAAGCAGGACTGCGGTCCAACCCACTGCACCACCGCACCCTCTTGGGATGAATCAATGGTGTGTATTTTTGTTTTCTGTCATTTTAAAACAGTTTTTTTTAAACGTAGTTTGAAGTTAAAAATGTTGTCATACTCCATATTTTTTATTTAATATAGCTACATCCGGGGGTGCGGTGGCGCAGTGGCGCAGTGGGTTGGACCGCAGTCCTGCTCTCCGGTGGGTCTGGGGTTCGAGTCCCGCTTGGGGTGCCTTGCGACGGACTGGCGTCCCGTCCTGGGTGTGTCCCCTCCCCCTCCGGCCTTACGCCCTGTGTTACCGGGTAGGCTCCGGTTCCCCGTGACCCCGTATGGGACAAGCGGTTCTGAAAGTGTGTGTGTGTGTGTGTGCGTGCGTGTGTGTATAGCTACATCCAAGACTTTTACAGAATCTGTCAAGCAACTAAATAAAACACCTCTATTATCTAAACAGTAATAAACAAAATGAAAAATGACCAGATGCTCAAAAATGTTTGTTTATAGGATGAAGAGATATAAAGTCAGCATTTAATGTTTTGGAGATTATTTATCATTTTCTGTAGTTGATGAAAACTGAATAATCCATTTTAGTGATTTTTGTTGGTTGTTCTTTCATTATAATTTTACCGTAGTTTTTAGCAGAACTCATTTTGTGATTAAATAAAGGAACATCTGTATTATTAAGCTTTTGATTGTGACACACAAGTAAAGGTGAGTTTTGATTTACTTCCCACTCAAACTGTGTAAATTGAGGACATAATATACTTTACACCCACATCATCTGAAACCGCTTGTCCCATAGGTGGTCGCGGGGAGCCGGAGCCTAACCCTGCAACACAGGGCATAAGGCTGGAGGGGGAGAGGACACACCCAGGATGGGATGCCAGTCCATCACAAGACACCCCAAGTGGGACTCGAACCCCAGACCCACTGGAGACCAGGACCCGGTCAAACCCTGTGCCACCACACCCTGCTTAAGGTACTTTTCTTGAACTCAAATATTTCCCCAAAAATGACAAAGTGCTTCTGTTAGAGTATCTTATCTTAAGTAAGAAAAAAATGTGTTCGTGACTAACAAATCTTCATGAATTTCAGCACAGGAGTACCTGTTGTAGCGTGACAAGTGACAGTGGGCCCCATGTGGGGCAGGGCGAGTTTGTGAGCGCAACAATGAGGTCACGAACGGTGTCCGAAACCTGTCCCACCGACCGTCTTTGAGCGCACCACTCAGGTGGGATTGGGCATCGACTGTGTTGTAAAGCTCTTACTGCCACAAGATTAGTGACAGCCGTGCAAGGACAGGAGTCTCGCACAGCCACCGAGTTGAAAGGATAAAAAAAAAGATTCTATAATTGTACATAGGCACTTCGAAAAAGCAACGGTCTGGCAGAGTTCACTCTGTACGCAGAGCACGAATTGCTAGGTACTGCCACTGTTATTGGAAAAGGCTCGTTTCCCCATCTATAAAAAAAAGAATCAAAATGATTTTTCAAAAAAAAAAAAAGGCAAAACAGTGCTGGAATACAATGCTTTACCTTGTGATGCTTCAAATTGTCTTGTTCAGTACACCAGGTCCCTAATAGCAAGTAGCCCTCATTACCATCACGGAGGAGAAAATCAGCATCATTTCCTAAGGCCTTTTGTGTTGCAAACGGACCAAGAATGAGCCCATATGTTCACTGCTGGAAAAGCACCACGCTGCATGGCTCAACTTCACAGCAGTGTTTCCTCTAACAAGGCACAGCGTACCTCGGAAAGTGCATTTTCACATCAGCCTCTGCGAGACAACATATGCAGAAGCATGCCGCATGGTGCTTGGCGAGCTGTTCCTATATGAAAGAAACCAAGAGCTCAATTATACTCAGAATTACACTGTACTGCTTGGAAATACTGCCAAGGGAATAAATATGAGACTGCATGTTTTTTATTTACAATTTAAAGGGTAATTTCAGATGAAACGGCTCTGCCAGGTTTGTAGATCGGTAGACGAGACTGCGAAATGTTGACATATGGTGTAGACCTGGAGATGACCCATCTCACACAGAGGATGCTCGTACACACCAGGGCCTTGATAGGCAAAATGACTGCGTACCATCCCTTCCTATCACACACACTTCCCTGCAGGCCATTTCCGCCCTGTCAAGAGCCATTACTTTGCCCATTTCCAGAACTCTTCTCGCAATCGCATGTGTCATCGCCGAGAGGGTGTTGAGTTTAGGGTGCACGGCAACATACACACGCTCTTCTCATACGCGCAGACAAGCACGCAGACGCACGCACCCAAACAGCCACAGTTGCAGACCCACGCGAGCAGACACAGACGAATACATGCAGACACATTTCTTCATCCATCATCATGGGCACTTCACACTAACTGTCACATTATTGCAACAAATGATACCTATTACCGCTCCAGCAAAACTCAAAAAAAAAAAACAAAAATTCATAAGGAACATATTTTTTTGCAAAGCAGACTGATTTTGCTTGAGGACAGGTCCCTTCAGGAGCTGTTTTTCAGGGTTTACGATCCTTGTGTAGCCTTTGTTTTTTTAAAGAAAATATCCCCATAAAGGGGGTGCAGTGGCGCAGTGGGTTGGACCACAGTCCTGCTTTCCGGTGGGTCTGGGGTTCGAGTCCCGCTTGGGGTGCCTTGCGATGGACTGGCGTCCCGTCCTGGGTATGTCCCCTCCCCCTCCGGCCTTACGCCCTGTGTCACCGGGTAGGCTCCGGTTCCCCGCCACCCCGTATGGGACAAGCGGTTCTGAAAATGTGTGTGTGTGTATCCCCATAAACTTGTGGAAAAGTATACGCACAAACCCAAACCCCAGCCTCCTTGCCTGTCCTTGGTGACTGGACAAAGTAGCCTTGTCTATGTCTGAGGACACGTCGGACAGTCTGAGCCCAGGGAAAGAGTCAGTGGGAGGGAGCACTGACGCTCAGTGAAGGCCTGTGTATTTCACCAGCTCATCCCAGACTGAAGCTGGTCCCTTGTGCTCACCCTGCTCCCTCTTTCGGGGCATCCTGGAAGCATAGGTCGGACAAAGCGGGTTTCAGCGTGAAGAGCACCGCAGCAGATGAGATGGAGCACAGGCCTGTGGGCAGGACAACACTACAGACATGTGTGGCTTTACTACAAGGATACATTCTGAGAAATGCATTGTTGGGCGATTGTCATTGGGCGTAGATCGAGTGTACATATACACACCAAGATGGTATAGCCTTGATCATAGAGTGTACTTATACACACCTAGATGGTATAGCCTCGATCATAGATTGTACATATACACACCAAGATGGTATAGTCTCGATCATAGAGTGGACTTATACACACCTAGATGCTATAACCTCAGTCATAGAGTGGTCTTATGCAATCCTAGATAATATAGCCTCAATCATAGAGTGTACATATACACACCTAGATGGTATAGCCTCAATCATAGATTGTACATATACACACCCAGATGGTATAGCCTCAATCATAGATTGTACATATACACACCCAGATGGTATAGCCTCGATCATAGAGTGTACTTATACACACCTAGATGGTATAGCCTCGATCACAGATTGTACATATACACACCTAGATGGTATAGCCTCGATCACAGAGTGTACATATACACACCAAGATGGTATAGCCTCGATCATAGAGTGTACATATACACACCTAGATAGATAGATAGATAGATAGATAGACAGACTTTACTGATCCCACAAGGGAAATTATTATGTTACAGCAGCAGAATACAGGTCTTAAAATACTTGCAATATAAAAAGTATAAAACAAGTGGAAAAATACAAGATAAAAATATGTACAATTATACTTATAGAGTGTACATATACACACCTAGATGGTATAGCCTCGATGCAATTAAGAGATGCGGTAAACAGGACATTTATGATGCTGCTGCCGGTGTAACACAGCATATTGTTTTATAGTAAATTTTCTTATAAGTAGAAAGACACACACGCACACACTGTCTGAAACCACTTTGTCCCAAGCAGGGTTGCAGTGAACCGGAGCCTAACCCTGCAACACAGGGCGTGAGACTGGAGGGGGAGGGGACACACCCAGGATGGGATGCCAGTCTGTCCCAAGGCACCCCAAGCGGGACTTAAACCCCAGACCCACCAGAGAGCAGGCACAGGCCAAACCCGCTGCACCACCACACCCCCTTAAGTAGGAGTAGTACACTGTAAAATAGCAGTAAAAAGTACAGTAAATACATAAAGCAGTAGCATTCGTGTTTATTAAGTATTATGTACTGTACATAACTGTATGTGCTATACTTCTCCTGTACAACTGGCAGCGCAGTAGGGTCGTTTATAGCAGCACCACCACGAACACGTGAGTAAGACGTTGCTCTATGACGTTGCAAGTCGATAAGAATTTTTCAGCTCCATTATATTCTTATGGGACCAACATCGTATATGCGGTCAGTTAAGCGGCGCATGACTGTACTTACACATAACACTCCTCATGGCCTCCGCTGCACGCAGAGCTGTCCTGCCTACACACCACTGGAAATACACACACCGTTTAGGAACTGAGCGGCAGTGAGAAGTCTTCAAGTGAGTGTACAAAAGTAACCTCGTTCTCTGATTTTCCACATCACCAAGACGAATGTATTCTTCAGAGTCAAATCAAACTCGACAGCTCTTAACTGATGTGAGCAGCGCTTCGGCTCACCTTTGTGCTTTGCCACGAATAGGGACGCTGCTCAAAAAAATAGCTTATTTACATTTACATTACATTTATTCACTTAGCAGACGCTTTTCTCCAAAGAGACTTCCAATGAACTCTCTGTAGTGTTACCAGCCCACACACCTGATTCACCGCGGTGACTTACACTGCTAGATACACTGCTTACACGGGGTCACTCATCCATACATCAGTGGAATACACACACACTATCTGTCACTCACACACTATGGGGGAAAGAGAACAGCATGTCTTTGGACTGTGGGAGGAAACCAGAGCACCCGAGACTTACACTGCTAGATACACTGTTTACACGGGGTCACTCATCCATACATCAGTGGAACACACACTCTCTCTGTCACTCACACACTAGGGGGGAACCATAGGAAGTATAGCAAGGATTTTTTTTTTTTTAAGTCGGCATATTTCAAAGAATTTCAGGTTTTTAGTCGTTGAGAACCCTTAAATGCTGGATCTAAAACGTTCAGACTCCATTGCACAGCTGAAGACTTCCTGCCACATTTGAGCTCTGGGGGTGACGTGCTCCCCAAGCTACATCCAGCACTGCCCCTGTCTGACAGGTCAGCAATCTCCAAGGTGAGCAACGTCCCTTCGCTGTCCAGAACCCTCACTGACATGAAATCGTGACACCAATTCCTCACACCTGCAGGACTTCCAGCAGCAGAAGACCTTCTGAAGTTGAGACCAGGGTGTGGTCTTGTGCTCAAAATGAGGGTTCTAGCGAAGGCCCATCCAAGCACCTTTTTAACAAAAATGAAAAGGACTGAGTCTCCCCAACGCCCTGAGCTGGGGATCCGAAAGCATCATACATCACCCACCATATATACATCCAGGGGAGCACAGCCAGCGGCACAAGGACAAGTGCAATAGAGTGAGCTCTCTGCAGAAAGTACAGCTTTAATCCATCTTATCAACAAAAGCATGAACATGAGGCCGGAGTCCACGGGAGCCCCCGTGTCATTGGCTCTGTACGCTTGCGGCCGTCGACATCTGTCACGCCACATCAGCAGCGTCGGGGCTCAGCGCGCAGAGGCTGTAACTCTCCACACCACAGAGGGAGCGAGGGAGAAGCGGCAGACAGTGACAGGCGGTGGGAGAAAACATACGAAGAATCCACCGTGGGAAGCGAAGGTGCTCCAGGACGGTGTGCCAACCTGCAGCCCAACTTTAGAGGCCAACTACTCATCCTTGCTGTGAAGAAAAACAAACACAAAGGCTGGAACCTTGTGCCATGAATCCATTTAAAAACCCAGTGGTGTACGGGGTGTTATTAATAATGCAGGCGGAAAAAAGTCATAACAGCAACATTTAGAAACAGATTAAATATTCAAACCCGAGGTAAATCCGCCCAATTTGTAATGGGTAAAATGAGAATTAAAACGATTCCATTTCTGTAGTGAGCTGCACATGTGGCCAGCAAACAATAAGCTCGATGAAGAATTTTTAAATGTGTTTCAGATCCTAGTTAACACCAACAGCTGGAATAGCGTGAAATCAAATGTAAAATTCGTTCAACTTCATAAAGACAGTTTAATAAGTGCTAAATTCTGGCAATCTGTGGGGATTTGGGGCAGACAGTGTTAGTGGATCCTCTTTTCAGGAAAGTAGTAGTCCACAGTTAAGATGTAAAATCATACGAAACATTATTGGCCTTGGTGGGATACTGTAAATCCCCTCCCAACTCACTTTTCTCTGGGAAACAAACTGATTTTCTAGGCTCTCAAGAATATTCCCCATATGGTTTACAGAGACTGTTATTGTTAAGTTATTAATTCAACCTTGACCTGATGAAACACTACTTGTAGTCCGACATGATTTATTATTCACCTCTGCTTTGTTCTAGGGTGGTGGAGATTTCCTTTTTAGATGGGCTGTGTTTTTGTTTAGTCTGTTTGGAGTGAAAAGTGGAGTGTTCTCGGTTCTGGCTCCGTTGTGGTGGAACGACCTCCCCCTCTCGCTCAGAACTGCTGAATTTCTATCCGCATTTAAAAAGGGTCTGAAAACCCACCTCTTCCAGACTCACTTCGCCCATCATCTCTTGAACTGATGTAAGGTGTAAATGTTCATTCACTCTAACTTTGAGATCATAACTATTAATAACTGTCACGCAGCTATTCATGTAATGTAACGTTAATGCTTATATGTATCTGGGAAAAAAATTACTAGAAGGTGATCAGGAATTTTGGATATTCAGATGAAGTTTTATAGAGCTAGTCTTGTGATGAACATTGGTACATATGGTGTAAAGAAACTAACTGTAGTTAAGAGTCATGTCTGCATCTAAGTGTCTCTTCCTGCTAATGTAATGAACACATTGTATTTTCTATGACATGTATGTCTCTTTGGAGAAAAGTGTCTGATAAATGAATACAGGTACACAGATTAGACACCTGGTAGTGTAGTGGTTAACGCTACTGCCTTTAGACCCTGTGGTTGCAGGTTTGATCCTCAGCTCTGGCTGTAGTATCCTTGAGTGAGGTACTTACCCTAAATTGCTCCAGTAAGAAATTACCCACCTGTATAAACAGTTAAGTGATTGTAAGCATGTAGTAATTGTAACCTTAACATTATAAGTTGCTTTGGAGAAAAGTGTCAGCTAAATGAAAACATGTAGAAAGCTGTAAGGAACACTACCAAGTATAAATGCCTGATCCATGAGTATCTCCTCCCGCTGATCCTTCTACAAAGCTGTCGAAACCCTTGTTAAACAAAGATCTCTGCTGCTGATGAACTGCTCCTTGATGGAAGACCATCAGTGATGCTCTACAGTCAAATAGAGCCAGCATTTCACACAGCAAAAGCCCCAGAGACTGATCCGGAGCGCATTGCTCTTGCGAGCCTCAACAAGCGGGCAAAAATTTTTCTTTTTTTCCTTCCCTTGTTAAATATTCTGCAAATACATTTAAATATTTATACTTGTTTTCATATGTAAAATGACAGACATTAAACAGAGGCTGCAGCAGCATGGTTCCCATCTCTGCACTGTGAAACGGATTATCTTTCAGCTTGGTTGCATGAATTTCTTTTAAAATAATTAGTGTCGCAAATTAGTTATGAGCTTGGATTTATAATTCAAGGACAAAGGCAGCAGTCTATATGATTTATAATAAATTGTGTTCGCTGCTGTATTTAGTTTTGTATTTCGGAAACCTTTTACAGTACAAGTATATCAACAGCAGCCCACAAATCCATGGGTTAAGTCGTTTAAAACTTGCCTGGTTCACGCAGAGGTTTGCTTGAGTCGCACCACATCCGCACTCGCACGTTTCACTTTTCACCTGCAGTTACCGCGGTTCTGACCCAGGCTCTCCTGCCATGTGCCCTTCCCCCTTGCTGTTCCCGCAGCTGATGGTCAAAGACCATGTCTGGCTCCGCACGTGGATGTCTAATCATATCCAGGCTGGCTGGCACCAGAACACCGCCTCCATACATCATTTGACCCAGACGTATAACATCATCATTTTAACGGGATTTTGTCTGACGCAGGTTAACGGCGCTGTGGTTCATTTTTCAATCAAACTTTCCCACATCCAATTCTTCAGCTGCTCCACAACAAAATTGTGCACCACTTTAGTTTAATCACACCTAGGATTAAACCCAGATGTGTGCGCTGTATTCCGTGCGTTTCACACTCTCCAGCAGGTCAAGAACATTAGTGATGTCTCACCCTCACATTTCAATTTGGTGAGAAGAAAGAACCACAATCAGAAGCTCTGCAGATCATTTATATATGAGCTGCAGAGATTTTACCAGCTCTAATTAAGTATCCCATCTGCGTATTCTAAACATCTGTTCGTTAAAAGCTGCAAAGCGCGGACGCTGTATTTCTCCGTGAGAAGTGTGGTACGGTTACACAACTGCTACTTTGTCATGAGGTTCTCTGCTGTTTCATAACTCCAACTTCTGCATAGCTAAGCAGACCTCACCAATTATTTCTAACGGCCGTTACAAATCTCAGTATTCATGACTTTCTCTGGTTTGGTCCTGGGCAAGGTGCTGTTTCTTCATAAATCCTAGAATGTTGAGCCAAGTCACCCCCGCCAGGGCACGTGGACCGGTTCAGGCCGGCTCTCTGACGTTGCCAATAGAAGTCAATTCTAGGAATAAGAACGGCAAGCATTCTCGTTGAACGGGATGTCAAACCTGCTTCTGCGTCATACGGGACGCTCGTTCCCCCCCGAAAAGAATTAGACTGAGCTTTCCTTCCATTGCAATAAAAAGCAAATGAGGAAGCGTATGGATAGCAGCGGGATTCTTACGTTACGTGATGCTGAAGGTAAAAAGTATTCGCCGAGTGGAACCCAGAGAATGCAAATAAATATACGTGGGTTTGTATTTGCGGGTATGGCCTAGTTTAGTGTTCGCCAGTCTTACTGCACCCAGACTGTCTGCGCTCAATATCTCTCATACTGCTGTTAATCTCGCCGCTGACAAGACACCACGGTATTTAGGACAGGAAAAGCTCTTCCCCCAGGAAAATGAAACGGTACAATACGGGAGCTGCTAGCGGAAGCGAACGTCACATTCAAACGAACCCAAATTCGGCGTTAGTGCTACACTAACCATCCCGCTCTGAGACCTTGTTCCAGAATTTTCCTCCGCAGCACTGATGACTGCCAACCTGGTAAGTATGGCTTTTTTTTTTTTTTTTTTTTTTAAATGTCCTGCTGCTACTTCAAGATGGAGCAAAGGGAGCGAAATGGAGAATCGTGGGCTTCGGCAAGTGTCTTTCCAAGGCGTGCTGTTCCACGCAGGTGAACAAGCCCCAGATGAAGCCGTGGCCCTGCTGGCGGCGCTCCACACGTACAGTGACATCCCACCCCGTGCCATGGTAGCTGTCAGCGGGTGCAACGCAGAAGGTCGTTCGCGTCCAAAAGCTGCAGCGAAGCGCTCTAGCAAAGTACCGTAGGGCCATCGACCCCACCAACCCTGTACCCTTCCCCTCGCAACATTTCCCAGTCGCTATTGTTGTCGGAAGAAGCGTATCTGTATTCAGAGAGACAAATATCATCCTGCTTTGTGGAAAAGCAGAGATGATCAGCAACGGCGGTAATGAACATTTAATCAGTCACGCCGAGGATAATTAGCGCTGCGCCCTGGAGCGCTCCGAGATGATCTCTCCACCCTCATCGCCCACGTGGGGCCTTTCCACTAAACCGCCTATTACTCCAGGTTCCTTCCGAGGTGTAGAGACCGCGAGAAAAACACTAAGGCACTTTCCGCACGCGACGCTGGATGCGCCCGCGAAGCAGAGGACTCGGAAGGACAACGAGAACGTCCCGAATCCCAGGAGCCGGCTAAGCAACGGGACCTTTCATACGCAGATTTATTTCTCCGGCTGACAGAGAGCCCGGGCCTCCCCGCTGGTGGAGACCTGGCGGCCGACCCCCACGCTCACGGAGCAGGATTAATTAGCCACATCTTGGGCTGACAGCACCCCGCGGAAGCACGCCGACTCCGCTGTGACTAATGGAGCTTAAGCTGCTGAAGATTAGGCCCTGCCCGCCGAGGCTGGAGATTTCCACTTTCGAGCGGAAAGTCCTCTCACACGCTGATATTAAACCCACGGGACAGCGTACCACACACAGTGGGCAAAGCGCCACTGATACACAGCACCGCTGTGCACGGTGGAAATGCCCATCAGGTATGGATATACTGGAGATAAAGGCCAAGTTAAATGGGCGCAACATGATGGGCAAGCGCAATGCAACGTGGGATAGCGAGAAGACCGTCAATACGCTCGACTGAAGCCTCACTATTAATCAAGGGGGACATGGGGGGACGGGATTATATATGCTTAATCTTACAGTTTCCTCCATACAACGCAATACAGTAGAATATCGCGGAAGGGCAGACTACCTCCGAGGCCAGCAAATCTGGGGTTTAGGGAAATTGTACAGTTTTTGTCAGCATCACCTCTGTAATGGGAGCTAATTGATTTGCCACAGCTTCCCATTCAATCAAATCGCACCACTGGGTTTTCTGTATCCAGGGGCATCACATCTGGCATGTTACAAGTCATCTCCCCCAGAAGAATAACATTATCAGAAATATTGGCATTTATTCGCTTCGTACGCACTTTTCCTCCAAAGCGTCATATATTTATATGTATTTATTTAGCAGACACTTTTCTCCAAAGCAACTTTCAATGAACTCTACATAGTGCTATCAGTCCACACACTTTATTCACCATGGTGACTTACACCACTTACACTGGGTCACTCATTCATACATCAATGGAACACACTCTCTCTGTCACTCACACACTGTGGGTGAACTGAACAGCGTGTCTTTGGACTGCAGGAGGAAACCAGAGCACCCAGAGGAAACATGCAAACACCACACAGACTGAGCAAGGATTGAACCCACACCCTCTCGCACCACCCAGACACTGTGAGACAGGAGCACTACTTGCTGTGCCACCAGGCCACATACAAGTCAACATCAACGGAAGCTGCATTTCGCAAGGAGCTTTAGATGCAGACGTGAGGTTAAATATGGTTTGCCTGACAGCCCTGTTTACGCAGCTGCACGTTGCACAAGCGGATGCCTGTAGAACTGAGAGAGGGAGCTCATACCATACAGTGGAGGTAGAATTGAGAACCTACAGACGTTCGGTTTAGATCTGTCGTGTGTGGGACCGCCAAGATGCCAGAGGTGCCGTTAGGGTGTATGAAGTGATGAGGTGATGTAGGTGCAGGTCCTTTGTCTTGTAGGCCATAACCAGAGGTCTCGAACCTGATACAGGGAGCTACGGGAAGCCAACGGAGAGATGAGGATGGGAGATACAGAGGAACTCTTCGGAAATCAAACTAAATTCATGCTGGCCTATTGTGGGAAAGCAGGAAAGTTTGTTGAAATGGCTTTTCTGCAAAAGGTATTTCAAAGCTGTGCCCACCAAGCCTCACGCTCTGCTAAACACAGGCAAACTCAATGTATCAACAAATAAGTTGAAATAACCACAGAATCGAGAATTCTCACCCTTCCACGCCATCAGGGTTGTGCAAAGTAGCAGCAATGCTGCACCTACAGGTCACTGGCTGTTACAAAACAGACTGCAAGACCTCCATGGACAGCAAATAATCATTTTTCCAACCATCGCTTGCACGAAGGTGGTATTGGAATAGTCAACACTGTGAAAACAACGTACGGATCCACCTACCTGAGGTCATCCAGGGTGACACCTTGAGTTTCATGCTTCAAAAATATTAGAGGCACTGGCCTTTCATAATATGATTTGTGGGATGGGTATGGGCCAAATAGTCACACTGCTGCTGTACAAAAAATTATTTAAATGCTTTTTACTACCTTACTGCAGTGAAGCCAATGGTGTTTTCTTATCCTAATTAAGAGAAACAGAAGACAGCAGCATGAGTTCCAGACTGAGAAAAACAGAGGGGATTGGAGGGGATCTAATCAATTATACTAGAAACAAGCTGTTAACCTAATTCCACATTTTTTTTCCTGCCGATTGCCCAGAAACGATTTGGGGGGGGTTAGCTGGCAGTGTAGTGGTTAGAGCCTTCAGACCCAATGGTTGCAGGGTTGAACCTCACCTCCTGCTGTAGTACCCTTGAGCAAGGTACTCTAAAATTACTCCAGTAAAGTTAGCCAGCTGTATAACTGGTTAACGTTGCAAGGCGCTTCGGAGAAAAAGTCTCAGCTAAACGAACGAACGGAAGAAAAAATTAAATGCTTTTCGTCCTTTCCTCGCGGCATCTGGTCGGCTTCAGATCTGCAGCACGTTAAATGAATCCGCAGCACAAGCGGAAGAATTTTAACAACTCGTGCCGTTCGGCTCGCCACTTTTCCTGCTTGCCACGTGCCTCGGATAATGCCGCGTGATGGACAGAGAGAGCGTGAAGTGAAGCGCTGATGGAAAAGCCGGGAAGGGCGAGATCAGATTTAAAACCGAAGTGAGGCAGATACGATTAGAATTGACAAATCTGCGGGGGGGGAAAGTGTACAGCGGAGAAGAAAGAGGACGAAGTTCGTTTGGACGGAGCCAGGAGACATTGTCTGAGCTGCCGGCGGGAGACTGGCTTGTCATGCTGGCCTACGGAGATGGAAATGTGAAAAAGCACGAGAGGTTTAATCAGAGGAAGATTAAGCAGGGGAAGCGGGGCTGGAAACGGTGACTAACAAATAAAAGAAAGCACAGGGCAGGAGGATGGCAAGATGTACTGCGGCATAGGAGGCGACACCTACGGAGAAAGGGCGGTGAACAACAGCGCCGACGAGCCTTCACTCCTACAGGCCTCGGAGTCTCGCACATTAGCACGGATTTGCACTTGTCACAGATTAGTTCCAGTTTAAATTGCGATTTACTTTCAACAATCAGGAGTGGATTTATGACACGGCAGCTTCTTTTTCCAACCCATATACAGCACATACTGCACAATGTACATTCACTCCTCACTTCTAATTATTGTAACGATGCTGCTGTCTGTTCAATATTTACATGTATTTATTTACGGTCACTCATCTATACATCAGTGGAACACACTCTCTCTGACACTAACACGCTATGGGTGAACCTGAACAGCAAGTTTTTGGACTGTGGGAGGAAACCAGAGCACCCGGAGGAAACCCACACAGATAGGGGGAGAACACGCAACTTCCACACAGACTGAGCGTGGCTCAAACCCACCACCTAGGCGCTGTAGGACAGCAGCGCTACTCGCTGTGCTGCCCATGTTAATGTGTGCTGTATAAAAATTCCGGTTTCGCTTGCACTTCTTTGCTGGATTTATTTATTTATTGGTCAAACTGATCATGTCAGGAGAGGTACCGCTTTCCCGTGACAACACAATACTATGAATTTATTATTAATTAATGATGACACTAATTCGTTACAATAACATATCCGTCAGGAAACATGTTCTTTTGTTCGTGCTCGGAGGAAGCAGCGCTCTTAGTGCATATAAATAACCTAAAACAAATAACAAAGGTATATTTTTATACAAAGGCTTTAAGCTGATTTTTACTGGATCCAGCAGAGAGGGGAAAAAATAAATAAAACAAATCTATAAAATCTGCCAATGCTGCATTATTCTCATCATTAAAGTGTGACTAGTGTGTTCTTGTTGGTGGAGGGACACAAACACACTGGTGAGACAAAACTGGAGCATAAAAGAATGACAAACATGAGAGAAGCGGAATGATTATTTGCTGTGACAACAATGCGCCAGTCCAAATTTATAATGCGGCAGAGCTCTTGGGCTGCACACTGGCATCTATTTTCCCTTCAGGTTTGTGTGAGTTTCTTCAGGGTGCTCTGGTTTCCTCCCACACTCCAAAGACATGCTGTTCAGGTTCACCCATAGAGTGTGTGTGTGTGTGTGTGTGTGTGTGTGTGTGTGTGTGTGTGTGTGTTCCACTGATGTATGGATGAGTGACCCAGTGTAAGTAGTTTATCTAGCAGTGTAAGTCACCACGGTGAATAAAGTGTGTGGGCTGATAACACTACATAGAGTTCATTGGAAATTGCTTTGGGGAAGAGTGTTTGCTAAATAAATAAATGTAAATCTGATGTCAATGTACAAGCAGGACTTTAAAAAATAAAGAAAAAATTTCAGTGGATCCCAAAAAGAGCTCAAGAAGACCAATGTTGAGGGTCAGGTATGACTGGTACCCTGTTAGTACCATGAGGTCTTCCTGCCTACCGCTTACAGCATATAAGGCAGCCGCTGGGCACGGCAGCACCACACCACACTGCTTTAAGTAACGGGACGAGTGCACCCTAGTCGATGAAGGAACAGAAAACCTCAGTGTGAGGGAGACCCGTTGGGGAGTTGCCAGGGGCTACGAGAACACAAAGGAGGACAACTCCTCAGACCGTGTCGCACTTCTCTAAAGCCCCTGAAGCCGTGCCTACTCCCTTTGCACGACCAGAGAAAAATTCTCAGGCTTCTTCGCGACCTTTCGACCGGAACACCTGCCAGGTGCACGCAAGCAGTTCCGCGTTCTTCGGTCAGCGGGGTCCCCTTGTGCCGGCACGTTAGCGGAGATGCTGGACTCAGACGAACGAGAGCTTACACGTACACACGAAAACTGCAAGGCGCGAGGGGAATGTCGCACACCAGCAGTGAAGCGCATGCGGCAGCTGTAGATCAGGACAGGTGATTATTTACCTGGACGTGAACCTTAAAGGAAATGGAACATCAGAGCCCGAGTGTCATTTATCGCTCATGGGAAATTCACGACCCGCCGCATACAGACCAGGGAAGCAAGCGTCGGCAGCGCCAAACGCAGCACCGGGTTGACATATGGAAAGGGATCTGTGTTGATCAACACCACACGCCGCATGTAGAGTGAGCATCACCCACGCGGAGCGGGAAACGGAGAGAACGCGTGCCTCCAGCAGGTTAGGTCCCGACAGACGGCATCCGGGTACGAGAGCGAGGCGGGGGAGGGACGCAGGAGGGACGATCAGCTCCCAGGGAAGACAGCGTGAGCGAGGCCTTCCAAATGGGTGGGTCTCCTGGGGATGTCGGCCACTACTGGAAGAAGCAACTGCCAGCATTCGCCGTAGGAAATACGCAGAAAACTAAAACACTGTTCAACTATTGACCCGTCACACACGCCAGAATCAAATCTATTTCACTTGCTGATGGTAGACGATTTTATCGAAAGCAACGCAGACAGATGACAACGTAACGCTTTCATTCAGATGGACATCCCGCTGAAGCAGCTCCGGGTCAGTACCCCTTGCCAAAGGTTATAGCGGCAGAGAACATTCTGGAATTGTAATCGGCAGCCGCTGGGTTTCAAGCCTGCCATGCTACCTACGCCTCTTCATCTTAATATTTTTCTGCCCTTATTTTATAACCATGCACAAACACGTGATGCACTGAAATGCAAAAACGCACTGTAAATACAGTACACTAAAAATATACTAAATAACAAATGCTGCACTTTACTTTTTCTTGCACTTTGCAAAAATTCAGTGCCTTCTCGCTGACACAGAAAGGCAAAACGGTGGCATAGCGAGTAGCGCTGCTGTATCACAGCGACTGAGTAGTGCGAGAGGACGTGGGTTCGATCCCTGCTCAGTCTATGTGGAGTTTGCATGGCCCCTTCTGGGTGCTCTGGTTTCCTCCCACAGTCCAAAGACATGCTGTTCTGGTTCCCCCATAGTGTGTGAGCGTGACAGACAGGTGGAGAGAGTGTGTGTGTTCCACTGATGTATGGATGAGTGACTCAGTGTAAGTAGTGTATCTAGCAGTGTAAATCACCACAGTGAATAAGGTGTGTGGGCTGATAACGCTACATAGAGTTCATTGGAAGATGCTTTGTGGGAAAAGTGTCTGCTAAATACACACACACACACACACACATTTTCAGAACCGCTTGTCCCATACGGGGTCACGGGGAACCGGAGCCTAACCCGGCAACTCAGGGCGTAAGGCTGGAGGGGGAGGGGACACACCCAGGACGGGACGCCAGTCCGTCGCAAGGCACCCCAAGCGGGACTCGAACCCCAGACCCACCGGAGAGCAGGACTGTGGTCCAACCCACTGCGCCACCGCACCCCCTTGTCTGCTAAATAAATTAATGTAAATGTACAGACACTCCTCAATTAACGACCGAGCAGACTTACAACCAGCTCTCTGACCAGTCAGTGCTGTACGAGAACTCTGGTCGTGGAAACGGCAGCGCAGCCTCTCAGCGTCAAGCATCTCATCTCGCATCACCCTTTCTCAGTCTCAGCCCGTTTCAAGGGTTTTAAGGACAGGGTCATGTTGTTGTTGGGAGGAAATGTCGCTGAGTGCAAGTTAAAGCCTTTCCTCATCTATTGCTCCGAGAACCCATGTGCACTGAAGCAGGTTAGTAAGCCCACGCTGCCCGTTTACCATCGTCCAAATAACAAGGCATGGATGATGCAAGCTTTATTTGAGGATTCGTTCATCAACTGCTTTATACCCTCGGTCAAGCATTACTGCCTGGAAAAGGGCATTCCCTTTAAGATGATCTTCCTGCTTGACAATGCCCCAGGCCACCCCCAGCATCTTGATGATCTACACCAGGATGTAAAGGAATGTTTGAAATATCGGTAAGGGGCGGCTCCTCGCTTATCGACCAATTTGCTCAACGACCTAGTCATGGGGAGGGAACTCGGTCGTTAAGTGACGAGTGCCTGTAATGTAAAACACTCGAGGGGTAGCCGCTCGCACCTCTCCAGAACTTTCTTTCGGCTCAGACTCGACAGCAGCCGCCTCAAAAAGGGACCGAAACGGCGACTCTGATTAACTGCGTAGCAGTACAAGTGAGATAGACACCATCATTCAAGAGCCGTGCTGCCACACTGCAGCTCTTCCGTGGCCAAACGGAGAAATACCCAGAGCTCTCCGAGACACAAGCAGTGGAACCCGCAACACAGGATGTGAGCTTGTGAGCTTGCGAGGAGGACAGCTGCGTTTTACCGCCCCATCCACGGTTCAGCTTTCCGGCTCCGTGCTGCTATAACACATTGTCTGTTTGTTTCCTCGCTGTACAATGAGGCGTATCGCCGCGGCATATTTACAGGCTCCAGCCAGCCATAAAGAAACGAAAGGAGGGCGATCGCCATCCTCCATCGCAAATCTTGTGCTTGTCAATATGGCTGGCAGAGAGTCACCGGTCTGGGTGCGATGTGAAGGAGTTTACAGAGAGGGCAGGAGGCCAGATCTCTGTTTGCCAGCGTCAGCCTGCCGCCGATCCGTGGCGCCAGCGTGAGCTACACCGTCTGGTGGCGCACATCTCACCACCTTGACAGCCATCGCAGGCAAAGCCAGAGATGCAGAGCCAGCCCCCTTCCCCCGAGTACGTCCCCCCACTAAGGATTACGTATTTCAGTGCTGGAGCAGGGAACAATGTAACTGGGGGTTCATTATTTTAGTTTTAGTGAAAACTCACCTTTTCCGGACCCATTTCGCCCAAGATCTCTCCAGCTCATATACGGTGTAAATGTTCACGCGCCCTAACTTCATGAGCATCCCCAGATAAGCCTTTATTCAGCCGCTACCCCGGCATTGTATGTGATTGTTTGTGTGTCTTATAATATTAAAAAAAAGGAAAAAATTGGTAGGAGGGTCTCAGGATTTGTCAGTCCTGTGTTTTATGCATCTACTTGAACGATGAACATCGGTGCAGCAAGCGGAAGGTAACAAACTAGGTATACTTAGAGTCACATGTCTGCAGCCATGTCTCTTTCTCTTAATTTAATGCATAAATTGTACTTTTGCTGAGATGTACATCGCTTTGGACAAAAGTTTCTGCTAAATGAATAAATGTAAATGCAGTGGTGCTTTTCTCCTACCACGTTGACAGTAGTTACAGAGAACTGGGTTATAATGACAGTCCTTCACACATTTACTAAGACCACACAGATAAATTTAAAATTTATATATAATTTAAAATAAAAAAACAGATGCTGTAAATCTATAACCCTTTGTTATATTGCCATGAACACCAACCGCGATTTGCACAATTTACACCCCACCGATTTGAAGTTCAATGCGCATTTCCACGTTTCGCATGTCTTGTGAATACAGAGACTATGCAGAATTAATGGATTTTGATGAACACAGCAGTAAAGGGACGATAAGCCCACAAAAAAGACGACAGATAGAATCCACTTTGGCTAAGAAGCATTGCTGGACTAAACATTTATATATCAGTATGTGTAACTGATATTCTGGCATTTCATGTGGTATGGAGTGATCACCTCCCAGGAGACAGAACAGCTTATTCCACTGGTTCTGGAGGTGAACTTGAACTGCTGCATTGACCTTGAACAGTTGCATTGATCTTGAGCCACTTATTTGATGCAGGATTTGCCATTATGCTTCGAACAGCACATTCCGGTGACTTAGCTTCGAGTCCCAGGAGGGACAGCATGTGCCTTTGCGCAAGGCACTTCATCACAGCTCACCCAACCGAGTCAACCAAAGGAAAAAACAAGTACTGGGGACAGCTGGTAGCCGAGTGGTTAGAGCTACTGCCTTAGACCTAAAGGTTGCAGGTTCAAATCTCACCTCTGGCTGTAGAACCCTTGAATAAAGCACTTGCCTTAAATTGCTCCTGTAGAATTACCTAGCTGAATAAATGGGTAAATAATTTTAAGTTGCTTTGGAGAAAAGCATCAACTAAATGTAACTACTGGGTTTCAGTGACAAATTAATAATGCAAAGGCAAAGAGTTCTTTGTTGGTGGCACCAAAAAAAACCTCTGCACATCAGTTCCACATTTTCAGCTTACAGAAGCTACAGTTTCTCACCCCCCCCAGTACACAAAATGACACGCCGATTAATGAAAATTATTTTGACCTGAAGTTTAAAAACTCCATTAGTTTAATACTGCATGCTGACAAGCCCAGAATCTAGTGGGAAATCTGTGGGCGGATTCTGCGACAGGTCGACACATACAGCGCCTTCCAGTCTATTACATTATGGTTGACTGACACAAGCAGCTTATTGCTTGTTGGACAAAACAGGATTCTGATTAAATTACAGCAGTTTTTAAAAAAAAAAAAAAACTGGAGGAAAGACTGTCCTGCACATGCAACGGAGGTTTATAACCTGTAATAGTACAGTGTTACTGGACAGATGGCACTTGACTTGTGGGGGAGGGAGCAGCCAGGTATTTCCAGCGTGCTCCGACAAAGGTACTCGTGCGCCAATGCCAGGAAACGCACCAACTGACCGAACAGCTGAGAAAAGGCAGAAACTCGCACACAGATTTGCAATGTGAACGCAGGCAACCCTGTGATGTCAAGAGTCACGTAGGCCGGCAGTATGAAAGTCCTTCAACAATGCGCACGATCGCGTTTGATTTTTCTTAGTGGAGCAATTTTTCTTCATTTTTCTTATCCCTTTTCATATGTAAATATGAAGATGACGCCGTTCACTGGCGGGCCTTTAGCGGAGGAAGAAACGGAAAGCTCGAATCTTAAATCCCTCTGCGAGAATAGAAGTGCAGCGGATGGACTTGCCAATTCCTAAATAAATCCCGGAGTCTCAGTGAAAGTGAGCACCAAGGACTGCGGCGAGGTCCGGCGCGGCCGCAGCACCAAAGGTCATTCAACACGTTATCGCTGCAGCCCTGCTGTGCCCTGACTTACAAACACAGAGCTACAGTGTCGGTCAGAGAGGAGCGGTTCTGCATCATTCAGCACTTCCGCGTCAGCATTATTTTCATCGGCGCTCATAATGCACGGACACGGTGCTCATGCACTATTCACACTCCGCTGCCATCAGGGTGTCCGCTTGTGTTCTGGCACCAGGCGGAGATCAAATGCTGAAGGAAAGTGCCTTCCTCCTCCACGACACACCTCTTCTGAAAAACAGCGGGCAGCACAAAGCGGAAGGGCCAGCGGGCTTCAAAGGGTTGGCAGGTTAACTGTCGGATCTGGAGAAGGAGCCAGAAGCCCGGTGGCATCACTAGGGGTGCAGGGGGTGCGGAGCGTACCGGGTGGCACTACCGCAGGGGGTGATGACACCAAAATGATTGTCTATAATTTATAAAATGTTTGAGCAGCGTTTCAGCAGAACTGTATTTTTTCTAGTAAAAATATCCCTGCAGTTAACAGAACAAAAACATTGT
Source organism: Scleropages formosus (assembly GCF_900964775.1). Classification (NCBI taxonomy): domain Eukaryota; kingdom Metazoa; phylum Chordata; class Actinopteri; order Osteoglossiformes; family Osteoglossidae; genus Scleropages; species Scleropages formosus. The sequence goes on from NC_041814.1 coordinate 2,764,137, forward strand.
TCGCAATAAAGCCCAGCTTACATGTATCAATGTACCTACAAGGATAAAACTCCGCGCTCATTTACTTTTCGAACCGTCTAATGCGCTCCGCTCGGAGCTCTCATTATTACCCAATTACAGTGACGCTTCGAATCACGTGCTTTCGTCCGCACGCGCCGCAAGCGCGCGCTCCTCCTGTTTCCGTCGCCGCTGCTGCTGTTTTTGTCACATTTTCTGGTGTTTTACCTACAATGTTGTGGTAATTAGTATTTGTGAACCTGTAACAATAACGTTAAAATAAACAATTTTGACGTACTTACATCGAATTCTATTGTTTTCTTACCGAATTTACATGTCATACAACTGTATGCGTAATGTAATTTAGGCTGTGCATATATTGTAAATTAAATGTGTAATTTTAATTTTACTAGTAGTTGTTCATGCTACTACTATTGCCATTACATTCAGTGATATAGGGGAATTATGATTTTTAGTAAGATAGAAAAAAACATCACTAAGGATTTTGTGCTTACCATGATTTTGTGCCCACCGTGAGTTACCGCACTGGGTGACACCAACCCCTAGTGATGCTCCTGCAAGTCGTTTGTTCTCATGCGCTCTGTTGGGCCGAAGCGAAAAGTGGAACGGAGGAGATCCGTTGGCGCACAGCACGCCGTCAGATCCCATCTTTTGTCAGCGGTCCAAAGAAACAATACGCAAGCTCCGGATGACAAAGGCAGCGCTCATATTTGTGAGAGAAGCTGCAGAGAGATCAGCCCACTTCTGTCCTATTAAAATACTTTATCTTTCATAATTAATCCCACCCCCTCCCTTCACATGAAGGGCAGTATGAAGTTGTGACATGGAGGTAGGGACAAAATTAATTGACATTAACATCATTACAAAGCCTTTAATTACTCTCAGTTCTTTTTCAGTTACAATTTTAATTAGAAAGGGGCGAGGCGACGGAAAGTGCAGATTTTCACGGACGAGCTACGCCGTCCGGCTGTAGCGCTCCATTCACAGGGGAGAAAAGCACTTTTAAGGCGGACGAGCCCGAGCGAACATCCACCTGGGAGGTCATCTGTTTGGGCCAGACGGGTGAAGGACGGTTCGAGTGGCCCCGCTCCGAGAAGAAAAGCCTGCGCACATGTCAGCCTCCCCCTCTCCCCACACACCAGCCTCCGCAGTGCTTTGGCTGAGCTGGTCTCTGCTGAGCAGCGGCGATCCTTCACTTCTCCTTCGTCTCGTTGGAGACGCGCTCAGAGCACCTCAGCCAGACACACATCTACTAGATCTAGCCAGAGCCCCCTCGTCATGTCTGAGAAGTACTGACACTCTCGTGTCCTACTTGGCACGAATGGAAAGACTACGAGCGCAATACGCATCGATGAAAACATTTTGCATGCGCTACATTTCACTGAGGATGAAAATGTCTGGAGATTTCAGATACATTTTGTATAACTGGTAGTTCCTTTAAAAAAAAGAAAAAACCCCACACACACACTTGGACCCTAATTAAAAAGCGCTGCTACCAAGAACTGCATGATGATTCCGCAGAGACGCAGAGTGTTGTTCAAAGGTAGTTCCTTTACCCAGCGCTCCAAGCTGCCATCGTGCCTTCGCTTCCACACGTTTCTCAGACAAATCTCACGTGTCAGAAGCCGGTCAACTGATACGGAGCTGCAGCTCAACCGTCGCAGCAGCTCCCACACGGTCAAGTCCTAAATTTTACACGTGTGTGTACGTATGTATAACATTAAAGGAAAAAAAAAAAAATTGCTCCACTACAGAAAAATCAAAGGCAAGCACAAGTAAGAGCTGCTGGATGTGTGAAGAATGCAGTGGTGGCCAGTCTACTGTTGCGGAGCGCTAACCGATCTCGTTCACGCGCGCTCCACGCGATCCCTTTGCCCCGTTGATGCCCACCTGCCCTCCACTGACAAGTCGAAACCCTGGTGTGAGCTGGGCTTCGCAGCCCCCTCCGTCCCCCTTTCTCCGAGCAGACCCTCAACTTTGCTCACCCAGGGCTGCAGCTTGATCGGAGGTCCCTCCTCATTGGGGCTGTGGTGGTGTGCCCCCCAGGTCCTGGTTCTCAGCAGTCCGGTACCTCTGGGCTGGCTGTCGGGGGTCCTCAGCCTTCAACGTTGCTTTACTCTGGCGTTGACAGCTGAGCCAGCATGTCACACTCTCCAGTGTTCCTCTCCCGTGTCTCACAAGAGTGGGATTGCATTGCATTCACACGCACACACCTGCATAGAGAGAGAACACACCCCCAGCGTTGCTTTATGATGTGCAATCAGATCCTGGGTCTCCGGATGCGTGCCTGTGTGTGTGGCGTGGCCTGCAGCAGGCTTTGCCCCAGTCACGGCTGGGACTGGTAGATATGGCTGCAGGTACAAGCGCCTGTCTCCAAGCTGCACCGTTCCCGCTGCTGCTCTGTCCTGCTCCGCTTCTCCGCCGCTCGCTTCACAACTCCCTCCGCCAATGGGCGGAAAGACGAGGGATCCTCTCACAAGTGCACAGAGGAGCATCAGGCGTAGAAAGGTCCTCGTTCCATGGCTTCCTCAGAGGAACCAGAACCCAGTGTGGAAGGGATCACGATTCAAGCAAGACAGGATTGTCCTGTGTCAGAAAGCTGAAAGCACAAAGATATGGATTTTTACGAGTGCAGTCGTACAGTGTGCATCTCCCGTCAACGAGGCATTCCCTGCATTTGTGTACTCTCCCTTGTGGCAACTCCACACCACCGCTACTCGCTCTCCTCCTCCACCCCAAATGTTCTGATCTTTTGACAGTTTTTACCTGGCATAGAACAACAATTTAATAGGAAACCTTTTCAGGGAAGGGACAAAAGGAGACTTTTTTTAATCCTATTGTTAGTGATGGGAGCCACAGGATTTCCTGCATAATTTCTCAACATTTTGCTTTAAGCATTTTTTTTTTTTTTTTAATTTTACAGTCCACAAAGGTACAGAAGATGCAAAGTTAACTAACGGTATCTGTGTCTACATTAAAAAGGGAAAAGGTGACTTTTCCTGGGGTCACCTTTCTGTTTCTCAGAGATACATGTTCCCTGCTACATGGAAGAACAAGAGAGAAAGTTCTGCCGTGCCCCTAACACCCTGAGAGTGATGCAGGGTGTCCCAAAGTTCATCTATCAACCAGGTGGCTCGATTCTTCAGAAATATTTTCCTTTGCTTTTCAATTGATGTAAATCAGTTTACATACTCTGGAGGATTGCCATGGCAACCCGTCCTGTGTCACCAACCGGGCATACGGTTCATTGCAGCCGTCATGTCACCTTGTGCAGGGATTTACCTGGATAGCCTCAGAAGGAGAAAGGATCTTCTGGACTCCAAAGGCTGAACAGCAGCTTATAGGCAGCAAAAAGCGAGCTCTGCTGAGGACTGTACACTGCACACGAACCCACAGAGAGACACCCCCGACCCCCCACACAGCAGACCTTTCAGCAGCAGCAGCACCCATTCAGTTGGGGTCCTGTGGGATTCTCACATACAATTTGCTGTTTTTTTCCCCACTCGCTTTTTAATTAATGGGGTTTGATTGCATGATTGTAGCATCTGGATAATTACTTTACAACTAAATTACAAGCTAAAAGCCCCGAAGAAGCGGAAGGAAATAAGGAATAATGAAAGTGTCGAGAGACAAGTGAAAGCCCTGACCTTTTACCACATTCAGAGTGGTGGAGGAGAAGACAAACAAATACCACACTACAGTTCTTGTTCATTTTGCCCCCCCCCCCCGTTACATAATTTTGTTGGAGAATGCGACCACAGAGAGAGGCCTCCGGCCAGCACACAACATCCAGAAAGGGATGGGACTGGGATAGCGCACTGCAACAGACGAGGCCGGACAGTAGGTGCAGTGCTCGCCTGCTGGCGTGTTTTATTTATTCCTTCGTCTGGGAGGAGGCAAGTGGGGAACCTGGAACAGGTAGAACGGGGATTTGACTCAGTCTCGGCGGCGGCAGCGTCTACGGGCTCGAGGTCGTGTTCGTTTTCTCGGTTGTGCTCTCCTCCTCCATCTCTCAGACTCATTGTCGGGACCGGGGGAAGAAATAGAGGCAGTAATAAACCCCAGCTGTGGCTGCCACGTCCCCATCTCCGTCCCCGTCTCCACCCCCTTCCCCGGCCGCCTCGGCATATTACGTGCACTTACACGACAGTGAGGACAGCACAAGGCTCCTAGAGCGTCTGCCTCAGGTCCCTCATTGTCTTAAAACAACTCACCTGAAGTTCTGAAGCTGGGCTGGAGAAGAGGAGCAGGCTCAGTGGGGAGATGTTCTACCTTCTACTTGGAGAGCAACACTACCCCGCACAGCCACTGCGGCTGGGAAACGCTCCTCCTCTGCACAACGAGGTGGATTCCAGGAGAAAGACTAGATGAAAAACCTACACACTTAGTTGGAGTTTGCAGAATTTCCCCGCTGACAGCGCACACTCATTCGCCAGGGTAACGCCACATAACAGGAAAGAAGCAGCCCTCTGACTACAAGGGCTGTGGAAGCTGGGATTGCGATTTGACATATTGCCACACTTACTTGAATGCAGGTTCGCCTTCAACAACACGACAACCGGCAGTTTGACAGTTTTGATCATCTCATGTATTTTTAGTTGAAGGGCAGCAGACGCTTCTTCAGAAAACCGGGACTTCTTATTACAAACAGTTTCTCTAATTCAAAGGCAAAGCACAAACAAGAGTGTCTTTCCATCACACCAGTGGCCTCAATACAGGCAGTCCCCAGATTACAAACGAGTCCTAAGTCTGTCTTTAAGTCGGAACAGTTAGATATGGTGGGTATCTAACATCAGTTTGTCAAATGTTTGTCATGTGTGTACTATATCGTGACCCTTTCTATGCATAAAAACAAAGAAACACTCATGGATACACTAAAACATCTTTAATATAACAGTGCAATCTATGATGAAATAATAACAACAATAGTAATAAATGTAACTACAGTATAATAAAGAGACAGGTAATAATGTTAATACATAGATAATTAATAACAATGTTACTACAGTATGTATAATAGAGGGAGGGGACGAGAGAATGTGTTTGTAGGTATAACATTTACATGTATTCATTTAGCAGACACTTTTCTCCAAAGCGATGTACATCTCAGAAAATACAATGTGTTCATTACATTAGCAAAAAGAAACAGATGCAGACAAGTGAATCTAAAGTGCAGTTAGTTTCTTTCAACCATATGAATCAACGTTCATCACGAGTAGCTGTACAAAATTATCAGAATATCCACAATTCCAAATCACCTTCCTAGTGATTTCTTTTCTTTTTTTTTTTTGAAGGAGGGTGTTTGTAACCGGGGGTGTGGTGGCGCAGTGGGTTGGACCACAGTCCTGCTGTCCGGTGGGTCTGGGGTTCGAGTCCTGCTTGGGGTACCTTGTGATGGACTGGCGTCCCATCCTGGGTGTGTCCCCTCCCCCTCCGGCCTTGCGCCCTGTGTTGCCGGGTTAGGCTCCGGTTCCCCGTGACCCCATATGGGACAAGCGGCTCTGAAAATGTGTGTGTGTGTGTGTGTGTGTTTGTAACTACGGGTTGTATGTAAGTCGGACGTTTGTAACTCAGGGACTGCCTGTTCCTAAGTTCAGTTTAATTTCCAAGGTCTGGTAAAAACTCAGGTATTGGTTAGGCAAACAGCAGAGTCAATTAAGTTTAAAATGTGGTCAGAGATAATTGTCCCGGCAAGTTTTAATAAAGAAGTTATTGTATGAATTACAGGTTGTACCATCATCACCATTTTATTTTATCATTTGTGTCTTATGTTCAGACATTTACGGGAACAAACACAGCCTTTCAAAAGCAGTTTGCACTTCTTCACGTAACACACATATACACATACACAGCTTTTTCCACCAATGTTGCCGTTATCTCCGGATGTTCTGTTCTGCTTCACATAAAACACCCAGAAGCAAATAAGACATAATTGTACGAGCAGTATTGCAGGACTTCAAAATACAAGGGCTGAGAAAAAATTGAGATGAAGTATGAACTCATTAGCAAAAACTGCTAGAAACACAAGTGCTGTTGTAATTACAGGCAGACTGAAGCTTAAAAGAAAGCGATAAGAACAAAGAAGCACAAAGCCTTCTGGGTAGATTTTATTCAAAATGCTTCCAAAACCAATTTAATTGTCCCATATCTGCTTGTAAATGGGTTAGATTTTTGCCAGAGCCTACGGTACTATGGTAAGCACTTTGGGAAAGCCGTGTTGCGAAGACTGCTATATAAGAGTAAACCGAACTGAAATTAATCCTGGAACTCAGCTGGTAGTGTAGTGGTTAGAGCTACTACCTTTGACCCCAATAGTTGCAGGTTTGATCCCCACCTCTGGCTGTTGTACCCTTGAGCAAGGTACTTACCCTGAATTGTCCCAGGAAAGGGAAAAAAAAATTTTTCCAGCTGTATAAATAGATAAATAATTATAAGCATGTGATAATTGTGATCTTAACATTGTAAGTTGCTTTGGAGAAAAGTGTCAGTTAAATAAATCAATGTAAACTTTCTGGCCATCATGCTGTTGTATGCAGCAGACTGCTGCCATTGCTTTGGCTGCAATCAGAACCCTGCTGATCGAAAAAGGCAGAGGCACCTCCAGAAGAGCCTGAAGGCATGCCTTGCTTGCCCAGTTCTCCCCTGCAGCACCCAAGCACATGTCAGTGCCTTTTGCTGGAGCTGGGTGCACTCACACCACCCCCCCCCACAGGGAACCACACTGACACTGTGAACCGGAGGGTTTGGCGGAGATCAGAGCGGAAGTGGGCACAGTGCCGGGCTCTCGGCCTGTGGGTTTCACAGCTCTTCCAAGGCGTGACTTCTTCCCTGGTGCGAGGAGGACTCTAGATGGGGGCTGGAGCCCAGCCGAACCCAAGCTCCGAACAAACATCCTGCCGCGTGGGGGGGTCTGACCCCAACACAAACACTCCACGCTGGCTTGTCCCACGGAGGCCATCATAGCGCAGATGTCGAACCTTCACGAAGGAACACGCAAGCCACCGATTATACCATCCTCATACACCAACACAGAATTCTGCCACAGCATAACAGGTGTGATTCTTATGGAATCGGATGCGTTTGCTGTCATTTATCATCATCACCAGAAGTGTTTTGTGTTACACGCAAACGAAGCGAACTTGAAGCCGTCCCTTTCGTTGTGGTTGTTATACAGGCTGAAAACCACTGTAAGCTTTTTGAACATATGTTTGAAACATCTAAAGCCATGAGGTGCCATATGCCACTTCTTCATTCCCATTTGGATCTCGCTCTGCCTAACTTGAGTGCCGTGAGTGATGAACATGGAGAAAGATTCCCTCAGGGTATTTTTGTCGTGGAGAAAAAAAAAAAAGGGGAAGAGGGTCACCAAACATTTGACTGTTGCTGGAATATCTTTAAAGGAGTCCAAGAATGCAGGTTTCTAGAAAGGAGTTTTAAAAATGTAGTGCAAAGGATTTTCTTATCAGTAATCACATGTTTGAAATACATTTTACACGACAGCATTTTTTAAAATCATATTTATCTTCTGCATGTTTGAATTAATAAAAGGACATGTTCTTATGCCTTCAGTATTGGTAAATAATGTATTAAGGAGGATATTTTCAGCAATTTCTGATAAAATTTTAAATATTCATTACAAAAAAAAAAAGTATTTCATTTTTTAATTTGGGAGATGGGAGTCAGTAAAAATTGCCTTTTTTTCTGCAGCAGATTAAAAGGTTTATGTTTCTTGATCAGTTTTACCTAGAGATGCGACCCAGAGAGAGTAGCGTGTCAGTCCGTTCGCTGATGTTAGACCAAATGCTTTAAACACGTGCTCTTGGTTATGCAAGGATGTTCATAGCTGTTTTCCTCCCCAGTATAATAATTTCCACTTGATGTGCTGTTGAAACTAAAATCTTTAACAGGCAAGAAATAATCAAATATTCATGGAGAGAATGAGTAGAAAAGATCACTTGTGCCTACTCGGCTTGAGCATGCCTCCTTCCACCAGTAACTCAATGTGCAGTTAAGAGAGTCAGCATTATGGATGTGGTCTTGGACTTCTGAGCGTGGTAAATCCATCTGTTACGGCTCCAAGCAGAATTAGTGAAAGTGAGCAGGGGCTGCAAATTGGTCCCTCACCTTGTGCAGCCTCAGTCACCCCTGAGAGAGACACTTGTTCTACAGTCACACCTGAAGATGGAAGGCATGGCAGGGTATCTGACACCAAAATATTTTTCAACCTTGATGAGAAGACAGCACATCCATCAATACAGAAATATGACAGTTTTCCCATGTGCTGTAAACGGCCCTATAAGCCGATGAACGGCGCAGCAATTCTGTGTGCCACTTTTGTGTTTTTATAATACTTCTTTATTTATTTTGAGCCTTCTATTTATAGAAGCAAACCTTTTTGCTTTTTAGCTTTCCATTTAGGGGGTGCAGTGGGTTTGGCCTGTGCCTGCTCTCCAGTGGGTCTGGGGTTCGAGTCCCGCTTGGGGTGCCTTGGGACGGACTGGTGTCCCATCCTGGGTGTTGTCCCCTCCCCCTCCAGCCTTGTGCCCTGTGTTACTGGGTTATGCTCCGGCTCGCCGTGACCCGCTTGGGGATAAGCGGTTTGTGTGTGTTTTCCATTTACAAGTGCTTATGCAACCCTGAACTGGAACCAGAGAAATGAAGCACTGCAGTTTTGAGAAACGGTGGCTTACAAAGCACAACTGGTATAAAAGAGAGAAGTGGTCTAGTTATGACAATGCACCCTCATTTAAAACCAGAAATGACAGCAAAAGATTATTTTAGGCTTTCATATAGACACGCGTCGCTTAACAGGGATACGTTCTGAGAAATGTGCCGTTGGGCGATTTCGTTGTTGTGCGAATATCATCGATGGCACCGCAGGTTTGTTTACAGCAGCACCACCACGAACACGTGAGTAACACGTTGCGCTACAACGTCGATAAGAATTTTTCACTTCCATTATATTCTTACGGGACCACTGTCGGATAATACAGTCAGTCATTAAGCGGCACATGACTGTACTTTAAAAAGAAGCACTACCCCATGAAAAACATAACTGTTCTGAAGCAGAGAGGCTCAGGCATGCATGAAGGAAAAGCAAGTCTCCTCTGGTGAGTAGCTATGAAAAAGGAGAGAAAGGCAGAGGTCTGGAGCAAACACGGTGTACCATATGTCCCCTCTAACCTAGGCAAAGGAGATCCACAGAATTGAGACAATGTCGTGTACTGGGGTCAATGGGAAGGATGGGAATTCATCATTGCAGACTACAATCTCTCAAAAGCCCAGACATCTGATTATCAGAGAGTGTTGTTAACCTACTTATCCCACAAACACATTTATTTATTTAGCAGACACTTTTTTCCAAAGCGACTGCCAATGAAATCTGGTGTTATCAGCCCACACACCTTATTTACCGTGGTGACTTACACTACTAGATACACTACTTACGATGGGTCACTCATTTATACATCAGTGGAACACACACACACACACACACTATGGGGGAAACCAAACAGCATGTCTTTGGACTGTGGGAGGAAACCAGAGCACCCAGAGGAAACCCACACACACATGAGGAGAACATCATGCAAACCACAGACAGACTAAGCGGGGATCGAACCCACATCCTCCCTGCCACGCCCACACCATCGGCATAATCTAAAACACCTGAGGCTCGACAGGATATAAGGCAGAAACAAACAAAGAGTGTTGCACAGGGAGTGTGTCAGTACAAGCTTTGGTCGAGTCAGGGGCCGCTGGGAGTTTCATCGACGCTAAGTTCATCCAGTTTCATGAAATCCCCATAACCCAATGTCCCAAACACTTAAATCAACGCACTAGACGGCCAGCCATTAGGCAAGGAGATATTAGATTCCCAGACAGTACCCATTCAAACGTCAATCGGGGCTTGCCACCATGAAACAATACAATTTTACCTGAACACGTTACCTGATGTTCCTGTGATATTAGGCTTTCCGTGGTTAGCACGTCATGACCCTGTCTTCGCTTGGAGTACTGGAGACCTCACAGAGTGGGGGACTCAATGTAAAGGAAGATGTCTTAAGTTGCCTTTCAGGGCGACCTCCATCAAGGGTACGGAGTCTGCACACCAGACCCAGACACCCCCGAATATCAAGAACTGGCCCAGGTCATCAGCTACGATCATGCTGCTGAGCTCCCTCCTCATAGTCCCTGGGATTGTGCAATAGATCTCTTGTCAGATACTTCACTGCCTCGTAGCCATATTTATCCTGTCACGGCCCAAACACCAGGCGCTCCAGCAATAGATCACTGAGGCTTTTGCCTCCGGCATCATTCGACCCTCCACCTCTCCAGCCTCCACCGGGTTCTTTTTTGTGGAGAAGGACGGAGGGCTCCGCCCATGCATTGACTATAGGGGTTTGAATCGAAGCATTGTCAGATACCCCCATCCGATGCCACTGATCACAGCCGCCCTCGAACAGGTACGTGAAGCAAGGTGGTTTACAAAACTAGATCTCAGGAGTTCTTATAACCTCATCCGTATTAGAGAAGGTGATGAGTGGAAGACCGCCTTCAGTACTACCATGGGGCATTATGAATACCGTGTTATGCGTTTTGGCCTTGCTAATGCACCGAGAGTCTTTCAGGCCTTTCTGAACCACGTGCTTGGGGATCTGGTCAACAGAGGGGTACTTGTTTACCTGGATGACATCCTGATATTCTCTAAGGACCTCAGCAGTCACATTGAGCTGGTGAAACAGGTTTTATGGCATTTGCGCCAAAATCACCTGTTTGTCAAGCTAGAGAAGTGTGAGTTCTACTGACAACGAGTGTCCTTCCTTGGCTTTGTGCTGACCCCAGATGGAATCTCCATGGACCCTGGTAAGGTACGTGCATTACAAGAGTGGCCGCGTCCGACCACTACAAAAGCCCTACAACGTTTCCTCGGGTTTCCAAATTTTTATCGCCGCTTCATACGGAATTTCAGTATGATCATAGCACCACTGACTGCATTAACCACAAGTAAAGCAAATAGGCTCCCTTGGAACCCTGAGGCCCAGAGGGCATTCGACGAGCTCAAACATCGGTTCACCTCAGTGCCCATCCTGCACCAGCCCGACCCTGAACTTCCTTTCATCGTGGAGGCTGATGCGTTGGAAACCAGAGCGGGTGTGGTTTTGTCGCAATGCCAAGGTAAACCAGAGAAAATGTACCCCTGTGCCTTTTTTTCTAGGAAGTTATCCCCTGCTGAGCCAAAGTATGATATAGAAAATCGGGAATTGTTAGCAATGAAATTGGCATTGGAGGAATGGCGCCATTGGTTAGAAGGTGCTAAACATCCCTTCTTAATTTTCGAGGATCACAAGAATCTAGAATACCTTCAGAGTGCTCGACACCTAAATTCTAGACAAGCCAGGTAGGCACTCTTCTTTTCACACTTCAATTTCACAGTAACTTACAGGCCCGGGATGAAAAACACCAAAGTCGACGCCCTTTCCCATGCGTATGAGGAGAAGCAGAGTCCCGAGGTCCCCGACTACATCATTCCCCGGACCCGAGTGGTGGGCCCCAGTGGGAGGCCAACCAAGGACAGCACCCCGAACCTGAACTAGCCGGAAAACCCGCAGGTAAGCAATATGTAGCCCCCGGAATGCGGAAGACATTTCTCCAATGGGCCCATGATCATCCTGCCACAGGCCACCCTGGCTTCAGTAAAACACAGGAACAACTGCAAAAACAATTCTGGTGGCCGTCCCTCAAGGAGGATGTACAGGACTACGTCCGGGCATGTCCCGTTAGCACCCAAACAAAGGTGTGTAACCAAAAACCTGCCGGCCTACTACAACCGTTGCCAGTATCGAACCGCCCCAGACTTCCTTGTCGATCTACCCCGCAATGAAGGTAAGACTATGATCCTGACTATCATTAACCGCTTTTCAAAGAGGTGTCACCTGGTTCCATTGCCTAAATTGCCTACTGCGTTAGAGACTGCTGAACTCCTTTTTCATCACGTTTTCCATCTCTAAGGACTACCCGAGGACATCGTGTCCGATCGCAGTCTTCAATTCACCCTGTGGGTGAATCCTTCTGGAAGAAGTTGGGGATTACGGTGAGTCTAACCTCCGGATATCATCCACAGGCTAACAGACAAGTAGAGCGGCTTCAACAGGACATTGGACGCTTCCTCCTAAGCTATTGCTTTGATAATCTACAACATTGGGTGCGGTACCTACCCTGGGCCGAATACGCTCATAACACCCTTACCCACACATCAACCGGACGCTCACCCTTCCAATGTATCTTTGGTTACCAACCACCTCTATTCCCTTGGCATCCAGAGCCCAGTAATGTGCCCGCTGGTACAGGAGCAGCCAGAAGGTGTGGAAGTCTGTACTGGATCATCTCCTCCGTCGCCAGTCGCAACTGAAACAGCAGGAAGACCACCGGCGGCGACCCTTGACCCTCATGCCAGGTCAACGAGTCTGGCTGTCCTCCCGCGGCTTGCAGGGACCCTACATGTCAAGAAAACTCAGCCCCAGGTATTTGGGTCCTTTTAAGGTTTTACGACGAGTCACACTCGTAACCTATAAGTTACAACTGCCCCGGCACTTGCGAGTACATCCTGATTTCCATGTGTCATTCCTAAAGCCCGTAGCCACTTCTTTCCATCAGCCGCCACCAGCGCCTCCCAACCCAATTTCCCTGCCGGCTGGGAGCAGGCCCGGATGTATCATTAGGACACTCTTAGATTCTTGTCGCTGTGGAGGGATTCTCCAATACCTGGTAGACTGGGAGGGGTATGGCCCTGAGGAGCACAGCTGGGTGGCAGCCCATGATGTTCTGGATCCTGACCTCATTTCTGATTTTCACAGGGCCCATCCGGACCCGCCTGCTCCCAGGCCTCGCGGCCGTCCTCCAGGTCCCAATGGAGTGTCTAGAGCCGCTCCTGGGGGGGGGGTGGGTCCTGTCACGCCCATGCCATCGGCGAAATCTAAAACACCTGAGGCTCGACAGGATATAAGGCAGAAACAAACAAAGAGTGTTGCGGAACCTTATTCGCCTACTGCTCACTCTCTCTGAGTCAGCCTACCTGTCACCTCCGAATCCTATCTCTTGCTTCTCGTTCTCTTTCCCGTCACCTGCTCCCAAGACCCCTTCCACCCTGGTTCCTAATCTGCTTGTTCGTGTTGTGACCTCCTGCCTGTTCCTCTGACTATGATTCTGGACTTTCTTGTGTACCACATTCGCCGTCCAAAGACCAACGCCTGTCCCTGACTACGGTTCCTGTCTCGCGTTTGAATAAACCCCTGTTCCCACCGCAATTGAGTCTGCCCTACACTTCCGGGTTGAAACCATGGCACTCCCTCACCACCCAGGTTCTGTGAGACGCAGCGCTACTCGCTGTGCCATCATGCCGCCCAGACAGACAAATGCATAAAATATTGTGTTCACACTTATAGGCAGCGATAAAGAAATCAATTAAACCCAAACAAACCTCAATAAGAAGCTACCCAACACTTCGTGGTAGCTCATGCCTTCGGGCACGACATCAGCAGTTGGCTACAATTCCTTCAAACAGGACTAATGGTTTTGACCATTTCCCCTCTAAGCTCATCTTTCACATTTTCAGCCCTCGGATTTTAATTTTTCACTATTATTACATATTGAAATGTGCACAGCTAGATAATAAACCAGAGAGCAGTACTGCGTAAAGGATTTGTCTCATCTATGACATCCTGTGAGCTGACATTTTACTCATAGCTGGCAGCAAAGTGCAGGAAGTGGCGTGGCTGGGTCCATGCCCAGGTGACTAATCCGATGCTAAAAATCAATAAGTTCATTTTGTTTCATCAAGGGTTTATTTTAAATGTAAGAACGGACCCCCCGCAGACTGCATGTGAACGGCAAAACATCACTGTACTTGTGCCAGTAGATAATCAGATTATTTTTACCCTACTCATAATACCTAAAGAAGCAGAGGTCTGAGATCACAAGCCCACATACTGTCCATCACCAGAAGAAGGGCTCAGGACTGCCGGTTTAAAGCACTTCTGTGAAATTTGAAAAGACTGGTTTTGAACAGACTAGATGTGATTAGGCATTTTTACAATTAAGCACACAAGGGCACATTTAAACAGGCCATTGCTGCTCTGGTGATTATGATTCTGATCATGCACGTGTCAGAAGGACTTCATGGAGCAGCAGCTCATGCAACAGGCTCTGCACACTGAGCCGCTGCTTTGCCAGGCGGGAGGCGTACTGCACCTCCCACTGTCGCTGCTCACCACTCTTTGTAATAAAATCTGTGCAGCATCTGTTGCCCTCGCTTCGTTTATTGCGTCCACCTATTAATGTTATGAAAACATTCAACACATCGGACCTTACGTCACACACAATATCACTAATAGGGGACCTGTTCACCTGTGCGGACAGAAAGATTAGCAACTGAGCAAGCCTTATGCAATGTGTTTATTTGTAGGAATGCTGCACCACCCTCCACGCAAAAATCAATTGAATTAACAATTACCTGATATAACCCCAGTAGCTGAGCCACCAATATACTATACATATATTAGACATTACAGATACGCTATACGTCGATAAAATGCAGTACTGCATGGAAATGTACCATGCAAAACCATGAGATATTCAAATAAATTGATGTGAATTAAAAGCACAGTGACATGACACTTTTGCATGTGAGACTGGTGCACCACTCCTCTACAATTTTATTTTACCTCACCCATTTACTTTGGACATGTGGACAGAATTACACACACACCATCTGAAACCACTTGTCCCATACGGGGTGACGGGGAGCTGGAGCCTAACCCGGCAATACAGGGCGTAAGGCTGAAGGGGGGAGGGGACGGACCCAGGATGGGACGCCAGTCTGTCCCAGGGCACCCCAAGCGGGACTCAAACCCCAGGCCCACCAGAGAGTAGGACCCGGTCAAACCCACTGTGCTACCGCACCTCCTCCATTGGACAGAATTAAACATGCTTAATAAAAGTGACTAAGAAAAAAAATACACACACTGGCAATTCCTCCCCCATAAAAAATGGAATAAAACCCTCTGTGTAATGAGATTTTCTTTTGACGCTGCCAGTATAATGTGGATGTGTGTAAAGTCATGCATAAGACTGACTGAAGAATTTCAGGTTTTAACACTATTACTGGCACCACCGCCCTTGCATGTTAAATTAGACCGATGATCCCAGAGTGCTCTGAATCTTTCAGTACACAAGGCCCTCGCCAATTCCTCATACGGAGATCCTGAACACCGGAACAAAATAAGACCATCTATCAATTTTAAATAAAAAGAAACAAAAGTCTTTCTCAGGCTTTAAAGCAAAGTGCCTTCTAACACAAGAAAAAAATGCACGGCCCATTGCTGCGCCAGTAAAATAGGAGCCCCGGGCAACCACCAACCTTGCCTGACATTCTGGAATATAGCACAACGTATACAGTAGAGACAGTTGACACTGCACCAGACAAAGGCGTATCAGAAAAAGGTGTCGTTGGCTT
Organism: Scleropages formosus; assembly: GCF_900964775.1. NCBI lineage: Eukaryota > Metazoa > Chordata > Actinopteri > Osteoglossiformes > Osteoglossidae > Scleropages > Scleropages formosus. Next base: position 2,779,666 of record NC_041814.1, read on the forward strand.
CTTTCTGCAGAAGGCATGGGCCAGAAGACCGCAGAAAAAAGGGCTACATGTTGCATGTGTAGATGCACAGTGACTTCTTACTATTTAAGTTTATTTAGCTGAAGCTCGTCTCCAAAACAACTTACTGATTTACCCATTTATATGGCCAGTAATTTTTTTACTGTGTTAATTCAGGTGAGGATCAGCTGTATGGCGAGTTCCTGTACCACCTGCCACCTGAAGTGGCCATCATAACTCGCATTCTGTCCATTACCATCTGAATTCCTCACCCAGAACCATTTCCAATGGATATGTCCAGCTTTGAATCCAGACTGATTCCACAGAGAGAGCGCTCCTGGGAATGTCTGATGCTCTCCAGTTGGCTAAAGTGGCCTCCCTCTCCCCGGTCCTCATCCTCCTCGACCTGCCTGCAGCATACAACACTGTCAGCTACCAAATTCTACTCTCTTCTCTTGGTAACCTTGGCATTAAAGGAACAGCACTAAAATAGCCTTAGTCCTACCTATCTGACAGATCCTATCAAGTGGTCTGGTGGGGCTCCCGTCCATCTCTTAAGCCTTTCTCAACTGGTTTCCCACAAGGCTCGGTACTGGGTCCTCTGCTCTTCTCGAGCTACACCTCCTCCCTCGACCCTGTCATCGCGTCCCATGGATTAAAATACCACTGCTATGCTGATGATACTCAGCTCTTCTTCTCCTTTCCACCTGGAGAATCATACATTTTATGCATCGCTGTCTGCCTATCAGACATCTCTGCATGGATGTCTGATCACCACTCACAACTCAACCTCTCCAAAACTGAGATACTACACCTCCCAGCTGGCCTAACTTCCTGTCATGATCTCTCGACCTGCTGAAGTCTTCCCACATATCTCCCTGCCTTGTCTCTCTGCATTGGCTTCCAATAGCTGCCCAGATCAAATTTAAGACCCCGGTTACGGCCTACAAAAGCATCATTGGAATTGCTCCCAGATATCTACAAGACCTGATCATCCGCTACACCCCAACCAGATTGCTATGCTCCTCCACCACTGCCCACTCGGTGGTCCCACACACAAAAGGTCCAAAAGTAAAAGCACAAAGGTTCTCGGTTCTGGCTCCGTTGTGGTGGAACGACCTCCCCCTCTCACTCAGAACTGCTGAATCTCTGTCCACATTTTCAAAGGGTCTTAAAACTCACCTCTTCCAGACTCGCTTCACCCATCATCTCTTCACTTTATGTAATGTGCAAATGTTCATGCACCATAACTTGGAGATCATAACTGTTGAATAACAGACAAACCTTCACGCAGTTACTCATGGAATCTAAATGTTTATAAAAACATTATGACGAATGTAATTAGAATTTGTGGATATTCTGATCAAGTTTTATGCAGCTACTCATGTGATGAACATTGGTTCATATGGTGGAAAGAAACAAAATGCCTGTAGTTAAGAATCACACGTCTGCATCTAAGTGTCTCTCCTTACTAATGTAATTTCTGAGATGTACGTCGCTTTGGAGAAGTGTCATAAATACATGTAAATGTAACAAATGTACTATTAAACTTTTTCAGACACTTTTCTCCATAACTTAAAACGTTAATCATATTTATGTATTACAATTATTTGTCCATTTACACAGCTTGGCAGTTTTTACAGGAGCAATTCCTTCATCGAGGGTGCTGCATTAGGAGGTGGGATTTGAACTCCTACCCTTCAAGCGGAAGGTGGTGGCTTCAGCCATCACACTTTAAGAGCAACATAGTAATAAAAAAAAAAGGTTTTTTCCTTCTCAAAGCAGCACAATACTGTCAGGTGCTTCTTGAATTTACCACAATGCACTGTGCTGTACATGTGTTTTGTCCTTCCTCACTCTGTGGCTGTTTAGTGGATGCCGCCTTGTCCTCCCTTCACCCCAACCACCGTGGCACCTGCTGGCCTTGCAAATTACACATAAAAGCTACACAACCAGGGTGAGAACTAGTTCATCAGCAGTAGGAAACTGTGCATCTCTAGCAGCGACCAGCTACACAGGCACACACAAATACAATGAAAACACATCTTCAAATTTTCATACCTCAGAAGGACGATAACTGCCCGAACCCCAAAACACCACCAAGTCATCCATTCTCCTCTGTCACGTCCCTGCAGCTGCGTCCGTGTCGGTGCAAGAGGCCGAGTCTCACTGAGGTTTAACCGGGAGCACTCCCAAGCAGCGCCAGCTCTCCAGCAGCCAGCATAGCGTGAGGCATGGTGCCCCCTCGCTCCCTTCCCACACAGCGGCCCAGCCGGCTGAAGGCGTTTGCGTGGGGGGCTGTGCCCATTATTCCCTTAAAGTCACAACCTGTGTGAACATTTCCCATTACAGGCATACTGTGTGTGTAAAACTTGTCTAGGTGTACGTGGATACAAGCTGGCAGAAGTCTAGCTCTGAACAGCAGTCGTCGAACCCGATCCTCATGTCCTCCAACGATATGAAAGCAGCGTGAGCACGCCCATCGCCCCAGTTACAACAGAGCTGACTAGTCCTTCCTTATGTCCATCAACAACAAGACTGAAAGTGAGAATCAGAAATTGAAAAACACCACGATTTATGTTATTTCACAACTGTGAGAAAAATTCTCCTTTTTGTGGATCAGCAAAATTTGGACTGGAAGCGGACAGCGTTTTAATTTTGAAACATGCAGTGTGGAGTCCGACGGAAGGATCGGTAAAATAACAGCAGGATGAAAGGACTATGAACTCTAAGGGTCTTTAGAATTCACACTTGATTGCTTCAGTGAAATTTTAATCACGGTACAATTGAAGGACGGAGGGATATATGCGGATGAGGAAGACGAGTCCTCGTTAAGCGGGAAACGGCCACATATGACCAGCTGTCATAGGAGAAACTTCATCAGCAAGCTTCATGGTGGATGGATCCGGGAGTCAGAGTTCATCACCGACTGCCGAGGCTTGTTTATTGGTTTAGCAGATGCATTTCTCCAAAGCGACATACAACTCAGCAGAAGTGCACTGCAAACCAGGTAAACAGTACAAAAGACGGAGAAAAGAAAACTCGAGAAACTCAAGATGTCAGTGCTGGGGTTTCAGAAGAGATCATTTCATCCTCTGCACCAAAATCACATTTCCACTTGAGTGGGTGACAAATACCCTGCTTACAGGGTAAGGACAAGGGATCTAACAACTGAGGTCAGACTGCTGGTCATTTTCAAGCTGCCCATCAGAGAGGTGGTCAACTGAGGAAGACAAAGAACCGTTAAGGAAATTGACTGGGGGTGGGGGAGCTGGTGCATGGTCTAAATTGAAGCTTTTTATTTTTAAAAAAGGAATCAAAAGGCAAACAGTCAGACGCCAGCTTTAATCACCACACTGCCCTTCTGTGGCAGCTGTTAGACGGATACCCAATATGTTCCAATGCCTTTCTGCCAAGCACGGATAATTGTGTTATATACCTGCTGCCCGGAGGACAGCTGTGACTTCCACGGCAGCAACAAAATGGGAACAACACAATAGGTACCAACAGACACACGAACACAGGGCTGCAGAGAGGCACGTGGACTGAGACAAGGTAACGGTTCAAACACGGCAGGAAAATTCCAACATCGGGCTTGAAAATGGTTTGATTAATAACGGAGCATCCCAGGGAAAGTATGAGGAATGTATCGCAATGCGAATGTGAACACTGCAGGCAGATAGAGCTGCTTGGCCACTGCTGCTTTCAATGAGAGATCACCCAGAGTGCAGCTGTTGGCTTCAGAGGCGCCTCGTTCCGACCAAGAGCAGCGTTAATCTGTGCTCTACCGGAGACCCTTCCTCGCGTTCCACTTGATGTGAAGCTCTGGGGGACCAAGCGACCTGAACATTCAACACTGGAAGTTCTAATGCAAATTAATATGATATGGTAAAATTACTATAGACAAAGTGCTATGTAGTCAAGTGTAATGTTAGAATTGCTCAGTAAAGTGAACAGACAGCATCACCCGAAGCTGAGTGCCGATCAATTAGCAGCTGGTGTAAAGCAAGGTTGAAACAGTGTAAGTGAGAATAGTGTGATTAAAGAGCAATGTAGGTATTTAGAGGAGATCAAGTAATGATGTATAAATAAGGACTGTGACAAAGAGTAACACAGGATCTTCACGAAATGTGTTAACAGTACAGGCAGTCCTGGAATTACGAACGAGTTCCGTTCCCAAGTCTGTCTTTAAGTCGAATTTGTACGTAAGTTGGGTAATTGGAGATTTCATCGGAAGTCTTTCACACGCTCCTTTATTTTCGCTTTGTCTTTTAAAATTGTCCCAATTGTTTCCGACTGTAGCCTAATGCTTTTCCAACGTTCATTGGCGTCTCACCTTTTCCTCAAGCGTTTTATTATTTCTGCTTTAATTTCAACCACAATCATTTTCCTTTTCTTGGATTAGTCTCCATCATTTGCATGACATTTACGCTTTGGTGCCATGGTTAGGAGAATAAATCAAAAAATTAGAACCGAACAGTAACGTGGTCCGACTGAAAAGAAGGAAGTCTTAGTCCTACCTCAGATCCACGTGCCCATGAGCCGATGAACCGTCGTAGATACGCAATGTTTTGATGCTCGTCGCAAAGTAGAGCCCGTTTGTTATTATAAACCATTGTATGTAACTAAGGGGGGTGCAGTGGGTTGGACCGCAGTCCTGCTCTCCCGTGGGTCTGGGGTTCGAGTCCCGCTTGGGGTGCCTTGCGACGGACTGGCGTCCCGTCCTGGGTGTGTCCCCTCCCCCTCCGGCCTTACGCCCTGTGTTACCGGGTAGGCTCCGGTTCCCCGTGACCCCGTATGGGACGAGCGGTTCTGAAATTGTGTGTGTATGTAACTAATTCTTAAGATAACAGGTTTAACGTGGAGGGAGGGTTGTGGTTTGTAACTACGTGTTGTAGTAAGTCGGACGTCCGGAACCCGTGGACCGGCTGTACACACCAACTGACACCTTCCAATGTGATGGGAGAATGTTTGCTATAGAAATGAATATTTAACAGGATCAAAGGGCACTGATGCCTACTAATTGAAGCACTAATGACACATCACTTGTGCCTCCCCCATAGGTTGGCTGTAAGTGAAGGAAATACCTGGAAGCACTTTGGCTGCTCACACCGAATCCACATAACATGCAAATGTAAACACACCAACGGCAACCGTAGGTGGATTTAAAAATCAGAAGGATTATCTTATGATCCTTCAGTCGTCTCCATTTGCATAGAGTAATCGGAAAAGTCATTTGCATACAGTGAGGTAGAGAAGCTAAACATGCTACACTTCTGTCACTAATGTTTAAAAGGATATAAGGCACATGTGGGGGGGGAAAAAGATCACTTACCTGCACAAATCAAATTTATAGGACAATCACCTATGGGATTGTGTGAAACTCCTGAGCATCAGATATAATGACTATGAAGTACTTAAGAACGCATTCTCATCATCCTCTACAGTACAACTGGGTGCATTGGAAATACACATGGTCTAAAACCCTGAACCTAACAGCGGACACAAACAAGAACATCCATGCTTTGTGTACCTTGGCATGTGTTGACTAAGGAACACACACTGGGAGATATCCCAGGTCGACTTTTGAGCTGAACATCATGTGGCATGTTGACTGACTTGAGGTTGCTGCAAGAATGCAATGCTGAGCTCCTTCCCTTACGCAAGGTGCACATCAATAGGTCTGAAGACTTATAGCTCTCCTCACTGATTACAAAGGACATCCAAGTACCTCAACTCACACACTCCCAACACAAGGCACTGGGCACACAGGGATGTTGAAATTACACAGCAAATGGTATTTCATGAACCGTGATCACCCCAGTACCTGGGTGAGGCTTTTTTTTTTTTTTTTTTGGTCAAACTGATCGTAGGGTTACTCAACTTGTGAGAAAACACACACACACATTGGTCCAGTCACTTTTACAGATGTAATGTAAAAACCCATGTTACTGATGAGCGTCACATTCAAGCAGGAAAAGATGCTTATTGTAAATAGTTGGAATAATGGGGGGACATGAGAAATAGCTCAACTGCTGTGGGTGCTGACAGGGATTATAAGGGGGTGAGGGCCTGTTGGGGGAGTGTTGATCCCAAAAAAAAAACCCCTAGATCCTTCAGGGAAAGGGGTCCTTGGACCAGGAGCATTATTCCCCATTAGTGCATCTGATACCTGTCACTGTGTACCGCTGTTGCAGTAAACATCCATAATGAATGCTGTCCGTGCGTTCTTCGCCCCATCCGAACCCCAAGCACCGTGCACTACAATACACATAGGCGGTCATCCATTTGTCTTTGCAAGTGTATAGGTGGGAGTGTGTGTAAGGAGATCAGATGTGGTATCTGAAGCTAGAGGGGCCGTGTCTCTGTCTCAGGCAGAGACCATTATTCATACAGGCCTAACCCCAGTTCGGCAACTATCTTCTAGTATGAAACAGAAAAATGACAAATGAAAGCAAGAACCATATGTAATACTCTGTTTTTATTTCTCCAGGATATTTACGCAGCTGTCAAGCTGTCCCAGTTGAAACGCTCAGACTTCTGAAGTGCCTGGATTCTTAGATGCAAACACCCACTGGTATTGCCTTTACTGAGCACCATTCCTATCCATTGTATGTTTAGAATGCAAAAAAACAGATGCAGTATCAGCTAGATACTTGAACCACTTGTGACTATCTTTGTCTTGTGTTTGGACCCATCCAGACAGAACCGCAACTGGGTCAGTTAAACACACACACGCGCAGTCTGAAACCCTTAGTCCCAAGCGGGGTTGCGGTGAGCTGGAGCCTAACCCAGCAACACAGGGAGCAAGGCTGGAGGAGGGGGACATACCCAGGACAGGATGCCAGCCCATCGCAAGGCACCCCAAGCGGGACTCAAACCGCAGACCCACCAGAGAGCAGGCACAGGCCAAACCCGCTGCACCACTGTGTCCCCCTTGTTATCAATACAGTAAATGTAAAAAGTGATGAGCACCTGTAGAAGATTGATGTTCAGGATATAGTGACATTGGTGAAGGATCTTATATTTAAAAAAATTCTAGTCATTTTGAACAGACTGAGGGGGTTTAAAAAAAGTAGATGTGTGAAACTGGAAGTCCGTTCGTCCCTTCTCACTACATCTGAATCATCTGTAGGAAATATGGATGTGGGGTCAAACAAATCTGTGAGGAATGCATCATCACACAGAGTCTACATGTTCGAAGGAGGGGGGGGAAAAAAAAAAAGAAAAGGCTGCTGCAATATTCAGGCGTTACATCACCGCAGACCCTTTTCGGCTGGAAAGCACTGGCACATTTCAAATGTTAAAGCATTCGAGAGCCCTTTGCACAAAGCTGCATAATTTAATGGCTGTAATTACATGTAATCAGTCAGCCAAGAAATGGCTAAAAGCTGCATGCTGCACAGAAGCTATGATGTATGAGGCAAAAGGAGAAATTCTGCAAAAGAACAACACAAACTGGCGACAAACTTTCACTGAAAGCACTGAATGTATCTGGAAAGAGAGGGTATTAAATGAACCATAGCTACTGTCCATAGAAATGTGCAGTCATGGATTCATCTGAAGCCTACTACACGTTAAAGATATTTAATCAAGTAAAAAAATGTATATTCATTCGTTCAGGCGCGTGGGGATGAGACAAAAAAAGGACTTTCTACCCAACAGAGGAATTGTGGAAATGCAACTCCATGTATTCGCAAAGGTTGAAAACCCTGAAACCACAGTAGCTTTGGTTCTCTGTTCTGGCTTTGTTGTGGTAAATGACCTCCCCCTCTCACTCAGAACTGCTGAGTCTCTGTCCACATTTAAAAAGGGTGTGAAAACTCACCTCTTCCATACTCACTTCAACGATGATCTCCTAAGGTCATGTGATGTGTAAATGTTCATGCACTATAATTTTGAGATCACAGCTGTTGAATAACAAATGAACTGTCACACAGCTATTCACGTAATGTAACGTAAATGTTTATGTGCATCTCAAATTACTAGGCAGGTGATCAGGAATCTTGGCTATTTTGATGAAGTTTTATGTCGCTACTCATGTGATGAACATCGGTTCATATGGTGGAAAGTAAATGTAATTCTTAACTACAGTTAAGTGTCTCTTCCTGCTAACGTGACGAACACATTGTATTTTCTACAAGACGTACGTCACTTTGGAGAAAAGTGTCAAATACACGTACATGTAAATTAGAACCATTCAGATTAAGGATTTTTCTGAAAAACAACAGGGCCCACCAGTTCTGTCTATTACCCTTTTTAAACTTTTTTGTAGGATGGCACTTTTCTCCATAGCAACCTATGGTGTTGCACTCATTAGACCATTTGCATGGCTTGGTCATTTTTATTGGAGTAATTTAGGGTGCATTTCTTGCTCAAGGGTACTCCAGCAGTAGGTTGGATGAGAAAGCAGGTGCTTCAAGCGGAAAGCAGCGGCTCTAACTGCAGTACCCCATTATCTAGGTGACATCTTTGTCCAAGGCAATTTTCAAGATTAGATTATTAACCTTTTACAATGATTTACCCATGTATACATCAGCATATCCCCACTGCATCAATTCAGGATAGGTGCTTTTGAAAAAGGGTGATACAGTAGTGGGCTTTGAACTGGCAACCTTTACACTGAAAAGTGATGCCTTCACCACTACACTAGTCCCGTTAAATCACAAAGATTAAAGTCATAATTAAACAATGTGCAAACCACTGGAAACCCACTGAAAGAGCTAGAAGGTATTGAATTTGATGATCCCATTACAAAAACTTTGATACAAACAATGATTAATGGAATTTAATCAATCTGGAAGCCGTGTTGTGGCACAAGACCCATATTTTACATAAAAAAAGGATATTTTGTATTCTGTTATTAGAGCTGCTCCAAACAAGTCCTCCATAACTGGCCTATTTATAGACAGAAACGTGGGGGCGGATTTGCAGTTAGAGGCTGATTCATGCTGCCAGGGTCCCGGGTTCGATCGTGGCCTCGGGTCTGTGTGTTTGTGTAACAAGCATACTTTTCCCCTTGTGTATTTTTTTCTATTTCGAAATTTGTTAGGGGCAGATTTTTATTTTTTTTAAAACATAGTCCCCCTCAAACATTTAGAAATTCAAACTAGTCAGGTTTTCATATCAGATATGAAACCAGCCTCTAGATTAATCAGAAGCTCATCTGGACTGGTCCCTGGGTCCAGACTACAGTGCCAGTATCATTTCAGACATGAGTCCAAAGCATGAACCCCATGTTGGGGCACAATAGTAATTTGATAATGTCAAATAAAATGTAATGTAAATGACTACAGCCTGACTTGTGTCAATGCATCTCATGTCGTTCCTTTTTATGCGAAACGCTGCTGAATGAACGATAAGCACCAACAGACCCGGGAGCTCCAGCGCTGAGCTGGAGTAGAACGGTAAATCGGGAGTCGAATTATCAACCGATCAGAGGACGCCGAAGCGGCGAGGACCCCGACACCGAAGCAGAGTCCTTAAACCATCGGATCTCCAGAAATTTTCATTAAACCCTAATCAATTAGTTGTAGTAACGCAAGTGTCATGTTTCACCCTGCGTTTGTGAACGAGCGCAGTGTCGGATGATGCGCTCCCTGGATTACCGTGTCACAGCATCGGTGCTCGTGAGGAGTGACTTGGCTTTGCGCAGCGCACCCTGCCGTTTCTTTGTCTTTTGTATTCGGTGAGCGTGCGCGGTGTCAGCGCGGGAGCGTAACACCCGGAGATAATTCATCGGCACAGGCCTCTACTTTACATTATGAAGCCTGAGTGCGGGACATGCAAATGGAGCTTGTTGCGGAGCACCACCGTACCCAGGCAAACTGAGCACCGCTGTATTGACTGGACTATTTGCAGAGGTTTTGTACCGCAGTCTCAGGAGGACCATATGTATTCATTACCATCAGCCGATGGCGCGTGATCCAGCCTCACGACAAACACCGAGGCTCGTTCGATACCGCTGAATGCCTAACGCCACTAATGGCTCTTGAGACTGAAGGACCCTTGTTGCATTTAGTTCCAGGAGATGAACCTCTCACCATCACAAAAAGATGGAGAAAGCAGGAGAACCCCCCCCCCGACACACACACACACTCGAATCACCCTCTCTTTTGTGTCGGTGGGGGTCAGACAACTATGCAGCTTCATCCCACACACAATACAGATGCATTTGCAGACACGCAAGAAGAAAAGCATGTGCTGCTTTTCAGCACGGCGCCCACGCCGGGCGCCGCACATAAGGCCGCCTCCGCTTTGCCCCCAATAACTGCACACTCAAGTGCGATTAATTGGATGCCCAATTTCAGCAGATTTTGTCCCCTGAAACGAGAGCCAGGGGTATTTTCCGTCAGCCGCAGCGAGTCACCGAGACGCTACGACCGACACGAGAGAGCATCCTGCACGGCACGCCGAGCCCACACACACACCTGCGGCCGGATGTTCGAGAACGTCTCGCACGGTCCTTTGGGAGCACTGGCCCAGCTTCATCAGCGCAGCACAAGGTGATCGGCATCCTTCACGTGACGCTTAGGGCATGTACATTTTTTTTCAGCAGACGCTTCTAGAAATGACGTTCATGTCGGTGAAACAAGAGCGCTCCAAGAGGCCATTTTAATGGAAGAATTGTATTCGCACAACATATTAAAAACCATTTGTTCAAGCCGTCTAACAAGCAGGTGGATGCTGTTCACTGCCACCGGAGAAGCGGGAACCAGCAGCCAGTAAGAAGCGTGATAAAGTGTCACATAATCTGCTAGGCAACAGGTCTGGTTAAGGGCATCTGAAGTGATTTTTGCATGTGAACCAGACACTGAGAACTTCCCTCCTGCCTGTCCAACACTCCCACGCTCCTCTCCTGATAACACAGCTTTACTGCAGCCCTGAGACCTGGCAGCACTTCTCTCTCTCACACACACACACACTGCTGTGCACTCAAGGTGACTCCACATCAGTGGGGCTCCCAGCTGAGGCAGGATAGAGAGACAGGAGGCCAAGGACAAGGCCACCAGCAACCTGCAAGATAATGGACACTGACACAGCCCACATCATTCACACACCCAGCCCTGAGCCTCTTTCAAATTATGTGGGCTGTGGCGATCGTGATGGACTGTGCTCACTGACCGCTACCTAAGCTCCATTTGCTCGGCACGGCCTGCCCTTCATCGTGAACATTGCGCTACTGAACGCTGCCTTACTCAGCCACGGAAGTCAGGCACCGTGCAAACATGCCTTCCAGCAACACCATCCGCGATGTTCTCACAAGGGCCACATTAAAGAAAAAGCAGCGCCAAAGCTTCGTTTAATTAGATTGACATTTACATGTCTTTAGAAGACACTTTTCTCCAAAGCGACTTCCAATGAACTCTATGTAGTGTCATCAGCCCACACACCTTATTCACCGTGGTGACTTACACTGCTAGATACACTACTTACACTCGGTCACTCATCCATACATCAGTGGAGCACACACTGTGGGTGAACCTGAACAGCATGTCTTTGGATGGTGGGAGGAAACCAGAGCATCCGGAGGAAACCCACACAGACACAGGGAGAACATGCAAACTCCACACAGACTGAGCGGGGATCGAACCCACATCCTCTCGCACCGCTCAGGTGCTGTGAGACAGCAGCGCTACGCTGTGCCACCCAACAATTAAATTTACACTTTGTTATTTTAAATCGTACAAAGATTGAAGTTACCTTCCATGTTTCCTCCGCCACAAAAACTACTGAACTCCATCACGTGTAGAACACCAAAAGCTTATTTTTCAGATACACTCTTCCTTGCGGCAAGGGCTGCTTACTTTGGCCTCACTAATTTTACCGCATTTAACATGTACAAGGTTTGGCTGCGAAGTCAAAAGCGCGCAGAAGAATGTCAAACGAAGACTGCACCAGGGACCTCTTCCGATACTGAAGAGCGGGGGAACTTAATAGATTTTTTCAGCGTTGCTATGGATGTCAGAGGAAAGGGATGCCCCCTAGGGCAGTCAGACAAAGTTTGCACTGTTTGAAGGGAAGGAAACTCAAGTGTCAACCCAACAATCAATGCATCAGTCAAGCAGACACTCCCTTCCCAGTGTTACACCTCCTGGGAAGGAACACAGAACAGACTAAACTTTATTTCATCAAAACATGTATACTGCATTCCAGGCTTTCATTGGGGAAAATGGGTTCAGATTTTAACATAAAGGTAAATCTGAATTCATAATTCATATGTATAGAGAAAACATTATCGCTTAGAGTCTTTTCTCCAAACTGACTTACAGTAGTTTTGTAAGCAAGGCTTGATTATTTCCTCATTTACACAGGAAGGTATTTTCTACACCGAACCAATTCAGGACAGTGACCATACCGTGGGTCAAGGTACAAGCTGGGACTTGAACCTGGATCCTTAAAGCAGGAGTCCATTCTAACTACTACGGCACCTGTTAGCGCTCACGTATTTATATATTCAGCGTTGATGTCACTAAAATCGTTGGAAGCCGTCCACGTCATGTCACATAGATAACGACTGCCAAGTGACTGAGTCAGGCTGTCATTTCCTCTGGCCTTTCTGCTGGTGTTCAGAGGTGATGTGATCTACGGCACACACTTGTCGTTCAGCTGCCAACGTTTGTCTAGTTTACATGCGTCAAACGGACAGATGTAAGTTCGTACAATTTTATAGTAGTCAGACAATCGTACTTAACACACTCCCATTGACACACGCATGCGTGGAGCATATGAACGGAGAACCAATTCCCCGGGAAGGATCCATGGCAGCACAAAGTGGAGATGTGTGGCCACTGACTAGGCTCAAGAAATGCACCACTCGATAGATAACATCCACCTACTTAGGATCTGCAATTAACTCTCGCTGTTGTGTTGTGTTCACATTGTCAGGACAGATGCTTCAATGACAGAATTACACTTAATTACACCCAAAGCAGTAGTGAGCCAAATTAAAGCACCTTTGAAAAAACCAAACTATTATCTCCTTGTTTGAAAGAGTTCCATTTGCAAATTAATGGCTGTCAATAACTATCGTGTCCTCATCTGTCAGAGGTCTGGCTCAGGATTCCCCCCCAACTGTTTATCAAATGAATCCCACTGTATGTACTTGGAAAAAATAAAACTGGAGACCCATCCTTAGTCACGCTCTGGTCTGGGATGAGCTTCCATTTGAAAACACCTCTGGTACTTTGTCTAATGAGGTAGCAGATGGTGTAGCGGTTAGAGTAGTTATTTTGCAACCAAAAGACCTGGATTCAAACCACCAACCCAGCTGCAGAACCCTCGAGTAAGGTATTTACGTTGAATTGCACACTTCCCGTGCCATATTAACAGGTAACTAATTAAAAGTAATGTAGCAAACAAACTTCACTAGTGATTTTTGGAGAAAGACATCAGCTATATAAGCTCAGTTTTAAAAAAAATCCTGGGATCTGCTTTGAAGTGTCCGTGAACCATGAGGAAATATTGCAAGTTCCTATACGAATGTTGTAGGGGGCGCGGGGGCGCAGTGGGTTGGACCACAGTCCTGCTCTCCGGTGGGTCTGGGGTTCGAGTCCCGCTTGGGGTGTCTTGTGACGGACTGGCGTCCCGTCCTGGGTGTGTCCCCTCCCCTCCGGCCTTACGCCCTGTGTTGCCGGATAGGCTCCGGTTCCCCCGTGACCCCGTATGGGACAAGCGGTTCTGAAGATGTGTGTGTGTATACGAATGTCCAGTGTCTTTTTCCACAGTAGGAAAGCAAGCACTGGGAATTTTAATGCCGTCACTAATCCCAAAAGCAGCCTTGGTGTATGCTGTACGGCTTTAGAACAACACAGGCGTTGCAATACTTTTACACCTGGTTCCATTGCACAGAATAACTGGAAGCCAATGTTTTCAGCAGAGCACAAGTGCTAATAAGTTGCTCAATACTGTTAACAGACCTCAGAAAACACCCTTGACAGCCCAGCACCTGCATAAAGGTACAGGTGATCCCCAACTTATGACGGGGTTACGCTCCACGAAACCCACCGTAAATCGAAAATATTTAAGTCGAAAATGCATTTAATAAACATCTCTCGTGACAGACTGGGAGATGTCGATCGCTGTGGCTCCCCAGCATCACAAGACAGTATCAGTCTGCATATCGGTCACCCAGGGAAAAAAAAAAAAGAAAAAAAAATCTAAATTCAAATTTCGAAGTACGGTTTCTACCGATTGTCTATTGCCAGCTCACCATCGCAGAGTCAAAAAATCATAAGTTGAACCATCGTAAGTCAAGGAGCATCTGTAGTTTCCCCATAGAAATGAGCACTTTGCCCTAAACCACTGTCACAGCATGGGTGGAAAATTAGACTCATTCATTCTTGCCAAGTTCTCCCTGCAAGCAACTCACAATGTTAAGCTCCTTAAAACTTACCCATTTATACTGATGAGTCTTTTTTGTATTAATGCAATTTACACAAAATCAGCCCTCCTCTGTCTTTTAAGGGGAAACCATAGTTTATACCCTTTTAAAGATGTATTCTTGGCTCACACCCCTTACAACTGCATTGCTGTGTTAGTAAACATCAGCTGAGCTCATTTGTTATTATTGGATGTTCATAACCCTGCATCTAATGTAGAATTTACAAACATATGTTGTTTTCCCAAGTAAATGCATATTTTCCTTGCCATTACAAACGAGTGATGGCAAATTAACAAGTAGCATCAGCGAGCAACCTCAGCAGTCTGGCACTGTTCTCAATGTTGTCTCCATTAGTGTTGCAACAGTGGTTCGATTCTCACCATGGCTGCTGCCCACCGAGTTCGTACATATTAAATCCGTTCTCGTCCAAGCGGTCCATCTGCTCACCAGAGCCTGCAAAGCTTTATTCATCTTTTCCCATGAAGTCTAAAGAGTAGCCTCAGATATGCAAATTAGAATATCCCAGAGAAACAAATCTGGATGCCAAAGCTTCATTAAACATCTAACTTGTTCTCAAGTCTGCTGGTCCAATCCAAGAGGGAAAAACGCAAATCACAGGTGTTCTGGAGATGGTAAAGGGACTTCCTGTGCAGTTACAGATCATCTATTGAAATATGTAGATGCTGGTAGCATACGGGTTAGAGCTGCTGCCTTCGTACGCAAAGGTTTCAGGTTCAAAATCCCACTTTTGGCTGTAGCATCCTTGGGGTACTTACCCTAAATTTGCTCACGTGAAGTTACCCAGTTGTACAGTACAAATGGGTAAGTAGTTCTAAGTAATCTAACACAGCAAGTCATTTTGGAGAAGAGCATAAGCTAAATGTGCCACGCCCACGCTACCGGCAACAGGCTACACCTGGGAACCAGTCAGGACGGGAGCATAAAAGGCAGCGACAGGACCAAGGCTGATGCGGAACCTTGTTTGCCTCGCACCCAAGCTTCCCATGACACACCTTGCTGCTACTCCTCGTTCCTTGCCCCTAGCCCTTCCTGCTCCTCACTCATTGCCCTGTGACCCCCTACTCCTTGCTCCTCCGATCCCTGAACCCTACCACCTGATTTGCTTTCTTGTGTTCCTGGACCCACGCCTTCTTCTCGACTTCGCCTTCTGGATCTTCCCCTTGAAAGACAATTGTCCCTTGGTGACCCTTGCCTGTCTGAGACCACGGTTATTGGATTACCCTAATAAACTTCCTGTTCACCCTCTCGCTTCCGGACAGGGAACATGGCAAAATGAATGTAAATATGAAGACAGCTTTAAAATAGACCAGCAGTAAATTTTCCAAATGCACATTTTTGTATACATCCTGAACTACATGCATCACATAACTACCAGAACTTTTACACCATAATTGCTTTAATCCTGTCAACTAGGTAAGATAAGTTTACCCTTTTTATACACAAGTATCTGCTATTCACATATTCCTTCTGCTCAACATGCAGTCACAGCATTTTCACCTACACTTTACTGTATGGTTTTCTTGGAACCCTAAAAAAAGAATGAGAGCCATGGCAAAACCAGGATTCTCAAAGGCCAGCAAGCCAGCCCATGGCCCCTGGCTACCAATGACCAACATTTGTCCCTTTAAGAGTACCTGAGAAAAGTCATTAGCTCCCCAGAAAGGGTACCTGGAACCAGAAGCAATGCTTAAAGCAGAAAAAGTTCTCAAAGCATCCATCCATCAAGGTCTATCTGCAGCATCCAAGCTAAGGCATAAAACAACTCGCCTATCCATCGCCGTCATAGACAGCTGAGAACCTTACGAAATGATCTGCCGAACAAGGTCTCATGCAGAGTCTCATTTTGAAACCTTCTCCCACTGTATCACTGTTCTGCTACAAACCTCCAATGATACCCATTTCTCTAATAGGATTCCTTACAGCTAAGGAGTTCAAACCAAAATCCTACATAGCTGTATCAAACTTCACTATACAAGCAGTCCCTGGGTTACAAACATCCTACTTAGGAACAACCCATAGTTAAACCACCCCCTGTAAAGCCTGTTATGTTAAAAATTTGAGTTACATACAATGATTCATAACAACAAACGGGTGCTACTTTGTGACGCGCATCAAAAGATTGTGCATCTACGGTGGTTCATTGGTTCCTGAGCCATGACTAAAACTTCCTTTTCAGTCGGACCACGTTACTGTTAAGTGTCTCGTGTGTTGCTGTATTTAGGTTTAATTGTTTTTTTTTTACTCTCCTAACCATGGCACCAAAATGTAAATGTGATGCAAAGAAAAACAATCACGATTGAAATTAAAGTGGAACTAATAAAGCAACTGAAAAAAGGTGAAATGCCAATGAACACTGGAACCTGATAGCTTCTTTAATGTTTTTTTATACCTACACACATTCTCTATTAGTGTAGTAACATTTTTGCCTATTATACTGTAGTTACATTTGTCATTACATTGTATTACTGTATTGTTGTACTGAAGATGTTTTAGTGCATCTGGAAGTGTTTTTATTTTTTATGCATAGAAAGGTAGACAGACTATATATTAAGACAAACATTTGACAAACTGAAGTTGGATACCCACCATACCCAACTGTTCCGACTTAGGAACGAAATTCGTTTCTAATCTGGGGACTGCCTGTACACAAGTTGTTTAGCATCACAGTGGCTGGTCACATTGCTTTAATGTGTGAACTTGGGCCAATCAGCCTCAGTTAACGCTGTTTGTTTCGTCCTTTACATGCAATGGAGTTCCACTCTCAACCCAACACTTTGTTCATAAAGCACAAACATTCACAAGCAGTAGACGGAGCAAACAGCTTCCAATACTCAAATGAAGAATTCTTAAACCACAAACAAAAACATGCCTGCAGGTTCTAGAGTGTCATTAAGGGCTCTACACCCACATCACTCATTCCTCCTGCAGCCAGGGTGTCTCATTCACCACACTTGGTGGGGAAGGTTTGGTAGATTTATGCCTTGTGCTGCCTACTGGTGGACACACCACTGCCACAAAGCATATACCTGTATAGCCTGCTGGGGTGCAGGTTCCTCCATTGAGTCTCGTGCAACGGATGTTTCCATAATATCTTGTGTGCTCATGAGTATTAAGGGTCTTTCTCAAAAAGGCTCACTATACTTGCAGCTGTAACATTTGCTAGAGGTTTGATGGAGTTCAGAGCAGAGGGAAAACCTTAACTTTGAAACACCATGCCCTAGAGCTGCTGAACTAGGGTGAGAAAATAAGGACCACCACCCCCCATCCCCAAAAGTAGAGGCACAAATACAGTAATCATGCTTCCATAACAGCCCCATCTATAAACCAGGAGGGTAAATTAGTGATGGGGATGTTCCCATACATCTTAAAGGCATTGGAGAGCACAGGAATTTCATTTTAAAGGAGTCCATTGAAAAGGGGTAAGAACATCAAGTCACAAAGATTAGGGGGGGAGTGTGTTCCCTGTAGGGCTGCACAGAACTGCACTAAGCAAAAGATGTAGGTCACAACACAGCCTGAAGTAAAATCCACTTAAAAATGCTGTATCCATAAGGGACAAAAAGAGGACAGATGCCCAAGATCATTCTCCCCTCCAAAAGAAGGAAAAAAAAAAAAAAAAAAACAAAATTGCAACCTTGCATTACAGCCAATGCCTTATTCAAAGTCAACTCAACTTTAAGGTAAGTCAGCCCTGCTCTCAGCACTGGCTGTCGGAAGTCCTGGGGTAAATGACTGTAGCTCCTCTGTGCCCATGCCCTATACAGCCTATAGTAGGAAAAAAAGTTTTCCAATAGCAAAGAGCAGCTGTTTGCACTACTCAGTGCAGATATCTGAAGGTGTAACCTGATTACCCATCAAGTCATTTATTTTTGATTATCCAAGTGACCTCAGAAGTGCAATTTAATATGCATTTTTGAACTCCCACTACTCCTTCCAAGAAGGAAAGTTTAATGAAGCTACACCCTCTTGTGGAGAACCACCCCATTATCAGGCTGAGAGAACACACATTCAAAGACAATGAATTTATTACTGCATTTCAGAAGTGTACAAATTATGTACATACAAAAATTAAGAACTTCTGAGTGACTGTAGAGGGGCAGCAGTTTACAACAGATTGCCTGAAGGAAAAGGAACAAGTTAATATTCAGGGGAGATAAACAGTTCATTTAGATCATGCTTTCCTCCAAAGACACTTAGAATGAAGTTGCTTAAGTGTATTTACCCATTTATCCACCCAAGTAATTTTACTGGAGCAGTTTAGGGAGAAGTACCTTGCTCAAGGGTTCTAGAGCCAGGTTTGGAAACCAAACCTGGAATGTTTTGGGCCAAAGGAAGCAGCTCTAACCACTATGCTACCAACTGTCCCAATGTAGTTGATGTCTACTAAAACCAGCAATCCCCAGTGCTAGGATGTGCAAGACCATGAAGTGATTGCAGGAGTCAGCTCAAATTACACAATGCAATCAAGTATTATTCAAGCAAAATGTGCCTTTATCACATTCAGGTGAAAGCTTAGTAAAGCTGAGAATAACTACATTCCATTAAGGTTCATTATGGATCGTTTTTGGCCTTAACATCAGGAATATTAGTGGGTTTAGGAGGGGGGGGGGGGGGTGTTCCATTTCTCACCCCATTGAGTTCCACAAAAAAGTGAGGCTGGAACATCTGCCAATATCCTGCACTATCCATTTCAATTAACAATCTATGCCTGCAGTATTTATACTAGCTGTTCTCAGTTAAACCCAGTATGCATTGAAAGTGGTAAACTGAGGAATCTCAGCTGAGATGTTTTTCTCCAGTCAGATTAAGTGGCCCTAGGTTCAGTAAATCAGCATTTACCAATTAACAGGGTGTGGCTTTTCATTATGAATATTTTCTTTTAACCTGAGCAAAACCATGATTTCCTTGAGTGCAATTGATTTGATGAAGATGGAATCAAAGCCTATATAGATTGGCAGGATTAGGGTTGTTAAGTACTTTCATAGAGCACCTTGACTAGAAAACTTTCATGAACCAAGACTAATTAGAGGTTAAGATTTAATTAAGAGGTTAAGTGTAGAGGGAATCTGCCATGATGCCAGTTTGCTTCCATCGTACCTGATCACCATGCTGTCTGCTAAGCCTCGGCAGGGATATCCTGAATGAGAAAACAGTCTTCATTGCACACAATGTCTGGCACATGTTGCCATGTAGTCATTATGACCTACAGTTTCAAAGAAAGCCACCTTCAACATTAACACTATTCTGAAGATCAAGGGGACATCACTACATATTGCAGTAACAACACTACACAATACCTTTGTCAGCTCTTTGATTCTGAGATGGTTGCCATACTGCTCTATTTCAAGGGAACTTTCTGTATCATTGTGGGTATGATACTCCTCACTATCAGTCTCCTCCATAGTACTGGGCTGCAAGGACAGGAAGTGTAATGAAACCTATAGTGGTTAATGCATACAGGTTTCAATGTTGACCATCATAGATGACACCAAGAACAAAACTCAGCTTCTCGTAGTCTGCCATCATGCTAAACTACAGCTCTGAACCACTCAACTAGCTTTCCGATCTGGACTGAGTATCCAGTATCATGCCTAGTTTGGCTATTCAGCTTGGCCAGCATCGCTCATGTCATAGACACCAAGCCTCCAGAACTACATCCTTTTTGAAAAGTACACACAACATCACCTCATAATCTGGGTCTGTTTTGCAGTCCTCCTCTGCCAGCTCCTGGTTAAGCACCTCCACCCAGGACTGGTGTTCATCATCATCATCATCATCATCATCATCTGTGTCATATTTCCTCTTACAGCCTTTTCCACAAGGCTTTGTGGGAGAGCTGCTTACCTCTAGAAGACAAACAACCAGGTCAGATCATTGGCATTGTTACCTTTGGTTTTGTAATCCTGCAGCACCTCCTACAGAAAGCCAGTAGAACTTATTGTAGGCTTCCCTCCATTTCATGGAGTCTAACTCACCACTCCAACTAGCCAGTCATTAAGTAAGGGCTTGGCTAAATATGACAAGGTATCTCTAGAGTGCAATCCCAGCCTCCCCAAGGTGAGGTGTACGAGAGACAGCCCTTGCCTGGTGACACAGAGCAGCCGATGCTGGTGCAGACCGGGAAGCCCAGCGCACCCTGGACGCGATGCGGCAGGATTGCCAGCACCAGCCGGGTAATACGGGACAAACGCTTCCTCACTGCAAGATGCTGGCGAGGCGGTGAGAACATAGGGGAGGGCAGGATCTTCAATGGCGAGAGCCCCAGTAGCCACCAGAAACCATTGAGAGCACGCATCTGTACAATAGTTTGTCAGCTGTCAGATCATCAACACAACTATCTCCAGAGCAGGCAGGAGTACTTGTTAGTTTAGGGCCCTCTACTTTCTCAGTAGTTAACATGAATTCAAAATTTGAATACATACCAAGTACTAGGATTCTATCAAAAAGAATGATAAATATAAAACACTCTTAAGACTCACAGTAAAATCCAGTCTGGATTAAAGCTTTATTACTTTAAAGCTAATCATAGTTAGCAGTAATAAAGCCAGGAAAGCATTACTTGCTGGCACTGCAGTCCAACCAAAACCCTGATCACATCATCTGTGAACAGAGTAGGACTGACGCCACTTACCACAGAAGTGACCGGCCAGGACTGAGAAAGGCGAGAGAGGAAAGTGTGCAGGAGCCCATCTCTTCTCACCACAGCCTTATCCTCCAAATGGAGATTGAAAAAGGGATACAACCAGACATTTCACACAGTGTACCTTGGAGTCACAGCAAAATACTACATCAACCAAAATGTACTTTTCTATATAATAATAATAAAAATAAGCTGAGCCCATGTAACTCATTCTCACCCTGTTATATTAGAGCATAACAACATGGCTGGGTCAAATAAGAAGGCCCAAGTACCTTGGTGTTGCTGGGCAGCTCAGGATCAACTATAAGGGTACAAGTCATGGTCAACCCAAGGACAGCAGCCGCAAAAAGTGCATCAAGAGCAACTGCAGGGAGTTGCACAAATAGCTGATGCAGCACAGAGCTCCACCAATCAGTGCCTTCCTGCACACCTTGACCAATCAGCAGCGCCGCCCATCGGCAATTAGCCAATTAAGTAACTCTCGGTGCAGAAATGTACACTAGAGCATCACATATAAGAGGGGCATGGTGGCGCAGCAGGCTTGGCTGGGTCCTGCTCTCTGACGGGTCAGGGGTTTGAGTCCTGCCCTGGGTGTGTCCCCATGCTCTGCACCGTTGGGCTGGGCTCTGCCCTGCTGCAACCCTTCCCTGGGGCAAGCGGCCTCAAACTGCACCTATGTGAGAGAGCATCAAACAGGGGAGAAAGAGATATGGGTTCGGAGAGTGTATATTGATGTTTTGGTATAAACCGAATTGATTAGTTTTCTCAAAATAACCTTATTCAATAATAGTGACATTGTGACCCTTCATATTTCACCAAGGTGTCCGGTACTATTAGACTTCTTTAAACACAAGAGGGAATATTGCTTCTTTTTCCATTATATAATAACTAAGTATTTGTGATCATTTCTCACAAATGAGTTATTAGAAGTGGCCCTTCCCACAGAACATATATGTCACCTCTTCATTTACTCACTCATTGGCTTGCCTTCATTAATCAGCAGTCTAGAGCCTACCCTGGAATCACTGGGTGCTCAGGGTTACACGCTGGATGGGTCATGATCCATCACAGGGTAACAACATACAAACACACAATATGGACAGTTTAGGATGACCAATGATGCTGAAATACATGCCTTTGGACTGTGGGAGGAAACCAGAGCATGAGAAGACAGGGCGAAAATACAAACCCCACAGATCAAGCTGAATTCGAACCCACTGTTCGCTGTCCTCCTGTTGAGTGAATGGTGGGATGGATCTCCATGCTTGGTCTGAATTTCCGCCGAAAGCTGCCCATCCCCCGCTCGACGTGTGTCAAACAGCCTAAGTGGGGATGTGCGTGGGAGTGGGACAGTTCAGTGGTTTGGGGGGAACTTTAAAACCTGCCTACTGTCACCCCCCAAAAAGGGGTGTGGTGGCGCGGTGGGTTGGTCTGGGTCCTGCTCTTCGGTGGGTCTGGAGTTCGAGTCCCGCTTGGGGTGCCTTGCGACGGACTGGCATCCCATCCTGGGTGTGTCCCCTCCCCCTCCGGCCTTACACCCTGTGTGCCGGGTTAGGCTCTGGCTCCCCATGCCCTGTATGGGGCGAGTGGTTCGGACGGACTGTCACCCCACGACACCATAAGGAGTATTCAATTCAAGGCTCGCGGTGCTACGATGGACAGAAAAGTGCGTGTGACAAGAAACTGCAGGGTGGGCATCTGCACAGGTGACACGCTCCACATGGAGTGGAGACACAGCGGCACCGGGCTGTGCATGACGCCATGGGGAACAGCGTGTGTGTGGTCACTGGGAAGCACCCGCAGCTCCGAAAGCTGGGGAAGCAAAGACAGCATGTTGAGCAAAGTGGTGATGCCAGACAATATCCCGCCGTTCAGCATCCCCAGCCCGGCAGCGCTCAGAGGCTTCGCACTGGATGGGGGAAGAGGAGCAGAGGATGATGGCGAAGCCTTGAGGTGCTCCAGAAACGTGAGTGAATCTCTGCCATCATTGGTGTCTTCCTCCAGCTCCTTTTCTTCTTCACAGAGATTTGGCCACAGAGTCCACGGAGTCCCCCATGACATCCTGGAGCCCTTGGAGCGGAAGGGTTCTTTCTCAAGCCGCCCGGTCTCAGAGGCCCGGCACATCCTGGACCCGACGACCAGAGTGGCCCTCTCCCTGCCGCACCTTCCTAAGGTGACCACACCATATGGTTTTGTGACCTTGAGCCAGAGCCCTCAGGGGTCCAGTGAGAAGGCGCTCTTCTTGCACCTTGACAGGCGGCGCCAGGGCAAGGATGAAAAAGTGACGTGTGTCGGACGTCTCGGTCACTCGCAAGACTCAACCACAGATGTACAGACCCACATGGTGACCCGGTCCTCATGCCCTCTCCAACTCAGCCCCAAGAAAGGCTGCAGGAAAGCAGAAAGTGATGGTGAGGAGCAGAAAAGCTCCACCTTGAAGTGTCCGTCACCTTCTCCCAGCCCAGAGACAGTCCGCAAGCCCGGCTCAAGGTTTTGGGGTGTCCTCCACAAACAGTTAATTGCCTTCAAGGGTGTAAGGCAGGCGATTCCTGGTAAGAAAAACAAAGAGGGCAAAAAGGGAGCGTTTTAAATTCTGAAAAAAGTGCTAAAATTGAGCATATTGACCCTTTTCTGCCAAGTGTGCCTCTCCAGATTCATAGTTGGGTTAGTACAGGGACAGCTGGTAGTGTAGTGGTTACAATGACTCCTCTTGGACCCAACGGTCACAGGTTTGATCCCCCCCTCTGGCTGCAGTACCTTTGAGCAAGGTAATTACCCTGAATTACTCCAGTAAAATTACCCAGTTGTATAAATAATGTAAGCATGTAATAGTTGTGACCTTAACATTGTAAGGCACTTTGGAGAAAAGCATCAGCTAAATGAGTAAATCTAAATTAATGTGGCACATTTTTCCTCATCAATGCTTTGTTTATTCACATACTGTCATAAAAACTGTGCATTTGTAGGTCTAACATTTCTTTACTCATGAATATATGTATTTTATAATTATATAAAATGTATAAATACACACAGTCCGCTTAATGCATGGGAACATACGCGATTAATGAATTCGGGCATCGAATATTTGTGATGTATGTTACAGAAAACAATAAAAAGCAACACTTATTGTTTGCATTGAGAGTTAGCGTAACTGGTTTACCACAGTTCATTCTTCGGGTAGTACTAGTATACTATTGTGTGTGTTATCCTTATCTTCCACGTAAAAGAAATCCTCTCGAATGGCTGCAAATAAAAGCATAAATGTGAATATCCTCAGGCCTGACCACCACTAAAATTTATTGACACATCTTTGATTTTGAAGCATCTTTTAGGGAAATAATAAATACATTTGCATGTAACAGGACAATATACTGTATATTATAGTATTAATGTGGGCTCACAGCTGCAGGCCTGCAAGTTGAATTCAGCGCTGTTTGTATGAGGTTTGCAGCAGAGTGAGCGACACCCTTACTGTGCACGTGTGTGTGCCCTGCGATAAAACCCTAAATGAGACCTTTGTGAATTAATTCAATGGGCTGTGAGTTTAAGTGCCCTTTTTTCCACACGTGAGAGGAGTCATATACGGCGCAGTGGCTATTTGGGCGCTAAAATAATAACCGAGACTGAGCGCGGGACGGGTTCATTTTTTAACGAGCCGGGGGCTATTCTTCCTCCGCACTGTGTCTCGTATAGTGACGTCACTGGCTGGGGGGTGACATTAATGACTGTCCGTAAAATGTTTGTGCTGCGTTTCAGCAGAAATGTACTATTTCGTAGAAAAATATCCCTACATTGTTCGCAATAAAGCCCAGCTTACATGTATCAATGTACCGACAAGGATAAAACTACGCGCTCATTTACTTTTCGAACCGTCTAATGCGCTCCGCTCGGAGCTCTCATTATTACCCAATTACAGTGACGCTTCGAATCACGTGGTTTCATCCGCAAGCGCTGCGAGCACGCGCTCTAGTTTCCGTCGCCGCTTCTGCTGTTTTCGTTTACAGTCGCTGATTTTGTCACATTTTCTGGTGTTTTACCTACAATACTGTGGTAATTAGTATTTGTGATCCTATGCCAATAATGCAAAAATAAACATAATTTTGATTTACTTCTTAAACGTTTTCACTTCGAATTCTATGTTTTCTTGTGGAATTTTCACTTTTACCACATATGCAAAAATGTAAAAAATAAGCTGTGCGTATGATATTATTGTAATTTAAATGTGTAATCTTAACTTTCTAGTTGTTTATGCCACTACTATTGCTATTACATTCAGTGATATAGGGCAATTACAATTTACGAGTAGAAAAAACATGACTGAGGATTCTGTGGCCTACGGGAGGAGGCCCATGGGGGGGGACACCATGAGTTACCGCGCTAGGTGACACCAATCCTAGTGACGCCACCGGCCTCGTCTTCGGCATCGTGTCTGCATGCAAAGAGGCCACATCAGCGCGCCCTTCACGTGCGGCGCCTCGCTCTGGAACACCCCCTCGGGTGGCTCTCCGCAGACGGCACGAAGAGCCGCTCACCTGACGGTTCTTACCTCCCCTCCGCTCTCGGCACGCCGCACGGCTCTATTCTCCCCATTTCCGACATGCGTGACAAAGAGGAAGCGCAACTCACCGTGAGTTGAACTAAAAGACTCGGTATCTCCTGATTTACTCCTCAGTTCCTAAAACGGGGTGGCGAGATCCCCTTCTGCTCGAGGATGTAAGATAAAAGCGTATGTTGAGAGACGAGCAGGCTAATGCCTCTCTCTATTGGTGTCTCTCCCGCGGCCTTGTGCAGCTCTGAGTGTCTCGCGGTGTGTAGTGCAGCACTGAGCCCCTGCACTTCCTGCATTTTGTCACCCCCAACCAGGCACTTAGAGCTGCCCCACACAAAGGGCCACTGTGTCGAGCCACTCGGTGCGTCACACCTCCATCTACATCCATCCTCTTGCGCTGAGACGATTGCAGCCGTGTATCTGATCGCATCACTAGTGCAATTATTAACCTCTCGGATTAATGATGCTACGGGACAGCAGGTGGCGCAGCGGTTGGAGCTGCGATCGAAGGACCTGAATTTGAATCCCACCTCCTGCTTTAGTACCTCTGAGCAAGGTACTTACCCTGAATTGCTCCACTGGGAATGACCCTGCTCTATGCAAGCCCTGCAACATTGCGAGTTGCTTAGAGAAAAACAGTCTGCAATGGGCGACCTGGTGGCACTGCGAGTAGTGCTGCTGACTCACAGCACCTGGGTGGTGCGAGAGGAGGTGGGTTCAGTCCCTGCTCAGTCTGTGTGGAGTTTGCATGTTTTTGCTGGGTGCTCTGGTTTCCTCCCACAGTCCAAAGACATGCTGTTCAGGTTCCCCCATAGTGTGTGAGTGACAGAGAGAGTGTGTTCCACTGATGTGTGGATGAATGACCCAGTGTAAGTAGTATATCTAGCAGTGTAAGTCACCTTGGTGAATAAGGTGTATGGGCTGGTAACACCACATAAAGTTCATTGGAAGTCGCTTTGGACAAAATCAATAATTGCTAAATGAATGTACAGTATTGCAACTGCATATACATGGCATCCTAAATGCTCCTTCTGTTCCATTTTTTCTATAGAACTTCTCTGCAGCATGACAGTTATCCTATTATAACTGTGTTTTGTTAACCCTTTGTCGTAGAGGCCAGCGTGGAAATCGCGAGGAAAGGTCGAATATCACATTTTCGACAAAAATCTGTATTTTTGCATGGAAAAAATTTGTCTCCATAATTTCGTTCTTTCCTCGGTGGGAGATTTCATCGTCCTTGGTACTTTAGAACCTGTGACAATGGACTCAGATGAGGAGCACGCTTTCAAGACAAACCCACACAGCCTAAGAAAAATTTCCACCAATATTAATATCCTATATGACTCACGTATTCTTTCTCGCAGCCTCAGAGATTAATTTTGAATTTGCACGCCCTGCACCAAGTACAAGCTCTTAAGAATAAACGCAGGGCACTAATTGCACAAATTTATCAATGTGTAACAGGACATGCCACAGTCTCATCATTAAATTTGCATTTATGCAATAAACAATCATAATTCCAGCACTGTTCTTGTTGAGGACAATAATAACTGATGAGCATCAAGAAAGACAGTGATCATAATGTGCATACAGTATAAAAGGATTATAATGATATATTTCAGATGCAGACTATGCTTACTGCTAAATTAAAGTAAATCACTGTAAACCCTCTCCCAGGGACAGCTGGTAATGTAGAGGTTAGAGCTGCTGCCTTCAGACCCAAAGGTTGCAGATTTGGTTCTTACCTCCAACTGCAGCACCCTTAAGCAAGGTACTTACCCTAAAACTGCTGCAGTAAAATTACCCAGCTGCATAAATGGGTAAATAATTGTAAATGTGGCCTGGGAGGAAAGAGTCAGCTAAGTAAATTAATGCATGTAGATGTAAAATACATTTGCATAACCAAGCCTACCATGTTTCCAGGTAAAGAAAATAAATGGATCTTATCTGCACTGCATAACAGAAGCCTGTTCATCTACTTCCAGAAAGTAACTTTAAACGTAAAAGGACAACAAGAGAGACATTTCATCGAGGATGCGATGTGGGCGAATTAGACTGGGTGAATATGGCACGAAGAAATGAATCTGTGCAACGAGGGAGGCTTCAGTGCTGCGTTTAAATGTTTGTTCTGAACAATGAGCGACGGTGCATATTTACTTGGCTTCTGCTGCATCACAGGTTGGTGCCATTTTTTTGCAGTGGACAATAACTACCATAAATCAGAATCAGAATCAGAACAAACTTTATTGCCAAGTATATTCACACATAGAAGGAATTTGTCTTAGTGACAGAAACTTCCACAGCACAGACAGAATGACAGTGACAAGACACGGATGAGAAGATAGAATATGTGAATGAAGGATAAGAAATATATAAAAATATAAAGTACCAGTGGGGGTGCGGTGGCGCAGTGGGTTGGACCACGATCCTGCTTTCTGGTGGGTCTGGGGTTTGAGTCCCGCTTAGGGTGCCTTGCGACGGACTGGCGTCCTGTCCTGGGTGTGTCCCCTCCCCCTCCGGCCTTACGCCCTGTGTTACCGGGTAGGCTCCGGTTCCCCGTGACTCCGTATGGGACAAGTGGTTCTGAAAATGTGTGTGTGTGTGTGTGTGTGTGTGTGTGTGTGTGTGTGTGTATAAAGTACCAAATATACAAAAATAGTCACTAGACATTATATGTATGTACAGGTATGTTCTATACAAATGCAAGGGAATGTGAGTAAGACATGATGTGATAAATAGATATGATTATAAATAGAAACAGCATTATTTAAATGCTATTATTAAATCACCTCCCAGGACAGCTGGAGGTGTGGTGGTTAGAACTGCTGCACTGAGACCCAAAGGTTGCAGGTTTGAATCCCACCTCCAGCTCTAGTACCCTTGAGCAATGTGAAATGGGTAAATAACTGTAAGTCGCTTTGGGGAAAAGCATCAGATTAATGAAAACACATGAAGGACACATGGCAGCCCTGTGCAATGGTGCTCCCCCTATATGCACATTTGGCTCCCTCTTGTGGTCAGAGGTGGTGTGGCAGGTGGCACTGGCGCCTTTGCACCCAAAGGTCACAGGTTCGAATCCCACCTTTAGCTGCGGCACTCTCCAGCAAACTACTTACCCTAAATAGCTCCCGTAAAAAATTACCCAGCTGTATAAATGAGTAAATAACTGTGAGTAGCTTAACATTGTAAGCTGCTTTGAAGAAAAGCATCAAATTACATCATTTAGCCAACACTTTTCTCTAAAGCAACTTACACTGTTAAGCTACTCACAGTTATTTATTCATTTATACAGCTGGATAATTTTACTATTCAATTCATCATCACCATCTAAAACCGTTTGTCCCATACAGGGTCGCGGGGAGCCAGAGCCTAATCCAGCAACACAGGGCAAAAGGCTGGAGGGGGTGGGGACACACCCAGGATGGGACACCAGTCCATCACAAGGCACCCCAAGCAGGACTCGAACCTCAGACCCACCGGAGAGTAGGACCCGGTCCAACCCACCCACTGCGCCACCGCACCCCGTTTGCACAATTCAATTCGATTCAATTTACTTTTATAGAGTGCTCTTCTCACGCAGTGCGCTTTAACACACGCATAAGGCAAGAAAAATTGATACAAACAAAGAAGACAGTCAACTAATGGCTACCATAATGAAGAACTTATTATAGAGCTATAAGTATACCTACTGGCCCACCAGGGAAAGGAACAAAAACTCCTGCCTGAAGGTTGAGGGAGAGAAAAACCTCTGGGGGTCCACAGGCCAGTAGGTGCCCACCCCTCCTGGGCATTCTAGAAAGTAACAACTTGTAAGCCAGTTTAACAAGCAATAATGATACTGTTGCTAAATGGCATCTTGGATCCCCAACTCAGCATGGAACATCTCGTTCATCATAGCAGTTGATCATCATCCTCAGTCAGCGTGGGATTCGTCTGTCACCACCGGCCGGCCTCATCAGGTCTTATGTAGCGAGGTAGTGCTCAACAAGAAGAAAGAACAGTTAGTAATTTGTTACTTAATTTATTATGCATTTTTATAAAGGTGCTAAAAAACAACCAAGGCAAGTGGAATTACATTTCGAGTGAACATGTAAGTCTTTAGCTGGGATTTAAGGACTGAGACAGACTGGGTATCTGACGGTAACTGGTAGACTATTCCACGGTTTAGGTGCTCTATAACAAAAGGCACGACCTCCTACTAGAGCAATTTAGGGTAAGTATCTTGCTCAAGGCTATTACAGCCAGAGGTGGAGAGTGAACCTGCAACCAGTGGAGCGAAAGACAGGAGCTCTAACCACTAAGGTGCTACAGCAGCTGCGGGGGCGGTTGGGTCTCGGTTTGGATCCCACGGCGGACACCAGCGCCTGTTGCTGAGCTCATTCCGGTGCGAGCAGCTACACAGCAGCTGAACTGTTGCTCGCTGGAAGCCCTCTCGTAGCGTGAAGTTTGTCTCTCAGCAGATTACAGCTCCGGTGTGACGAAATCCTGTGTCTCGTCGGGTTCTTCTGATAATCATCGCTGCTCTCGATGCACTATCTCAACCACAGCAGAGCCTGCGATCACAGGTTCTCGCTGATGGAAACTCCAAAATTATAGCAAATATTTTAATGCACGTACCGTATGGACCGACTCTTCAAAGCATCGTCTTTACTCACAGCTGGAGTTACATTTTTCGCTCAAAGTCTCACGCCGCGGCCTTCTGCTCCACCACGGGTTTTGTCTGTCACAATATCATCAGAAGAGCACTATTACGGGTGGAACGGTGACACAGCGAGTAGCGCTGCTGTCTCACAGCACCTGGGTGGTGCGAAAGAACGTTGGTTTGATCCCCGCTCAGGCTGTGTGGCACTTGCATGGATTTCCTCTGGGTGCTCTGGTTTCCTCCCACACTCCAAAGACATTCTGTTCAGGTTCCCCCCTCATCACAATGCGAGACTGCATTTCCCAAACATCTTAGCATGAATCCACTTGAGTTTGCTGTAAATGTGTTGTATTTATAGCACAGGAGCTACTTCATTACCCACCCTCTCGGTGGCATCGTTGACCGCTTGCCCAAGGCAGGCGGTCCCGGAGCCGATCGCGGAAGCACAGGGCACCAGACTGGAGAGGGTCCGCCCTGGATGGGACGCCCGTCCACCGCAGGTTGCCTAGACACACACATTCACTCACAGAGTGACACCACGGTCAACTGTAGCGTCGCCGCTTCTCCTGAACCACATCTTGACCACGAGAGGAAACCGCCACCAAGACGGGAGAACGTGCAAACTGCACGCAGACCGTCTGTCGAGGCACGTCACTTGATTGTGTTGCGCAGGAGCGAAACTCTCTTATTTTCGGGTATAAAAATGATGTATCGGGCTGCAGAGGGAAGAAAAAACAAGGCATCCCGTATTATCGGAAGAGGCCTTTCAACAGCACTGTCACGATGCATCGGAATTTTCTCCTTAGGCGACTCCTTATTGCCGCGCTCGACACCGTATCTGAAAGCAGCAATGTCACTTAAAGCCTCCCGGCACCCGCTAGCTTTCATTTTCGCGATCGCACGCTCGACTCTGGTTTCTACCTCGAAACATTCTCAAAGGTAGCGCTGTTATGAAAGACGAAAGTGTTCTTTTCGGCCGAAATGTTATCAGCGAAAAAGGAAGTGTGTTCGATTAGGAGGGGATGTGAAGATGAAGTTGTGCGCGGGAGAGAAACAGAGAGAAAAAAAGGTGTGTGTGTGTGTGTGTGTGTGTGTGTGTGTGTGGGGCGGGGGGGTCCTGTTCTTCCTTTTAGGGTTGAGGTTGGAACAGAAACGACTGCACACCACACGCTGTTCCGGTGCCAGCCTTTAGTCACGGCAGATCGCAGAGCGCGATAGTGGCGCTGGCTGTCAGTTAGAGAGAGACGGCCTCCGAGACGGGAGGAGCGGAGGAGAGCAGAACGGCGTGATCGCGCTCAAAGTGAACCAAAGCGAAGTTACACCGGCGGGCGGAGAGACGCCTCCGACGGAGAACGTCGGCCAGGTACCAGATGGAGCGTCCCGAGCAAAGCGACCTCGCCGACGGCACGGCGGGCGACCCCGGGCGACCCCCCGCCCTGCCGATCAAACAGCGCCGGTAAGACGGGGAGCCGCCCTCTCTTCTCCTTCTCTTTCTCCACTACACCAAGACAGCGAGAGTGTGTGACGATGGGAAAACATAGTTTATGTGAAATTTTCCCCATGTGTCACTGGGAGGCCAAGGGACCGCAGGATAAGGTCTTACATACAGTTAGTGTGTGTGTGTGTCTGTGTGTCCTGGATACTGTAACACACCGATTAGAAACGTCATGCTTTCTCTACCCAGAAGCCTCTGCTCTCAGAGCTCCAGCCCGGGTTCCAGCGTTGACCTGGACCCAGACATGGACTTCAGCAGCCCCTTGGAGCACCAGAACCGGACCCCCGGCCACGCCGCCTTCCCCCCCTCAGCCGCCGACTGCCATGCGCCACACTGCCCAATACATCACTTCTCCGGTGAGTGCGTGATTGCACACACACACACTAACTGTATGTAAGACCTTATCCATGTTCCGGAAGTGGCATACAGCTTGCAGTTAACCACAGGTTCTGGCAATGAATGAGTGTAGTAAGAGACGCGAACGAAGGGTACGCCGAACAGGGTACAGCGGCGTTACATGGAGGCGGCAGCGTGCCGCTGCTGTGTTCTCGCCTTCCCGTCGCCGTTTTCCTCGTTCCCATTCCCCACTTACTACGAATTCGATGAGAGGAAGTAACACCTGAAACCACGCGCAGCTTCTCGAAGCCCAGCCGATAGACGCCCGACCGCAGACTCATAATGATTAAGCGAAAGAAACGTCCTCCAGATGTCTTCGCGTGTGGAAACGTGCGCATCTCACTTCTCCGGGTAACAGCACAGTGAAGGTCTTTAGAGGGCCAACCATTTAACAAGTGTGTGTGTGTGTGTGTGTGTGTTATATTTGTAGAGTGCACAACACTTGACCAGAACACACTCATCTCACATCCTCCTCTCTTTGTTCCTGTTGACTATGGAGCCACGCATGACCTCTTCTTCCCCCCACCCCCACCCCCACCCCCACCCGCCCAGGGCACTCCGGCAGTCACACGGTGAGATTCCTCTCCGAAAGCACTCCTCCGCCACTGCCCAAAAAGAGACTGTCCCGCGCTCTGTCCCTGCCGGGGGGCGCTCTGTGCCAGCAGTGCTCGTACCATTCGCACCACAAGAACCGCGAGAACCCCCCTTCCGCGATGTCCCCTGCCAAAGGGGAGACGGAGACCGCGAAGTCCGAGCTCTCCCTCGAGTCGCGCCTCACGCTCCTCGGCTTCGACACTCCAGACTCGCGGCTCCCGGGCTTCTTCAAGAACTTCCGGAACCAAGCGGAAGTCTCTCTCGACATTCAGCGGCGCCACCTGCTGTTTCTCAGGAGCATGGCGCAGAAGCTGGAGGGGTTCCTCTTCGAAGAGCGGTCCGAGAGAGGGGCCGGGTCCCTTCGGCCTTCGGACTTCGTGCTGCACGAGGGCGGCGAGCCCCGACAGATAGGACGCTCCGTTTTCTACACCGCGTTTTGTCCGAAATATCCAGGACGCAGGTTCGCGGCAAAGGTAAGCAAGTGGCCTCCACCAGGGATTACCGTAATCCCCGGTCAGAACACAAGATTATTGATGCACTGCATCATTATTTTCTACCCAGGCCATCAGTGCAGACCAGAGCATGACCACTCACCCCTATTTGTAAAATCACACTAAAAGTGCAATGTGTGGATCGTGGCATGGGGGCGCAGCGAGTAGCGCTGCTGTCTCACAGCACCTGGGTGGGGCGGGAGGACGTGGTTTCGATCCCCAGTCTGTGTGGAGTTTGCATGTTCTCCCCGTGTCCGTGTGGGTTTCCTCCAGGTGCTCTGGTTTCCTCTCACAGTCCAAAGACATGCTGTTCAGGTTCACCCATAGTGTGTGAGTGACGGAGAAAGTGTGTGTGTGTTCCCTTGATGTATGGATGAGCGACCCATTGTAAGTAGTGTATCTAGCAGTGTAAGTCTTCGGGTGCTCTGGTTTCCTCCCACACTCCAAAGATATGCTGTTCAGGTTCACACAGAGAGAGAGTGTTCCACAGATGTGTGGATGAGTGACCCAGTGTAAATAGTGTATCTAGCAGTGTAAGTCACCACGGTGAATAAGGTATGTGGGCTGATAACACTACATAGAGTTCGTCGGAAGTCGCTTTGGAGAAAAGCGTCTGCTAAATAAATGTAAATGTTTTTGTATGAGACAGACAAGCAAGAAAGCAAATTCCCATCAGCTGCCCCAAGCCACGCATCTCAAGCGCTCCCTTATAAGGCCACTGATGGTTCCTGTCTATGAACTCTTGTGATACCCACTTCCTCTGTTGCCAGCAGGTGTTGAGAAACTTAACTGACTGCCTGCGGTGTGCGCAACAGTATTAAACGAGTCGAGAAGTTCCCGATACTGGCGAACGTCGCGCGCGTTTGATAATCGCGCACAAACACAAACCAGTTCCTGCGTGTGTCCAGCCGTGCAAAAAAATAATTTCGTGCCATTCGCAACCCTGCGGGTTTAATGATTTCCAACCGAAGTCAGCAGGTTAAAGGGGAAGTAGTGTTAGTTACTGCGTGTCAGGGCAGGGCAGGTGTCTGAGTCAAGGGTACAACAGCAGGAGTGGGATTCAGACCCGCGTCCTCAGGCTGCAGAGCGATGGCGTTAACCACAGTGTTATCTGCTGCTGTATTGCATTTCCTGCACAGGTTCTCGAGTCTAACGGCGGGACTGCTGATCCTGCCCATCCAGACTGTCTGCCGCCTCACGTCAACATTCAGCAAGTTATCGCTTATTTCCCACAATGCCCACAAGAGCAGAGAACGCAGCGGCTGCAATCTGAGAGAGAGGGAAGAGAGGAGAACGTCGCGGAAGACGTCGCCCCTGCAGGTGACGCGTCGCCCAGTCCGCGCTGCCCACCCTTACCGTGGGAGGGCACCACAGAGCCACACGGGAACGCTCCGGATCGTGCCGGCGGCGGGTCGCCCACCGTCCTCTCGCTCATGTCCAAGGGCCACGGGATGGTCATTGTGAGAGAGATGCCCTGGGGGACACTGGAGGATTTTGTGAGAGAGGGGACCATCCTGCACCGCTCTGAGCCCGAGGTGTACGAGAGGCAGCTGGGACTGCTGCTCCTGCAGGTCACGCAGGGGCTGCAGCACCTGCGCAAACACACAGCCGCCCGCGCAGACCTCCGGCCGGACAGCGTCGTGCTGGTGTGGCCGGACAAAGACACCCGGGAAAAAAGTGATGGACGGAAGGACGGAAGAGCAGAGCAAGCGGAAGCGCGAGGACAGAACGCAGGAGAGGAGAAAGAGCGGGAGGAAGCGGGAGAGCGAACGGCAGACATACAGGCTCTGTGGAGGAAACGGGGTACGCCGCGCGCCATACTCGCCGAGTTCCAGTGCGTGTTCGAAGCCGGAAGGCCCAGCGCATCAGAGGAGCTCCAGCTGTCGAGCCTCCTGCGGTACTGTCTGCACGTTTCGGAAAACCCTCTCCTCCAAGATGAGAGAGGGTCCTTCTACTTCCGCGGCCTGCTCCAGCTCGCCACCGCGCTGGTGGAAGGGGAGGCGAGGGTGCCGGACGCACCGGGGGTCCTGCAGCTTCTTCTGTGGGGCCCCAGGATGGAGATCCTCCAGCAGGGACCTTCTCTTCTCCCCAGCTGGCTGTCAGTGAAGCGCTCGCTGCTGATCCTGAAGCTGGCCGAGAGGGGGCTCTCTGTGGACCAGCGCAGCCTGGACTGGGAGGACCATCTTTGCCTGCAGTACCACTGTCTCACGCCCACGGACACCGTGCTGAGAAGCAGCACCATACTGGGCCTGCACGGTATTGCCCACTGATGCAGTCCAACCAACGTCAACAACCGCTTGTCCCGAGCGGGGTCGCGGCAACCCGGAGCCTATCCCGGAAGCACAGGGCGCAAGGCTGGAGGGGAACACCCTGGATGGGACACCCGTCCATCGCAAGCAGGACTCAAAACCGAAGACCCACCACACAGCAAGCACCAGCCAAACCCGCTGCACCACCATTTCCCCTATGCAGTCCCAGCTATTGAAAGCATCTTAAAACATAAAGCCAATACTATTCTTGGATCATATTTTATTTCAACGTCTCTGACGGACTGATTTCTTAAACACTTATATATGGATCTTACAGGAACTTCATTTCCACGGACTCCTTAAGGGGTGCGTATGTGCAAATACTTTAGAACTTGTGAACCCACAGAAGCTGGACTGACTGGAGGATGTAGCAGAGCTCATGATGTCTCCAGAAAGGCCATCCGAGGTCACCCCATGGACTCAAGGCAGCTACTGCAACGCAAGTACGTTGCGCAGCAAAATAGTACTACTGCTTTTGAGGGTGCACTAGTTGTGGCTTCATGTCAGATTTAAATAGCAGCAGATAAATTGCTCATCCATGTGCAAATGGCATTCATTCAATTAAAAGGGGGCGGGGGGGGGCAGGGAAAAAAACTTTGACAAAGTGTCCGTGTACATATGCTAACTGGCCTACTGCACCTGAAAGGGTTGTAGACATTAACTTCCACTAACCACAATACTGAGAAGTTTCCTTTGTGTTAAGAACTTAAAATGAGTATTTACACTTCAGTCAGAAAGGAACAAGTGTGCATGTACATTTGCTGGAAAACATGGATTCACAACATGTCCATTACATCCAGGAGGACAACCTTTGCTGAAAGCACAACTGCTATTCCTTATACATACATAGAAATGCCTCATGGTTAAGATTCACCAAAAAGTGAAATTTTACAACACCCATCCAAGAACGAGTAGCTCGGCAGCTAGGCCGACCTAAGGACAGCATGAGCACCGCAGGATCAGAGCCCACTTCCAAAACCTGAAAATCTTACTTCTAAAAGGAACTTACAAAAACTGCACACACCACAAATCAAGGTGAACTGCTTTACTTTGCAGTTTCAACAGTTAGATTTTATTCCAATGAAATAGAAAAGATCAGCAATTACAAATCATGCACACAAGTAACAAAAACAACCAGGCAATCAATACAAAGCAACCATGACAATACTAATTACATGAATTTAAGTTCAAAGAACTTCATCCAAACATTACATTCTAGAGATGATTAATGGTGGATTGGGAAACGTAAATCAAAACTGGTAATGGAATGAATTTCTAAACCCAGCAATGAGGCTTTTAGCACTTTCTTGTGAATTTATAGTTCACAGACGCTGCAAATTTAAAAGGTGACAAAAAATGCGATAAACACTGCCAGAATACGCGAGTATTAAGATTTTTCTCCCCCAAAAACAGCGAAAAAGGGAATGGTTTGCGTTCCATCAGTTACTCATCAGGAGTCTTTCTCAATCGTGTAAGCCATGAAGGAAGCGTCAGGTCGGTGGGGGACAAGGGTGTGACCCGGTCTCACAATCTCAAAGCCCAAGAAGCTGAACGTACGCAGCAGTGATGCTGTTGAAAGAAAAAATGAGAACGGTGATGCCACAAGACAGAAAAAGGCAACATTCATGAGAAGAGAAACTGATATTGAAGCGAGACACGATATCAAGAAAGAAACGAGTGAGATACACTGCAAAAGAACAAACACCGGAAAAGTCATACCTCTGTCATCACGATTCTTGTGGAAGCAGATGAAGACATGGTCTACCTGCAGGTGTTCTTCCGCAAACTCCAGCAATAGAGCAAAACTGGTGGTAGAAGATTGTGTGCAGAATTTTTTCCACATTAGATAGCAAGAACGTTTAAAACAGGTCAACAAACATGATGTTTTAAGAACGCCTGACAGGAACGAGTTCTTTCAATGGACTTAATCGGACAAACGCTGTTATAGCAGAAGTTTTTTCCCTTATTTTTTACTGGATTAACCATTTGTCCAAAACAAGTACTCTTAAAAAAGTATGCATGCAATACCACCACAAGAGTGACGTTTACTTAAGGTTATTGTAAGGATAGGCAAGCTCACCTATCCTTGCTGCCTTCTGGTAGGGGTCCTAAAGGTATCTCAACATACAGATTGTCTCCCCTCAAAGCAACTCTCCAAGAGCACAACTTGCCCCCTCCACAACGAGGCTGGAAGTGCAAGAAACGCACATGGCCTGCTGAAGGAGAAGGCTCCTCAAGAACCAGCAACCGAGCATCCTGTGAGACAGAAGAGCATTAAGCCAGCATTAAAAATGGCAGCTGCCAGTAGCATGTATAGTACACCACTTCATACATACCAAGACAAGCAAGATAAGTAGCATGGGGTACGTGAAATGATCTTCCCGCATAGCCTAAGTATTCACAAAGGTTAAAACAAGCACAAATGGAATTTGGGAAGAAACGGCGCTGATCACCAACACCAAGAATAAACACGGAGAAGACTCACTGAGTGAAACAGTTTAGCTGAAAGACTGTGATCCCTCTTGTCGTTCCCTCGCCCACCCGG
Organism: Scleropages formosus; assembly: GCF_900964775.1. Taxonomy (NCBI): domain Eukaryota; kingdom Metazoa; phylum Chordata; class Actinopteri; order Osteoglossiformes; family Osteoglossidae; genus Scleropages; species Scleropages formosus. The sequence continues at coordinate 2,817,728 of NC_041814.1, forward strand.
GATCTTCAGCGGTGGGAGAGGGGCATCAGGAGCACCACCGAGGCCCCGGACACGGGTTACTACAGCAGTGGAGGCACCGACGGGGACTGTAGAAGATGACGGAGCAGTTGCAACACATTAGCACAAGTGATGCTGTCTTATAAATTGGCCAAGTCTTCAAAAAGAAAACGTTCAGTGTTTGACAAAACAGAAAGTTGAAAAAAATAAAAACGGTCAAGGCTAAAGTCAGATCCGTCCACCCATGACAACCCCTTGGCCAATGCAGGGTCAAAGGAGATCTGAAGACTATTCTGGAAGCACAGGGTGTGAGGCAGGGTACACCGAGGACAGGAAACCAGTTCATTATTGGGCACTCAATTTTTTGGACAACCAGTAATTTTTACATACCCATTCACCTGAAACAAAGAAAACAGAGTCCACACTGGCTGAGCTGGATTCAAAACCAAAGTCAACACACTTTGCGGAATCAGCACTACTGTACTGCCCGTTACACCCATACATTCGCCAAAAAAAAAAAAATAAAAAATAAATCACAAATTCTGTCTGCCAGACTATTTCACAGAGATCATAAATTTGTAACATATAGATCCTAAAAAGGAAGTTTAATGTTTTCACTTTGAAACCAGTATACAAGCTCAATGTTTAAAACACTTAAGCAAATCCATACCATGCACATGTAAGAGCTTGTAAAAATAATTGTGGGAAGCTAAAGTACAGTGATCCTACTGCCAAATCTTGTTTCACAATAAAAAAAACATGTGATTGAATCATAATACTACAACGAAAGGAATAAGATAACAGAATGTGACCTGTTCCTGCAATAAACCAACTTTGCATGACATGAACCTTTATTTTAGTTACAAAGGCCAGAATAAAAACAGTATAGATTTTTTTTTTTAAAAAAAGCTTTATTTTCTGAAACAACTGTAAAAAGTAATATACTCTAGTGAACATGGAAATATGCTTGAGACAAATACAAACTAAGTGCTGTACCTTTGTGACTAACCTCTTTAGGTGACCCAGACAACCGATGACTAATCCATAAACACGCCTTGCACGCTTGAGTGAAGGGTGCCTTTAGTCATTGCTACCTTGGAAAGGTGCCAAAATATGTAAACAGAACTAACAAGTTATACCAAAACCAGTGCAAACTGTGAAGACATTAAAAAAAAAAAAAAAAAAAAAAAACTACGCTAAAAACTAAACAATTAAAATGAAATGTTAAACTATCATTTCACATTTTGTTCAGCACAGACCTCATCTCAACAGTTTGAGTGACCGTATTTCCTGAAAAAATACCGTGATATTACAATTTGTGTGCGTCAGCACACTGGCCAATAAAATTCATTCTGATTTCCTGTAAATCTTCTCCCTATTTATCTTTCTACATGTTACAATGACCCATATGGATTGTGCAAATAAGCCAAACTGGGTCGGGTGCCCTCTGCCATTAGGCCTTGTCCCAGATTCTCTTAAGCTGGTTGAAGTTAAACCCTTGATCAGGAAGCCAAATTTAGATTTCAATGTACTTAACCAGAGAAAGGAGGACCGAGAAACTCCCCAAGTGAGAGGATTGGATTACCACTATTTTTATGGAAAAATGTCAATGTTTTCAGACAAAAGTCATCTAAAATTCATTGCAATACCAAAATATTTGTTTAAAATATATTTCTAGCTTAATTTTTGTTTTCATACATTCATCCATTATTTTTTATACATTATAACCACTGCAGGATCATGGTGGTTAGAAACTTAAGTCTGGTTTTCATTGTTGACAGCAACAAAACTATGTACAGACATGCTTCACTTAATGACAGGTATATGTTCTGAGAAATGCATCATTGGGCAATTTCGTCATTGTGCGAATATCACAGAGTGTACATATACACATCTAGATGGTACAGCCTCGATCATAGACCGTACATACACACACCTAGATGGTATAGCCTCGATGCAGTCAAGAGACGCGGTAAACACGAGATTTACAACGCTGCTGCTGGCATAACGCAGTATACTGTTTTACAGTAAATTTGTCTTAAAAGTAGAAAGAGTACACTGTAAAATAACGATTAAAAAGTAAAGTATAGTAAATACATAAACCAGTAGCATAGGTGTTTCTTATTATCAAGTACATAACTGTATGTGCTATACTTTTATACGACTGACAGCGCAGTAAGGTCATTTACAGCAGCACCACCATGAACATGTAACATGTTGCACTATGACATCGCTAGTCAATGAGAATTTTTCAGCTCCATTGTAAGCTTACGGGACCACTGTCGTCCATGGGGTCAGTTGTTAAGAGGCACATTACTGTACATCAAAAGTGATAACTGTCAGTAGTTTCATACTAATTATTTTAAACCTTAGTGCTCCCATAAATATTGATCTCAGATTTATCCTACATAAATTGGGTTCCTGCAGTGGTTTCTTTAGACTTATGCTGAAGTGATTTGCCTCTCATCTTGATCATTTTGAAAAAGTACAGATACCTGTCCTACCGGTATGCATAGTTAAATGGGTTTCACAAAGTTTAACACGCAAAGTTAACACTCAAGAGGAATAAAATAAAAGAACCTCTGTGCTGGTAACATTTATCATGGGGTCAAGTAGCACAGTACAGCTGCTACAGCAAAGCTGTGAAAATAAAGTTTTCATCTCTAAAGACACAAAAAAAAAAAAGAGTTATTACACACAGGAAAAGAAATTACAAGGTAATAAAAAGGGTTTAAACTTAATCTTTAAAAAACCTAACTTGGCAACTAGGCAAATGTTGACCGCAACCTGCCTTATGACATTCGTGCAAATTTTCTATCAAAGACAGGTTACACACAGCTCAGGAAAATCGTGAAATTAAGGTGCTTTCTATATGTTCAAAATTGAGAATTCACCTGTCCACAGCAAACTAAAATTTTCTTATTTATGCATTATTCTCATTACACTGCATGTGCATTACAGTCAATTCAAAGTGACGCAACAAGAGTGAGAAAGTATGATCATATGAAATCCATGTTAAGGTGCCAGTAAAGTTTAAGGCAACATTTCCTTTACTTACGTCCTGGAACCGTTTAGCACCTACGCACTCATCACAACTCATTAGTATGCATGTATAAGCTGGAAGACTCTTCAATTACATTTCACGTACAATTACTTTCTTTCAACTAAACAAACAACTGCTGGCAGCAAAGCCTTCAATTACAGGGTACCTGAAATATGTGGAACAGGCTGCTGCTAGTGAACTCCCGGGATGTCTATTCAATCAGTGCATTCAAACAGAGACTGAAGGCCCATTAATTCTCTGCTCGTAAAAAAAAAAAAAATTTAAATTTCCTCATATTTGTGCAATGTTGGCATGCCTCGAAACTGTGGGCAACCGGCTCACCTCAAAGTCCGCAGGATTCTCCCCTCTTCAGTTAGCTTTAAGAGCTTGTTCCCCCTCCTCTCATCATCTATCCTCCGGCAAATGTTTTTAAATGTCCATTGTTATTACAAATGCTGCTTCTTCCAAATAATATTGTATAGTTTGCACTGGGAATGCAACTTGCGCCATGCTAAGTGAATTCAACAAATTTTTAGTGCTTCTGCGGAGTTGCGTTTGATCCATTTCATCTTAAGAAAAATCATGAACTCCACACCCCTGGTACTGATGTCAATGACAGCAGAAATCCTTAGGGGGGGAAAAGAAAAAAAAAAAAAAAAAAACACGATTCCACAGCAATGATGTGTGTGACACAATGGTGCGAAGCCCAAGAACTTCCCACACCACAGCCTGGCTCTATAACCCTGTTTTTCTGCATTCAATCTTGGAAGATCAGAGTGGCACAATGTGCACTGAGCACCCTCCCGTTTATTCAGTAAAAACTTAACACAGGGTATGTTGAATATAAACTTGCATAGCTTCTGTACTTTTTTAAAAAAAAAAAAATATTGGGGGGGGGGCACAGAAACAGACTTTGCACTTTTCACTCCCGGGAAACGCTGTGTGTATACGTGATTGTGAACATGTACAGTCCACATACTTCGAAGAGGTGGGGATGGCGGCTTATGGCTTTTATGATGAAATGTGAGTTAGCTTATGCTGACACAGCAAAGTTTCATTCCCCCAGCTGACATGGGCTGAAGATTTCCTGAACACACACACACACACACACACACACACACAGGTGCCATGATCCATCTCCCACAGTCATTATTAAGCAGCACCTTACATTTACTCATTTAGCAGACACCTTTCCCCCGGGCCAAAAGCAACTTCCAATGAACTCTATGTAGTGTTATCAGCCCACAGAGCTTATTCACTGCAGTGATTTACACTGGGTCGCTCATCCATACATCAATACAGCTGGAGCTCGAACCTACGACGGCTTAGATCCAAGGTAGCAGCTCCACCACTAGGCTACCAGCTGTCCAAGAGAGCAGGAATAGATATTCAACGTTAGCCACTTCAAGAGCACATATTCGTTCGTTGCTTTATTCGACTAGACGATCAAGAAATTACAGGGTGTCGGTTCGCCTGCGGATCACAAATGCAAAGTCGCCCCATTTCCCCGCGTGGTAAAACGGTCGCTTTCGACATCGGCTCCGACTCGTGACAGTCACGTGAAAGGGGCGCACGAGGCCGTAGCGAAGACGTCGCAAAACGGATGGGGGGGGGGAGAGACGACCAATCCCCGCCCCCTCCCAAACAGCACATTTCTTGGAAGCGACTGTTCGCGAATCATTTAGGCGACAACTCGCTTTCACCGTCACATTTGAAGCACATTTTGACCCTTTTCCCCTCAACGAAGGTCTAACTGTGAGCAGCCAGGACGGGAGTGTGTAAAAACGCCGCGCCATTGGTGCCCGAGCCACGGGAACAGCGCGCGAGGCCCCGCAGGGCAAAACTTCCAGAAATTTCCACGCGACGCCGACCGAACACAGCACCTGCCGCCGACGCTCTGTAACACGGAGGAATTAAGGCGACACCGAGGACACGGGACTCGAGCGCAGAGGCGTGTCGGGCGGTGTTAACACCCCCGGGCCCGTCTCATTGTGCAAACGGCCCTTGTTGTTTACAAACCGAGTCTGAAGCGTCAGCGAGTGGAAAATTACCGCAGCGCACAGCGGCGAATTACCAGCCACACCGCGCCCAACTGAACTAGTCTAGCGTCTAGCCGGCGTAACTATAATATAATATAAAAACCGTTTCGCTGCCTGGTTACTTTTATTCATCATCATGTCAGCTCGGCCACAATAGTTTTCTGTTAACATTCCTAATAACTCACGTCAGCTGAGTTAGGGAACGGGAATAATAATTCGGCCCGGTGCGGGTAGTTCAGCAATCCAGCGTCCCGCGCGAGGACCCGTTATGTAAAGGTCGACATGATGTCCAGTTTCGCCTCCCCGGGACGACGTCGATAGACGCTGGAAATAATCCAGTCATCGAGATTCCTCACCGAACCCGCATTGATCGTGACGTGACCCCCCCCCGACGTCTCACTGACTCACCTTTCACTTTGGGGAATTTCGCTAATGCCCCTGTTCAGTCCGAGAGCCGGCATTTTCGCTATATTGCTTTCCTTTTCTCTCACAAAACAGTGACTATTTAGTATCGTCTGTAGGTGGGATTTAACCATCCGGCCACCGTGACCCAACGACGTCGTCCACAGCTCCTTTTCCTCTGAAGGAATGGTGGCCGAGCGGCGCTGAGACGTTCCTATTTATACGAGGGGAGGGGCTTGCCTTGTTGTGGGCGGGGTTTCCTGGACAAACAACAATCAACACCTCACAATAGCGGGCGGTGCGCTTTGATGTACAGTACTGCAGAAACTGTTTAATGTAATTGTGATGACGTTTGACATTTAATACCGTTGTAAGATGTGTCTTGAGTTTAAGTATTTTTTTATGACAATAGTGATGACCGTTTCATTGATTTTAAGTGTTTTTTTTTTTTTTTCCCCAGAAGCGCATTGATTGATCATGTTATTTTATTGAAGTTTTTCTGATTAACTGTGTTAAAATTTCGTCGTTGTCTTTTAATATCTGCCCTGTCTTAAATTTGTTATGTAATTCGTGTGGGGTGTTTATTTAGGTAAGGTGTATGGTAACACCCTGGGAACAGGCCAGGGGACCACCACTCTTGAGCGGTGAATGTTACCGGGTAAGTTCCTTTTAATTATTTATTATGTATGGGTTTTAAGCCTTGGGGTATGTTTTTAGTGTTTTAAAAGTTTTTCCATGCGGTATTTATAGCTGGTCTTATTGATTTTTTTTTTCTTGTTTTATTTTAAATTTTCTTATTGGCATGGCAATTTTTTAGGATTCATTTATTCATTGAATAAAGATTTTAATTACCTAAAATGATGAATGGAGAAATTTATTCCTGTCTGGTTGGACAGTGTGTTGAACCAGACACCCTTGGTGGGCTGGTGATCCATTCTGATCTGATTTTTTTACAAAAAAAAAAAAAAAAACAGCACTGGTGCTCCCCAAGGATGTGTGCTCTCCCCACTGCTCTTCTCCCGCTACACCAGCGACTGCACTTCAAGGAATCCCTCTGTCAAGCTCCTCAAATATGTAGACGACACAGCCCTAATAGGACTCATAAGAAATGATGAGTCTCCATATAGGCGGGAGGTGGAACAGCTGATCCTCTGGTGCAGTCAGAACAATCTGGAGCTAAATACACTGAAAACGGTGGAGATGGGTGGATTTTAGGAGGAACATCCCCAATACTGCCCTCCTCTTCATTTTTAACAGTGCGGTATCAGTGGTGGACGTCTTTAGGTCCCGAGAAATTGTAGATCGCATGAACTTCAAGTGGAACACCAACACAGTGTCCATCACGAAAAAGGCCCACCAGAGGATGCACTTCTCTGTACTCAGCTCCTCCATCACAATCTGGTTTGGATCAGCAACCAAACAAGAAAAGAACAGGCTGCAATGTAGTCAGGTCTGCAGAAAAGGGCATTGGTTCCAGACTGCCCTGCCTCCAGGACTTGTACTCCTCCAGAATCAGGAGATGGGCAGGGAAAAATCATGACAGACCCTTCTTACCCGGGCCCCAGCTTTTTTGACCTTCTCCCATCCAGCAGGCGTTACAGATCACTGTGCACCAAAACAGTTGCTTTCCCCACAATGTTATGTCTATGAACAGCTCATTGTATGTTACTCTGTGCAATATTTATTCCATCCCTCGTTATTTTCCACCACGGTCAATGCATCTTTGCACTTGTCTGTATGTATGTTTGTCTACACTGTGAACCACTGGGAACCAAAGCCAAATTCCTTTTATGTGCATGCATACTTGGCCAAATAAATCAGATTCTGATTTAATGGAGCAATTAGGGTAAGTACCTTGCTCAAGCGTACTGCAGGTGGGATTTGAAGCTGTGACCTTGGAGTCCAAAGGCAGCAGCTCTAGTACAATACCATTATCCTAAGTCTTCATTTGTATGGAATAAAGGTTTTGATTAACATCTCAGTTCTTAATCAAACAAACAGATGGAACTCCACTCGTGCTAAAGTTGCAGTGTCTCACAAAATTTCACCATCTTAAGCAAACTTGCTGTTCAAAGCCGTCACTCAGGAAATGTATTCCAAAAACAAGCTGTCGTTTTTTGCCGTTAAATCTCTGTGCCACTTTGTGGTGGTTAGAAGTTGTATTCCTTTATTGCTCTTTGCCTCAAAATGTGAGTTGTGAAATTGAAAAATCAAATATTCTAGCAATAATTAACCCTCTCCCCCAAGACCAATACCACAGTAAAACACATACGGAACAAAAAAGAGGTAAGGCCATAGTATAAGAGCTTGTTTAGAAGGCTGTTGCTCGGCTGATGTGTAGGTCGAATGCCAGCAGCAGTGTCAAGCAGTCTCTATATCTTAGCAGGGAAGGTTTTTTTCCACTTGCAGTTGTGCTTGCCTGTCAGCCAGCAAGACGTGCGGAAGAGGAGAGGCGAGGCACCCGGATCCCTTTACGCACCTCCATAGCTGAACTCTCTCTGTGGGACTGCACAGCTGAGCCCCGGTAAGTTCTGTTCTTCAATAAGTTCGAACCCAAACCATGTATATTATTGGTTCTCCATGCGCTACAAGACTGTTGTTTTATTAGCCTCTCTTACTGAATCCGCCCCATGTCTATTTTAGGAGGTGTTACAATATTAGTGTGGGCACTGCACTTTTCAGCCACAACCATTCTGTACGAATCGCAGTAGATCTAAAGAATGATCAGTGCTACAAAATGATACATACTGTAGGTGAAATGAACGTTCAAAGAATACAACTGGGGATCGGCACATTTTTATTATTTTTGCCACATATGTATGAACGTTAATCTCATTCCCAGTTTCTTATGTATTGTTCCAGTAGTTGCACTGTGACAAGTACTGAATGCTCAGGAATGGGACAAATAATAGTGGTTTGAGTAGAAAATGCTAATAGTTATGTTGAACTTGGTGTAGTACTGCTGGTAATATTGCCATTGTTTACTGATCATTCTTTTCTATCTGACTTTAGTTCTAAAAATAAATCAACAAATGTGTAATTAAATATAGCTATAATATGCAGAGGGGCGGTTGCCTTTGGCTCCGAAGGTTGCCGGTTCGATCCCTGCCTTTGGCTGTAGTGCCCTTGAGCAAGGTGCTCGCCCTGCAGTTGCTCCAGTACCTCTGCCTGGGTTACTAGTTGTGGCACTGCAATGGACTGGCATCCCGTCCAGGGTGTGCCTCCCTCCCGCTCCTTCAGCTTTGTGCCCAATGTCTCCGGAATAGGCTCCGGCTTGCCGCGACCCCACTCGGGACAAGCGGTTGTTGAAATTGGTTGGTTGGAATGATATACATATAGAGCATTACTTGTTTACCTGTTAAACAAAACAGTCTGCCCCTCATTGAACCGCCACCTTACCGTGGTGGAGGGGTTTGAGTGCCTGAATGATTTCAGGAGCTATGTTGCCTGGGGCTATATGCCCCTGGTAGGGTCTCCCATGGCAAACAGGTCCTGGATGACAGACGAGACAAAGTGCGGTTCAAAAGCCCCTTATGATGACAATTAAACCAAGGCTTTCGTTTACCCCGCTCGGTATGGGGCCACCGGGGCCCCACCCTAGAGCCAGGCCTGGGGGGGGCTCGCATGCGAGCGCCTGGTGACAAGGTCTATGCCCACGGGGCCTGGCCGGGCTCAGCCCGAAGCCACGACGTGGAGCCGCTCTTCGGTGGGCTCACCACCTGCCGGAGAGACCGTAAGGGGCCGGTGCGCTGTGATTTGGGCGGTGGTCGGGGCCGAGTGCCTGGCCGATCCAAACCTCGGGCGCCAACTCTGGTTTTTGGGACTTGGAATGTCACCTCACTGGCGGGGAAGGAGCCTGAGCTGGTGCAGGAGGTTGAAAGATACCATCTAGATATAGTCAGGCTTACTTCCACTCACAGCTTGGGTTCTGGAACCACTCTTCTCGACTAGGGGTATACTCTCCACTATTCTGGCGTTGCCCAGGGTGAGAGACAGCGGGCCGGTGTGGGCTTGTTAATAGCCCCCCAGTTCAGCCGCCATGTGTTGGAGTCTATCCCGGTGAATGAGAGGGTCATCTCCCTGCGCCTTCGGGTCAGGGAACGGTCTCTCACTGTCGTTTGTGCTTATGTGCCTAGCGGCAGTGTAGAGTACCCGGCCTTTTTGGAGTCCCTGGGGGGCGTGCTGGAAAGCACTCCCACTGGGGACTCTGTCGTTCTACTGGGTGACTTTAATGCTCACGTGGGCAGCGACACTGACACCTGGAGGGGCGTGATTGGGAGGAACGGCCTCCTTAATCTGAACCCGAGTGGTGAGTTGTTATTGGATTTCTGTGCTAGTCACGGTTTGTCCATAACAAACACCATGTTCATGCATAAGGGTGTCCATCAGTGCACTTAGCACCAGGACACCCTAGGTCGGAGGTCGATGATCGACTTTGTAGTCGTTTCTTCTGATCTTCGGCCATATGTCTTGGACACTCGGGTGAAGAGAGGGGCTGAGCTGTCAACTGATCACCACCAGGTCCCGAGGGAGACTGGGGACATTGAGTCCGAATGGACTATGTTCCACACCTCCATTGTTGGGGCGGCGGTTCAGAGCTGCGGCCATAAAGTCTCCGGCGCCTGTCGCGGCGGCAATCCCCGAACACGGTGGTGGACACCGGAAGTAAGGGATGCCATCAAGCTGAAGAAGGAGTTCTATCGGGCCTGGCTGGCTCATGGGACTCCTGAAGCAGCTGACGGGTACTGGCGGGCCAGACGGAACACGGCTCTGGCAGTCGCCGGGGCAAAAACTCGGGCCTGGGAGGAGTTCAGTGAGGCCATGGAGGAAGACTTTTGGTTGGCCTCAAAGAGATTCTGGCAAACCGTCCGGCGACTCAGAAGGGGGAAGCGGTGTTCTGCCAACACTGTTTACAGTGGAAGTGGTGCGCTGCTGACCTCAACTGAGGATGTCCTCGGGCAGTGGAAGGAGTACTTTGAGGATCTCCTCAATCCCTCCGACACGCCTTCCGTAGAGAAAGCTGAGGCTGGGGACTTGGAGGGGGACTCGTCCATTACCCTGGCCAAAGTTGCTGAGGTAGTCAAAAAACTCCTCGGTGGCAAGGCTCCGGGGGTGGATGAGATTCGCCCCGAGTTTCCCAAGTCTCTGGATGTTGTGGGGCTGTCTTGGCTGACACGCTCCTGCAGCATTGCGTGGAGTTCGGGAACGGTGCCTCTGGACTGGCAAACCGGGGTGATGGTCCCTCTTTTTAAGAAGGGGGACCGGAGATTGTGTTCCAACTGTAGGGGGATCACACTCCTTAGCCTCCCTGGGAAAGTTTATGCCGGGGTACTGGAGAGGAGAATCTGACCGATAGTCGAACCTTGGATTCAGGAGGAGCAGTGCGGTTTTCGCCCTGGCCGTGGAACACTGGACCAGCTCTATACCCTCACTAGGATGTTGGAGGGTTCATGGGAGTTTGCCCAACCAGTCCATATGTGTTTTGTGGACCTGGAGAAGGCATTCGACCGTGTCCCTCGTGGCATCCTGTGGGAGGTACTTCGGGATTATGGGGTTCAGGGCTTGCTGCTACAGGCTGTTCGTTCCCTGTATGACCGAAGCAGGAGCTTGGTTCGCATTGCCGGCAGTAAGTCAGACCTGTTCCCAGTGCATGCTGGACTCTGCCAGGGCTGTCCTTTGTCACTGATTCTGTTCATTATCTTCATGGACAGAATTTCTAGGCGCAGCCAGGGAACGGAGGGTGTCTGTTTTGGTGGCCGCAGGATCTCGTCTCTGCTTTTTGCGGACGATGTGATCCTGTTGGCTTCATCGAATCAAGACTTACAACGTGCACTGGAGAGGTTTGCAGCCGAGTGCGAAGCGGCGGGGGATGAGAATCAGCACCTCCAAATCCGAGGATATGGTTCTCAGTTGGAAAAAGGTGGACTGCGCCCTCCGGGTTAGGGGGGGAGTTGCTCCCTCAAGTGGAGGAGTTTAAGTATCTCGGGGTCTTGTTCACAAGTGAGGGAAAAATGGAGCGGCAGGTTGACAGACGGATCGGTGCGGCGTCCGCAGTAATGCTGTTGTTGTACCGATCTGTTGTGGTGAAGAAGGAGCTGAGTCGTAAGGCGAAGCTCTCAATTTACCGGTCGATCTACGTTCCTACCCTCACCTATGGTCATGAACTCTGGATCATGACCGAAAGAATGAGATCGCGGATACAAGCGGCAGAAATGAGTTTCCTCCGCAGGGTGGCTGGGCGCACCCTTAGGGATAGGGAGAGGAGCTCAGTCACCCGGGAGGAGCTCAGAGTAGAGCCGCTGCTCCTCCGCATCGAGAGGAGCCAGTTGAGGTGGCTCGGGCATCTGTTCCGGATGCCTCCTGGACGCCTCCCTGGTGAGGTGTTCTGGGCATGTCCGACTGGGAGGAGGCCTCGGGGCAGACCCAGGACACGTTGGAGAGACTACGTCTCCCAGCTGGCCTAGGAACGCCTTGGGGTTTCCCCAGAGGAACTGGAGGAGGTATGCGGGGAGAAGCAAGTCTGGAGGACCCTGCTTGGACTGCTGCCCCCGTGACCCGGCCCCGGATAAGTGGAGGAAGAAGATGATGATGATGATGATGACAAAACAGTCTGTAATTAATAAAGTTAGACAGCACAAACTGAAAGAAAAACAACTAACAGTTAACTATACATGTGTTCCTTTATAGATAGGAACTGTGATGGTTGTACAGAATCTAGTTAAGCATAATGTCATGAAGTTAGCAGTAAATACACACACAGAAACTGTTTGCTCCAAGTGGGGTCGTGGCAAACCAGAGTCTAACCCAGCAACACAGGGTGTGAGGCTGGAGGAGGACGGGACACACCCAGGATGGGACGCCAGTCTGTTGCAAGGTACCCAAGCAAGACTCGAACTCTAGACCCACCAGAGAGCAGGACCCAGCCAAACCCACTGTGCCACCGCATCCCCATCTAAATATATACAGTGTTATAAAAAAGTACTGTGTAATACTTTACCATACTTACAGCTGCCTAGCATGTTAATTATCATCATAATTTTCATTCATAACACTACACTGTATCTGGATGTCACAAAGGGTATTTAAGGTACTGGTTTAGCAGGTAGTGCTGAGCAATCCAAAGATATACAATAGATTCAAATCCCACCTCCCGCTGCAGTATCCTTGAGAGATTTATTTACCATGAACTGAGACATTATTATACAAATTAAATAAATAAATTAATTAAATAATATATAAATATGTAAATAGCTGTTAGAAGCTTGGTACATGAATACTGTAAGCTGCATTAGACAAAGGCATCAGCTAAATGAAAAATAATTCAGTGGCTTTTATTTCAGATTAATCAAATGATATTGGTGTATGGCAGTCATATTAGGTAAACTCAGTTTAGCTGTGAAGTTGAACATTTTCTACAATATTAACACCAGCTGTTGCAACAGACAGAAGTATGTGGATGGTACAAAACTATTATAATAAAAATGGGGCACTACCTGTCTGTCAGTTACATAAAATCAAATTTACATTAATTTTTACAGTGGTAATTTTTTGACAGTTAAGCAAACCTCATGTATACATTTTGATAACCACCAAATGTGATGTTTTTACAAAAATGATACCAGGGATTGTATCTTTACATTTATTCATTTAGCTGATGTTTTTCCCCCCAAAGTGACTTACAATGTTAAGGTGTTTATGAATATTTACCCATTTATACAGCTGGGTAGTTTTATAGGGGTAATTCTCAGTTAGGTACCTTGCTCAAGAGTAATACTGCACTTGCTGAGACTTGAACCTGTGCCCTTTGGGGCCAAAGGCAACACCTCTAACCCCTATGCTAGCAACTATCCCCCAATGCTTTACAGCATTCTTTTTAATTACTAATGAATATGTATCAGTATGTGAAAAGCTGTAATTAGCCTGAATAACTTTAGAAGGCAGGGAGCTGAGTACACAGTCCACCCCACCGCTGGACACTGTGAGAAGGCTGGGCCTGGTTATTTAAACCCGCTGAGCAATCATGAGCAACCAAAGCATCGTGTGTTGTAATCACATCCTCTTCCTCTTCTTATTGCCATGTGCACACTAGTACACATTGACATGTACAGTCAATGACATTAGCAGTTGGACTTGTCTTCTTTCCGTTTCCAGTACAAAAGCAGGACACGGGTCTTGAAGAAGTGCACCCAGGCTGGCAAAACCAACCACAACCTGTAGTCGAAGCACCGCACCACCGTTAGTAACAGCTGGAACCCTCTATTCATAGCGGATGTGTAAGGGCCGTCTGGTCCTGGGGGATAAGAAAGAGATTTTACATCAAGTGACAGGCATGCTGTACCGCCTTTTCTTTTGTCCTTTTTTTTTAACTTTATCGCAATACCATAGCACTCCTTTTTCAAGTACTTATCTGCTTGCCATCGTTAAACGTGAAAGAATGTTTAAAATGCTGTTGCAATAAGTTGGCTAGAAGTATAATGAAGAATTTTTGCTCGTCATTTAACTGGTCCTTGTAGCCAAAGTGACTCATTAGGTGGTAGAGTAGTGGTTAGTGCTACTGCCTTGGGATCCAAAGGTTGCAGCTTTGATCTCCAACTGCAGTACTCTCAATCAAGGTACTTACCTTAAATTGCTCCAGTAAAATTACCCAGCTGTAGGAATGGGTAAATAACTGTACCTTAATGTTGTAAGGTGCTTCAGAGAAAAGTGTCAGCTGGACGCTCACCTAAATTACAGGGCATAGTTACTACAGGAGGGCCCATATCTGAACTTTGAGCAGTAACTTTCAGCATGCTAAGCCTTGTGTTTTACTACTATGCTACCTGCTGCATATGATAGGACACAGGTCACAAACATAGTGCATTTCCATAAATATTTAATGCTTTTCATCAGCCGAAAAAACTTATCTGAATAGAAAATCTTTTGAGCAGGCAGTTGAGAAGGAACTGAAAGAGGAACTCTTCTCAAGAAGGAACTGCATGAAAAGTCAGTGTAAACACAGTAAACGCATTAGATTCTTGCCTTGAATACATAGCACAATTATTTCTGCTCTGATTTTTTCCAGGCATGCAGTAGTCAAAGGCAATAAGAAAGGCAAGATGAAACCCAACCCAACCCTGACCATGTTTTAATGAAAGAGTAGAGTAATTCCAGACCTTGTCTTCTAGGCTGCTCTACAGTTCTTTCTTTACACAAGTTGGCTGTACAGAGGTGTTTATGTTGACCTCCTGTTCAATTTGCCACGAGTTTCTGCAACATGGCAACATTTACCAAAGTATCAAATCCGATGGACCCAGAATTTTACAATCTCCACTCTTAAAACAATTAACATACTCAGCAAATACAAGCTAGATATTTAGCAGAATTATTTTAACTGCACTCTATTATTGAAGCTATAAAAACTGTTTTTTTACACCGACAGCCATTGCATGCAACTTGAATTTTCATAGAATGTCATAGATATCGTACACTTGTAGGGCTAAATAAAACACTGCAAACCATGATGACATATTACCCAAGACACAAAACTCTATGGCTCTGATGTATGGTTCTTCTCCACAGGCAATGCCAGGCCCCAAGCAAGTCTCAAAGCAAGTGTCAAAGGAGTCATCCAGAGCCGGTGCTTTTTCCTCCATTCACACCTGTCTCCGTAGCACATCAGTTATGACACCAGTGTTGAACTAAACTGTCCTCCTGCCATACTGTAACCCCCCCCGAACTCGTACACTTCATTGTATTTTAACCCTTAAACAAATCTGTTGACTGGTTTTGGAGCTTGCACCATAACTGTATTCCAGGTGTTCTCTATTCTTCAAAATTTAGAAGACTCAAGAACATGTCATGTATCACTAAGAACAAACATCCTGTCACCACCTTTCACTGCCTGGAAAGAATGCCGTTTTTGCGAAACTTAAGTGCTGATCATTTGGCCCCAACGAGCCTATGTCGGGAACTTATAGCAACTGGAGCATGTTCTCCAAAAAGGAACTAACAAATCAAAGGACTGCAAGACTTTTGCTTGTTAATAATATAGGCAGGCTATTTTCATATGCTTTCACTTCTTTGTTCACAGTGGTCCCAATTCGCCGTGCGCTGTCCATCCAAAGTTTGAGTGAAGCCGAGGACCCGTGGGAGGGGGTCACACTGAACCGCTGTCTGGTAGTGGCAGTCATTGTCTTAGTGATCAGCTCCAGCATTCAATGCCTGAATGGTGAGTAACCTTGTGACCTCTTTACAAATGTGTGTGTGATCTCACAGCAGCAGCCAACAGGTACATTAACATCTTGTCTCAGCACAGCTCAGCTCCCAGAATGATAGAGCTTACAGTATATAATACTGTATGTACAATAATGTTTAAAATACAGCTCACATTGAGTTCATGGAATATTTATTGCCAAATAAATAGTGAGCTTTACTCGGTAGGTGGGTTAGTGGTTAGAGCTGCCACCTTACACTAAAGGATCCCAGTTCAAATCATACCTACTGGTTTAGTACCCCTGATCAAAGTCCTTACCCCACTGTGTAAAAGGCTAAATCTAAGTGTTGGGACAGCTGGTAGCATACTGGTTAGAGCTACTGCTTTTGGATCCAAAGGTCGCAGGTTCAATCTCCACCTCCAGCTGTGGTACCCTTGAGCAAGGCACTTACCCTCAATTGCTCTAGTAAAATTACCCAGCTGTATAAATGGGAAAGTAATTGTAACCTTAACATTGCAAGTTGCTTTGGAGAAAAGCATCAGCTACATGACTAAATGTAAATCGTTGTAAGGAGTTTAACACTGTATGTTGCTTTTTTGAAAGGCGTCACCCAAATAAGTAAATCTGAACATACCAATCCCCAAAAAATGCTTTCGGCTACAGCAGCATAGAAGCAATACGGTTCAAAAAGACCCTGGAATTAAATATGACATTGATACAAGTTTAAACAACTAAATATTGAGAGTCTATAGATCTCGGACATAAAATACACATACATACACACAGGTGGAAGCTGCCTGTCCCAAGTGGGGTCACGGCAACACAGCATTCAAGGCTGGAGGGGGAGGGGACACACCCAGGGAGGGACACCAGTCTGTCACAAGGCACCCCAAGGGGGACTTGAACCCCAAACCTGCCAGAGCGCAGGATCTGGTCAAACCCAGTGCGCCACCGCACCCTCCCCCACATAAAATAATACTCTGTAAATATTTAACAATTAAAAGACTCCAAATTTTTTTGTAATTTTCTGTCATGTAGAACTGAAGTTAAGGTGATTCAAGGATGCATTAATAGGACTGATATGGTATTTAACATTTCCTTAGAACAGTAAGTGTGTCCTGACTCCTTATGTTGATAAACCTTGAAATTCCTGTTTATTTGTACCTAGTGCAAACACACTGGTTTGCTCCATTTTTCACACACTGTACTGTACACTGCCCCATTACACTTGTTTGGTAAATACGATCAGATATTGTGCACTCAGAGACAGAGCTGGGCTTTGTCAATCTGCATATCTAAATTTAGCAGATCTAAACCATTAATTATATCACACACGACACAACATTTTGATCATTCCAACAATTCATGAGTAAGACAAGGACAGAGCTCCCTATGACACATGCACTGGCTCCTTGCTCCTTTATTCCGCAGAAGCTCTGGAGGCTTTTGGGAGGGAGGCTGAGGAATCAGGAGCAGTGGAGGGAGGTGCACTGAGTATAACCCCAGAGGAGGTACACCTGTCTCCTTTTCTGTCTGTACATTTTGAATCACCTTGCAGGAAGTACCGTACCAAAACAGTACATACCAGGATATCACATTACAATTGCCGATATGCAGAAAGTCATGGAAAAGGATTCATGGTGAATCTCATTTCCACGTGCCTTGCAGGAGAGCTCTGTGTGGGAAAGCCTGTTCTGGTGGAGAAGAGCGCAAGAAGATGATGATGATGATGATGATGACGATCAAGACACAGCAGAAAAACCAAGGAGAAAGAAAGCACAGGGGGAGTTTGTGAGGGTCAGGCAGAAGGAAAAACCCTGGAAAGGCATCTTGGTTGAAAAGGAGGATGGGGAAGTTAGGGGAAAACGTGAAAAGGAACGGGGCCGGTGGCAGGAAGAGGAGGAAGGAAGAGTGAGGGGGAAGAAAGACAGAAGGAGAGATGGGTGAAGAAGACTGAGAGGTCCAGGATATATCGGCGAGAGGGAGAACACACACTTTTCATCCTCATCCTTTTGTGTTCATTGGGAAGAAGGATGGTTCAGTCACCGAGGCACCCAGTCTACACCTTTCCATATCTGCAAAAATTACACTGACACACAACATCATTTGGATGTGGCCACTGAAAGCTGGGAAAATATTCTCCCATTAATTTACTTTCATTGAAAGCAACAGAAAGCAATTTTTCCACTATTAAATGTTTCTCCTTAACGTCTTCATTAAACCGATCAAAGAATGCGACTTAATACGGTTCGCTGCTATTTTCTCGGAAATGTTTGCGTTACGCCACGCGTCCCTGGAGGTACTTATTGTCACCGACTACATCTTGGTTCCGTTTTGATACCAAAACATTTAATCAGTTCACAGGGTTCACCTGCAGATATGCTGCTGAAGTAGCATTAGTCCAAGTACATCATCAACAGTCACGGCATTTGCATTCAAGGCTTAGCAAAATTCCAGAGTAATTTATGCAGTTATACAGTATATAAATCACAGCATATGAAATATAAAGTGCTTGTCATCTGTCTTTTTACTTACTACATTAAATTCATTTAGCAGACGCTTCTGTCCGAAGCGATTTCCAACGAACTCTAGGTAGTGTTACTATCAGCCCACACACCTTATTCACAGCAGTGACTTCCACTGCTAGATGCACTACTTACACTGGGTCACTCATCCATACATCAGTGGAACACACACACTCTCTCTGTCACTCA
This sequence comes from Scleropages formosus, assembly GCF_900964775.1. Lineage (NCBI taxonomy): Eukaryota > Metazoa > Chordata > Actinopteri > Osteoglossiformes > Osteoglossidae > Scleropages > Scleropages formosus. The sequence continues at coordinate 2,836,116 of NC_041814.1, forward strand.
CACACTATGGGGGAACCTGGTGTGAGAGGAAACCAGAGCACCCGGAGGAAACCCAGGGGGGGTCAAACCCACATCCTCTCGCACCACCCAGGTGCTGTGAGACAGCAGCACTACTCGCTGTGCCACCGTGCCGCCCCACTAAATCTATAATTATCATATTCAGTCACGACTACATTCAGTACCAATAACAATACTGCTGTAACTGATATTTTCTTAGGTTGGATGAAATACCGAAGGGCAGAGAGCCCCTGCTGAAGACAATTACAAGGAATATTTGTAAAAACGCTCTGCACAGAATTCATTTATCCTTATATAACTCTTCCTAACATCAGATACAGATTTTGGAAACAAATACACCACAAGTTTTTTTTTTTTTCCTTGCATTAAAAAATTTATTATAAATATGAAAAATGCCATCAGAGAACAGCTGACTTACAGAAAAGCCCCTAAAGATGGAAATCTGTGAATGACATCTACAGTTACGGTAAACTTGCGAAGAAATGCATGACTTCGCAAGGGAAAAAAGGTGTTCTGCACACGAGGGCTGAAGCACGCAGGCAGGCGGAAGCAGTCTTTCGCACGGATTACACATTCGGTACATGCGTGAAAAGCACGCGCTGGTGGAAGTCAGCGGCAGCCGCACTCCTTGGCCACCATCTCGGGTTTATACTGTATTTCGGTACCTTCGCTGTTCAGCACGGCCACGCACAGCTCCTCGTACTCCACGGGCACGCAGCAGGGTCCGCGCTCAAGCGGCAGCCCGTTGTTCCGATGGATATTCAGCATCATGGCGTGATTGGTGATCCTCTCCAGCGGCAAGTCGCTGCACGAGCCCTGGCAGTTGTTGATGGCCGCCGTAGACGGGCTCAGCAGGTACTTATCCATGGACACGGTGAGAGGGTGCAGCTGGCACTTGCCCCTGCTTCTCTGGCCCTCTTGACCCCCGCGAGCGGCCCGCTGTCCCCTCTCCGCCTCCCAAGTCCAGAGCACAGTCTGCAGGGCCTTGAGCAGAAGCAGGGCGTGATACTGTCTTTCTCCAGGGTTGCCAGAACCTGCAAAACAGGGGAAGCGCTGTTGCTATGGCAGAGGCCACAACTATCCCGCTCCGGGCCTCAAGGGCCAAGTCCACGTCTCGCGTACTTGTGAGACCTCAGGAAAGAGCTCAAAGAGCGATCACAAAGAAAGCAAACCGAATTGTGGTTTAGGGCTTGTACTGGCGCCTCCATATTTTGCAGACTTGGCCCTACAGGTGTAGTTACGGGTAAAGCAAAGTGCAGTGAGCACAAGAGGACAGTTATTTAGAAAATGTCCCGGCTGAGAACATGAGCTGCGGTCCCACCTTCCCGCAACCATCCCTCTCACCCCCTGGCGGCTGGGCACCCTCCCTCGGCAGCGCGCTCAGTTCCTGCAGCCGGAGGAGCTGCTCCTTCGTGCCGTGTCTTCCTGCCTCTTCTCTGCGCATCCGGCTCATGGTCTCCTCCAGCCGCAGCCTCAGCACCGACAGCAAGTGGGGCTGCAAGGTCAGCCGACCCCGGTGGGCCCAGAGCTCCGAGGCGCTGCGGGGGAAGGAGAATAAGGTGGGAGCCGAGGAGTTGAGCAGGCCCAAGAGGAGGGCCTCGCTGGAGGAGGACCCCAGGCGCATGGAGGGCAGGGACGTCAGGGCACCGAGAGACACCGAGGCGGGCAGAGCAGGGACGGGCTCCAGCTGCGTGTGCGAAAGCGCTTCGCCCAGGAACTTCTGCAACTCGCACAGGAAAAGGAAGGTTTCAGAAGGCGGGGGGGCTGCGGTGTGGCTCAGCTCCAGCGCCGCTCTGCAGGAAAAATTCCCACATGGGTTGTTCCCTTGAGTCAGGTGTCAAACCCAAATTACTGCAGTAAAACAGGGATCGGGGTTGGACGGGCTTGGACAAAAGCACCGGTTAAACACCGAAACAATATTTTTGACTAATACCATACGTAACACGGTATCTTGGGAAACGCTCCTGGGCGGCACTACAGACTCACGCGTGCTTGGGCTCCGGGCCGTCTGAATCGTCAGCCGCCACCCTGTCTGCCAGGAGCAGGAGCAGAGGGCTCGGAGCCTTGTCCTCTGGCTTGTCCCCTTTCAGTAGCCGCTGCACCTCAGCAGCAGACGCCTCGGCTCCTGGAAGCGAACGTCACCGTTAACGTCCGAACGTGGAAACACACGAGCAGAACCTTCCGGCAAGGTGGGAAGGGAAATGTCTTCGCTGCTCACCATTATCCCCCCAGTTTGTCTCCATGGTAATCTGCCATGCCAGGCGATGCCGGGCTCCGCATGGTACTTTTCCCCCGGACAGAACAAGGAACTGGGTTCCCGCTGAAAGGCAAGCCGTCTGGGGAGGGGGGATTCAAATGAGAGGTAAATCCAAACCGTGCAAATGGCACGGTAATAACCTCCACGTTCAGGTGGGAGACAATTCGTAATAAGAAAATACCGACAGAAACGAAGGTGGATAATCTCCCGTAACTGCAACATGTACATATAATAAGTTGCATCGGCGCCGTCTGCAGAGCTGCTCTTGATGCTTAACCTGGTGATGCGGGAGGAGGGAACGACTGCTGAAGGAGATGCTCAGCACTCCCGTCCTGACAGAGCCCTCCAGGAAGAACAGGAGCGTGGGGGTCAGTTCGTGGCGTGCCGAGTGCAGGGGGGGTGGCAGCTGGAAGTGAAGGAGCAGCGTGGTCCTGCGTGTCGCTCCATCCACCTCCCACAGCTCTAAGAGAAAACGAAAAGCGCCAGTGAGTCGCATTCCGTTGAAGGCGATCTGAAACACAGCACGCATATATACAGTAAAAACGTAAAAATACGCAGAGGGAATTTGCTTCATGGCCTGGCTGTGGACACACATCTGAAGACAAAGAGGGCATCTTGTGTAAATTAAACACGGAGGAGGATAACTAAAAGTCAACGAAATACTCGGCGGGGGGGGGGGGGGGGGGGGGTCGGAGACCAAGTTACCTTTAGTGGGGTGTAAAACGTAGAGTGCCGCTTTCTCTGGATCTCCTCCGAAGCTTTCAGTCAGCGCCGAGGGGGTGACGATCCGGCCACCGGTTTTCCCATCTAGATTGGAACAAACGCCGAACCGTGCTCTGTCCTCGGGGCTCAGCTCCAAATCCCTCCCGGAAGCTTCCACCAGTTTGCTCTGCAGCTCCTTCACAACAGCTGCATGCTTTTCCTTGGCTGCGCGGAGCAAGAGCTTCCCTAGGCGGTGCTCAGAGACAGGCGTGGGGACGTCCACTGACTCCAGCGGTGGCAGGTTCCCCTCCAGGGGCTTTGGAGGGCCGTGAGGCAAGTGCTGCTCTTCTCCAAGCTCCCCCTCTTGCCTTCTGCTCTCGATGCCACCTGCAGCTCCCTCTCCTGTCGCATGACAAGAAGAGACGTCTCTTCTTTGACCGTTAAAAACAATACTGTGAAGTTCTAGACACATCTGAGATGTTTGGTCCTGAAGACAGGGCATTTTGTCTTTGCATGACATCTGGGAGGACGTAGGGTTTTGGACAGCCGTGGAAGACTTAAAAAGTAACAAGTGTCACCAACCTGATCGAATCTGGTCTTCCTCTGGATCCCGGTGCGAGAGAGCGACCACCACACAAGGCAGGAGCAACATCACCCCAACCACAGACCCCGGCGACATGTCGTCTTCTCGCTCCGTCGCCCAGTCTGCGAGAAGATCCCGTTTAGCCGGGCTCACTGGGGAAAGTTGAATTTTATAAGGTTCCCCTCCATAAGGGAGGAACAGAACATGTCACCAACACGCCGACGTAGACGATAAGGATGGAAGTAGCAGCCAACCAAACAAAGGATCCCTGTCCAACTGTGCAGCTGCTAAAGCGAGTGAAGAGATGCCAAAGGAGTCCTTCCCACCAGTGCTGTAAATCAGAACAATCACTTATTTACTCTCTCACTGTACTACGGTGCCCTGAGGGCCTCGGTATGAATGACAGTGCCACACGTAGCACTTAAGAAAATATGCACATCAATAATGCATTAAAACACACATTAGATGCAGAGAAGCATAAGATTGATAATAAAGTACATAAGAACGTGTTCTAAATGGTCCCTGCTGATGTAAACATTGAGATATTTTAAGGAAATGACAAAAAGGGTCATTGCGGATCCCAGTCGTCGTCCAAAAAAAAAATCTAAATTCAAAGAAAGCCTCGGTTTACGTGGCGAAAAAAACCGGGCGAAAAGTCAGACAACTCCTGAAACGCCGATTGTCGCACAGCTCGCCTGTTGCGTGACGTCATTTGAGGAAGCTTCGTCGTCACACCGGAATTTTCGAAATCGAGAGACGTCACGATTGACTTCTCTGAAGCTGCTGGCCTCTGAGCCACTGAACCTCACCTGAAGGACCAAGTCAGGTGATGAGGTACCCAAAAATGGTCTTAAACCAAGCGGACACAAAAAGCTGGGAAAAAACCAGTTGGCACAGGACGTCGTGACCTGTTCAAAGGTATAAAGCAGCTTGTGACAATGGGGGGGTGCAGGTAGCACACTGGGCACTTGGAAAACTCAACATCTCTGGTTCAAACCCCAGCTGTGCTGTAGTAACCCATGAGCCTGGTACTTACCCTGTACTTCCACCAAGAAACATCCTGCTGTGTAAATGTGCACAGATGTGCAAGTGGCTTCATATATAAACCTAAGTCTGTAGGTCAGCTTTGACAAGCTGGGGGTCTTCGGAACCTTCCGGTCCAGATGAAGAAAGAGACTAGCCGGGTGACGCCTTGGAAACGGTGGTTGTGTTGGATGAGCCTGCAGAAAGAAGAGCGGAATCTGCCCCGGCGAGAGCTCATCTGGCCAAACCTCCACTTCAGCAGTACAAGATTTCATCCTATTGCGATGTTTGGCATACTGCGTAACAATTGCTGTTATTTTCACATACAAATTACTGCTTTTTGAATATTTAAATCAGCATGTGTTGTCCTTAGACTTTCCAATTATTTATCCATTTGCAATTTGGAGCAAGTACTTCGACCAAGGGTTCGACAGCAGGAGATCAGTTTGGTATTTACTATGCCACGTGTTGCCCCCCATATAGAATGAGCTTGACAGATGTACTACTTTAGAAGCAATTACTTTTAATATAACTCCCTGGCATCTTTGCTGCCATTATTATCGCCTATTCCTTCCCTAGTATCTCCGTCTTGGCTTGCAATGAGATTTATGATGTAGCAATGTTGGAATCCTAATAAATAAATCCATTGAAAAATTTTTTCGCCCCCAAATAGTCTGCACTCTTGTCTGAATCTGAAATCCCACAGCTGCAGTTCAGTTTTGAAAACTCAAGGTTTCTGCTGTTTTGGGTTTGCCAAGCGTCACTGCCAAGAGATAAAGCCAAGGTTCATTCGATGTCTGAAGGGGCAGGTGGGGTGGATTTTTTTAATATGATCACAACGGGGGGGAACCTTTTGAAATGCTTGGAAATGACAGTGATGAAAAATAGCCACAAATTGAAGCAATTTATGTAGCCACACAAGCGCCAGTTTCAAGACACCTGTGTAGTTTTCTTTTAACGCATTAAATATTTCAATCAAAATACATCTGAATATTTTAGTGTAAATATCAAAACAGTTTAACAAGTAAAGACTTGTCATCTGTATTATTGCAAAGCCAAGATGTTTTGCCCTTCTATACAGATTACTGCTTTCTTCAGGGTTTATGCACCCATTTGCTGTTGGCCTAAGAGTGTTCCGAATACTCAAGTACTTTAAGTTATACAAAGAAACCATTTTTTTCATACCACAGTATTTTCAACACAGCCATTCCGTCTTTAGGGCAAAGAAACAACAGGGCAGAGAGTTCCCAAAACATCAGTGTCTATTTTTGGTCAAAGTAGAGAAAATTTGCGCTTGAAAATTTGGAATGTGCTACAACTGTAAACATATTACAGAAATTTTGATAATATGTAGGCAAAATTCTTCACTGTAGTTTGGGGGGGTGCAAAAAAAGAACAGAGTAACAGATTTTTATATGAAACATTTTATTAATTATAACAGAAAGCCCAGAAAATCCAAAGCATTTTTTTTTTTGTCATTTTAATTCTCTCAGCAGAGAAAAAGCACCAAAACAAACCGCATGATACTGCAAGGGAAATCAGGGTACTCTGGAAAGCAGAATTTGCTTTTTTTATTTTTTTTTAAATACATTTCAAATATCACAATGTTTACAAATAGAATTTTCTATGTTATATTCAGTCCAAAATACAACCCCCCCAAATGGGCTATGGGGTGGTTTAGGAATAAAACGCAGCACAGGGGGACCTTGCTTTTTTTATGCTTAAATTAGCAGGCGTTGAGAAGGGTGTGCGTGTGTGTGCGAGCAGGGAAGAAGGAGACAAGGACACCTCTAACTTCATTTAAGTTTGAGAAACAGTAGCTACAGAAAGGTGGCAGATTAACCTGAGGTTTGACAAACTATGGAAAACACGCAAGAAATGCAGAAAGTACTTGTTTGTTCTGAAGCTAAAACAGTAAACATCTACAGGCTTTTGTATATTCAATATGAGCTAACACTTCTGCTGGCGTCTACTCACCCCTCTGGACAATAAAGGTATAAGCTGTCACACCCCAGTGCTACCTCACTGAGCAAAGTAAAAGCTGCGGTGAGCAACAACGGATGTCATTAAGGCAAACGGGCCTTCATCGCAATTAAAGCAGCACCGCCAATTTACATGCGACTCGCAGCCATCCTGGGCCGAGGAAGTAGAACTGATTAACCTGAGAAGCACTGGTTTCACAGTGGATGTCAGTCAACTGAGTCTGCTTCAGCATACAAACAAGGTACAATGTTCTTAACGATGCTGTTTTCAGTCTATCAAAAGACATCTAGTGCTTCCTGAGTAAAATTTGAAGAAAATTTTTTTAAAAACATTTTCTATGTCTCAAAAACAGCCTTTTATCAAAGTGCACTTTGCTTAGAGAAAACTAAGATCATGTGTAATAAAAAAAGGATGTCACTTATTCCCATAAAATCAAAATAGATTAATGGGATCTAAAGTGGTTGTGTGTACCTTCCTTGCAAACTTTTCTTGCAATTAGTTGTAAATACGAGTTTGTTTTCTTCCTTGCGGAACTAAGAACAGTCGATTTTTTTTTCCTCCTTTACTCCCCTTCTGCGGATCACTTTAGCATTTCTTCAGCTACCTGAGGAAATCAAATCCATTTATCCTGCCGTTTCTCCCCTGCTCACACACAATCATCCCAAACAACTTGGGTACATGACAACACAAAGTAAGAAAAGCAAACGTGTAGTTTATTAATAACACTTCCACTCATTTAGCACATAAAGGATGTATTAATTCATAGCTGCATTGTCCTCATTTAAAGTGTAGGAGAGAACCTTACTGTTGAGATATTAAAATTGATCTGGATCTTTAGTCATAAAAACATCAATAACAACTGCATTTATTTCAAACACTATGTTCAAATCATAACTAACAACAAGAACAATTAGAAAAGACCTCAGTGCTGGTAACAAAGGACTAGCGTTTCTGGTCATGTCCTATGTGAACATGTTGCAGTCCTTACTTCACTAGAACAAAGTTGATGCACAATCCTAAATTACAATAAACCCGGTGCCTTTTGAACAGCATTGTGTCGATAAAGCTTAAGGTGAGCTTAATTTCTCCTTGAGGACATAGTTGCAAAGTAAACACACATACGAACATGTATGAAAACAAATTAAATCACACAGTCGGTTCCTGTTAGTGAAGCTGTTCACTGACCCCCTGCCCACGAGAAACCAGCTTCTTGATCCCACATGAATACTAGCACTTCCACCACTACCAGCAAAAACACCGGTTTACAAGAAAAGTGGGGGGGGCGTGTAAGACGAGCCCCGGGACAGGCAGTCAGTGTAAGGTCTTAAAAATCTGAGATTTGGTATAATATGCACCAGAATGTTGCTATTATTTCCATTATTGAAAAAGCACCGTTTCACAATTACAAGGGAAGGCATTGTTTAAAAACATCCACAGACCCATAGTTATCTTTTTAAAGCTAAAAAGCACTCTATGTTCCATGTTTCATTGAAACCACACAATCCCAGACATAATGCATAACACTAAAGTCAAACTACACAGGGAGAGTTGGGGGTGGTGGGGGGGGGGCAGTGTAGTGTGTCAGCAAAGCCGTCGACATGGGCTCGCGTTTACACCGTAGACAGATGTACGTGAATGAGCTGCGGTGGAGAACACGCTCCGTGGCTGGTCCTCGACACACCTCATTTCAAGCCCCCTGTCCACACCAACTCTTTGTGACGGGATATATTCACCGCGTGGCTCAGGATGTCCATATGCTCAGCACCAAATGAAATGCACTTTTTTTATTTTTTTCAATTAAAAAACAAAAAAACAAAAAAAACTTAACTTTCAGCCAATGTATACCTGCCTGCACCTTTAACCACCAGTTCAAGACTAAAGAGCTTTTTGATTCATATGCACTTAACCAGGGTACAAATGTATTGACAAACCATGTCTCGTCATATAGATTCACCAATTGTCCTGACAATAACATGATGTAAATTTTCAGAGTAAAAAGTGTTTATATAAAAAAAACACAGCTAGTGAAAACTTCATGCATTTCAATGACTTTGTGCCAGACTTTGGAGATGGCTTACTGAAACGTGCCGTGTCTATATTTGTACACTAGATATTTAATCATAATAATAATAATAATAAAAAAAAAACTCATACATTTTTAAATAACACAAAGTAAGGACTGCCATGTATGGCATAAAATGTCCCTGTGTACAAGAAGCACCAAGAATCGATAATTGCTGTCGATGTTTTAAACGTTGTTGTAGCAACAGGCACAGTCCAGAGTCATACATATTATAGCACCATTTTATCTTCAGACTGAGCACCACGTACACGCACTAAGACCTACAACATTTCACTAACTTTTCAGGAGAAATTAAATAACCCCAATAACAATATCTTCATCACCATGGAAAAATGACAGGATAAATAGAACAATCTAAATTACAAACAATTATAGTCTATGGAGAGTGGCTCCCATTCACAGTACAATACTTCTCTACAAAAATTACAAAATAATATTCAAGATGAGTGAAAAATTCCCCAGTAGTTTTAATGTTATTTACGCAAGTCCCAGTGTGACAATGTTTTTTTGATGGTGTTTGCTGGTTAAACTGGCTGCAGAGAGTTAGGCTACATTGATAGTGGATTTGAGAACACGGTAACAGATGCCAAGGTTCCTGAACTAAATGTTTTCAGCAAAAATTTTAAACCAGAAAATAATTGCTTTAGACACAAAATGCACAAATCGACATAAATACTTACAATTATATTCATCATTCACACCAGTGAATCCACCAGTTTCATTCACGCTAACAAAATCTTTACAGATATGTAATTTCTGTAATTGAGACTTAAAGGCAGAATCAAATAATCCCAACAAGATTAGTTTACACTTCATATGTATTTACACAAATATAGTGTACAAAAATCAGTGAGTCACATGAGCCGCACCCCTCAAAATGGTGGTCTTCTGAACTTGCAGTAAGATGTTCTATTCAGTGTCATCCGATTATACAAGGCCCATTTGGCAAAAACCTAAAAAGACTAATAAAACTGACACAAAGGTAAATATTAGACCTGTTTTCTTAATCTTTTAAAGCAAAACTACAACAGTGAAGACTTAAAACTGGCAACTGCCCAGAAAGCGACAACAGAAATGATCAAACGGACCAAGTGGACTCTACCAGTGTGGTTAGTGCTCACACTCATCCTACTGGCCTGCAGTGGGCCTGTGGACTAGATGCATCCCACTCACTCACTGCAGTCAGTCTGCGGCTGTGTTTCCACACGTGTGTTTTGGTGTCTGTGTTTGCGCCTGTGTGACAGGGAGAGCTGTGAACAGTCCAGCCAGCAGTAATGGAATGAAGACAACACCCTTAAAAGCAAGTGGCATATTGCAATTATTTTATTATCAGTCCTCTGTAGACAAAGTAAAACACTACAATTAACTCAAACTTATCTTTTTCTTTTTTTTTTTTGAAGGGGGGAGAAAGAAAGAAAGAAAAAACTGCTGACTGCACTGGTTCCACCCCAGTGGTATCTTGTCAAAAACTACCCAAGTATGTGTGTATCCAGTGTCAGATTCAGTACATACGACATTGATCAGAAGACTGCCAGCACTTTCTTCTGCTGTATGAAATAACACAATCATCAGCCTTTTCCCTCTATATTATGTTGGAAGGATGACAAAACACCACTGGTTAAGGATATGATGCCACTGCAGGTGACATACTAAAAGCACATGGACCTGCTGAGTGGGGACAGAGTAACATGCTCATTTTTTTTTTTTAGCATACCTTGAAACAAGAATGAAGTTGTTACGGAGAGAACAACACCAACCCAACCTGTAAATAAAATCGTGTGTTGCTGTCTGGGCTTGAAAGAGTAGGATTGTGGTTTGTTCACTTTTCATGGCAACTGCAGAAGGCATGTTCAGTGCACATCCACAGCGAGAAACCCATCTCGGTGCAGCATTCGCACTCAGCTGACACATACGCCACTACTGACTCTGCAAAGTCTTCCACCACTATGTGTTTTGAGAGGTTTTACAGGAGGTTCATAAATACAGTTGGAAGACAGATTCCCAACTGCAAAATCCTTCACCTGCTTCAAGCTAGTATACAAAGTTACACTCACTGGGCAATTTACACTGTACTATTAAAAATAATTTAATTCCATCTCGAGGGGGGCAGCAGAACAGCCTGGCTAGAGTTTAAACTGAGTCTGCAACACTTAGCATGTCTATTTCATCTGCTGATGTCAGCTTAGCAATCTGACACCAACACTGTCACCTAGGGAAGAAACAGGATGTTTCAGAATTTATCATCCTTTCTTGCGCAAATGTAAACAAAATCAATTGCAAGCTGACTACCAAGTTTTACAAAGAAAAACTCGGTAGTTCAAGGTTGAATTTTGCTCCGCAACCTGAGAAGCTGTAACCTGTCAAGAGAAATGCATCACTGTTTGCTAACTACAGCTTGAACAAACGAGACCCACAAATGTGGACCCAATTCGCATTGATGTTTTGTTAACAATTGTGAACTCTACGTTTACTTGCGTAATATAGTGTCGATTGCGATGCATTTCGACTTCACCTTGTCAATTTGATCCCCTAGTCCCTCCAGGATGAGTCTGACTGCCCCTCTTGTTCACCCATACAGCTACATGTGCATGCAGGCATGCACACGTACCCACATGTGCATGCACGCACACAGACACATGCACACGTACTCCCGCACGCACGCCACGCCTTGACTGCCTGCACTCTGTGCAGGGTTCAGTGCCGTGTTGACAGGTGTTGAGTTTGTGAGCCCCAAGCTGGTCACCTGCCGGCAAGCCCATGAGCACCAGTCAGCGAGGAGAGCCCCTTGGTCCACATCAGTCCATTGCATAGGTTACATTGGGTTGAGGTAGATAGCTTCAATTGCCTGTCATGGAAAGATGACAGATGGATTACATGCGTTAAAATACAGGGGAAAACAAAGGGAAAGGCTTCTAACTATAAATGATACAACAATGGAATGTGAAGTGAGCATTTGTATCTGGCATTCTCTATTTTTACTGGTGGTAAACTAGTAAACTAGTAACAGCACATCTCTTGCACTGAACGCAACACATCTGTATCGTCACTTACCTTTTCTCAGACTGAACAGCAGCCTGGGAAGCAGGGCTTCCCCGCCAGTCTCTCCCCACCCCATCCCATGTCACCCTACTGCCCCCTCCCTCCTCCCTTCCCTTCCCCTCCCTGGGTCCTATCTGGGCCGAGGCCCGGGGACCTGTGAAACTGTATAAGGGGCCTGCATACCCAGTGCGCGCCACATACTCCCCCCACTTGCAACACTGCGGCTGTGAGGCAGGGCTGGGGCCACCGACACAGCGGGCGCAGAGGGAGTGTGGTGTACTGTGAAGGACGTACGGGAGGAGGATGTGGCAGTCGGGGGGAGTGAGGAGGAAGCAGAAGAGGAGGAGGACACAGAGACTGCAGATGAGGTGGAGGCAGAAAGAGACGCAGGTATTCTAGAGTGCTGAAGGGGAGCAAGGGGAGGCCGGGAGGACAGAAAACCCTCCGACTGGGAGGAGGCAGTCTCCGGTGGGGATGTGACATTGAGCAGAGGAGGGGGTGGGGGCAGGGAGAGGGTAGGAGGGGGCGGCGTGCGTAGCACAGTGTGTGTGCGGTTGTGGGGAGACTGTGACACTGAGAGCAATGGGGACACAGAGGCCAGGAAGGTGGAACCCGGCTGGGGGCTACTGTGCTGCTGCTGCTGCGGCGGCGGCTGCTGCGGCGGCTGGGAGGGGGAGGAGGAGGGAGAGGAGGAGGAGAGACTGATCAGAGAGCTGTGACCCCCAGAGGCTGGCAGGGCGGCCCCAAACTGCCGGGAGGAGACTGAAGGCACCACGTGGTGAAAAATACCTGCAGATACAGAGCATGAACGGGTGGAGGGGAGGGAGAAAAAGAAAAAGAGGAAGGGAGAGAGAACCAGGGGCTCAGCCAGTGCACAGCAGCAAGCCATACAGACAAGCACACAGAAAGCAAGCAGACACTCATATAAACAGTGATGTAGAGCAGTCTGAGTGAATATCAGCCCCAATGCAATAGGAAACTTCATTATTGTCGCTGTTCTAATGAAGTTTCCCAACAGGATGTCCTCTGCTGACTAACCAAACATTTCCGCTAACATCACAAACACGCAGCGCAGGTCGATGAAACCTCGCGAGCAGCAGTCCCCAGCTTCTACAGGGAACTTGAAAGCCTATGACTGGGTTCATAAACCATAAATCTGACAACAGCAGATGCTAATAATACTTAAATCCAGTGACGGATAGCTTCATAAACGGTGTAAACGGTATATAGCTTAGATCAGAGGTGTCCAAGCCACTGCCCACAGGGAACACGCAGCCAGTCATCTCATGTAATTTGGCCTGCGAGAACATTTCTAAGAAACTACAGTATATATGCACTATAACTAAAATACACACTATAAAATGTATTGGATTACCTGGTAGTAGTTACAGTTAGAAACACCGTGTCCAAGAAACAGAACAGCAGATGGCACAGTGGACCTACTGCCCCCAGTCGGGGCTCCGCTGAGCATGAGAATGTTGTTCAGCTGCAGCTCAGTCATCCTCAAAGGCAACAAAGTAGTCCTGCTTTGTGCGTTTTTCGCATGTCGTGACTTCATCGCTTTAATAAAAATTCCTACAGGAAGTTAATTACTCTTTGCTAATAACATTTGTATTTACTAGAACTAGAGTGCAGAAGAGATAAGTCTGAAGTGGGACATTTCAAGCAAGACGAACAAACTCCCACTTTATTGAAATGAAGAACAATCCAATTAGTTTGATATGCAACGAAGCGGTTTAATTTCTTCTGGAATAAAACCACTAAAAGACATCATGGCATGAAACATGCATCTACATCCGACAGTCCAATTTCATGAAGGCAAGATATACAAACTAAAAAGCTTTGGGGACAGGGATGTCTTTTTAGATGCATGTTTTCCCAGTTAGAATCGTTGCTCAAAGCGAGCTATGGAGCACCTGCATATATTGGCAGAAATATAAAATTGCTTTCAGATGATAAATCTGTAAAATATGTTGAGTGGGTTTACTGATATATTCAAAGTAAATTTATTGTGACAGACTATGACATGCCACAGTGATACATTAGCAATTAGTGTTAAAAACACTAAAAACAATAAGGTTACACTGTTGTTGTTATTAATACTAGACTCGTTCACTATCCATAAGCGATTGTTCGAATCACGGTCATGGTTTTCCAGAGCCTAATCCAGAAGTACAGGGTACAGCCTGGACAGAACACCAGTCCATCGCAGTATTATTAAAGTGTGTTCATTCTCAGTATGGGTCAAGTTTAATAATTCTTTGCTGGACCTTTACAAGAATTATGTCTGGTCAGACAAGTATCCTATATCCATCTTTATGTCACATAAATTACTTATTACTGATGATATGTTTCTCCAAAGTAGGCAGTGTATTAAGTAATGTTGCATTATACGTTTTTCCTACTTAGCCACTTGGACAAAAAAGGCTGGACACCCCTGATTCAGATAATTAAAATGCATCTCAGAAAAGTTGTTAGCGAGCAACGTCCAATTTTGAAATCCAAGAGGAAAATTTCAAACCTAGACAATCAAACAACAAAAAGGACTTTGATGCCCAGTGACAGCACATCCCGTAAGAGACATCATTCTCTCGCCATAACTCAAATGCCACACATACTGCAAATGGAAACCAGAGCGGAGCTTTTCACACTGCCCATTTTTATAAGGTCAAAGGATGGCTTGTGTGAACTTAAATAACTGACAAGGACTTGGTATTCACAGTGAAACATTTAAGCATTCAAATAAAATTATAAATAAAGGACAATGGCCAAAGAAAATGACACAGATCAACTTTTAAAATCTAAAATGACACACACCTTTTGAGAAGGCACGTGACTTGAACATAACTATAACCAAATTGTACCACAAAAGTGACAAAAAAAGGATGATGTTTACAGCTATCCTCAACGTAGGATGCTGGCTTGTTAGCCCACGTGCCATTTTAAGGCGGAAATGGGTTTCTGGGACTAACACCAGAACAAAACCATCTTTTGAAGGTGTGTCATTTTCTCTGGGTATGCAGCTGTGCTTGTAAACAACCAGCCAAACTGGAAGCAAGCAGCAGGGGCAAAGCCAGGCAAACTCTGGACTACTACTTACCTCTACCCAGCTGGGGGCTGTCTATGCCATGTCTTACCAATTATAATTTCACTTTCACCAACAACGCCTAAACCTTTGGTCTATATCAACAAACTAAACACCACCACCACCACCAACATGGAGAATTAAGGTGGCAGGTAGGGAAAGAGAAGAAAACGTCCACAGTTTCAGGACTCACCTCCCGCGGCACCCCCTGCCAGACCTGCGTTCGAGAACGTTCCCAGCGATGCGTGTCCGTTAACAAGCCGAGGGGCCCCGGTAACCGGCGGAGAGGTTGCTTGGGCACCAAACAGCACTGAAGTCCCACCCAAAGGAAACTGCGCCCCCAAGTACTGCCCAACGGAGGACCCAGGGGAAGAGGTTGCACCTGCAGGGGTGCCTGCCTTGCTGTTGAGGATGCTGCTGGCGGCGGCGGCCGAGATGAAGAGGTTTTGGCTGCCCAGGGTGCCAGCAGCCTTCAGCTCCCATTCCCGGGGCTTCTGTTTCGGCTGCCTCTCTGAGCCGGGGCGGCTCGCCGACTCCTGGGCCAGGAAGGGGTTGTGGTTTAGGTAAGGGGATCCTGTGGAGTGGGCCTGACCACATACTGAGTCTGGGCCCCCTCCATCCCCCCTCCGCTGTTGCTGCTTGTGGTCAGAGTCAGAGTCCGTACTGCCCCCACACCCTCGGGACCCCCCAACTCCGAAAGGGGAGCCTCCCTGTCGGAAGTCAGGTGGGGGCTGTTTGGGCTCTGATATGGGGGAGAAGGTAGACTTCCACTTGCTGGAAGAAGATGCGGAAGATGAAGTTGAAGACAGTGCTTCACTGGCAACGCTATTCATGCTGTTGCCAACTGACTTTCGCACAACTCCCCCACCTAAAAGAAAATGGCTCATGTCACGCCAGCACTAGTGCGCAGTTCATTCAAAGAATCCGGTTAGTTCAAAATGTACTTTTTGCAGTTTAGCAGAATCTAATAATCACTAGTACAACATAGTCTAATGTGTAAAGATTCAGAAATACCATTATGGCAAACAACACAAAAACTTCCACCATGACAGGTGTCAACTCACCCCTACCATTTTCTCCGGCTTTAACTGGACCGTCTCTGCTTTCCAAGGAAATGGTAGCAATCTTCCTCTCGATTCTAACACAGAAAACATTTATGCTATACAACCTGAGCAAAAGCAAATATCTGAGAAATTCATCCACTACAGATACACAGAAACACTGTGGGGAACAACCGCAATCAATACACACAGAAACTAAGACAGTTCTGAGGGAAAAATGTGAACTCTGGGTAACTCTGGATTTCTGAATAATTTCACTCTGAAATAGTTATGCTTGTTAAAAGGCACACACAAAATGTTCCTTGTGTCTTCGTTGAACATCTAAATATTAATCAAGGATGAAAAAAGGATGTTAAAAGCTTAGATTCTGTAATGGGTGAAACCAGCTTTAGCAACAATAACTTCTACCAAAGGCTTCCTGCAGCTGCTGATCAGACGTACAAAGTGGTTAGAAGGTATTAGAGCCCATTCCATAAAGGAACTGAAGATGAACTGCTTGCTTCGGATGATGCCACAGCACCTCAATGAGAAGCGTTTCATTAAAAATAAATTTTCAATAAGATTGAGGTAAGGACTATGACTGGGGCAGTCCAAAAACCAGAATCTCCTCTGTATGCGCCACTCATTTGTTGATTTACTCCTGCACTTGAGGTCACTGGCACACCACATGACAACTGCTTTTGAGCTTCAGATGCTTGACAGTCTCCTGAATTCCAGATTTTCTGGAAACACCTTGAAATGTAGCTTTTGGGCGTCTCAGTGACTGCAAGTTGCCCAAATCCTGAGCCAGCCAGGAAGCCCCACACCACTCTAGCTGGCATATAGAGTTGGCACAAGGATTTGGTGCTGGTATGCAGCATGTTGTTCCCTCTGAATGTACCACTAAATTCTTTGGAAAAAAATTAAGTTTAGTTCATCTGTCCACAGAAATAGTGTTGTGAAACATCCAGGTGGTCTTTGCTAAACTTGGTCCGAAAAGCTTCTTCCTCCCTCCTTTGGAAGAGCACTGGTTTCCTACATAACCTCCCACGGTCACCATTCTTGCTTTGCGTTTTTCTTATCGTACGCTGATGGATGGAGATATTACCAAGTAAGAGATGCCCACAGATCCTTAACAGTCACTCTAGGGTTCTTTGTCACTTGTCTGAGGATTGTACAGCATGCCCTTGTACCACCCTTTAAAAAACACCCACTCCTAAGAGAGCTGCAATGGTGCTGAATCTCTTCTATTTGTAAATTGCCTGACTGCAGACTAAAGAAGTCCTTAGAAATCCTTTTTGTGATGCTTTACAGCTCGATGAACTTGTGAGTTCAGCTCAACAACTCTTCTGAGGTCCTCTGTAACTGTTTTCAAATGGGTTGTACTGCAGTTCAACAAATTTTCGTTATGAAGGGCAGGTAACCAGCACTGTGGGATTCTTTTATAGGACAAGGCACTTCAGACCCACACATGAACATAATCTTATTTATTGGAAAACCTGACTGCAGTTACCCTCTTTCTGAGAAGTTCACATTCTTTTGCCACACTTGTCCTTGAATATTTGAACAATATGTTCAATGAAAACATGACATTGTACAATTTGTGTGGACTTTTTAAAATACCTTAATACAATTTAGATAAGACCACCTTTCAAGTCCTTCATGCAGACATTCAGATAATTAAAAAAGGTTTACAAAAGTTGAAATTTACTTAATTTTAGGTGATACATACCGTGAGCTGGAGGAGTCTGCCAAGTATCCGGCGGCTTCATCTTCAGAGCTGGGTGGGGAGGAGAAACGACCTGAGCCATTCAGCTCCAGAGGACGCTCTCGCTTAAGCACAGGTGGCTGGTCCAGGTCAAGGCCACAAGGACTGCGCACACACTGCTCTGGGGATGAGATGGCTGCAATCTCCAGGGGCTGGTTGATGTTGCTCACCTGCGTGAAAAAGTAGGGTTCATGAGACCAGCGCTCACCACAATTTAACCCCATTAGAGACACTTAGAGTGTCCCCCCAAGCCAGTGTGGCTCCCTGGGCTCACCATGGAGTTGATGTTGAGGGGGGAGCCAGATGGATGACTACTGCTGCCAAGGCCAGGGAAGAACCTCCTCTTGGGTGACCCACCTACAGCTTGTGCCCCAGCAGAACTGCGCTTCCTCCGACCACGCTTTCGGCTTTCGTGTGGGCCTGGGGAGTGTCGCCTGCTGCTGTGGTGGTGATGCTGGGATGATTTGTTTGAACTAATGTGTTGTCGGGACCCTGTACCAACTGAGGATGATGATGATGAAGAGGAGGAGGACGAGGAGGAAAAGAAGATGCGACGCTTGGTTTCACTGTCAAGAAACTCAGGGTCTGACTCTCCCTGCTTGCTTGGGCCAGCTTCAGGAAGTATCCTTGGGGGGCCATCAGCATACTGTAGCACCCCACCAGTTGTAAGACCTTGTAACCCTGCTGATGGCGAGCCATGTTGTGCTGGGGAAGAGGAGGTGGAGTCTGGGTCCATGGAGCCAGAGTGGGAACCACCATTTACCATGATGAGGCCAGAGGAGAATCCTACAGGGTGACAAACTCAATATGAAGTACATTCTTCCAATTACAAAATTTAATTACAAAAACAAGAACAATTGTCTCAAACTGCAATGGGATTATGAACATACCTGAGGTAGGAGTGTGGGGCTGCTTGCCATTGCTCTGATTCAGCTTGTCCGGCGGCGCTGGGTCTCGAGCCTGAGACACTGGGCTCGGTGTGTTCCTCTGTAAAAAGTGGACAAGAAAAGATACTTTGTCATTGTATGCAATACAATGAAATTTTGTGTGGCAGCCCTCAGAACAGCAGCAGCAGAAAGAACACTTAAGATAAACAAGCAAGAATTAGATTAAAACTTTGAAGTCCTCAGCAGCCTGGTGGGGGGGGGAGTATGGAGGTGGCAGCAGGCTTTTGTGATCAGTTCTCTAGTTGGGCAACGGGGTTATGATGGAGGCCACAGCTCTGGGAAAGAAGCTATTCTTCAGTCTATTGGTGCGGGATGTTATTGTCCTGAAGCGTTTGCCAGGCGGCAGCAGTTCAAACAGAGAGTGACCAGGGTGTGTGGGGTTCTTGATTATACTGCCAGCCTTCTATTTCAGTCGGCTAGCATACGTTGCATCCAAGTTGGGGAGCTCCACCCCAACAATGCGCTGGGCTGCCTTCGCCACGCGATGCAGATCCTTTTGCTCAGCGGCTGTACAGCTGGCATACCACACAACAGCGCAGTTAGTCAGAATGCTCTCAATGGTGGTCCTGTAAAAGTTTAGCAGGAGTTTCTGTAGGAGCTGGGCCTGTTTCAGCTTCCTGAGGAAGAAGAGTCTCTTTTGTGCCTTTTTGACCAGGCGGGAGGTGTTACAAGTCCATGTCAGCTGTTTTGACATAGACTCCAAGGAACTTTAGGCTTTTTACTGCTTCTCCTTGTATGTGGAGGGGGAGGTGGTCTATCGCCCTTGTTCTCCTGAAGTCCAGAATCGTCTCCTTTGTCTTAGATGTGTTACGGACCAGGTTTTTGTCCTTACACCAGCCAGATGTGCCACCTCAAGTTTGTAGGCCATCTCTGCATTGCCAAAAATCAGCCCAACTACTGTGGTGTCGTCTGCAAAATTTAATTATGGAGTTGGAGGTGTGGAGGGGGTGCAGTTGTGAGTGAAGAGTGTGAAGAGCATGGGGCTCAGCACACAGCTCCGTGAGGTTCCTGTGTTTAGGATGAGGGTGGAGGAGGTGTGGTTACCAATTCTGATTAGCTGTGGTCAGTTTGAAGAAGTCCATGAACACAGAGAAGAACCCAGGCCCAGATTATCCAGTTTGTGAGGGATGAGTGTTAAATGCAGAGCTAAAGTCCACAAATAGCATCTTCACATAACTATTTGGTGCATCAGAGCGAGCAGAGAGCTGTTGTGATGGCATCCTGTGCGGAGCGGTTTGCCTGGTAGGCAAACTAGTGCTTATCCAGATCAGGTGGGATGGTGGTTCTGATGTGTGAAAGTACGAGTTTCTCAAAGCACTTCATGACTATGGGTTTTAGAGCCACTGCGTAATAGTCATTCAGACACTTCACAGTTGATTTCTTGGGCACTGGAACGATGGTGGAGGATTTAAGGCATGTTGGAATTGTAGCTCGTTGTAATGAGAGGTTGAATATTTTAGTAAACACCTCTAAGTTTGACGACACGTGTTTTCAGTACCCGGCTGGGCACTCCATCTGAGCCTGCCGCCTTGCCTGCATTAATTTTCTTCAGGGTGGTCCTCACCTGGTAGTGCTGTGGAACCAGTGTCAGCTCTCCGGCAGGTGGGTTGACGAGTAGAACAGACTCCTCACTCTGAATGTCAAAGTAGACAAAGAACTGGTTCAGAATATCAGGCAGTTTGGCATCATCAATGGGCAGTAGATTGGTGGTCGTGGAGTCAGTCGGTGCCTTGATGCCGTTCCACATGCTGCGGGAGTCGTTGTTGAATCGATCCTCAATGCGCTGTTTTCACTTGCGCTTTGCATCTCCGATGCCTTTCGAGTTTCCCCCGTGCTGCACTGTAGGCTTGTTTGTCACCTGACCTGAAAGCTGTATCCCGCTACCCAAGTAGCATCTTCACGTTGCTGTTTATCCATGGCTTTTGGTTAGGAAACACCTTTATTGTCCTTTGTTTTAACACATTTTCTGTGCAAAAGTTTATATATCCTAGGACTGATCTAGCATATTCCTCAAGGTCTGTTTCTTTTATAAACAAATCCCAGTCTTTGTTATCAAAGCAGTCTTTGCAGCATTGAGGTAGGTTCCTCAGACCACACTTTGACTGTCCTGAGAGCTGGTTTTGTTCTGAAGATCCGTGGTCTGTAAGCTGGAGTTAGGGATCGAGAAAAATGGTCCGATTGTCCTAGATTTGGAGATGGGGTTGCTTTAAATGCACCTGGGATGTTCGTGTAGACCTGGTCCTGGGTGTTCTCTCTTGCTGGGAAATTCACATTTTTACAAACAAGACAAGAAGCTGTGTGCAGTGCTGTGCTGACGGGTGACAACCACTGAAAGCAAATCAAGTGAAAAGGTACTTACCAGCCTCTCTGCACGGCTGGGCAACACCACACTGTCCAGTGGGATGCTAACTGGGAGCTTGCTGGGGTGCACAGTGCTGAGGGGGATACTGATGGGCAAGCTAGTAATGGTGTCACCTGAGCTTGCAGGGCTTTTCTCCTTGGAGGGCTGAGGGCAACATATTGCACAGGTGCTAACTGCTGGATCTGAATCAGTAAATTCACAAGTGCAGCAGCTGACACAGAACACCAGAGGTGGCCAAAAACTTACCTTTTCAGTAACTTTAGGTGCAGTGTTCTGTTGCATGTCTGGGGAAATGGGTGAAGGGCAGCTTTGTTTGTTTGCTGCCAGAGGTGATGAGACTGTTCCCATGTCACCCCTGTAGAAACAAGCAACGCTCAGAAAGAGACCACTGACAATACATGCACGTACATAGCCGTTAAGACTGGTTTACAGATTACTATGCAAATATTTACCGTTGTTGGCTTATATGTCTTAAGACAAACTTGCTTAGTGATTTAACTTGAGTTTCAATAAAAATTGGAACTTGTCATCACGAGTCACAATGGTCAGGAACCCAAAAGGATCTACAATAATGACACTGTTCGAACAGATATGAAATATAAACTCAAACTATAACAATCATCGTCAACACAAGATTTTACATTTCTATAACCAATGGTTAGGTCTGCTGGAAAATTACAAGAGATACACTACTAAGCTGCAAAAATATGACTTGACTGAGAATTTATTACCCCAGCTTTGGCTTTCAATTCATGGCAACAATTTGGATTTCACACTCCTGTCAGCTGAGAGGCAGAATACATTTATTGACTTAGCACACACACTTTTCTTCAAAGTGACTTACAATGATTAACTAGTATTTGGGTGATGCCTTTATCCAAGGTGATTTACAATGCTGTGATACACTGTGATAACTCCCTACTATCATCCATCCATTTATTCAGCAGAATAATATAACACATGCTACCAGCAATTTAAAGTCACCAATTTGCCTGAACATGTCTTTGGATTTTTAGGGGGAAAAAACCCACACAAACAGAGAGAAGGTGCAAACTCCACACAAACTGAGTAGGGATCAAACCTACATCCAATAACACATCCCAGAAGCTGCGAGATACCACGTCCACTTTTTCCAGTTCAAGTTCATTTGCAATGTTTGTAGATTTTTGTCTTTACTGTAATTTTTTTGTATTGAAGGTTGGATTAACATCACAGATAAGTATTATGGTTTGTTTGTGAGTGTAAGTGTAACGGGGGGTGCGATGGCGCAGTGGGTTGGACCGGGTCCTGCTCTCCAGTGGGTCTGGGGTTCGAGTCCCGCTTGGGGTGCCTTGCGCCGGACTGGCATCCTGTCCTGGGTGTGTCCCCTCCCCCTTCAGCCTTACGCCCTGAGTTGCCGGGTTAGGCTCTGTTCCCTGCGACCCAGTATGGGACGAGCAGTTCAGAAGGTGTGTGTGTTGAAGTGTACATACATGATATGAAAGAGCTGAATGACCACAGGCAGGCAGCCACACGGTATTACAAAGAAATTAATGAAGGGAAACTGCCTTGTTACATTGTGTTATAACTGTGATAACTAATGTTAATTATTGAAGTGAGATTCAATTTCAATGGGATTTGATAGTATTTAAGCATGAATGGGTACCAGTTTTGAGGCTCGGGAATATGCATAAAAACTCTTACCATCGAAACTAATGAAACTTTTGTCTGAGTTAAGAGAATGCACCTTACAAAGGGTTTTTCAGGAACACATTACCTTCATAAGAGAAGGTAAAATTGTAAGTAGTTCTTTACCTAATCTCCCACACTAGCATTCTCTCAGCAGGACACTCCATTTTTCTGTGACTGACTGCCTCCTTTTAGGAATTAGCAAAGTCGCAGACATACCTGCAAAGCCATTTCCTCAATTTGTAGTGATTGCATAAACATTAACTATGTCTACAGTCCCTGTACAGCAAACTTTACTGCCCAGCAATGGTTTTTCTACTCCATGACAGATAGACTAGCCTTTTGCACAAATGTAAAAGGTGTCTGGTGATTTCCTTAAACTTCAAGTGCCTGACCTGTTAAATGTGGCTCCATAGCCGCGGACAGCAGAGGGGCTGGAGTCCTGGTTGAGGTGACGGCGCAGGACGATCTTGGCAGGTGAGAATCGGGTGTAATCGGGCAAGGGGTTGCCTAGGTGGCGGTGGCGGGCATCAGGAGTCGCAGGCACAATGTCATGGTCAGGGGACACCGGCAGGTAACGTCGCAGTAGCTCTTTGGAACGACACCTGTCGAAGCCTGGAGAGCCAGTGCCATTCATGGAGAGCTCTGGGCTGAGACCATTGGCTGCCGGGGCTGCGAGGCCCAGCTTCGGCATATCTGAGTCCAGCAGGGACGGCGGCTCCAAACTGGGCAGGCTCTTGCGGTAGGAGAAGTCTTCACATGCACTGTAAGACTTGAGCTGTAGCAGCTCCTGCTGCCGCTGACTCTTCTGCAGTTCAACTATGCTGATCTGAGATCATACACCAGGGGGCACCATTATTACAGGCTGGAGCTAAACACACTTAAAAAAAAGTTTTACGATTTATACACCGGTCAGTGTCATTTATACTTTTTGGCTGTTTTCACTCCTAGTTTATTTGCTGAGGCCAGAACCATAGACTGATTCTGTGGAAAAACCTGGCCTGGTTAGGTTTCTACTATTTTTCAAGTACCATATACTAAAGAATAATCCTGTGCAATCCACCAGAAATACCGTGGTTTTTTTTTTTTTTTTTTTTTAAAACACATTACATATGAAGGAATATTAGGGTAATGAGCACTGTTAGGATACAGCTACATACACTTCTATACTTGCCCAAAACATACAAAAAAAACCAAAATATTCATAATGTTTAATGGAACAGATGCCATTGTTTCAGTGTCACCAAGCCGATTGTCATAGGTACAAGTGCCATGTACAAGTATGTCCCAATCAACTTGAAATTGTACTTGTGTAAGTCAAACCACGCATGATTTGTCTGCAATGTACCCAAAACCACTTATTTCAGGTTACTTGGGTGTGTTCAAAGGGTAAAGAACTTCATCCAATCAAACTCAGAATATACACCAAGTGTGAAAACAGCCATAATTTCAACATAGCGAGCACTACAACATCCATCAATAAAGTTGCTATGGCCACAAACAGCTGGCAGCCTGTAAGTCTATAATGAGCGTAAGCAATACCTGCAGCTCGAGACAGTGACGCTGTTTCTCTGAGATCTGTCTGCGTAGTGCCTGCTTCTCCTTCAGCAGAGTGTCCAGGCACAGAGAGCCCCAGTCCAACTTCAGTTCCTCACAGCGAGACTTCAGCTGTCAGCCCACATGCACACCAACACCCATCAGCTTGTACAAAAAACCCTCAACTTCTGTTATTACAAACACGTTTCATGATCACACTAGAATGCACAAAATCAGTCAAAGCAGCTGCTGTTAAAGCTAAAAAAGGGTAAAGGGTAGCTTTGCTTATGTCGCTGATAGTAAGTCATGGTATTCCAGAGCTGTGACGTAAACTGCTTTTTATTTCAGGTAATGTTAACCAAGGGCCAATACCTCTGGCCTTCACAAGCCATGAGATGTGCTGGCTTTCCAACCAGGTGAGGGAAAGTGTGTCTCTTTGTTTGGGATTTTAAGAGGATATGTCACAGAGCTCATACACATTTGTTGAGTCAGCCTTTCATGTTTAAGGTCATCAACAAATTGTTTTGCCTAATGTTTTAACTGGGGACTAATTAAAGTGAATTCTCAAAAACCTCTGGGACCAGGGATGATCACCCTGACTTATGTCATGTGGTACAAATACAATGCCCTAGGGTGATCACTCCTGATTCACTGTAACTGAACCAATATTTTGCCACTGTACCAGCATTAAGCCTACAGTAGTAGGCAACTGTGGCAGGACAACCAGGACTGAAAGAAAATTGCCCCTTGTCACCTTGGACTTTGCTAACGGTTAATCAGGCATGTGTCGCATTAGTGCTTTTATTTTTATTTTTTTTTTAATAAAAAAAAAAAAAAAAAAAAAAAAAAAAAAAAAGATGTCCTTAACTATTTTTGAATTTTCACCCCACCCCAAAAAAAGATCTTTTAAAAAAAACCAGATTTACTGTTAACGTTCAGCTCTGTGAAAGTCACCCTCCTACAAAGAGCACATGGAAAAACCCATGATTCGTTAATGCTCTGATTGTGCCGTTCAAACGGCAGTTTTGTCTTATTAATATCTAAAAAAAAAAAAAAAAAAAGTGAGCACAAACAAATGAGCCCGAATTTGAGCGTCTACATCACAAAACGGCACAAACGTAGCAATAACGAATCATGCAATTTTTTCCCCCTACTTGTACTGTTCGTAGAGCTTTAATGTTCATGCATCAAAGATCTCAAGTATACCGAGAAAGTGAAGCAAGCTATCTTCAAGTAAAGCTAACGAGGCAATTTTCTGAAAATGTACACTGCATCCTGTTGGCCTCATGTTTATCATAAACATAAACTGAAGGCCACATGAGAAATTGTGTAGTCATGTGCCGCTTAACGACTGACCACGTATATGACAGTGGTCCCATAAGACAATGGAGCTGAAAAATTCTTGTCGTCTAGCGACGTCATAGTGCAACATGTTACGTGTTCTCGGTGGTACTGTTGTAAACAAACCTACTATGCTGCCAGTCGTAAAAGTATAGAACATACAGTTATGTACAGTACATGATAGTTGATCATAAACACCAGTTACTGGTGTATGTATTTATTGAGCTTATCGTTATTTTAGTGTACTCTTTCTACTGCGTCCTTTGACTGCATCAAGGCTATACCATCTAGGT
This sequence comes from Scleropages formosus, assembly GCF_900964775.1. Lineage (NCBI taxonomy): Eukaryota > Metazoa > Chordata > Actinopteri > Osteoglossiformes > Osteoglossidae > Scleropages > Scleropages formosus. The sequence continues at coordinate 2,861,844 of NC_041814.1, forward strand.
GTAAGTCCACTCTGATGTTCACAAGACGACGAAATTGCCCAACGACGCATTTCTCAGAACGCATCCCCATCATTAAGCAATGCATGTCTGTATTGACGTTTCATGGATTCATGAACTAAAAAAAAAAAATTCCCCAATTACAAATTTTATAGTCAAATTTTATTTAAGGAACGGTTAATTCACGAGAAACAATTGGGTGTTTTTTCTATGCAAGTGTATCATCGACCTGGGAATATGAGGTAGTTTTTCCCCATAGAAGCGACAGATGAAAAGCCTAAAACCTCAACGCAAGCCCAAGCAAGTGTTAAAAAGTGCTAAGGTGTGAAAAGGATGAACTTCTCCTTTAAACACAGAGATAAGAGTCACTGTGATTCTAATTTTAATCCAACAAAACCATGGAGCTGCCACTGAACCAGCAGTAAGATCGCAGGGAAGAGTGTTGGAGCCTGCAGCCACACAGAATCAGCGTTAGGCTCGGAGCAGTGGGAGTCCAAAACAACGGCCACGCGGACCCTGCATGAGATTCACAGCGACGAGTGTCTGAGCCCACGGCTGCAGAGCACCAACATCATATTTCCAGCAGCAGGCATCCGAGCCTGTGGCTGCACACAACCGGTGTCACATCCGCAGCAGCAGGCATCAGAGCCTGCACCCATACAAAACCAACTTTAAGCCCACGGTAGTGGGTGTCAAATTCTGTACAGAACCACCTTAAGCCCACAACAATGGACATTGGTATCTGCACAGAACTAGTGTTAAACCCACAGCGGTGGGCATCTGTGCCCATTCCCGCTCAGACCACCCACCAGCAGCAGGCTCTGGTCCCGCAGCTCCGCCATGTCTCTCTCTAGCTGCTCCGTCTGCTCCCTCAGCCGCTGGTTGTGAGCCAAGATCTCCTTCTGGGCCTGGAGGAGGTCGTCCACAGTCAGAGCCCTCACTCCCAGCTGGGAGGGGCGGGGGGGCAGGAGAGAGACACGAAGTCAGAGGGACTGTACTGATAAGTGTGTCACACCCAGCAAGATGCTGAATATGGATACCATATCACAGAGATTCTAAACCCCCACCTTGGCATAATACCCCCATGTACGCTAGTTTTAGTTCTCAATGAGCTCTTAATTAGCCTGATCGAACCTGTTAAAAGATTCACTGTTGATTCACAAAAAAGAAAGTTCAATTATTTATTTAATCTGTATTTACTAGACTGTAGACAAAGCTTGAAAAACCAACAGCGAGTCTGAAGAATTCTCCTGCTTGGAAGTATATAATTAAGCAGTTTGTGATTCTTTAGAAAACAGGAAACCCTGTGTTAATTGGACAAAGTAAATATTTTCCACAAACATGAACTTAACCGACTGCCCTTTTCATGTAGTACCCAACTAGCACAGATGTGTCAATGTAGGGAATATTTCGCAAATGCTTTAAGTTTTACATGACTTTAATGTTTCCTTCTACAGACTACACTAATATGGCAGAAGAAGAGCTCAGCTCGATGGAAAGCCAGCATACACGGGGCTACAACAGGATGAGCGTCAAGAACCGCTGCTGTATCAGACTAAACCCAGCATCATGCAGCAAATGGACACACTGAAAACTGTTCACAGGGAAAGTTCACCTCGGGTTAAACTGGATACATCCAATAACTGGTCAATAACTGCCACCTATTCCAGTTTTTTCCTGAATCACACCAGGAATGTGGTATGGTATGATATTCTTTAAGGTCAATAAACATCATTGCTTTAAAAAGCTCCAACACAAGTTCTAGTAACACAGCAGCAACAGCCACTTTAATGTACAGAACACAGCAAAATTTAAAGCAATAATATTTTCCACTCAGAAATTTGCTGGTGGACAAATTACTAGCAAAGTTATGCAGAAAATACACATCTTTTTACATAGTAACAATTTTCCATATTGCACTGCTGGACAGAATATCAGAACCTCTCCTCCGCAATTTATAAGCAAACTGTCTAATGAATCCAGTTGTACCTTGCCTAACCGTCAAGTAGCTTCTGCCATTCAGCACAAGCAATTTCACTATTAAAAGATGAACTGTCTACCATGATTACCTCAAAAGCTGATTAATTCATAATAGTGTTCTACTGAATAATAGTGCCCAAATTTGCAATGCATCAGAACATCACAAACTATTTCATTTTAAAGATTATCAGGAAGCACTCCAGGTTTATGGGGAATATGGGGGAATACTGCTGTGCAGATAGTTGTGCGCGCGCGCGCGTGTGTGTGTGTATATATATATAAAAAAAATACACACACAGAGGTAAACTTTATGAAAATATTTTGACTTTGTAAGGGCTCCAGTGCTTGGGACTTTTGTAAATAGATGAACTAGTCAGTAAGACCTAGGTCAACAAAAAACACTTCTAAATGTTTTTTTCGCCACTGAAAGAGAGTCCTTACCCCCAATCTGTGATATATACACAACTTGAATGACCCACCTCCTCCAGTTTGCTCTGGACGAGCGCTTTGATCTTGTCCTTGTGGGTCTGACACACACTGTGCAGCTGCTCTGCTTGCCCTGACAGCTCACTGTGTCTAAGCTGGGTAGATGGGTGGGGGGGGGGGGGTTGTTAGTGGTTTGTAATTAAATCAAAGACCCATGCAGCCTTTAATTCTTGGTCAGTAAGCCTGTCTGCACAGGCCAGAGAGAATGGAAGAATGTGAAGAAATTAAACAGCCAGAAAAGGCAAAACATGATTGCATCCTGAGTAGAGGGCAAAACTCTCATGACTGAAGTTACACATATCCCAGTGCATACACTATACAAGTTTCACACCAATGGTGAAGGAACGGGAGAAAGTAAACATGTCTTTTGGTTGCATAAATTAGACAACACTGGACTTACCTTTTCCCTTTCCAAGACTTGCTGCAGATTAGCTCTGTACTGAGGTGTCTTCATGTAAGCCATGAACTGTAGGTACTCGACCTTTGCATTATCTGTTTGGTGAAGACACAAACATTCCAGTTGCATCCAATTTACCGTTCGCAGGCTACTGTACCTACCACTGAAAGTCCAATGTGAAACCAGACAGACGCTATATTAATGGGGGGGGGGGGATTTGGGAATGGGGCCTCTTACCCAGAAACTGCTGCAGGGCAGGCGGAGTGGGGCCCAAAAGCAGTTGCCCTGGCCCATAGTGCTGAACTTTGGGAGGTAGCTGGTAAAAAGGGCTTTGAGGTGACCGGTATGAATCTGCAGAAGGCAGACAGAAAAGTTTATAAATAAATAAATAAATGCTGTTTAACCAACTGTAATGCAACTTGTGAAAGACAAGGGTAGTACTGTGCAATGGTAAATGAGGTTCTGCTCTCACCCTGAGGGGGCACCGCAGACAAGGTCTTGGCATGGAGCAGGTCCAGGGCACTCTGGCTCTTTTTGCTCTTACGCTCAGCCGCGGCTTTCTTGGGGCGCCCCCTCTTCCTGTTGCCGAGCTTGCGGCTTTTGGCCATAAGCCTGGCACGACGGGGCTTTGGGGACGGCTTCATCACTGCCGGCAGCCCGGGCCGCTCATCTTCTCCGCACGAGTCCTGTGGGACGGCTGCACTGCGAGTCGGTGACTCCCCCAAACACCTGCTCTTTAAAGCCTGTAAAAGCCAGCATTTAAGGTACTAAATCCTCTGCTGATAGTGGTTCTCAAAGAAGCACTCCACAAGTAGCCATTACAAAGCTTCTCATCAATTACAGAAATAAAACACCAACATGTAGAACCTAGAGATGACACAAATCAGTAGACTTGGTAAAAAAAAAAAAATAAATAAATAATACGTCACCATACAGGTTAACTCAGTACTTGGTTAAATGGATTTTAACATTTTGTTATGGTTTTTACTGCATGTGGTGCACAACTAAGTGCTGAAAAGCAAAGACTAAGGGAGAGCATCACACCTTCTATATTACCCTTCTCTAATCTGAGTGTCAAATACCATACACACCAGCATACCTTGTGCTCCTTTGCCTTAGTTGGTGTGGTTGTGTTGCTTTTACTGTCTTTTTCTTTCTGGTGACGACGCCTAGCTGCCTCTTGCTCCTCCTACAGAAGAATTACAGCAATTTTCAAACTTTGGAAACATTTTGACCATTTGGCTCAAATGTTTATGTTAAAATTTACAAGACCGCTGCCAATGTCTTTCGGTGCAAAGCACAAAAATGGCAAAAAGGCCACTGTACAGGATAACATGCCTGGTGCATGAAAAGGGACATTTTCCATAATCTGCTGTACTGTGCAATGGTTCGAGTGTACTCTATCCATCTAGTACATTGGTTAAAAGAAATCTGTTTACAATTACAGAAGATTTTGGACATATAAACAGTACTCTTTACTTAAAGAGCATATACTTATACTGGACAACACTTAACATCTTATATTAAATTCTTCAGTCAATACAAATCAGACTACGCTCTGTAAAGTTGTTCAGTGCAAAACTTACCCTGAGTTTTGGATTTTTGAGACTAGAAAAATAGTTTTCAAGCTGAAAAAGAAAGGGTTGCATAGTAAGTTTGTGAATATGTTCTCTGGCACACTTACACCTCAATAATGAAGTCTCACTTGAATAACATATTTGCTTCTAAAGGAGCTAAGTCACTCATAATCAGGACTTAATCATACAGAGGTGCGTTAAAAGACCTTTTGAGACCTGGGAAACTTGTCTAACACTGCAGGGGGGGCCCTCTTCCTTTCTTTTCCACACACATTGCAAAACCAAAGACAGGTTCTCCATCCGATACACAAACTCTGCACCACACTGTTTTACACTTTCAAGAGTTACACAGCCAACCAGCGTTGTACTATACTATGCAGTGCAGCAGGGTAAGGATGGACTTGAAGAGAAACAAGAGCAGTACTCACTATAGTGCGGTCTATCGTATGCAGGTAGTAAGAAACTGGCTTCCCAGTCCAGGAGACTGAGCCCCTCAGTGGAGAGAGCTCCACAACTCTCATTATTGTGCCAATGTCTGCAAAGGGAGACAATAACACAAAAACATGTAGTAAATGTTTAAAGTACAAGTACAGTTAAACTTCCACACTAACAGTTACTGCTAGATATTTAGGTTAGAGCATTTCTTACCACTCAAGTTTCGGCTGTTTATTCTGAAGTTTAGAGGTGCAAAAGGTTTTGAAGATACTATTTTCCCACCTAAAAAAAAAAAAAAAAAAACAGAGGGATAGAAAATTTAGCCAACTGTTTATTATATACTATACAGACATGCAGTAAATATTGATTTCTGGACCAATGGCACATCTGATGGGCAATGCAGTGTTACTCATTCAAAAGGGATTTGAGCATGACCACAAACAACTAGTGATAAATTAATTTTTCCACAGACACAGTGCATCAAGTGAAAGGTTGAACAGCCGAAATGTCCCAAATCTGGTTTCTAGACATCTGCTGTGAAGTGCCTTTAGGTCCCCCCTTCATTTCTATAGTGATTACAGCTGTCCAAACAGCTTGTCAAAGTCATCGGGAAACGTTGCCTATGATTGTGCACAATTTTGTGGTTTCCTGTCCAACTCTCTAGATACCACATGGAGAAAGATTTCCCAATAGATGCAACACAGCAGCCCTGAGCCACTCACCTTCCTTCATATTAGCAAACCTCTCCTTCAGCTGGTGATCCACCTCGGGACCAAAGGCAAAGTTATTCACAAATATCACACTGCAAGAGAATACAAAAGTCAGAAGCACTGCCCATTCAATCTCTGATCTACATATGGTTATGTACATAAGGCTATGTCCCAGTGTCAGATTTACACAAGTATAAAAAGCCAGATTGTGCACAACATCAAGCAGGTCTGAAGCTCCCTGCTTGGGATCATGAGACAGTTAACTGCATTCCTCTACCTTGTGTTTGCTATCCTCTCTTTCCACTCTTCAGACAGGAAGTCTCCCTTCTCCAACTTCACAAGAAAATAAAATCAATAATGCTATCAACAGATTTAAAAGTAATCATCCAAACCACAGTGTAGTATACTGCTTCACTTACTGTGTACTCTCCATGTTTTTTCCCATACCACTTCATCCACTTCTTGAACTCCTTGTCCATTGACTGAAAAAGGGCCGAGATGCAAATTTCACATTACTATCATCTTTCTGTGTTCACTTATGCCATGGAAAGTGACAGAAGGCACAGAGATAGTACCTCTGCATAGCTGGCTGGAATGTCTGCTTTCTCAACACCATAGTAATGCTTGCAGTTTGTTGCAGCAGCTACCTGCAGCACAACCTGCCCGACTCCTGGAATTGAAGTTTGGGGGGTGAATAATGCAGTCATTCCTAAATACACATTACAGTCTGGAGCTTGAACCTGAGATGTATCATTCACAGACTGTGTCCACAATTCCTGCAGAACACTGAACTGTCCAACTGCCACCATTGCACTGCTGCAGAAAGGGTTTTAATGCACCAAACTTTTTAGGATGCCCATGGCACAGGAAACCTCATTGGTTTGTCAGGTGCCTGCAAAGTATAGGACTCTACCAGTGGGCTCTAGTTAGGCCTCACATAGAGTACCTAACAAGTCCCAAAGAGGAGGGGGAAAGCTGACCTGCAGGGTTGAGTCAGAAGAGCCCCTGTGAGCTTGCTTCAGCCTTCTGGCACGTATGGAGATGTAGTGGTGAAATCTGACATAACTACATACATTTAAAGAGCAGTATGTTCATACCTGTACAAGTGGAAGAAACTTACCACTGCCCAAGTCAACGAAAGTGTCATCCTCCATCATCTCCATCTCATCTATAATCTGTGCAACCAGGTCGAAGGATGTCTCGCCATAAACTTCAGGTGAGAAAGGCTCGTAGTTATTGAGCTTCTCAGGATCTGTGACCGAGTGGTTGTACACCTGCTGCAGGATGTGTCGGAGCAGACCATTGGATGGGCGTTTGTTCAGCTTCATGGGTTGGGTGGTACCTTTCCACTGTGGCACAAATGTCAGAAAGACAAGGTCTGGGCTTGGTGTGGAGAGTGCAGCTAAGAAGAAGCTAAGAAAGATATTGACGGAAACTGTTGCTTGCACATGGTGGGAGTTATGAAAACTGTCATTAAAAACAGCTTGTTATTTTAAAAAAATTATTAAAAAAAAAGGCAAACAGTAAACACACACACAAGCAAGAAAAAAGCCATGACAAATTTCTAGCCATGAACAAAGGTGATCTCTGCTAGATAAAACCTACAATGCTTAAAGTGGAAAAAGCTTAGTGTTTGATTAAATTAAGCCAAAAGCATTTTTTTTTTTTTTTTTTTTAAAAATAGAAGTGTAATACAAACACAATGTAAAAACACTAAATTTAGATTTAGTAGTGCCAGTCCCCTTGGGTTCCTCCAAATGATTTGGATCTTACCAGCTGGTGGATGCTATCAATAGCTCTGTTATACTTGTCACACAGCCTCTGCATACTCTCAAAGCTGTAAACAAACATAAGATGCACATATAAGAAAGAATATTTCAAATCATTATGGTTTGCCATTTACAATACAGTCCCAGTCTGAAGACACCCCACAGATAAGTGCCAAGTTTGACATTAAAGTGTGAAAAATGCCCCTCCAGAGCTCATGGGCAACTGCTACAGCATGAGGCAAAATAAATTCTTGCAGGTGGTATTATGAGTGTGTAAGGACTCTCATACCCAGGTGTCAGCACATAGCTTGACAGGAACCAGATTATTCATAGAAGTTTGTCTTATTATTGAAGTAAACAATGAAGGCCACACAAGGTGTTGCATTGCTAACACATTGTATAATAGTCCACAACATTAATCTCTTTTTAAACATTACTGAAATTTTTTTTTTTTACAAAATAGTAACATCTGTTTTTTAAGCACAAACTGGATAGACAGCTTCAGAAACCACTTATACCTAAGCAGTAACACAGTTCTCAAACAGCAGAGGAAATCCTGATGAACAAAACAACAAATGAAATAAATGTCAGTGCATTTGGCTGCATGTGGCTACCATGTCCGCTGCTCTGTGATAATGGCATAGCCCTTACCTCTTGGTATCATAGTCAATCAAGACATAGTTCTCCATGGCCAGTTTAAGGTCTGGGATTTCCTCACACACCCACCTGAACAGGAATGGACAGGTAATTGCATACTTCATTGGCTAACACCATAGGTTCATGCATAGGTAAAGAATATTGTTTCTTACCGTATAGTTTCAATAATTTCGTGAGCAGCGTCATGGTGTTTATCCTGATAAAGACAAAAAATAAGAAGGGTAAGTCGTATACAAAGCGGAATGCAGTTTTAAATATATAAACCACCAACTGATGGTAACTCTGGTCTAACTCACATTGGAAACGTTTAAGAATTAATGATCTTTTAATGAACAACCTTAGTATTTCTCCTTCACAGTTTGTTAATTACACATGGTGGAAGTTTCCTGGTCTACTACTTTGCTAAATTTTCAAGCAGCAAGTAAAACACCAAATGATTTCTGGATTCTCTTAAACATCTTCCTCTTCACCGGTGGAATAGCAGACTAAGGTTGTTTATTCCCTATTGGGGTCGGGGGCGCAGTGGCGCAGTGGGTTGGACCACAATCCTGCTTTCCGGTGGGTCTGGGGTTCGAGTCCCGCTTGGGGTGCCTTGCGACGGACTGGCGTCCCGTCCTGGGTGTGTCCCCTCCCCCTCTGGCCTTACGCCCTGTGTTGCCGGGTAGGCTCCGGTTCCCCCGTGACCCCGTATGGGACAAGCGGTTCTGAAAATGTGTGTGTGTGTGTGTATTCCCTATTGGTTGCAAACCCATGATTTAACTTCAGCACTCGCTCACTCACTGTGTAAGTCAGTTTCCTCAACAAAATATCTCCCATTATTTATAACAATTCAAAGAGTGATGAGTCATTTGCCTTCCCGTTCTTAACTTTTTTCAGCTTGTAGGTACAAACTAAATGAAATACAGTGGGTGGTTACAGACTGCAGTAACAGTTGTGCAGTTAGCTCCAGTAGGACGTTTGACAGGTACATATAGCAACACACAGGGAAGAAAGGCTTTCTAAAGCCTATGCAGCATTTCAGAATCAGTGACGAATTACAATGTATGACAGAATCACACACACTGGCTGAAACCGCTTGTCCCAAGCGTGGGGTTGCAGTGAACTTGAGCCTAACACAGGAAGCAAGGCTGGAGGGGGACACACCCAGGACGGGACGTCAGACAAGGCACCCCCAGAAAGACTCGAACCCCAGACACACCAAAGAGTGGGACTCTGCTAACCCCGCTGCGTCACCGCGTCCGCTATAACAAAACCAAAAGTGGCAAATTTTTGGGAAATGGTAGTATCACAAGTTAGATCACATAATGCAGGAATAGAAAGCAGTGAATGCTTAAAACTTACAGTTTTAAGTTACCTAACTGTGAAAAGGTTTAATTACACTGCTAGAAATATGAAGTTCCACAAAAGAAACTTGTGAAACTATTTGTGATCACTATATCCACTTTTCTCCATTCAACTAATGTTTAACAACTCTGTTGTGCTCAAAGCACTCCAGACCACTTAATATGTAACAAAAATAAGAAAAGAAAGCTAGGATAGTGGCATGTCCCCTCCCAATCTCTTTTTTAATCATAGAATTGACCATTTTAAAAAGTGTCAAAAGTAAGCCACACTGATAGTAGGGCTGCAAAAAAGCAAACAAACAATGAAAAGAACTGTATCCAGAAATAATCACAACAATGCAAACGGTATAATCTGCAAAACCAGGTTAACTTGTCACAGCAACACAACTACCATGCAATTTTTTCAAGAATAAACATGGGGTATTCAGCATGTTACAAATGATCAAGTAGCTGTCAAAGAAAGAATTTTCCAATTAATTTTTAATGGCATTTTCTTCACTTACCAACTTATTTTCTTTATTTTGCAGAAGAGTTAATGTGACCGGTGTTTATATGCCCAATAAAATAGACGTCTTTAAATCAGTCTGACAGAATTACAATTTGTGAATGGATTAATTTATCTCAAGTCCACAGTATCTACAGTATGGTGTCTCTGAATGTTAGTGATGTCACGAAGAGGAAGGATGCATGTTTACAGAATAAATCAATAAAGATTTCAAACTTAAGACTAAGAAGACATTTTCAGACATTACATTTAATAATTCAGATAATACTTCTCTCTAAAACAGCTCACAATGTCAAGCTACTTACACTGATTTACAAATTTGTACAGCTTGGTAATATTTACTGGACCAATTTACCATATGTACTACAGCAGAAGGCAGGATTTAAATCGATGTCCTTTAAATACAAAGGCAGCAGCTCTGACTATGCCAGCTGCCATCCCAATATTTATATTTATTCATTTAGCAGATGCTTTTCTCCAATGCGACGCACGTCTCATAGAAAATGTGTACATTACATTAGCAGGAAGAGAAATATAGATGCAGACATGTGATTCTTAAGTGCACTTTGTTTCTTTTCTCCACATGAACCAATGTTCATCACATGAGTAGCTGCATAAAACTTTTTCAGCTTTCTATGCACACAACTACATAAGAAGAATGTGCATCGAGATATAGTGGTAGGAACAAATAAACTTACTGGAATCACAACAAACTGCAGCAACAATCCTCCAATACAGAATATAATGCACAATATAGTTTCAACTTTATTTTATTATGATTTATAGCAGGAAGTCAAATCATTATTTATAGAAGGAAGTCCTATTTCTGTGGTTTTTACAGAACCTAACCAGCTACTAAATCAAGGACATTTGTTTATTAGCCTTTTATTGATCGGGACTTACACAGTAAAAATTACTTTGCAGTTACAAATAAAACAAACTACAGATGTTTAGTTCCAATTGTGTTGAGGAGCAGTGCAAATATTAAGAGGGCAAGCTAGCTAAAGTTCCAAAGAAGTTATTTGTCTTAACTTGAAGGATCCTGTCTCACTTCAAAAATTAGCTAAGAGCTAACAAACTTTGTATTTAAAAATATGTTAACCTCTCAATTCGCTTGGAATTTTACCTTAAAGTCACAGGCACACATCCATTTTAGAGTTGCATACATATAATCAATGCAAAAATATGTAAGTTAAGGTGTTTTTCTTTTTTTTTTTTAAACTTTACAAGGATTTACATGAAAACAATACTTGAATATGTTTAAAACATAAAAATTAGTCAATTTTGCAAATTGTATTTACATGATTACATTGGTAAAATGATATAAAGAATAAGTCAGCTACATTGAAGAAATTGTTTATTAATATTTTGAGTAACAGCAATATTCACTGTAACCGAATATGCAACAGTCCAAAGGGGAGATTATTTAGTCAATAAAAGACACACAAGGACCAGTTAAGACCATTTAGAAGAAGTAAGCAACTAGTTTTAACTATGAACAGGTGGTCTGGTGGAGCTCTTGTTCTTCTCCTCTGCCTCCCTCAACTGGTGTCCTGCAGGGCTCGGTACTGGGTCCTCTTCTCTTCTCGATCTACACCTCCTCCCCCAGCCTGGTCATAGCCTCCCATGGATTCAAATACCAATGCTATGCTGATGATACCCAGCTCTTCCTCTCCTTTCCACCTGGAGCATCAGACATTTCCGCACGCATTGCTGCCTGCCTGTCAGACATCTCATGGATGTCTGATCATCACTTCCAACTCAACCTCTCCAAAACAGATTCTTCACCTCCCAGCTGGCCTGTCCTCCTGTCAGGGTCTATCGATCAAACTGGGCAACTCACTCATTTTGCCTACTTCCTCGGCTAAGAGTCCGGGAGTGACGATAGACTCGAGTCTGTCTGTCTCTCAGCACATCGAAGCCACAACCTGGACCTGCAGGTACATCCTGCATAATATCCACAGGATCGGTCCTTACCTCACAACTGACTCTACCCAAATAGTTGTCCAGGCCATGGTGACCCGACTGGAGTACTGCAACTCTCTCCTATCTGGCCTTCCTGCTACTATCATCAAACCTCTACAGCTGGTACAGAATGCTGCTGCACGAGTTGTGCTTGACTTGCTAAAGCGCTCCCATGTATCTCCTCTACTCATTTCTCTGCACTGGCTTCCTATAGCTGCTCGGATCAAATTCAAGTCCCTGGTTATAGCCTAGAAATGCATCAACAGAACTGCTCCTACTGTAGCTATTTAGAAGTCTTGATCAACCGCTACACCCCAACCAGACCCCTTCACTCGTCTGCTTCTGCTCGTTTGGTGGTCCCGCGCACGAAAGGTAAAGTGCGGAGGTTCTCGGTTCTGGCTCCGTTGTGGTGGAATGACCTCCCTCTCTCACTCAGAACTGCAGAAACTGTCTACATTCAACAAGAGTCTGAAAACTCACCTTTTCTGGACTCACTTCGCCCATGATCTCTCAAGCTCGTGAATGGTGGAAATGTTCACGTACCGTAACTTTATGATCATACCCAGATAAGCATTTACATAGCTGCTATTGTATTGTACTGTATGTAAATGTTTGTGTACCTTTTATTAAATTGTAGGAAGGTGATCAGGATTAGTCTATCCTGACTTTTCTGCACCTACTCGTGCGATGAACATTGGTGCATAAAGTGGAAAGAAACAAACTAGATTTACTTAATCACATGTCTGCAACTACGTCTCTCTTTCTCCTAATGTAATGTACAAATTGTATTTTCTCTGAGGTGTACATCGCTTTGGAGAAAAGTGGCTGCTAAATGAATAAATGTAAACTAATCACTAGTGGAATTTTGAATATATCAGTTTATTTGGATTTTTGCCACTTCTGCTGTGTTGTACTTAGTCTTCACTGCAAACATTTTCATCTTAAGGGATGTTTTTTTTTTTTTTTAAATGATGCACAATAAAAATCACTGCGGTGAAGACTTTCGCAGTAAATTCATAATTGTATTCTGCCCATTGTTCACCAATAACTCTCGATTCTTGACACCTGCTATGCCTAACCTGATCTGGACGGAGACAGGCCCTCTCCTGTGGTTTCAATGAAAAGTTCAATTGCTTGGTCCAAATGACAGAGGTTGCCATCTATAAAGAGTACCCAGAAAAATCCAAGAAGTTATTACTGATTTCACAAGAGGAATGCATCTACAGTATTTAAAAACAGGACTCCAAAAATTACATTTTTCTATTTAAATCTATGTAACCATGAAATTGATTTGGGAAATTTTATTAAAATGGCTAACAGAGAAGACTAAGGCCGAAGAAGGTAACACTGGCCCTTTGTAATTAAAAGAGGCAAATTACAACAAATTCTTATCGAGATGTAATGACTAGTAATGCTAGACTAAAATGACAAAACTTGAAAGCAACGTAGCTCTTCTTGCATCCCTATCAATCATGCACCATTTCTCTTTTGGCAATGACTTAGGTGCGTAAAGGCACACTGTAAAAGCAAAACAGACGCTGAACCTTGGATGAATGAGTTTGAGACTTCGCCAACTACACTGCCCTCAAGCATCTCTTGTTGCAATGCTATGTTGCAGATACTATCAGGAAGGGTCAACTAAATGAACACATATCAATCAGGATCAAGACTGTGCAATCCAGATCCTTCGCTAAATGATTAAGGATTTCAACCTTTAAGACTATCCTATCTGATGACTGCTGATCAGCATAAGAAATTACAGAAATACTGCTGATTGACCTACTGACCCACTTTTAGCATCCTACCTCATAGTAGAGTGTAACAGAGCCACAGTGTGAGGACCTGAGACAGCTGTAAGACAGAGCTTCCAAGCCCACACATCAGTCCACCTTCACTGGAACAACCTACAGCAAACACCTACTTTGCTTGCCCCCGACACCTCCACCCTAGCATTTGCTCACAGCCAAACAGCCCCACCTTCCACCCCCAGCAGAAATTCAAATACACTCTAGTACTTGATTCCTGACATCTGTGACAGAGCATACTGACGACTGATACATCTGTGTCCTGGTAGAAAGAGACAATAAAAGGAGATCAACTGGAGCAGCAAAGTGTACTGAAGAGCTTATAACACATCGCTGACCATGAAGAGGATAAATCTTAAAGAGAACATTCCCTGTGGGTTGTGTGAGCACATCAGTATCCACTTTCCTATGCAAGCCCACGAGTGGGGGACGGGCAGCCAGGGATGACAGCTCACGCAAAGAAGGCACACCACAAACGGCACAGCTAAAAATAGTTCTGCCTGACAAAGAACGTAGACTGCAGCCAACTTCCCCCTCCTGTCTGCTTAGCACAAGCAGCAGGGACAACCACGAACGTGAGTCACGCTCTTTCTCCACGTCACCTTGTTTGCAGAGTGACTCACAGCCGGTGCACTTCTGACACATCACACCTTTTTACTACAGATTACTCAAGAATCGTGTCTCATGTGCGCCTGGCAGTTTAACCCAATAACATCACGAAAACAATCGCTACTAGAATGTCCCACCCCCTTTAAGTACTGGACTTTTCCAACTTGCTGTATCAGTTAAGTTCTTGTTATCCAGTGTGGTCTCAATCGGACTGCTCCGAGTGGCTTCCACTGCGTTTATCTTTTTTGCGAAGCTAAATGTTTACAGGATCATGTGGAAACCTATAGTCCAGAGAACATAACAGTGGCACTGGGCTACAGGCAAGTTACTCAGTGCCTTGCCGTTATTTCTGTTTTTTTGTTTTTTTTTTTTTTAAAAACACGGAAACCACCAGCCTTCACAGGCAGCAGATAACTTTCAAACATGTCATTACAGGTTAATGTGAATCATGGTGCAAGGGAGGCTTCGGGTGACTCAGGGCTTGTGAGGGCATTGGGATCACAAACATCCGTGGGATGAAGTCAACAGCAAAATGCCTGACATTTACCCTTCAAAAAAAAAAAAAAAAAAAAAAAGTAGGTTGTTCTTTTTCCACTATGACAGTCTTGTCAGAGGTGCAGCTGAAACAATACTGCAATGTCTCCAATGTATCAGTCGTGTGAATCATATGGAAGCATTTTTGAACAATTTAAATTCACAGATGGGAGCCAGCTGAATATGTACGCTATTTTTCATCTTGCACTGGGAGCACTTTATTAGGAGCACCTGTACAACTGCTCATTCATGCAATTATCCAATCAGCCAATCATGTGGCAGTAGCTCACTGCATGAAATCATGCAGATATGGGTGAAGAGCTTGGGTTAATGACAGGATCAAATACCAGCATGGGGAACAACTATGGCCTAAGTGACTTTGACCATGGCATGGCTGTCAGTGCATTAGCATTTCAGAAACTGTTCATCTCCTGTAATTTTCACGCACAACAGTCTCTGGAGTTACACAGAATGGTGTGAAATACAAAAAAAACATCCAGTGAGCAGAAGTTCTGAGGGTGGAAACACCTTGTTGATGAGAGGTCAGGGGACAATAGCCAAACTGGTTCAAGCTGACAGGAAGGCTACAGTTATAATCACTCTGTACAACAGTGGTAAGGAGAAAAGCATCTCTAAACACATATGTCGAACCTTGAGGAGGAAGGGCTACAAAAGCAGACGACCACATCGGGTTCCACTCCTGTAAGGTAAAAACACGAATCTGGGGCTCCAGTGGGCACAGTTGAAGACTGGAAAAACATTACCTGCTCTCAGGATTCTCAATTTCCAATGGGATATGCAGATGGCAGGGTTAGAATGTGGCATAAACAGGAGCAGCTGGTAGTGTAGGGGTTAGAGCTGCTGTCTTTAGACCAAAAGGTCGCAGGTTCGAATTCTCTAAATTGTTCTTAGCAAAGTGTCAGCTAAAACATAAATTAATCCATGGACCCAGCCTTCCTTGTGTCAACAGTTGAGTCTAGTAGTAGTGTAATGATATGGGGAATGTTTTCTTCGCACACCTTACGCACCCTAATACCAACTGAACATCACAACCATGTGCATATCCCTTTATGGCCACAATCTTTTAATGGCTATTTCAAGCAGGATAATGTGTCATGCAAGAAAGCATGTGTCATCTCAAACTGGTTCCATGAATGTGCCAATGAGTTCAGTGCAGGGTAGTGGCCATCCTGATCACCAGACCTCAATCTTACTGAATACCTTTATAATGCTGTAGAATGGGAGGTTTGCAGCATGAATGTACAGCAGACAAATCTACAGAAATTACATGATGCAATCATGTCAACATGTACCAGAAACTCTAAGGAAGGTTACCAAAACCATGGTGAATCCATGCCACAGAGAATTCAAACTGTTGAGAGCAGGAGGGGGGGGGTCTTATGGAATATTAGAATGGTGTTCTTAATAAAGCATACATTCTCAATGCCTTAACTTCAAATACATTCACACCAACTGTGTTTTTGCATCTTGAACAATCACAGAGCACTTTGTGTCTTACAGTTGTAAAGGGTAACAACATTTCATGAGTCTGAAATGTAAGGCAGGAACGCAAGGTAAAGGCTTCAACAGCAAGCCAATTAGTCACAACAAAGACAACTTCCAGGGAGTTTACTGTCATTTCCTTTGCAACAAAATAATCAACTGGCAGTAGAAGCTAAAATGTTGGTTTGGCTGAAATACGCAATAAGAAATATGAAAAAGTATTTCTCTGACTGGCATGGTAACTAAACATTTTAGCTTATACCCTTGTTAGCTTCCACGGTCAACTGGTTATTTCAGCCCGAGATCCACCAGTCGATCAAAGTGCTCTGCAATATGGATCTTATCTTCTTTCCTAATCACCTCCCCTCCCAGTCCTGGTATTGTTTATAGGGGAAAAGTGAAGCAAGCCAATGTTAGATAAAGAAACGGGAACGCACCCTCAAGCACAACCAACCACCCATGGCTCCTATCACAATTCACATTTACTGTAATCAGTGTGTCAATAGTGACTCTCAGAAATTAACCAAACAGCTACAGCAAAACTATTCTGTATTATTTTTTTAACAATTTTCAAAAACTATCACAACACTGATTGGATGATGCAAGCCCAAAACACCTAAGCCTATAGAATTGGAATTGTATTTTACATCCAGCAAGTGGTGGGTCTGAAACAAAAATGACCAACATCTAGAATATTTACGGTTAAGAGAAGCCAGCATTAGCACAATGAAACCATTTTCCTTAGAAAACATTTGTATGCATCAATACCAAACTTTATTACATATGTATTTTACCCATGTCTCTTCCAAGAGGAAAACTGAAATTGTGTATCAGTAAATACATGATGTAGCACCATGTCAACAACTTTGAGGGGGGATGTGGTCAGGCCAGTGCAAACCAAAACATGCCTTCCACGCCAAACCAGTGTATTGAATTCTTATACCATATCATCACTTAAAGGATTGAAACTACCTTTCCTTGCTTCAACAAGCACTATGCAGAAGACCGCTACCTACTACAGATATGCTTTTGTGCAGCAAGAACTGTAGGTTGTACACATGCCAGCGATAAATCCATAACAAACAGATACAAGGGCGTTCCTGGTGTCATGATGATGCTGCTTTGGAACAGTCTATGAAAATAACTGGAAGAAACATCTATGGAGTCAACTTTCCAGTTTCATGTGCACCAAAATCTTTCGCATAAAATCTCTGGAATCTGTGTCATGCCTTCACCATTAAATTCCATCCATTCTTGGATGCAAGGAGGAATCCTACAGCCCCTCCAGTGGCCAGTCCCAGAAGAGCTGTATTTAATGTCTTTCAACAACACAGCCTTTATTCCTCCCTTGCTTTCCTACAGCCTGTATTTAAGCTACAAATTTCAAACCCCAAAGCACCATTTTTAAACTTTAAGAAACTTCTACAGCAGCCAAAAACATGTAGTACGAACAATTATGAAAAGTCGGAATGCATAATTTAAAACTGAAACGCTTCATAATTTTAGAGTTTTTTTAACGTTTATTCATTTAGCTGATGCCTTTCATCCAAAGCATCTTACAATTGTAATGTTACAATTAGTACAGTTACAAACTTAGCCATTTATACAGCTGGGTAATATTACTGCAGCAATTTATAGTAAGTACCTTGCTCTCAGGGGTACTACAGTCGGAGGTGGGATCGAACCTGCAACCTTTGGCTCCAAAGGTAACAGCTCTAACCGCAACGGTACCAGCTGTCCCCAGTTATGAATCCTAAGGGGCGTGTCCAAAAGTATGACGATAACTTGAATCTCATTATTTCGCCTCCCAATCAGAATTCTGGCTTCGTTGGTGCGGAGATCTGTTCGTTTTCCTCTCTATATTATGAAGAAGTCGAGTACATACAATTATACACACAGAGTCAGCGCAAGAAACGCGCCTCTGCCTTGCACAACTTCCACTCTGGCTACAAGCACGTCTAGATCGCTTACACACGACAGAAGGATGACATCAATTAAAAAAAAAAAAAAAAAAAAAAAAAAAAAAAAAACAGGCGAGCGCACCGTGCGTGTCGCGTGCCTCCACGCACGCACGCGCGCGCGCGCATACACACGAACCACTTCTCCGTAAAAATAGCTACAACATCCTCCCCTCCCCCCAGCGCGAGGCGGCGCGTTACTCCGGAGGCGTAAACCATCACCCTACCAACGACAACAAGAACTGTTACTGAACAAACACACACCCCGGTTTCTTCATTAATCGATCATTCCGCGAAGAGGAGCGACTAGCTGCAGTGTACTCTCACACACACACACACACACACACACACACACACACACTCCGGGGGGGGGGTTGAGTGCAGGCTCTCGACTCGTCTCACTCACGCCGGGCTGTTATTGACTTCCACAACCGTGGCCCGATTACAGCTGTCGAAGAGCTCTCGAACAACGTTGAATGAAAGCGAACGAGACCCGTGTGTGTCAGCTACTCTTCTTCGGCCGCGCTGAAGTGCTGGTTGTTGTGGAGCACAACGAACGAGCCGAACCACAGTCAGTGTACAACACGGCACCGGGGGCGGCACTTGTCTTGAGTTGAGTCCCCTGCTGAACACCTGAACCAGGGGCTCGCCGAGCCACCGTAAAAGCCCGTGCCCGTGTGAGAGCGGGGAGGACAGCAGGCGAGTCAGTCGGGTCGGTCAGACCGTCTCCGAGTTCCACATCACATGGCCGGAGTAACGCCGGGTGACGAAGAGACGGCTAGCTTAGCTAACACAGCCCCGCTGTCATTCGACTGACC
This sequence comes from Scleropages formosus, assembly GCF_900964775.1. Classification (NCBI taxonomy): domain Eukaryota; kingdom Metazoa; phylum Chordata; class Actinopteri; order Osteoglossiformes; family Osteoglossidae; genus Scleropages; species Scleropages formosus. The sequence continues at coordinate 2,880,892 of NC_041814.1, forward strand.
GGTCACTGAGTGACTGACGGCCGCTCCCTTCAGCGAGTGACAGAACCAGGCAGGGCAGAGTGCGGCTATGGGACGGACGGGGAAGGGTGGGAAGAAGACCACCAAGACGGGTTCCAGTCGCTCCCGTGGCAAGTGGACCAAGCCGAGGTGTTCAATTGCGAGACGATTGATTGTTCGCGCGTTCAACGTAACGACTCATCTCCAGTCCAGACTGTCAGCTGAGCTGTTCCGCGAGCGCTCCGCGTGCCGCCGCACCGCCGACGTCGCCGGGTCGGGGGAAGGCAAAACGAGACTAACTCGTTTTCGTAAATCACACCTCAAGAACCACATAAAGATCCTCTCCTGCCAGGCTTAATTCGACGCCTCCTGCTCCCTCGATTCCCGTTTCGCCACTTTCTTAGTAGGTCCGAAGACAAAGTTGAACACAAAGGTGTCGGCAGCAGCAAGCACAAGAAATGCGCGTGGACACTTACATATACTGGTAAGGGCCAGGGGTAGCCCGCCGCTTCGGCTCCGACCGGCGACTTGAGCTTCAGTTCCAGCTTCTCTCCCATTCTGTCCCTTTCTCCGGCGTCAGCTAGCTACAACTAGCTAGCTAGAAGGTGACCATTTTTGACAGAAAAACATGCAGCCCTGTAGTAGAAAAACGGTTTGTGGATATTCCGTGGGAGATGGGCGTTGTGTAAAATCTCTCCAGTCCAATTTCCTCCAATTCCCTATTGTTTTGTGTATATCTATTTAGGTCGAAAAGTATTCAGTCCCGAGTTCCTGCTGCCCTTCTATTCCACCGCCGCCATCTTGAACCGGCGTGAGAAGGCGAGTGAAATCGGCCACTACCAAAGGAGCACGGACGGCGGGGAGGAAAAGCTGCTGTTGTGCGGAGAAATGTGCGATGTCAAGAGCTAAATGTCGGAACTGAGATGGCCGGTCGCACTACAGCACCCTCCGCTCGTCGACGGTGACGACAAGCGGGGGATAGTACCCTCCACTGGAAAAGTTTGAATCGAATTTCCCGGTGCCGATAACGGCCGGTGGGCGGGCTGTACCATTTCCCGGTTAGAGAGGCCCCGCCCCTTGGATGAGTCGCGAGGCACAAACAAAAGCTGATGTGGTGGAGTGTCCCTTGAAAGCCCCGCGCGCGCTCCCCCGTCTCAGACGTTCGCGTGTAAAATGTTCTGCTGTAAATGGAAAAATATCATATGAATTCTGAACTCAAGCGCGTGGGGAGAAGTCCTAGGGTTCGTCAGAGGGAGCCCATACCAGTTCCATAGCTGTATCCCAGTGTTGGTGTCACAGTTCCAGCTGTACGTAGCAGTTATACACGAGGGATTTTGTACTTTACTACTGTTTTCATTATATTATAATATTTACAGTTATTTATTTATCAGACACTTTTCTCCAAAGCGACTTCCAACAAACTCTATGTAGTGTTATCAGCCCACACCTGCCTAAGGTGTTTATAGAAGTTATAGATATTTCTATAATACATAAATATTGATATACAATTATTAATTTCTATATTGTATTATATATCTATTCTGAAATACATGTATGTACATATATACTGTATATTAGACATATTTTTTATACTATAAACATTTTTGTAGTATATTACTCAATATTGGGTCATTAGGACTATGGAATTATCACTGATATATATCAAATGCTGCAAAACACTAACAGTAACAACAATAATAATTATACTTTAGAGGACACAGTCAATGTTTAAAATAATTACACGCGTAAAAAATGTGACCAAGACCGAGGTGACTTACACTGCTAGATACACTACTTACACTGGGTCACTCATCCATACATCAGTGGAACACACACACTCTCTCTGTCACTCACACACTATGGGGGAAACAGCATGTCTTTGGACTGTGGGAGGAAACCAGAGCATCCAAAGACTTACACTGCTAGATACAGTACTTACACTGATTCACTCATCCATACATCAGTGGAACACACACACACTATGGGTGAACCTGAACAGCACGTCTTTGGACCTTAAGACTATTTCGGTGGCAGAGAGACAAAGCAAAGAAAGTGTGCATTTCTTTCATTCCCACTGTTTCACAGCTCACAGCCCCATTTTACACAAGAGCAGGAGCTGGTGTGCTCTACACGGTTAACCATACAGTATTCCCATTTGTTTCTCCATGGCTACATGAATGATTCACATATAAGTGTACATTTTAATGGAGAACAACTATAACATGGGAGTAATTTGTTAGCAATTACGGAATAATAACTGCTATAAACTCGGTTAAGCTGATGCTATTGTCCAAAGCTGTGGACAGACAGTACATTTGTCTTTCCAAGTGTCCTGAGCAGGAAGGAGCACAGGAAGGGCAGTTAAGATTATGAACAATATTACGACAACTGTTGGCGAAGTACACGACAGTGGATATCACAAGATAAACCTAGGAAAAAAAACAATAGAGATGAAGACAATGTAACAAAGTTATTACATTACGGTATTATGACAAAACTATTAAGTCAAGCTATAACCAAAAGCCCGGTGGTTCAGCTATGTTATACAAAGGCCATTGATTTCAGATCAGTAACATTTCAGGAGAAAACGCAGAAATCTGGACAGCGTGTAATCAAAAATGAAACATAGTTCATTGTCATATTTCCATAGTATATTACTCAGTATTGGGTCATTGAGACGACTGAATTATCACAGATATATCAAATGCTGTAAAACAGTAACAACAATAATGATATTTTAGAGGAAATAGTCAATCTTTCAAAATAATTACACACTTAACATTATGTAATTTATAATACAGTATTTGTAGGAACATTATGAATAACAGCTGGTATAAATACATCCAGTAAATCCATTTACAAGACCAGGTTCGAGAATTTTTTTAAAAAATTTGTACCGATTATTATAATCTGACCATTTTATTGTTTCTTTGTGACGTTTTTCAACAGTCGTGTGGGTGTAACGTATGAGCAGCTATTAACATCTGGGCACCAGGGTTAATCCTAACTTCTTTCCTTTCCTCTTGTTGACAATTTGTGTTACCTGTGTAATGGGGAAGGGGGGGGGGGGCACAGTGGCGCAGTGGGTTGGACCGGGTCCTGCTCTCCAGTGGGTCTGGGGTTCGAGTCCCGCTTGGAGTGCCTTGCAATGGACTGGCGTCCCGTCCTGGGTGTGCCCCCTCCGGCCTTATGTCCTGTGCTGCCAGGTAGGCTCCGGTTCCCCGCGACCCCGTATGGGACGAGCGGTTCAGAAAATGTGTGTGTGTGTAAGAGGGCTGTTTTCCATCACCCCGTCACACTGTTACTCTGAAGTAATAACGTGTTAAGATGCATATATTGTCACTTTACCATTGACAGAGTTTTATTTGTATCTTTTGTTCCAGAGATGGTCACACACATATTTACAGGAGCGACCTCATACTGAGTGTTTACGGTGTTTGAAAAAACACACCTCGATGAAGAGTAAAAATGCAGTAAAAAACTACTCAGGAAAATGTTATTAAAATATAGTACATATAATACTGTAATGTACACATAAAAAATGTATGAGAAAGTAAAAACAATGACAGTAATACCCAGAATCCTCTTTTACAAATTTCAGATACATGTAATTTTACCTGAAGAAGTGTTTCGCATGAAAACGTCCTACAAGTACGGCGAATAAACCCTACGGTGTCCGCAAGATACTGTGGACTTCATTCGGTTTTAATTGTCAAGAATATCCGGTGCGAAAACTAAAGCCGGTGTTTCGAAATCTCTTCCGGAAATTTCCTGAAACGTCACAATGTTTTGAGAGGAAAATTATGTAAGGCGCAAGAGAGCACAGTGGCTCTATTAAAGTGTGCCAGTTGCTGGCCCTTTCGCATCTCTCGAGTCCAGGCCTCGCATTTCGGCGAACGATTCTGGTCGCTGCTCTATTTTCCGCCTAGGTGTGGAGGAACAGGTTGAGGAACAGCACGTCTTCAGCATCCCATGCTGTGCGCATCTCGCCTGCCAGTTCAAATTTGGTCATGAAAATAGTGATTTGGGCCATAATAACCTTGGCTGATAGTCCTTGTAAATGTTCCAGCAAGACTGCTGTAAGTCATGTCAGCGTGTGAGGTTATGCCATGAGCCCTTGGACACTGAAGTGATGTTTAAAAATGACTTGAGACAAGAAGAGCTTTTTTGTATAAGTTTAACGGAGAGGCAAGAGGTTACATTTCCCATCATGGCAGTGATACATGAGATCAGATATTAATTCCACTGCATTTGCTGCTGAAAAATTGCAACATTTCAAATCTCTCTCTGCAAACGAGCTCCTTTCAAAACGGTACTTTTTTGGCAAAATACGACGTTCAACAAACGTGTTTTGGATTTCTCTGCCTCAGTCAGGCATTTTTTTTTTTTTTTATTACACACAAAAAGCAATATTCATGAAGAAATGGAGTGCAACTAGCAGTGGAAGGAGATAATTTGCGGTGCGCTGTTTTCTTACGTCAAAAACTTAAAATACAACTGTATCTTGTCGATCTTCACTTCCGCTAGTATTTACTACGAAACGCTCCCTCGCGGCTTCCCCTCGCGCCGAATTTCCACCCGGGGTTTCTCGCCGCGAGACCGGAAGTGATGCGCATTCGTCGAGGGAAACCATTCGTGTAGGTGTCACGCTCACCTAATTTACGTCACAGTCACCGTCATCGCGTCAAAGTACGCTCGCGACAGAATTCCGAGCACGCCGTACGCCGTTTTTGAATCATATGCAAATGAACATTTCCAGAAAAAAAGTGCTGCGGGTCCCCTTGAAGGCGTTGCTAAGGACGCTGCGCGATGACCCGGATGCAAAACACACAAATACGGTGGAAGGAGGTGGAGAATTCCTTTCTCACATGTCGGACCCTGGAGCGCGTGGTCGTGCTCGGGCTGCGCGGCAACAGTAACCGCATGGACCTGTGGCACGGTTATTAAGAGTCGCGCGCCGCGGCGAAATAACCCAGCGAGCGAAGATGAACACGTTAATCGCACACATCATGTATTGTGCAGAAATGGGTCCGTGAGTTACAACAACTTGAACGAGAGCACCTCCCTGAGTCCCTGGTGGTGGTGTTTATGAATGGTGGCGAAACGCATCGCACTGTGTGGGGGTGATCAGCTTGAGAGCAGGGGTTGGGGTGTGTGGGGGCCCCCAGCCCAGCGAAAAACGTGTAACGCTGTAGCAAAAGTGTCCATCTGATCTGTTTCGTGGAGCGCGAGGCTCAACCGACGCGCGCGTCTCCGACTCACTCACTCGTCTCGTGCCGGGGCTGCAGCGTGATGGAGGTGAGTGTGAAAACGGAAGAGAGCGACGTGCGTATCTCGGAGGTGGTGGCGCGTGGCTGCTGGAAAGCGGAGCCCGATGATGATGATGATGGCCGCGTCGGGGCCGCGGTCAAGTGCGAGACGGACGACGAGCGTCACGCTCATCATGATGGCGCTGCGAGCGTGAGCGCGGCCGCCTGTGCTGCGCTCAAGTCGGAGAACGTGGAGGAGTGCGACGTGAAACCGAAAGTAGAACCTCCGGAGTGCGCGAGGCCGCCCCCCCTTAAAGAAGCCTTCAGTAAAGGGCAGTGTCACGCGGGGAAGCTGGAGGGGCCGGACCCCGCGGAGATCACCGTGGAGGTGGATCGGGACCCGGGACCCGAACTGCGCGCGCACCACAAAAAAGTGATTCCAAAGATCTTCCACTGTGACATCTGTAACAAGAACATCAAATACCTTTCGAGTTTTCAGGTAAGTGGCAGCCCCACAGGTGTTGTCCTCGTCACGGGGACGTCCGGTCCGCTCCGGCCTGTCTGTATTGCGGTAAACGTTACTGTGTCGCCATGGTGGCGCGGCAGGCTGGTGCCACGCGGGTTCGGATGCGGCTGGGCCGGTGTTCACGTGGCCTTCCTCACGCAGTCCAAAGGTGAATCGAAATTGCCCGTGCGTGCGTGCATGCGTCCGTGTGTGTTGTTGCCCTGTCGCAGGTTGGTGCTCCAACGGCCCTGTGCTTCTGGGATAGGCTGTGCACCACCGTGACCCTCAAGTGGATAAGAAGGCTGTTGGATGGGTGCGTGTGCGTGTGTTGTGGTTTCCACCACGGAAGGACCCTGAGCAGGCTGTCAGCACGTTGACGTCGGTCCCTTCCCTCCTTCCCAGTGCCACAGGTGTTGTTGTTCTTTTTATCCAGGAGCACCAAAGAATGCACAGCGGGGACCGGCCGTACGAGTGCCCTCAGTGCGAGAAGCGGTTCATCCGATGCGCGGACCTCATCAAGCATCGCCTGGTGCATTCCAACGTGCGCCCGCACGCCTGCCCCGTCTGCGGAAAGTGCTTCAAGCTGCAGGCCGACGTCAACAAGCACCAGGCCGTGCACACGCCCAAGTACCCGTTCCGCTGCTCCTCCTGCGGGAAGGGCTTCAAGCGAGCGGCCTGCCGGAACAAGCACGAGCGCGTTCACTCTGCCGAGAGCCCTTTCCGTTGCCCCACGTGCGGCCGCTCCTTCAAATGGGAGACCTCCCTCACGGAGCACCTGCGCACGCACAGCGGAGAGCGGCCCTACGTCTGCCCCGAGGAGGGCTGCGGCAAGAGCTTCGCCCACCGATCCACCATCGTGCAGCACCGCCGCACCCACCTCAACCAACGGCAGTTCCACTGCCGCCACTGCCACCGCGGCTTCAACCACCGCTCCAATCTGGTGAAGCACGAGCGCACGTGCAGACGCAACAGCCAGCCCGACAAGGGATCGGCCTGATGGCGGTTTGCGTTGAGCGCGACCGCGGCGGCGGGGTGACGTTGAAATGAAGGCCACGGGACGTGTCGTGTGTCCAAAGTAAACGATACTCGCTGTTTTGAAGCTATGAAAAATAAAGCATTTAGTTGTCCACATTTCCACAAAATCATGCTCTTTCTCCCTGCGTTTTTTAGGTAGGTGATGGTATAAATAGAGTAAAGGTAAATTTGTGAAGGCACATCTCAAATTTCAGCATTCCCATCTTTATTTCTTTGCTATTTTAATTTGTATTGCATTTACATGTATTTAGCAGATGCTTTTTTTTCCCCAAGCAGCTTCCAGTGAACTCTATATAGTGTTATCAGCCCGTACACCTTATTCACCGTGGTGACTTACACTGCTAGATACACTACTTACATTGGGTCACTCATCCATGCATCAGTGGAGCACACACACACACACACACACACCCCCTATGGGTGAACCTGAACAGCGTGTCTTTGGAGTGTGGGAGGAAACCAGAGCACCCGAAGAATTACACTGCTAGATACACTACTTACACTGATTCATGCACACACTATGGGTGAACCTGAACAGCATATCTTTGGAATGTGGGAGAAAACCCACACGGGGAGAATATACAGACTCCGCACAGACTGAGTGGGGATCGAACCCGTGTCCTCTCGCACCACCCAGGCGCCGCGACACCAATTCCTATTGCAGGAAAACATGCTGTTCCCTGAATCCGGCAGTGGAATCATTTCTCTCGCAAAATATTTAGGATGGAAGCAAAATCGGAATTTGAATCTAAACTGAGATTTGCTAATCTCTCGGTTCCAACCGAGAGGTTTACCACGCTCTCGCCCCGGCGGACACCGCTCCTGCTGGCTCTTCGTCGTTGATTCGAGTTTTCCATCCGCTGCGAGAAACCCTTTGGAGAGAAAAAGGGAGACTGTAGCTCAGCTGCGTGAGACGTTCTGCAATCCTGAGCTCGAACAAAACGAGTCCGGGAGTGACTGTCGACATGGCAGCTTGGGATGAATCGGCACAAACTAAGGGGCAGGTGGCAGTGGAGTAGTGAGGGATACTGCCTTTGGACCCAAAGGTTGCAGGTTTGAATCCCACATCTGGCTGTAGTATCCTTGAGCAAGGTATTTACCCTAAATTGCCCCAGTAAAATTACCCAGCTGTATAAATGGATAAATAACTGCAAGTTCCTTTCGAGAAAAGTGTTCCCACAATGAATAAATGTAAGATGCCTTAAGGTGTGGTCGAAGCCCAGGATCTGGGCACTCATTATGAAGATACCCACTTATCCAGACACAAACGGTAACTTCTGCATTCTGATCTCCAGGCACTGACCCCAATTTTGGACTTTTTGGTCTATGAGCACCAACACACAAACGGTGCAGATGATGGGAGTGGTATTTGTTCTCAATTTCCATTTGTTTCATCTATTTCTTTATTCCTTTAGTTTCAAATGAGGTTTTGGTTCATTTTGCTATTTGATTGAATTGTGGGTCTCGAGAGGGGGGCGTGGTGGTGCAGCGGGTTTGACCGGGTCCTGCTCTCTCGTGGGTCTGGGGTTCGAGTCCCGCTTGGGGTGCCTTGCAATGGACTGGCGTCCCGTCCTGGGTGTGTCCCCTCCCCCTCCGGCCTTACGCCCTGTGCTGCCGGGTTAGGCTCCGGTTCGCGGTGACCCCACTTGGGACGAGCGGTTTCAGACGATGTGTGGGTCTCGAAGTAGAGAAAAGAAACATTTTTTTTCTTTTAAAAAAAAGCCTTAAAAGATGTTGGGTCAAGTAGAAGAAGCAGGGCAGGAAAGTAAGTAGTGTACATGTAAAGATGCATTTTAATATGCCGCAGTTGGGCAGTTACATGTATCCATTCAGCCGACGCTTTTCTCCAAAGCCACGTACATCTCGGAACAACAGAGTGCATCACATCCACAGTGGGGAGACTCGGATAGAGACATGATTCTAGAGTACGGTCAAGCCGTCACACTCCAATCTATGAAGCAGTGTACATTACACCGGTAGCTGCATGCAGGCTTTTTTTTAATTATTAAACATTTACATTCATTCATTTCGCTGATGCTTTTCTCCGAAGCAATTTACAACGTTAACGATAAATGCAAATATTTACCTGTTTATACGGCAGGGTAATTTTACTGGAGCACCTTAGGGGAAGTACCTTGCTCAAGGGTACTACAGGCAGAGGTGGGATTCAAACCTGCAACCTTTGGGTCCAAAGGCGGAAGGTTTCATCGCTACACTACAAACTGCCCCACAGCTCTGATCTTTCTGAGTAACTAGGTGAGGCTCTTCACATGAGCTGCGGCGTGGGCACTTGAGCCTCGTTGCTCCACGTGAACTAAAAAGCTTCCGACCCCACGAAGCTGGTTAGCTGCTGCAGTCTTGCAAACACCGACACTGGTGTAATGGGGTAAGATGGACCGCAATAAAAATGTTCGAGTGCAGTTCCTTCACTTCCGCGCACCCCGTAGCCCTGAGTTCTCAGCTCGGCCGACGTTCCGGTGGATTTCTCCGTTGCTCGACACCTTACAGCGAAGGTACGTGACGTGATTGGAATTCTTCTCCAGCTGGGTGGAATTACAGCTGGACTTCCCAGTAAAACAGGAGGACGTTTGGTCGTTCCGTCGCGTCGCACTCCACCGTGTGAAATTAAGAGCGAACCGGGATCCTTGGAGTGCGAGGTGTCAGCTTGAACCACTACTCCCCCTGCTGGCCAGAGATGGTTGAGAAATTGCTTACGTCCGCCTACTGTCGAGTCCTGCAGATCACGATTCAACCAACACCGTTTGCTTTACATTGGAACTGAGTTCAATCGTAAGCGGTCACGGCTCGGTACCATCACGGCCATAAGGCGGGGCCACCGACCACCGTGCAACTGCCCCGGGCTTGTAGAGCAGGTTACCGCGCTGCGCCACATCACACCATCCACCATGTTGCTCAAGGAACCGCTGTGATGGCGACAGGTCCGTGCCCTTGTTTTCAAGGCGGTGGAACCGACAACAGTCAGGAGTCGCTCGTAAACAAGTGACTGAAGGTTTCCCGTGTCCACGAAGGCATTCATATTTTTTTTGTCTGCCTATGAATAATTCATTAATTCCCTCGCATAAATTATCACAAGATGAATTACAGTCGACCGCCTGTTTTGGCAGAGTCCGCGAAGCACGCGTACGGGAGCCCGAATCCTGAGAGTCGCGGGAAACGCGCGAGGCTCCCAGCCGGTGTGTGTGGGGCCGCCCTGCGATGGGATGGAGGGGCCGCGGCGAAGGCTGGCAGACGGCCAGGGCGAACTCGCTGACACGCCGCTGGCTCCTCCAGCGCACGCCAACGGCAGAGCGGGGCAGCCAACTGGAACGCGCGAGCGTTTCTCAGCTATTTCACACAGCGCGTCGGCCCGCTGCTATCCTTGCCTCCAGACGGCTTCATGGCCGCTCCCATCTCCTGTCAACAGCCCCACTCTCTCGGCGCGGCGCTCGCCTACTCGTAATCGTTACCACGTGCAATTGGGACAGAAGTGTGCATAAAAGGAACAGCATGTAGACTTTACTTGTTATTGCTTTTTCTCTCCCCGGCAGCCAGGTTACATTACATGTATTCATTTAACAGAAGCTTTTCTCCAAAGCGACTTCCAATGAACTCTATGTAGTGTTATCAGCCCACACACCTTATTCACCGCGGTGATTTACACTGCTAGATACACTGCTTACAATGGGTCACTCATCCATACATCAGTGGAACACACACACTCTCTCTGTGTCACTCACATACTATGGGGGAACCTGTATAGCATGTCTTTGGAGTGTGGGAGGAAACCAGAGCACCCGAAGGAAACCTACACACACCAGGAGAAGAGACGTTTTAATCAGCTGAAGGTCTGCTTACTGTATGTCCGCTAGATATTGCGCCATTTCTATTAAGACCACAAAAAGGGAAAAGAAACCGCTGCGACAGCCCCGGTGACCGTGTCAGGATGAGTCCTCGGTTCATCTGCTCTTATCTGCCCGACGATATTTCATCCTGGATTATCGTAATCTGTTCGTTTTTGCGAAGTGCACTTTGCCTTAGCATTAATGTCACACTGGAAGTCACCATGGGCAAAGGCACGAGCTGAATAAATATATGGAAAATAATAAATACAGTCCATGGAAGATACTGATGGTCACCTTGATGGCTACGTGGCAGTACACGCTGAGTTTCGACCATAGACACAATTGTCTCCTCCAGCGAACCCAGGCGTCCTCTGGGTTGCCGGCAGTCGGGAAGAAGGCAGAGGGAGACCCGCGGGGACACGGAGTCATGCGACGGCAGGCGAGGATGTCTGCGCCGCCGGGTTCCTCGGAGACTCGCTCGGAACTCTCCGAGTAAGCATCAGTTGTGTGCAGTACTTTGGGATCAAGCTTCTTGCCACTTCGGAATCATTTCCCACACTCTACTACCACTATAGCGCTATAACTGCTGCTGCCCCCTGGGGAACATTAAACAAGAAAAAGAAATTTCCGGAATTTCCAACGCAGCAGCCGGATTCCGTAGTCGGCCTCACATGTTTGTGCGTTACAGGAGACTGCGTTTAATGAGCGCAGGAGGGCGCGTTCGCTCGGCCCCTGCGCTCGTCCCGGGATGCCCCTCGCACCCGGACGGCAGCCAGAAGGTTGTTAGTGCTGTCGGCGACACCGGGCACGAGGTCACCGCGGCGCAGCGTCGGCGGTCCAAAACACACTTAGCCCACTACGCTCTTGTCCCGGGAGGCCCGCAGCGGACGGGCGTGGAAGAGAGGGTGCCGCAACCCCCTTTTACTCCGCTGCGGAGTTCACGTTTCGACTAACACCCGTCCAGAGAAATTCGTAACTCGCACAAAGATACAAAAATCTCGATCTGTCCGTCGTGTCTGCTGTCGCGCCACACATACTGCTGCCCTGCGCTGCAGTTACTCTTGCAGCGAGGCTACTGCCCTGTGGATGGAGGGTCGGGTCAACCCTCATCTCGATAGGCCGGAATTACGCAGGGTGGTCCGGTCCCCTAAGCGAACCGTCATCATCGGTCTGAGCCAAGTTCGCAAAGGATGTGCCCCTTTCGGAACAAGATCAAACAACCACAGGGGTTTTAGGGAGACAGACCTTACCATGTTCTTGCCATTGCCACCAGGACCATTGTTGACCCACGCTGGGTTTTGCAGACAGTTATATCTAAAATGACTCTTTTAACTTATAGCTGTACAGTTAAACCCAATAAGAATGTATGTTAAAACCCCCCAGAGCGGCCGTTACTCTTCACGTTGCTATTAAAGGTACCGTGGTAAGGTGTGAACCGGAAAGGGGTAAGTCGCCCATCAGGTAGCCTCCTCTTTGTCACGATGTGGATCGGAGAGCAGTTCGAACTTCCCCGCCCTCGGCTCCACGTCATCTGGGACCGGCAGCGCCACTCCGCGCCGGCACCGCGCCCCACGAGGACGCTGAAGAGGAGAGGGATGAAGAGCCGCTGCGTCGTGGACTCAGGCGAAGGAGCAAACCACAGCGAGTTCCAGCGAGAGCAGTGGATACAGCTGCTGCCTTTGGAGCCAAAGATTGTAGGTTCAAATCCCACCTCCTGCTGTGGAACCCTAGAACAAGGAAATTATCCTAAATTGCTCCAGTAAAGTTCCCTGGCTGTGTAAATGGGTAAAAGCTTTACACTGAAGCAAAGTGCAAGTTGAGTGAATAAATGTAAAAGTACTCTTTCCTTGCACAGTGACCTGAGACACACTCTGCCCCTCCAGCCTTTGAGTGTGTGGAGGAACAGAGGCAGAATTAAAGTAGAATCCTGAGGAGAAATTGGTACTGTTCACTAGATTTCCACAGAGGGTCAAAGAGCAGCATATTATAACAATGTGTGTTACTGTGTTTCAGTGGGAAATGTGTTTAATGTAAATAGTTGCATTATGGGAAAAATGAGTACAGCAGGTGTGCAACCATTGGGGCGATTTACAGGCAAAATGATGGTGGTGACTGATGGTTTGTGTGAGAGAGTGAGGTGGGGGTCACTAAGCAGGCTAGGAAGGGTGACTACCGCAGGTCCTCAGACGGAGAGCATTATTTCCCTGTGTGCCGCCGTTCAAATAAAACGTTCGAGACGACCGCTGGCTGCGCGTCCTTCTTCGCCCCATCCAAGCCCATGACGCTACGCTGCACGCTACAAGATCCATGGGGTACAAAGAGCAAGTTTGGCGTCGGTGGCCTGCTCGGCCCGACCCGGCTCCGCAGCGCTCATCCTTCTGCCACCCACCCAAAAATTCACAGCTCTGTTGTTAGGAGAAAGGAGCGCATGCAGGACTGGCCTGGGCAGCCCCTTTATCTGGGGAACGCTGTACGTTACAGAGTAACGCTCCTAAAATTAGGCGGTGTTTACATGCACACTGGAGTGGAAACGCACGTTTGGGCAGGAGAGGCTCGTGGCCCTGTCGCCCGGGACAGACCCGCACTCTCAGCGGTACCACTCTTCCCACCACGGGCTTTGCTGCCGAGCAAGGCCTGAGTGGCAGGTGTGAAAGGTGGAACACACAGTGGGCGCAATGTCACCAGTGGAGGTGGGTTGGGGGCGGGGGGGGGGGTGCGCAGGCACGCCACAACGGACAAAGAAATGAAGAAGTGTAAAGCACGTGCTTTGGGGGGGACAGTTTTTCCACGTCCCGGAAGCAGCGCGTGTCCGTCTGTGCCTCCGTGCGCATGCGCACACAGCCGCCCCGCTCTTCCGCAAGTTGCAGCGCACTGCCCTCTAGCGGTAGCGGACGCGCGGGACCACGAAAGAGGATTTGGGCACACGTTGCATTCCCCAGGCGTTTGCTATATTTAGAAATATCGTTAAAGAGTCACGTGGCTGCCTTCCAGTCTCCACCCCTGTTCATGTGACGTATTTCGCGTGTCGCTCTCGCGTCCCTTTGGAGAAAAGCGTCTGCGAACCCAATAAACGTAAATGTGACTCTAACCGTAAGTATTCTGTAGCGCAGGCAGGTGTTTATATGAGCTGTGGACACAGATCTGTCTCGGCAGGTATTTCAGCGGAAGTGAAATGCAGAGATTTATGGAAAATGCAAGAGGATACGTTGCACTGGTATTGTGTTGTATCCGTGACACATATCCCATAGCTGCCCCACACTTTGCTTTTAAAAAAAAAAAAAAAAACTTACATCATCAGCCTTGGCTTGTAGTGTTTCACATACAGAAGTACTGAATGATACCATAAAGTAGCAATAATAAGGTACCAAACAATTAAACTGTTTTATACTCTCCTTGTGGTTTACATTTATTCATCATAAATACTTCAGTCATCAAGACTGTGTGCTCTTACATTCCATTTATTTATTTAGCAGACACTTTTCTCCAAAGCAACTTCCAATGAGCTCTACTGTTACCAGCCCCCACACCTTATTCACCATGGTGACTTACACTGCTAGATACACTACTTACAATGGGTCACTCATCTATACATCAGTGGAACACACTATCTCTGTTACTCACACACTGTGGGGGAACCTGAACAGCATGTCTTTGGACTGTGGGAGGAAACCAGAGCACCCAGCAGAAACCCACACAGACACGGGGAGAACATGCAAACTCCACACAGACTGAGCAGTGATCGAACCCACATCCTCTCACACCACCCAGGCGCTCTGAGACAGCAGCGCTACTCTCTGTGCCACCGTGCACCCTGGGTCTCTTTTGTACATTTCACATTGTAGGTGCATCCAGCAAACATTAACATATCGTATGTATTTTTTTTACAACAGTTTTTTGCGTCGTTCTTGGCCTGTTGTCTTGCATCCTGAGGACTGCTGCTTAAAATCCAACCACTTACACTGTACCCTTAAGCAAAGAACTTGAGCGCTTCACTAAGATCACTCTGCTCTATAAACGGCGGTAAAACATGCTTACGTAACACCTTAGGTTGGCCTTGTACGAAGGTACCAGTGAAATAAAGTTCATAAGGCCAAGTTGCTATGTAGCAAAGAGCCCGATGACCTCAAACCTATATGGCGCAGGTGATGTTCTGTCCGCAGTGCCCACTCTGCTCCTGCAGCTGGAGGAAGGACAGTCACAGCACCAGGTCACAATGTCACAGCTCATAAGAACAGGAATCACCGAATAGAAGCAGCCACACCGGAGCAACCTAATGGAAATTTTAATTCGGGTCGCGTCCGAGATAAATTAAGACAGACCTCAGGGGATTTGTGTGCGGCAGAGAGTCTGCACTTCACTGAAACATTTCATTAAAATGACACTTTCTCCTGTTCCAGTTAAGTGGCAATTGTTTTGTACCTTTAAAACAACTTTAGCCATGTAAAGAACATGTTGGGTACCTTTGCTGCTAGAATAAATGTTGTGCATTGCACTCGGTATCAATTAACTTTATATTTACTTAAGACACTTTTGTTCAAAGTGACTTCCAATGAACTCCATGTAGCGTTATCAGCCCACACACCTTATTCACCATGGTGACTTACACTGCTAGATACACTACTTACACTGGGTCACTCATCCATACATCAGTGGAGCACACACTCTCTGTGTGAACCTGAACAGCATGTGTTTTGAGTGTGGGAGGAAACCAGAGCAAAGACTTACACTCCTAGATACACTACTTACACTGGGTCACTCATCCATACATCAGTGGAACACATACACACACTGTCACTCACACTATGGGGGAACCTGAACAGCATGTCTGGAGTGTGGGAGGAAACCAGAGCACCTGGCAGAAACCCACACGAACATGGGGAAAACATGCAAACTCCACTCAGACCGCGCAGGGATCGAACCCACGTCTTCTCACACCACACAGGCGCTCTGAGACAGTAGCTCTACTCGTCATGCCACCCAACCACCAAAAAAAAAAAAAAGGCAGCTAGAAACACATACACCCTTACTAAAGATGATAGTTGCTATTGCAATTTTCAGGTAATAGACAAATTTTGGAAGTAAACATTTTTCCAACCAAAATTCTTTTGATAGGATCTATTGTACGTTGGGGAAACACCTGCACCCTTAGAAAGTTACAAGAGTATTTTTACAGCAGGAAAAAAATAAAGATTGTCAAATTTCAGATTTTACTTCCAAAATATTTATGAATAGTTTCCAGTTTGGAGTCAGTCATGATAAGTGAATTTAATCAGTGGCAAAACTTACCTAGAAAAATTAATTACATAGCGAGATATAAGCCAACCTAAACTCCTATAGCAGAATTTAAACGCTTAATCTGTTCTGTGGAGGTTATGATTTTGACGCACATTTTCTATAATCAACCATATGGGTACCATTTCACATCTGCTTGCAATTTTTCGCAGCAGGGATATATTGCTAAAAGTGATGAAAAGGACAGGGGAAAAATTACCTGTGACAACCTACTGAATATCGTAGTTGTCATTACACTATGCATTTCTTTACGATCAGAGTATTTACAGTTAGTTTTAAGGCCAATAAATGAATCTGACACCACCGATCTATAACGTTCCACTGTCAACACAGCAGGTGTGCAGTGAACAGGGTTGTCAAGATAAAATTATAGTATTAGTATTTTAAAACTAGCCCAAATCTGCACACAAGTATCATACAACATTCAGATTTTCTGCATTAGTATATGAAAATGTATGACTAAAAGATATGAAATAAAGAAAATGATGTTCCATAAATACCAACAAAAATGCTGTCTCTTCACAATTCTGTACGTAGAGACAAGAGATTCCAGGCCTGAGAAATATTTATTGGCATTTCCTCAAAAGTTAAAATCTGTGCAGACCCTCTGCACCGCTAACCTTACCTTGTTCAGTCTGGTCTGTTTACTGCGCTATACTGTTAACCTGGAGTTGGAAATATTTTATGTGGCTTCTTTATAATTTTTTTTCATGATTTTGTCATCTTAGATTAATATTATAGAGATGTTTGTTAGTCCAAATGGTGACTTTCTAAAGGTGCACAAGAAAGTCATAGATCAGCTATTAAATACTTCCACCACATTATGTGCTCCAACTTCCCGTAGAAATTACATTCCAGGGATTGCGATAGTGAGTGTGAAATGAAATCAAAAATAAATGTACCCATCTCCGTTTCAGCATAAATTTGTGCAGATTTTATAAAATGCAGGCAAATTCTTGGGCAATTAAAAATTACACTGTAGGTTTATGAAAAAACGACCCTTTGCATAATTACGTTCCATAGCTACAGAAGGAATAACGCAAAGATCCACGTTCACAGCACTAGGTTAAAAGGTTTGTTGCCGTACACTGAATGACTACTACACATCTCATTAGATCAGTGCCTATAGAGAATATTATCGGGAAACCAAGGAACTTCTGTTTTACAATTTGTTGAGAACGGAAAAAAAATGGTTGTTCAAGTGCTTGGTTCAAACCAAGTAAGTCACCTTGCATCCAAATTCTGGGAAATTCATCCAATGCATCCAACATATATCTGTATATTATTTAAGCAAAATTTACTTTCCAAAAAATGCTGATTCCGAAGGAATGGCACTACCTGGCTCCATTTTGAACAGTATGGGAATTTTGAGAAAACAAAATTAAATGCACTGGGTAGAGAAAAAAGTTCAGGAATTTCATGTGTTGGTCTTCAATACAGCATGTTTTTCCAGTTATTATGGAGAGCAACAATGATCACCAAATCTTTCCAAACCTGGAACACGAACAATGCAACTATGACGACTGATGTGACTACTTGTTAGTAATTTGTATTGTGTTGCGTGAGTCTTTTTGTAATTACATTTTTCAGAACACAACAGTCTAAATTGTGCCAAGGAAGTAACCCGCTTGGTATCAGAAGTGGGATGAAGACAACCAGTAGCTTGAGGAACAGTTTCAAACTGGAGAGTAACAGATGACAAATGTATCAAGCTGCTCCAGGAAGTGATGAGAATCCAGTGGACTATGCAATAACTATTGTACAGAAATATGAAAAGCAGTCAACCGCCTGTGATTGTGCACAGGCGATATCCGGGTTGGAAGTCAACAGTCACCAGCAACACAATGTTGTCTGCCTGCCACATTTCCGGAGCTTAGGCAACATGACGGACAAGTGCAGCAGAACACTTTTACAAATGAGTGGAATGGAGTATAGATGGTCACAAAACTAAGCCTTGCACCATAGAACAAAGTAATGATTTTTCTTGACATAAGAGCACATTGACATGTGCACACTAACCATGTGACAGACATGGAATGTAACACAGGAAACAGCCAAACTACAAGACCCGTTGTCCACTAGATAACCTCAAGCTTAGCAAATGGAAGTCCCAACAGCTCATCATTATTTCGTAGCACACCGAGCCTTTTTCAGTACTAAATCTTCCATCTCAGTTCACCTGATCATCCAAAATTTTGTTGTGGCGCTTGGTAACCGTTGGATAAAGCAAATATTGAAGGCTGGTTATTGTAGCAACATCCACCTGGTATGCCTCATTGAATGGATGGCCTTACAGGTCTTGCTGTATACCAAGTCCATGTTCTGCATCATCAAGGTGGGTGTTTGGCGGATGACTCACCAGCCTGAGAGGTGGATGCCAAGTCACGAAGCAGACCACGCAGATGAAGGGTAGATTTGACATAAGCAGCTAATGCAACAAGTGGGTGTTCTAGTTAGCCCACGTCCAGAACTTATGCGTTACTGGCATGGAGCTGCATAGCAAACTGGGGCATTCCTTTACTTGGGAGTTTATTCTTCAGGACAAAAGGAAAAATCTCAAGGTATAACAAGAGTTGCTGATCACAGCAAACATCTCAGTAAGGGCTACGATGGGAGAGAAAGAGTGCACAGTGTCGAGGGACTGAAGAGCCGAGGTAGCAGAGGCTTTATGGACATTTTCAATGGCAAAAATGATTTTACCCAGCCTGATCTTGTCCACTGTCATAAAGACATGTGGCACGGTTGAAAATTTGATAAGTGGGAGTGACAGAACATTTTGGCAGCTCCTGGAAAGCCCTCACTATGTTAGTCAGAATGAGGGGACATGAGCTGGCATTTTTGTGGGTTGTATGAGTCACTGAGTAGCGTGGAGAGACAGAGCTCTTACCCCATATTATGACTTCTTGGATGAAAGTCACCGGTTGTCAGTGGTTCCAGTCCCTGGATTTTCCGAGTGGCGATTTTCAAGATGCACCGATTTCGGAGGTAAAGACTTTCATAACAGGGCAGTAACTGTGACCATTTAAAGACATGCAACTCAGTCTAAACAATAGACCAGCAACCTTTTAGCACCTCATGGAGGAGGTCTTTGTCAATGCACCGTGACCTGGTGGTACATGGGGTTATATTCAAAGTCGCTTTGTCTAATTTGAAGTGTTCTTTATCATCCATGTGGCCAGCATTTAAACTTTTTTAAAAGCATGAAAGGACCAAAATGTAGAAAAAAACCAAACCCAACAAAGAACACCTTAAAATGTTAAAAAATGAAGACATTGCATAAAACCAAAAAGTCCTTATCAGAAAGGGGGGATTACATACAGTAACAAAAATATCGGAGAAGCAAGAGTACTTTTTCACGTGTCAAACATATTTGCCATTAACTGCCTTGTTTTTGTCACTAAGAAATGGATTTTTTTTTTTTTTTAGATATATGTCTTTAATCCCTGTCCTTTAAGGACAAACCTTATTGAAGCCCCCCCTTCATCAGCACTGGAAAATTAACATTCCATTTCTTATATGAAAAAGCCTTGGAAACCAGCATTCCATCATTAGATGACTTCATATAATTAAGTGAATTTTTGTAGAACCAGTCTGTGCTGTTTTCACAATCCAACCTTATATGCAGTTATTACAAAAGGAAGTCACATTTTGTATCAAGGGTAATCAAAAAGTACCTCAGGAATACACTGCATATTCAGAGAATACCTTGGTGGTTTACAGTAAAAAGCAGCCACTGTACAGAACATTGTGTATAATTGTGCTGTATTAATATGCAACATCCCCATTTTAAAAGCAAAATTAAAAAACTGAAATATTTAACTTCAAAAGTAGCCACTGTACCAGATTTAAGGATAATAAGTTTAATTAAAAATAATTTGATTTATGCTGACATACGTAGAGCACAAAGCTTTTCAACGCAAGTGACCCCAAACAATAGCAGAAACCCACTGCTGACAAAGACAAAGTGAAAGTGATTTTTACATAGTTGTACAATTTTATTGAAATATCAAGATCAGTTCAATTCCCAATCCCTTCTTGTTCCACACAGTCTGATTTTATTTTTGCCTTAAAAATCCTACCCTCCAGTTTTCAAAGGGTAACCTCTGCTAAAGAGCAGCATGGAGACACACATACATACAACCTATACAACAGGTCATTTGGCACATTCAACTTACAGTCTTGTGTGCTGTTGCCACTTATAACAGATGAGCTCAACACTGAACTTCAATCCATACCTCCCTCAGTGGCTAACAGTTGCCTTCAAAAGAATACCTGGAGTGGCAATGAGCAAGACGAGTGATCTCAGAAGAATAAATAAGTAAAATAATTTACCAGCTACTCTCAGCGTAACCCAAGAAGAGCAGCTTCAACAAAGAATATTACCAGAAAGATATGAGCGGGGAAACAAGGGCACAAAATTTAGTAATAACTCCCCATCCCCCCTTTTCAGGACTATAGCAAGGGCCAGTGAGGCACCACTCTCCAAATTCAAGTGACAGTCTGCAATTAATGTCACAGACTGGGTGTGGGACTCGTGTCAGAGGAAAATGTGCTAGACCGTCACTCATCTGATATGAGGAGAAGCTACATGGCATGTGCTTTTAATGGGGAAAAAGGAAAAAAAAAAAAAATGCTTGGGTAAAATGTGACAATGCCTTTAGAAAATTCCTCACACTTCAGATCACTTAAGTCCCCCCCACTCAAGACTGGACACTCATGTTCCTGCTGATTAGAAAAAGCCTGCGTCTGACAGTTTAACTTGATCGAACCACAGCCGATGTGTTACCAAAGGGCCTCTTGAGTATACGAAGGCCTGACAAACAGGTCACACATGCATAACTGGTGATCCATATCTCAGCATTAAAATCAGAAACACTTGCCATGAATGACCACAGGTGATGTAAGTGTATGGTCAGGTGCACAGGGAAATGTTCTTTGAATAAGACTCAAGTAGGAGTACCTGCAAAAGAAGGTAAAACAAAGTGCTACAATTCTATATTGACACAGAATATGACAGAAAGCATTATGCTGAACTGGTGAGGACACTGACATCAGAAGAACCTTCTGTACACGTGTAGATTAGCATTAGTATTGCTCCTTTCACAATCACATGTCGTCGGTCAGGATCAACTCCAGCAACCAAACACAGATACGCATCTATGGAAATTAAGTCCGCTCATCCATGTCAGCAAGGAAGGTTTTTTTGCTAATGCTTCAAATGATTTGCAAATTACATTTGAGACAAAAGAAACCTTTACCTATCTGCCAACTGCCTGAACAACAGTACAAAATGAAACACAGTGTCATACCTGGAACTGAGTATGTTGTTCCCTTTCAAGCAGATCTTAGAATGTACTGATACAGAGCTCACATTTTAGTCGAAGACTTGCACTTAATCATTCTAGAGAACCCATTTGAATGGTTTGGGAAGGCAAAACTTTGCTCGTAGACAAAGTCATCTGCCGTTCTAAAACAGTACAGAGAACTGGTACAATTTTATGCCACCTGGTGAATTTTTAACAGTACAGTTTTGCAGTGAAGGATGGTCAATTTAACTTTTGTTTAAAAGATGCTCAAACAATGTGAAACTAGCATGTTACGGTATGGTGGAGTACAAAGACTCATTTTGTCACCTCTCTTTGTGTGACAAAGTTTTACTGTAGCTCATACTGCATAACTTTGCATATTTGTAAGTTTGTTATGGATATGTCACTGCGTACCACCATTAAACAAAAATATTTTCTCTGAGCACAGTGACAAACACTGGCAATTAACCAATACTCCAGTCCTCTCCGAAAAGAGGAGAGGAGAGCCAGGAAGAAGGTGAACTTCCCTGCAGCATTGTGATTTAGAAGAATAAATACACATCGCTCTCAGGAACGCACACAACGGCAGTCCAAGACAGTGTGACCACCTCATACTTTGGAGTTCTCCAGAAATGTAAGGTGTTTATACAAGATGCAAGAATTGCCAAAGAACCTGGGCATCTGCCTGTCAGCAATTTTACAGTGCCATCTTTATTTAGAGATGGGAAATGATCTCTTCAAAATGGAAGGAAAAAAAGTAATGGATGCAACAGATGGGCATTTTGATGGCCAAGGCAGCTTTAGCACAAACTACTGGCTCACATTCAGAGTGAGAAGGCAAAAAAAAAAAAAAAAAAAAAAAAAAAAAACCCACACACACACACAACACTGCTTTGTAGTATTGATACTGAGGAGTGTAAAATTACAACAAAACTTATTATTCCTATGGAAATCCAAAAATAAAGAATAAATTAAAAAAAGAAATGTAGTAAAATACATATTCACAAGTGTTCAGCAAGAGAACCTTCCATTTAAAAAAAAAAAAAAAAGGGGGGGGGGAACAAAAAAATTTGACCATTTCATATTTAATCATTTTTCCCATTCTCAAATCACTTTCTGCATTTGGCATACATTCAGCCACATTCTTTTCAGTGTTATCAGCTTCCTCAGTTCCTGACACAGAAAGGTGGAGAAGATCCTCAAAGAATGTGGATTATCCTTTCATACTCTTGGAGAGACCTCTGTGCACTATGGAAAGGAACCAGGTGGGGGAGGGGGGACAGGGAGTAAAACAATCACCACACAAGGTTTATCCAGATGCAGTGTAGCTACCAAGAGGAGAGTTAGGCCAATCACGCCAAGTCACATCCTCAAAATAAAATACAAGGTATGATCTGTGTCGTAATCTAGTGCTTTTGGCCCCCAGCGGAGGGAATGAACTCTCCCTTCGTGGCATCTTTGATAAGAACTTTTGGAGCAAAAAGAATCCAGATTTTGAATATCTGGTTTCCATTAAAAAAAAAAAAAAAAAAAAAAAAAAAAAAAAAAAAAAAAAAAAAACACACACACAAAAAAAAAAAACTCACACTAGTGCCAGCTTTGAAGTTGCTGATGATCATACTCTGCTATAAGTTTCTTTATATGTGCCAGTTTGTTGTGTAGGTATTCACAGCGGTTCTTCTCTTGGCTATAGTTTGGATTAGTCTGCAAGGGAAAAGGGAAATACAAAATTTTAGCAGACTGGTTCAACTAACAGATATATTTTTTGCTCTCAGTGCAAACAAAGCAACATTGACAAACTTACCTTTTTAATCTTATGATACTCTTGAAGTATTTGATTACGGATTGTCTGTTAAAAGAAGCAACTATGGTAAATAAAAACACAGTAACTTGTGTTCAGAAAAACAGGCAGTGTTGTGGTTACACAAATGAGCACCAACAAGCTGGGAGTACGTCCGGACAGATGACTGTGCCAGTGAGATGTACCTTGTACTTGTCTGTGCCTTGCTGGAGCTGTTTCAGCTCGGAGTCCAGCACAGTGAACTGGCGAGTGATGCCCTCTATCCTGGCGTGAAGGCCCCGGTACTCGCTGTACTCGGCATTGAAGTCATTCTTGTAGCTTTGCCGTTGCTCCTGTGATGCAATCGGTGTATATTTCCTATAGGGGACACGTGGTGGAGTTATAATAAATTAACTACATCTCGAAGTGTCAGTTACAATGTATAATAAGGAAAAGATTTAAATTCCTATCTGTAATTATTTGAAATGAGAATCTGAAAACAAAACCTGTTTTGGAAAACATGCAGCCAATTCAAGTGAAAACCAAAAAGCTTGCTTTCCCAGAGAACATTTTCTGCTGCAGCCTCCAGCAGCTTAATTTACTGAAATTACCACCACAATTTATAATGCTACACTTAACTTTACAAAAATGTAACAACATTGCACTGAGCTTTGGACAAAGGTGTTGCAAGTAAACATACAGGCTTTTACATTTATTTAGCAGACACTTTTCTCTACAGGGACTTCAAAGAACTATGTAGTATTATCAGCTCACACCTTATTCACCAAGGTGACTTACACTGCTAGATACACTTCTTACAATGGGTCACTCATCCATATATCAGTGGAACACTGTCACACACACACACACACACACACTATGGGTGAACCTGAACAGCATGTATTTGGACTGCGGGAGGAAATCAGAGCCCCTTAGAACACGCAAACTCCACAGACTGAGTGGGGATCGAACCCACATCCTCTCACACCACCCAGGCACTGTGAGACAGCAGTACTACGCTGTGCCACCTTGCCACCCATAGCAAAGAGGGACTGTAAAGACATGTAAGCACAAACAGCTGAATACAATAAATATTTTAAAGACTCTTACGATAAATAGTCAGCCATCTCCGATGACGACGTAGGAATACTATTGATGCACACCCCGTTCACATCTGTTAAAAAAAAAAAAAAAAGTTAATTACAGTGTAAAACTCAGTAACTGAAGCGTCACCATTCAAGTTTTTAAAACAAGATGTTAATGCAATAGAAAAGTACAATTTTATGGTAATTAATTCAAACCAAACTGGCCATAAAGCCAAGTGTACAGTGCTAGAGGTTAGTTTCGACCAGGAACTAACACTTCCAGACTCACAGAACCACTAGAGGACACTGTTCCACTTTATAATTTGTTTTCAGACAAAAGCAAAAAAGTGCTTGATATCTTTCAGGGTACTTTACAATTAACCTGCCATGAAGATGGAATCAGTTTCCTTGTTCTGAATGAACAGTTTAGAATAAATCATCAGCGACCCAAAAAACTGGCAAGCACAAAAAAAAAAAAAAAAAAAAAAAAAAAAACAACATGCATACAGGTGTTTTCGCCACTGTCGCTCCTTTCAGGTAGGAAATTACCTGATCTAAATGACTATTGAATTAAAGCATTTAACTCCCATTCCGAGCTCACAACTGAGCATTTTGTTAGCACAAGTCACGAGCCCTAGTTCACAGTAAATGGCACAGCTCTACCTGCAGTGCTTCCAGGTGGAACACTGTCCTTGGGGCTGGCAGCACTAGGCGGAAGCTCACAGGCCTTCCTGGGCTCCATGCCACGTTCTTCCACACCCTTCCGCTCCTTCTCCCTAGACCTCTCCTTGTCTTTGTGCTTTTTGGACTTCTTCTTGGACTTGCCATGGAGCGTGCCTGCAACCACTTCCTCTGATGGTCCGGCAAGGTCCAGAGGGCCAGGCCTCGGAGAAGAGGAGCTCAAACTGGGTGGAGGAGGTATGGGTGGCTGGCACAGCCTGTCCGTCACAGCTACCTCCTGGCCCTCACAATCCCGGCCATTGTGGCTGGAGTCGTTGCTGACATCAGACAGCGGGTCAAACGGCCGCGGGATTTCCAGGACTGGAAGCTGGGAGCTGGATGTCGTACTTTCCCCAGCCGACAACTGAACCCCACCTACTTCCTTCCCATTGGAAGAGCTCAGCTTGCCATTGATAGGCCCAGCAGTCTTAATGGCTAGGTGGGATATCCTTGGCTTCTTATTTGCTAAGGGATCTATGAATTCTGGAGCAGGCCGCTTCTGCAGGAGACACACCAGCAAAAGCTCGTTTCAAAAGAGAAACAAACAATTCAATATATTTGTAGAGTGTTACTCCCAACAGACTGTCTCAAAGCACTTGAATAAATCACTGGAGTCTACCAGCAAAAGGCTATGTACAATACAGCACTTTGTTGAAAAATGTCGATTTGGCTGCTCAACATCTATAAACTTACCCTCTGGAGCAAATTTTAATGAGTAAAATGTAACATTAAGAAATATGATTTACAGATTACTGAGTACTCCAGAATTTACACAGCAGTATTTACTACTGATGAAGGCCAAAACCTCTAAACATTAAGGATCGTTATAAAGTGCAGCTGATTCCAACAAGCCTTGACCTTTGTTCTTACTTCAGAAAGTAAGATTTATGGCTTTCTGATGAAAGTTCTACACCACACAAGAACCCAAACTAAATGATTCATTGCTGGTACAACATGATTATCTGTGTCCAGCCATTTATTTTATTTCACAAAAAACCCAGCAGCTACACAAAGCATTCGGTTGAGTTTAATGCCAGTAAAGGTGGTTCCAGGAGTCACTAAATAAATGGATTCACATACTCCCACCACCCCCGCCTGCCCAATCAGTAACCACCTATTAAAAGATTTGTTTAAAAAAACATGACAATGTAAAATGCATGCGTTTGTTAAATAAGACACATCATTATGACATAGGTGATCGCACATTTTAGGAGAGTTCACGTAGAAATCCAGATAATTCCAAAGGCTTTGCAAAGGTATAGGAGCACAAGAAATTGATGAAGAGCACCTGTGAAGGAGATGAATTGGACACCTCTTTTCCAGGACTGACTGGATTTTCCCCTGGAATACTCTGTGCGGTTTGGGACTGACACAGTTTCCTGGGAAAATGAGCAGCACAAAGAGCTATAGATACTCGTACAGATTAGACATGTACACAATTTCCAAACATGACTGTTGAGGAAATACAATTAGTGTTTACAAGCCATCTAACATACAGCTTTATAACAACCTGTTTTCCGTGATTAGCAATATGTGGCTGGAGCTTAGACTATGTTCATACATTTTAAAAAAAAGAAAAAAAAAAAGGAAAAAAAATACTGAATTTCCTTGCTGTAAAACAAACAAAAAAAGGAAAAAAATATTTTATTCTGGGCCTGGCAACCATGCACATACATCTTTTTAACTACTCGGCTTTCTGTTGGCTCTAACTAAATACATAACCCATTATGTCTTCACCTTGCTTACTTAAGCTAGTGTGGTACAGTGTGTAATAGGATAAAGTGGCACAAAAACAAGCTAGAAACTAGTGTACAGACTTCAGAGTTAACTTGAAATACGCAATTTAAAATCGCACTTAAAATGAACAAAAAATTGTGCAACTCTTAAAAGCTGCGCAATACTAAGCATCACTGACAATTTATTGCGCCCCCCCCGTTGGGGCCGCTGAAAACCAGAAACAAAGTAGACATGAAAGGAGATTTCTGTAGATCCCCACAAAGTCTGCTAATCCTGTGAGGCAAACAACTGCTACCCCAGCATATTTCCTCATTTTATGGCTATCTGCTCACTTCTTCAACAGTGGCACTTAATGTGCAAACACCATGTGAACTGGTAAACAGACTACTGAAAGTGACATCACAATCAGTAAGTGGTCTGAGGTCATAGTTAAGGGGTATATGGTCAGTGCACCAGTGGTTCAGGAACAAATCTTGTCCTCCTTGGGTTACATGAATGCTGCAATAAAAATAAAACTGCCTGTTATTAGAGGCATGTTTCAAAGGTCTTCGAACACCGTGTCAGACACCTGAAGTCTGAATTGGTGTCTGCAATCTACTGGTGAAGTCTAGTTTCATAAGTTAATCCCAACTGAAATCACCAATGCCAAATGTTAACAAAAAGCACCTTACAAAACATTTAAGCTCAAAGGGCTCAGAAATCTGGTACAAACATATTTACATTTATTCACTTAGACGCTTTTCTCCAAAGCGACTTACAATGAACTCTATGTAGCGTTACTAGCTGACACACCTTGTTCACCAAGGTGACTTAGACTTCTCGACAGACCACACACAATGGGTCACTCATGCATACATCAGTGAAACACACACACACACACACACACAAAATTGGGGAACCTGAACAGCATGTCTTTGGACTGTGGGGGGGAAACCGGAGCACCCGGAGGAAACCCATGCTGACACAGGGAGAACATGCAAACTCCACACAGACTGAGTGAGGATCAAACCCACGTTCTCTTGCACTACCCAGGTGCTGCGAGACAGCAGCGCTACTCGCTGTGCCACCGTGCAATATTTGGAAAACAACGCGAGCTGAGTGTGAGAGGGGTCAGTCTTCACAGGGTATTGACAGAGGAGGCATCATATGGAACGGTATGGCACAGAGATGAGGCAGTGTGAGCAGGGCATTGTGTGTCACACCCAAAGGGGGCATGATTGAATGGGCAAAGAGAGGGTGATGGGAGCAGCCCAGAAAAGGTTCAAGAAAGAAGTTGAGCTGTGAGATACCCAGGGACCAAGGCTGCTCACACATGGGTCAGCATGTGTTGGAAACGGACACCCTCTGCCTTTCATTTGAACAACAACCAACTCAACTCTCCAGGGCCACCTAATAGACCCAGCCAGCTGCAGTGTTCAGAGTACACAGATATAAACATTAAAAAAAAGCCGTTTGGGGGGGGGGGGGGGGGGCAAACAATTGCCCAGCGGTGCGCTGATATCGCAACGTGTCATTGAAGGACTGGGACTGTCGCCGTTTACCCAGTTGAGCACATTTCCATGCTGCTCTAAATATAGCCACCATCTCCTGTCTTTCCTGCCTGAGTTCATGAGAAAACAGATTTTTCCACTAAGCCCACCTGGAGCAGAGCCAGCTGGAGCAGACAACTCGGGGCAAAAAAGAACCTCCACGGGGCTGTGGGGCAGAAGAGACGATGGCAGCTGCAGCGTAAAGTCCTACAGGCACGAAGGCTGCCATGACAAACCACAGGAGCAACTCTAAGGGGAATCCTGTTACAAAAGCCCTGGCTTTAAATGTTTCTTGCCTTTCCATGCGCAAGTGAATTCAGCAGAATGCATATTAACTGCCAAAGTGAGCCTATCCAGACAAAAATGTGCACAGCAGGTCAATTATGCTGTTTAGCACCTGCAATCACACAACAGTGTTATACATACACACAGTACATAAATTTAGTGTATATAAACTTAAAAATACTTAATATGTATACCATACATAATTTGATACGTTTATATTTTGTGCATTCTTATAGGAATGCAAATTATTTGTTTTCAGTACTCAGTGGATGATTAAACTGATATTTATATGACATACCATTTGCACGTTTTGAGCGATGGTTTTTTTAAACATCTGCATTAGTGATCTCCCTCCAGTCCGATACTGACAGCCTCCATCACACTCCCACTCGTTCCTCGACATTACACTTTTACAGTAAATGTTGCATACCAATCTATTCGCACAACATGTCTCAGAGTCAACGTCATCTTGGATTGCTGTTGAATTGCCACAGGCCAGAATGTGAAGTGGCGGCAAAATAGCGTCACGCTACAGATGGCATAGAACGCAAACTGAAGTAACAATTCTAACACCAATAAACATAATTACAAATTAAAACCAACAAGTTAATAAGTACTGCTGATAAAATTAGCACACAAGTCACCATAATCCATCTCCACCATAAGCAAATGTCAAGATTGAAAACGAGGTAGTGTTTACCTTTCTTCCTGAATTCATTTCCTTTCTCTGTCCAATCAGAATGACACGCTTAACTGATTAAATCATAGGTTTGCACTGGTAAAAGTGGAGGGGTTGGCCTGAGGTGTCACCCCAAATACTTCAACAACTGCACCACAGGAGAGCCCCTCTGGTACTCAGCATCCCCACAATGTGGTTACATTTAACCTATGTAGTCCTGCACATGGGCCTTGGCATGAAACTCTCTCATAATGCAAAATAAATTGTTGCTCAATACTACAAAGCAAATTCAGCTCAGCAGTTTTCCCTTGATGAAGCATTGAGCGATAAAAAGCTGTTTTTTTCCAGCGAAATCGAGCCGCTCAAGTTCACTATGGTACCTTTTGTGTTGAAAGCAGAATTCTCTAGGGACATGGTTTAATTAGCCAGGCAGCTAACATAACCGTTTCTTTCAATGGGATCACCGAGGAGTCAACAGCCCTACAGTGAGAAAGCGGGGGGAGATGGCTAACTCTCCCTGTCTCTTTCACACACACACACACACACACCTCTCACTGCATTCTGACTACGAGTACCCTCTGTGGCACTGGAGTTGAAGCAGTCTGTAAACCAGAGCACTCAGTCGAAAGACGGAGTCCAGCACATTCACCAACCAACCATAATGGAGGGAAACACTGCTGAAAGCTGCCATTAAAAACAATTCCCACAATTCTTCTGACATTGGTACATTTGTATGGATTTAAAACAGTCTTGGTGAGAATTTATTTTTTAAACAATAAATGTGGAAGTCATTATGACTAGCTTACCGAACAAGGATCCTTTTGAGAAGCTGCTGGTCTCCTTCAGTATACCCAGGCCAGTCCTTCTGCACCTCCTTAAAAACACTGTCCTTCAGCGTGAAGGTGTTGTCTCTACCGTTCAGGTTTGCCACCTGCACACGTCCAAATTTCCAGCACAAGGGTTAAAAGTTAATTTAAAAAATCCTTTATCATCAGTGACAAAATTTCAGTGCTGAAGTAGTTCATGCCAAAATACTCAGACAAAACCCACACTTCTTTGAAGATTAGTACAGAAACAGAAGATGATATGAGCAAATCTTGGGCTTTTTCCTTTAGATTGTGAGCTTTTCCCTAGAACTTTTTGTGGTGTGCAAACAACCAGGCATCCACTTTTCAACAGTGATTAGAAAGCTAATCAGTAAAATCACTAATGCAACCTCTTTGTATACGCATACCATTACTGTTGGTCCTCAGCCATGACTACTCGGTCCTCAGACCAGATTAGAAAACATGTTGGGCTTGTGTCCACTTGTCACACTACATGTATTGCTAGAGTGCATTGTTACTGCAGTATTTTATTATATTTGTTTTAGAAATACAGTAAATAAGCCTCACAGCAAAATATTCTCATTCAAAATTCATTGAGATGAACTTAACGTGACCTACACTAGTCATTTAAGAAAAGGAACCATAATTACTTCAGAAATTATAGTTAAGACATTACTCCCTCTGTCTCTCAGAATTGCTGAATCCCTTCCAAGGATCTCAAAACTCATCTCTGCTAGACAAGTTTCCCTCCCAAGCTCTGAAAACCTCAAAGTTAATCCTTTACTAACTGTTACTATTTTTTCTTCAATCTAACCAATTTCCCTACTTGTATGTCACTTATATAGGTACGTCCCGGAGTGTGTGCGCTGAGACAACAGTAGAATGAAATCGACAAGCACTGGCTTCAGTAAGTAGGTACCCAAGCCCTCTGTTGTGGAATGCACTTGTTTACTCAGTTCAATGCTTTGGAGAAAAGTATCTAGCAAATGGATGTTCGCGAATACTTTGTTGGTTGCAAAAATGAAGGATCTTTGAAAAAATAATTGAAAATGACAACAGATAAGCTGATCACATAGATGACCCACTATATTCCCCCTTTTAAGGCAGAAACAACAGTCTGACACTTTCTGCAGGAATGGTTACTTCTGCTGACCTGTTGCAGGAGGCTGTCCAGTGTGTCCTTGTCCTGGGGAGAGAGGCCATCCTTCTGCAGGCGCAGGATAAGCTCTGGCTTCTTGTAGGGCTTGAGGGCCAGCAGGTGCACCAAGCGTTCACGCAAGGGCCTCTGTTGTGCTGCCGTCGCCCCACCCTTCTTCATGGTGCTGGAGATGATGACAGGCCGCGAGGATCGCCGCGAGGGTGCAATGTCTGACAGGCCGGGGGCTGGCTTCCGGATCTGCACCTTCTTGCCTGCACAGGTACATATGTAAAGCACGTATTACGTACAAATGCAAACGATAGGGCAAGTATCGCTCCACAAACTACACAGCAGAGTACAAATATACATGGGGGGGGGGGAGTATCAAGCGGTGGGAAGGAAGTCAACACAAAAAGAAACAAGGACCTTGCTTGACCAAACTATCCGGTCAGGATACCACTTATAGACTGAATCTGACACTGCTGGACATCAAATACAGTTCATTGCTCTGTAGCATGCTGCTCACATCCAACAGCAAGGAAAACATTTAAACAGCTGCTGACTCTGATAAGGACAACTCCGATAACCACATTTCACTAATCAGACTGGACACACCTTTGCATTGCTCATGGCAGCACAAACATGTTCAACAGGTTTGCCCTCATGAGCAACAGGGTAACACTGGGCTACTTTTTTTTTTTTTTTTTTTTTTTAAATTAAATCAGTTGTCAGTTCAGCAGTACTTGCAGATAAGAATCCAGGGCTCAGGACAGGGCACCGAAAAACACCAATGCACAGGTGCACAGAAGAAAGGAGGTGAAGCTCCTTTCTGAACTGGTGAGGAAAACTTTTTGTGCAGCAGTGGAAACACTCTGCCTTCTATTGGAAAGCCACCCTCAGGCCTCCAGTTCCCTCTGGCTGTGAGAGAAAGCTGCCGAGTCAGCCTACAGCCTCCTGCAGCGCAACCGCACACTTCCTCCTCTCTACCGGTCACATGGCTCTACACAGGGAGCCATGGGCCTGCAATTAGCCCCGTATGCCACAAACGCAAGGTCACACTGAGAGGGGGCAGGGAAGATAAACATGGTTTACACCCCTTTAAAGAATGAGAAGGAAAAAAAAAAAAAAAAGTCAAGCCACAGCATTATTTTTGCCTTTCCAGACTCCCTCTTTAAATTGCATGATACATACAATAGATCCAAAAATAGGATTTAAAAAACCAATGTTGAATCTGGATAATGAAATGTTTTGCAACATAATTATCAGATGCCATGTACTTCTAGAGTACTAGAGTGGCCTGGGCTAAGTGTGTTGTCTGGAAGTGCTGCTTCACAAGGGAAGGAGATTCAGGAATGCTGAGCTAGACAGAACCCTTTGGAATTACAAACTGGAGATGGCCCAGAATGTCACTATGAGCAACCTTCAGCTGAAATCTGCAAAGGGAAGTGACCAGTACCACACCAGACAATACCCAAGTATTAAAGCAAACCTAACCACACATTTTAATCTAAACTTGAACAGTGCTGTTCAAGAAAACAAGGAAACAACTTATTAGCCAACAGCCAAAGGTGTCAAGTGATCAACTGCCAAGGCGGCAGAGAAGGAACAGAATGCCAGAGTCTTACCAACATATCTCCCTCCCGGTTTGATGACAATGGCACCACGGCTGCGTGTCTCCTCCTCCACCTGGGCCATGCTCTGTCGGGCCTTCTGGTAGGAGTCATCAGTGGCGCACACAGTGATCTTGTCCTGGATCCCACCCAGGCAGTCCAGCTGGATCCTCCCATCACTGCTAAAACATGGGGGGGACAGACTGGATCAACACAAAGCTGGGAAGCACTGGCAGTCAGAAACAGAACCAGTGCTGCTGCTTTACAGCAAAGCATCACTGATACAAGTGACATATCCAACATAATGGAATGAAAACCTATGGCTTCACACTCGTACAGGTATATAAAAATCAACCAAACATCCAGGGAACTGTACATTATTCAAATAAAAACATTTATTAGCACAACATTCATTAAATGGAAAACGGATGTTACTGATGTGTTGTATTTCAACATAATGTTCATGTATTTATGTTGCTTGACGTTGGAGTCATCAAAAACAAGGCACGAAGCAGGAGTCCACTTGCTGTGGACCTCTGGCTTAGCCTTAAATTGCTTTGGGACTGATTTCACTCGGCATATTAAAAAGAACACACATAAGCGCGAATTGCACTGACACAGATTCAATGAGTGTCAACAGGAAGCTTCGGATAATTGCAAAATGAGGAAGAGAAAAACTAGAGCAGCACAAGTCCTGCCATAAAGAAGGGCACCAAAATGCAAGCTGACTCCACTTTTATTACAATGGCCTTTACACTGGAAACACACACAGACTGCAGCAATTTCTGTATGAGTGTCTTTGGGACAGAAACCAATATTGCTCTCTCAAGTTAAAATGCTTTTTCTTGGCAAATTAATCTTTAATATGGAATGTTATTAAACTCATAAGGAATATTTATTTTATTAAAGTTGGGTCCAAAGTAGAGTCCACACAATGGCAGGTAAATAATGGTGACTCTTACACACTTGCCCCACTTACCTGCTGAAATACTGCTGAATGCAGTCAAAGCTGCCTTGGGGATTATCCCTTCCAACATTGGACAGATAGAAGGTAAAAGTTTGAAGATCATGAGGGCTCTCTGGTCGTGGTATTGTAATTTTCTGTTGGGGGAGGGGGTGAAAAGTTACAGAACCGCATAAGACGAAAAAGAATCTATCAAGGTCATTAGTTCTACGTGTGAAATTAAAACATCTGAAGATACCAGAACTACTAATCTTCAATATACAGTTTATTTCAAAAGTTCTTGAAGTATAATTAAATGTTTTTAGAAAACAAATACAAAAAAAAAAAAAAAAAAAAAAAAAAAAAAAAAAAAAACAGAAAATTAAAACTTAAATTTATTTCTGATCAACCCAATAAATACTAAAAGTTTATGCACAGAAATTAGGTAATAAACCAGGGAACCCAAATGCAGAGTGACATGCTTTGACAATATCTAAACATGTTCACAGTCAATTTAAAATACAGTCTGCCTCCCTCACTGGCACTGCAAGAGAGTTAGTCCTCCTGGTAAACCCTTCCATGTGGACAGAGTGGGCTGCATAGGGAAACCGTATGGAAGGAACTAGAAGAGCTGCCTGGTACAGTAGGAATGTGGGCTGACCTGAGTCTACCATCCATAGGTAGATAAGATGCACTGTTACCCTGTGGGAAGGTCACCACACCAGACAAGCATGGATGCATATGCAGTAAAAACAATGACCGGGTGAAACATATTAAAATGCAACCATTGCTGCATTATGGGTCAGGGCATTGAGTTCTAGTAGCGGGGGAGGGGAGGGGGGGAAAAAAAAAAAAAAGACAACAGCAGAGATTTAACAAAGAACAAACCCACTGCTAGACATCATGCTACAGGTCAGTTCAGTTGAGAATAAAGCTCCAAGGTCAACCTGCTGCAAGAGATCTGCCCCAGTTGCTTTCTAAAGCCTATGGCAAAATCTCCACCTCGATTTTTACTGGTTGCAGTGCACACAGGTTTTCAGTCTACCTCAGCTATTATGCAGTCCACTTAACTAATCATTATCCTAACTGTCCTAATTTAGGCTTCACTCTCTGTTCAGCGATGTCAGCAGTTTAAAGAACAGGCCAGCACTACCAGCCAGGACAGTGGCGAACTAGTGGCTCACAGCATCAGTAGCTGGAGAGCTAGTAGCTCACAGCATCAGTAAATAACAAAATTAGGATGAAAATGGCTACTGGCCACTGAGGGGCAAAAACCAGAAGACAACCAAAAAACATTGTAGCTTTTTTTTTTTTTTAAAAAACCTTAAGACAATAACTCAACTTCTCTCTTGAAACAAATATTTATGGACGTGAACAGGAAGGAGGAAGCAGATGTCTCGATTTCTCATAAACACATCCTTCCAAAAAAATACAATTCCTATAATTAAATACAAACAGCCTTTTGACAAATATGCATTTCCAGCCCTGTGCAAGACCACACGACTGAACATACAGCAGAGCTGCGTTAATATGAGTGACAGGAACAGAGCTGTAGGCTACTGTAGTTCTAAACCAATGTTTCTAAATCCTAATGCTTGACACATGAGATAATCTGCTCAACTTTAATAGATCGTCTGTTCTCCGTTCTTTTTCCTTCTGGTTCTTCTTCCAACATCTTATCCAGTCGTGTCCAACTCTCCTGTAGCAGCGACTTCCTGCTTGCCAGGAAGCATATTACCCTGTCACTGGTGGGTAAGTCTCTGCCATCGGTTCAAAGAAAGCTCTGCAGCAACAGGAGGGGCAATGGGTCTGGTGCAACTTGCAACCAGCGGTTCCCACGCACCTGATAGGCCAGAGGAGCTACTCTGCAGCCAGCAGCAAACATACCCTAGCGGGTTAGTCCCTCCCACAGATGGAGGAACAATACCCTTTTGTTTTGCTGCCAGAGTCACAACCAGTAAATGACAATCAGGAAATTTAAACTGATTTGAGCCGTAAGGGCCTAAGCCATCATTCAGTCTTAGATGAAGCCACCTGGAAAGCCTATGGCCTACTTCTGTGAAACCCTGCCTGAGAATAAGGAAGGCTCACATGAGACTGCCTGATGAAACATGCAGAACATTGCTTGTGTATGTGCTGCCTTGCTTTGCAGTTGCATGTAAAAGGCGCCACCTGTCAACACATACGCTGTCACCCATTGACTCATGTTTGGGAAGGGTCTTCTCTGACAGTGCATCAGAAAACTGTAGCAAAAAAAAAACCTCACTTTATACCAGGAAAACTAAGACATTATTCAAGTAAACATATCAGAAAGATTGCAAAAAGTTTCCACTGTAATCTGATGTTTTTCATATTGTGAAATCCCAAGAGCTGACTTGTCACAATCTGACCACTTATTCATGCTTCATCACCGCAGCTGTTCTCATGAAAAAAAATGGCCATGAGCTACTGCATCACGTCCTGTGCATTTCAGACATTACACAAGCACTCCAAATGTCTGTCAAGTGCTACAGTGCAGCACATTTGATGAAATCCTGTCAGGAAGGAGCCTGCCACACACACACAGATGACATTATGCTTTGTGATGTAAAAATACATAAAGTGATGAATCCAAGGTTCAACAAGAAGCTCCAATAAGTAACAACACAGCTCCCAAGTGTCAAACTGGTGGGGTTATTCAGAAGGGTGCTCAAGTGGGGCACAGGGTCACAAGGCTGAAGCAAACAATTTCCTTCCCCTCCCCTAGCAACTCTC
The DNA here is from genome assembly GCF_900964775.1 of Scleropages formosus. Lineage (NCBI taxonomy): Eukaryota > Metazoa > Chordata > Actinopteri > Osteoglossiformes > Osteoglossidae > Scleropages > Scleropages formosus. The sequence continues at coordinate 2,917,205 of NC_041814.1, forward strand.
TGTTTGGTTCCACCCAACATCTGGCTCTGAATTCCAGTAGCTCAGTTTAATAGACCTCCCACAACAGATCAGTATGACTTACATGAACACTACCGTGTTCACTTGTTTACGCCTGAAAAACTTGCCACCACTTGTGCAGTTGTATTGATACATGCTGCATTGATACTGTTGTCAGCAAGTCTTCAAAACAGCCTCACATGCTAAATGGGGGGGAAAGGGGAAAAAAAAAAAAAAAAAAAAAAAGTGCTGTGTGCTTCATCATACCTATTGTGCAATATGACGCAGTGCTGGCTCAGGAGATATCAAGTTCTCTGCACATGGACCAGACAGAAGAAGTGAAGCCGAGGCCAGCCCTAATCCTGTGACAGGCAGCAGCCAGGAGCCACCCCAACCCCCTTCCCTTCCCCTCCCCCCCCTTTTCAAAAAGAGAACGGGCTGCAGTCCCCATTGCCCTTCTCCCGTGCATGGCGACCAGGAGACAAAGCCCCTTTTCATGCCGGGCACTTGCAGTCTCCCCCGCTGAGCCGGCTCCTCTGGTCTTCTGGGCAATTCACAAGAGCCTACAATGGCAGTCCCCGAAGGGAATGGGGGATGGCAGGCTTTCTCCTACGGGATGCCTCCTGGCAGGAGCCCCCCCAGCTGTCCCACCAGACCACTGGGGTGACCAGGAGGTTGAGCCACAGGAGAAGGGGAGTCTTGCCATAGCTTCTGACACAGATCATGGGATGCAAGAACATGGCCCACTCATTCACAACCCTGATGCCTACCCTCACACCCTGTCAGTCATAGAGTAAGAATCATCTGAACAGGACTGAGCCAAAGCATCCTCAGTTTGGCCATACAGCACGGTTCTTCTCCTCCCTGAGCACTTATTAATAAAAATGACTGAATGCTTCCCAGTGCATATGAATACATTCAGTATGAGGGAAGCAGCAGATAGGGGGTAAGGGAAACTGTGAATACCCCAAATTACTGCAAATGTCCAATTTCCTTTACCCACTGCCCTCAAACCAGAGAACTGAATGAATTACCAAAAGCAAGGGCCACCACTGACTTCATCTCTGTAGTCAGGACCTGAGGGAGAGCTTAAGGGGTGTTTCAGACTGAAATTTATCTTTCAAAAGTATCCCCCAAGTTGTTCACAGTAGTGTGTTCGCCAACAAAAACAGGCGAGTAAGAAGATAACAGTGTATATTTCAGTTTAAGTACTGTGACGCAGTGCAGACTGGGGGGCATTACACTGAGAAGCAGCAGGACTGTGACGCGTCATTGAGGCCTGCGGCTCATGCTTCTCTGCTGCTGGCTGTGTGCGCTTGCACCTACACTGTAGGGAAGCCACATGGCTTCTGAACGTTTGCTACCATGACAACTACTAGGAGTTCAGTGTGTATGCAGAGAAAATGTGTGTATGCACTTAAACTAAGGAGATGTGCACAAGCATTTACCCCATCAAAAAGAAAAATCTAAACAGGACAAACAATAAGACTGATGTTACTCCAAGAGAATGCACATGAAAACCTCAGGTTCATCCTGCCAGACTGAAAAATATGGCTCTTTTCTCCAACTCAATTTTTTATTACACAACGCGAGAGGCCTGTGGCTACATGGCGAAGTGCAAGAAGCTTAGTGTGCTGCACAGACTGCTGCACGTGACCTCAGGCAACTCCACACCGCACACACTCCTGAACGCGTGCAGGTCTTTGGGGCATCGAGCAGCTAAAATGCGCAGAGCTAGGAATGGCAACAATGCTCGCCTCATACCAAATCCACTTTAATTCCACTGTGCCGCTGCTGGCCGATTTGTGTGCAAAGCATGTGATGCACTGTCTGAACAGGCTGTCTGCGGCGGGCTCTGGATGCTGAGGGGACCACAGGGGGGCACAACAAGTGTCATTCTGCTACCCTAGTCCATCACTGTACCCAACGACACTCCCTGCACTATGCAACAGCACTGATTAGACTGCAATCCACAAAGTGCCCTGCCTCATATTTTCCAACACAAGTGCTCCTTACAACCACAGTAATACATCTACGATGTAATCAAAAGCTTTAGCAGAACCTGAAACCCTCGATTCTCTGAGGTACGTAAACTACAGGACCTGTCACCTGGCTTTCTGAGCAACAGACAACATGCATTTCTTGAACAACTCATTCATAAAGACAAAACTAAAGGCTTCCAAAAACACTGAAGGCCTTCTCTTCAGCAACCTACCATCCACAGAAAAGCATAAACAAACAAAAATTCATCAATTAAACAAAACTGATATTTTGGCCATATTACATCCTGCTGGATTAATTATCACATGTTTAAAGATTCACCAGGTCAGCATAAACAACTCATTACCAAACTTCATTAGCCTAAGAACCCTATTCAAGCACAAGTCAAGATAAAGCTTCTTCCACAACACAAAGTAACCCTCAAATATGTCAAAGTCCTGCAGTCATCACAGAACTAGATAATGTGTGAAGTCCTTTAAACTCTCCTTTCAGTCACTCTTGAACGTGGGATTTCTCCAAGTACATGGAATATACTGGATCTGAGAGTTAGATGAATTCCTACAGCAGCCACTGTAAAACCAAACAAGCCCTATCAGTGATTATTGTTAACAGGGACAATGTTTGAGAAGTATACTCTAAACTTCCATATCCTCACTAAACATTCAAGGGAAGTGTTTGCATCACTAAGTCCAAAAAACATACTCACTCCAGGTGAAAATGCATGTGTGACAACTGCAGTTTCAGATATCCAGTGTTTTAGATTTTTGGGACAAAGTTGAAATTTCTTTTAAAAAAGTGGACAAACAAAACATTAAGGCAGTTCAGTTACATTCCTGGTTTGAGGCAGTGAACTAAATTTTCATATTAACTCACATTCGACAGATACATCTCTCCGCCAATATTCAGTGCAATTTTTTTCCCCACAGTTTTATTGTGTGGACCATTTAAAAAGCTGCATTTTTTACCAAACTACAGTTTTGGCAACCCTAACACAGCCACCTGCTGAAGAGACAAAAAAAACCTTCAGAATGAAGATTTTTTTTTTTTTTTTAAAAAAAGGCAAAATTATACCTTTAAAGGATGACAGGAGAGGCCACAAAACCTTAAAATATTTGGATTTTCTACAGAACAGGGTCTGAAACACTGGACTTCTCATAATTCTTAATGATGAAAATACACAACAGATGTTTATCATGGACAACACAAAAATCAACATCATGAAATGAAGCAGGCTCATCCTTACCCCTTGGTTTCCAGTAAAGCGGATCGATGGCTGTACAGACAGGCTCTGTAAAGGAAAGAGAACAAAGTGTGAGGCAGTGCCAACGATAAAAACACTAATAAAAACAGTGAGGTGGAGAAAGAGGGCCGACTGGCAAAGGGGCTCCAGGGAGCAGCAGCAGGAGGGGCTGCAGGTCAGGGTCAGGCCATTCCCATCCACCCAAAAGCTTTCATGTGGAGCACATGCTTCATTTGTAACGTGACACAGCTACAACTTGCGTGTGCTTAAAGGCTGCTAGCTGGCTCAACTGAAAACATGACGTGTGGTTTGGGCTTCAGTCAGGCAACGGCCCCATCCATTTGACAGGACACCATGTTCTGAGAGGTCTAGTTACAGTACCGTTTTAGTGACACCAAGAAGCAGCCAAGCTGCAGGCCTCCTGTACTGTCCTGCCAAATCCTCAAACCTGGGTTAAGAGTATGCAGCCCTCTCTGACAGAGATTCTTACAGCAGGGTCACTGCGGTCAGTGTTCTGCAAAGGATGGACTTCAGAAGGAAATGCCGCAGGACCAGCAGTGCATCATTTCACACTGAACATGCAGCGTGCCTGAGGATGACAGTCTGCAGTAGCATCCTGCTGTACACCCACTCTGCACGCACAGTCCCAAGAAGGATCTGTACCCTGCAAATTCATGCATCTTCTTCCTTTGTATGCAGATGTACGAATAAATTTTATATATGTGTATTTATACACACAAATATATATACACACACAGATATATAACATTATAATGTATCATTTTGATGGACTGCTACATCCTTAATATAGTAAGTAGTGTATGTCTTTTCTAGGACCCAATTCAATTAAGGGCGCGATATCTCAAGTTTTTTGGCATGGCAAACACCATCCCATCACGACCAGTTCTTTGGATAGGGGAATAATCTTGTCACTTGTATAACTAGGATGCAACCTTGTTCGTGGAGAACCAGTGTATCGGTTTTAGTTCTGATTTGCCTATCATAATTGGCCCATAAACCAATTCCCTCACAAAGAGAAATATGTTTCCACTCTTTTGGTTTGTTTTTTTTTTCTAATTTAAAGAATTCTGATAACCACATACTCTAAAGCCTGAGTTTTCTCAGGACTTCAGGTGCAGCGGATCAAGTTAAAAAGCCACATACACCCAGGCTCTTGAAACCATGGATAAGAGAAAGATAGCTCAAAGGGGAACACTTGTACCCAGCCTGCAGCCAAGCAGAGGAGAAACACAGCAGAGCTCTGCAAAGGGTTTTATAAACCGTCAACTGTAGTAAAGTGGCTATGACTGCTGGCTGCTTTCATACATTACCATATTCCAGATGAAGTATAAAGTTTACACTGGCTATGCTCCATCGCTAACGTAACTCCCAGGCTATGCAGCTACTGCCATTCTTCAAACATACTGTCAGTGCCATCGAATAGCTAACCAATTACATAACATTTTCAGAAAGGGAGAGGATTAGAACACAAAGCAGTGAGCAACCCTTTACTGAGCTATTCACCCTGTTTTTAAGCTTCATGTCCTAATTTTGTATTTTCAACACAAAAGGCCAGCCAATCTGAATAATTTCCCATGCTTAATGTAAATCCATCTAAGCTGGTAGGACAGACATTGTTATACTGAACATTTCATACAAACCTGGAGGTTTGACTAGGAAACATCTCACTTAAAACCAGTATGTTGAAATTAAAGCAACTGTAGTTTTCCATAGGTCATCAGAACAAAATGCTTAAATTGAATTACAGATGACAATGTATGAGTACTAGAAAAGTTATTGCAAAAATCATAAATAAGCAGCAGGGCTAGAAAAAAGGTGTGCATTTCTATCCACAACACATAAAGATGAACATTTATTCATTTAGCTCACTTTTCTTAAAAGTACCTTACAATGTCTGGTTTGCATATACAGGTTATTTACAACTATTTACTCATTTATAAATCTAGGCCATTTTTACTGGGTCCATAGAGGGTAAGCATGGACTTTATTCTCAAGGGCATTATAGTGGGAGCAGAGATTCAAATCCGGCTTCGAGGGGAAAGTGATGACTTACCAGTGCCCTGCCTGCATGCCTCATGTACAGGACGGTCAACAAATACCGTCAAACATACCAAAGCAATTTTCTTCAATGTCTCCGCAAGACTCCCTGAACCATACATATTGTACGTTCACCTATTGCATATGGAAATATCACCTCTACAATGCTTTGACCTATTTATAAATATTCTGTTCTAGCAATTTTAGCTTTTTGTACTGACCACTACTACAAATAAACTCGACACAGTTTAATATAAAATTCTATATGCATTATAGAACAGAAGGACCCATTGATTTTGCAGCCAAAATATGTAAATATTACATGACAGCTATTTGCATTTTTGGTTATGTTTCAAAATCCATTTTGTGCTATGAAATATCAGCACAAATACACACAACTATATGAAGTAAGATTTCTCAATATGTTGATTAAAACTTGCACAGTTAACATTTAATCCTAACTAGTTAATAATTGTCAGTGTGACATTTTCCACATGCTAGTACCCTTCGGTTGCAATGGTAAATTGTTTTGTGAAATATTTAACAGTCTACGATACACAAACTATTAACCAGATGTACCAAATACATTTATCCTCTTCCACTCAACACAGAAGGAAAACAAGTTTACTGGTATTACTACATTACTCAATGTAGCTCGGTTGTTTGTCAGGATAAAATGACAGATTCAATAATACCACCAAGCCATAAAGATTCTGATGAGACCTAGGCTCTTAGATGTTTACCATCACATTTTTAAGAAAAAAAAGGGGGGGGGGGAGATGACTGAAGTTCAGACATTTGGAATAAGCATGGACTACACATTTTCTTAATATCACATTTCAGGCTAGCAAGGAGCAGGCAACATATCATGGTTAAAAGTTATGAGCAGGAGCGTGTGCTCGGTGTGACAGGAGAACTGCTCATGCAGGATACACGAAATACAGGGCAAGGTTAGAAACCAGTCGTGAGCAGTCCAACACGGAAGCTGCCGAAACTGCACTACCCAAAGAGCAGGATGCCATGCTGAAACCTGCAGCGATGCACATTCTGCACATGCAGCAGAGACCAATGGGCAACGAGAAGCAGAGATGATCAAAATAATCCTCCTGAGCAGTCACTGCATTCTTGGACTTGCGCACGTGGGGAAACAGATGCAAGAACCCAACAAGAATAAGCTTCCAAGAGAACAAGGTCTTGGGAGCATCACGTGATGCATTTGCCCTGAAAGGGGGTCCACGAGGCAGTGGGCTTCTGCAATAGGCTTTGCAGTCAGACACTTCCTCACCTAAAGCCTGGGGTATTTTGAGTAGCAAAATTGCCAACCATAGTACATATCCTGTCATCCAGAGGTCTGAGAATCAGACTCAATGAGCACAATCCTTCCTCAAACACTAGATACTGATCCAAAGAAAAACCATAGTGCATACATGGCCAGGAGTTATGAAGGTAAGAGACAGCTTCCATGGACACCAGTCAGTGACATGCACACCAGTCAGTCTCTAGCTCAACTAAGAGGTCATAGACCCCACTGTGTGCTACCGTATAAAGGTCTTGTAACAATGAAAACAGATCATGCATTCTCTCCCTGACAGGTCTTGCAGCACAGGCAAGGAACTGAAGGTACAATTTTTCATGTTTTTAAATCATGCCTAGAACATCTTATGAACATCTAGTTATATAAAACATTTTCACTTATTTTCACCACACCAGCCCTAAAAAAAGTTTAACAGGAATAAAATCTTTGTGTTTGTGAAGGAAATGTTTTAAAAATACAAATTCTGCCATAATATCCCAAATGTGCTCGAGTGCAAAAAAGAAAAAAATTTGAAATTAAATTCCATGTTTCATGTCACCATGTCCTGACTAACAGACATTCCCAGGGAGATCTGTTTTGGCGTGATCTATAAACAGCACGTCTTAGCATGTATTAATAGGATGGGTCTGTGAGCTGGCCATTTGCCTCTCCTTGACATGTAAAAGGTGCATGATCATGGATCAGGAGAGCCTTTGTTTAAGAATATACTTTGCAAACTATGCAGATTGTGCAGTAGTTAACTGTATCCTCAAGACAGCTTATCCACATCTCCGGAAAAGCTCTGCTGCAGTACCCTTAAATTTGGTAATACAGTTAATAATGCTTCACAACACCCAGCTGTATGAATAGATGAAATGCAATAAGTGCAAGTCTCACTCTATTAAATCATTATTGGCAATAATGCAATGTACATTAATAAGCACAGACAGCAGCTAATTCTGCTGGAAACCAAGTGCAAATTCCCCTCTCTGTATTAGCCATGGCTGCTGTGCCATGATGCTCATGGCATCAACACCAGCAAGTGACAGCAATGTCACTCACATCCCTCAAAATAAAAGATGTGCACAATGGCATGTGAGAAATACAAATGCCAGTCCAAGTATTTACACAGGTAACAAAAGTAAAGATTTGGGCTAATCAATTCCATTGTTAGAATCCTCTATGGTTGCAATGACAGGTGCACAACTGACACAGTTCTCCCTCCAAACAGCAAAGAATGGATTACTGAAGTTAATGAGAAACATGCCTACACTGTGTTATGCAAAGTTTTGACATCCAGGCTTCTCTCGACAAAAAATAGCCTAATATAAAAGAAACTTTCAATCATATTTTTATAATCAATGTTGTAAAAAGTATTGCTAGCGAAGTACATGCGTATAACAGACAACCTGATAAACAGCATGAGTTAACCTAGCCCATGACCCCATCATCCCATTTCACAAATGCTAAAGACGACAACACAATAGTTCTTACTCTGCCCACTGAGGAAGCTGCACAATTCATAGATAATTGGCTATAAGAGGGATCCTACTAAATGTTTGACACCAAAATGAATGTGAATGAATGTTCAGCAAGCAGCAACCATGAGAACACAGTACTCAACTAAGAGCTCATTCTGATTTATAAAAACTGCAGTGGGAGTTTGGTCCTTTTGCTTTCCAGTTTGAGATTACTACAAACCACACACCAACACCACAAACCACTAATGCTGATGTGCCTCCAAGCTTAAGCAGTATCCATTTTCCCATCATTAGTAACCATTTGCCCATTACAGGGTAGTGGTAGCCAGGAGCCTATCCCAGACGCACAGCAAGCAAAGCAAGACCCACCTTGGATAGGAGACCCGTCCATCATAGTCCTACACACAAATTCACCAGTTCACCTGAAACAAATGCATTTGGACTATGGAAGAAAACAGGAAAAACTGGAGGAAACCCACGTTAAGTGATTGGCTATTAAGGGCGTGCAAGCGTGGGCGCGTTTAACCCTCCTGGGCTACCCATCTTCCCTCTTATTTGTAAACAAGTGAATATACAAACTCCACAAAGACTGGAGTCTCATGTCAGAAAGTACACCGTAGAAGCTGTGAGGTGGCAGCACTACCCGACACACCGTGTCGCACAGCTCTAACAATATTTTATTAGTTGATTTAATCTTAGAGATTTGTGGGTCATTCAGTTTGTGACCTTACGTATGCCATGGTACAGGACATCCAGAAACAGAATATTCCTGATTTACCAGGAGTCCCTCCCCCCCAATTTCCCTCCCAGGTCCTTACTGGGGTACAGGTGCAAATACAACGTATGTTCACTGCAAAGGTCAGTTCAACAATGACACCGTTCACACATGAACAAGGTGAACAACAATTGCAACAATGAGGAAACAATCTTAGCTGGAACAGTTTTGCTAGCCTGGCCAGAGGAAAGAACACAAGAGGCTGCGACCCCAACCGTTCCTCCCCCCTACGCACACTGGGGCACTGAGTTTAACCTCCACTGTCCCTCAACCCCCCACTGACAGACTGCAACCCTAAGCCCGTTCATTTCAAAGGGCTGCTGACATGTCACTATTCTGTGGGCTTGGAGCCCAGAACGTTCTACGGGGGCTAACCTGAGGACACAGCATGGCCCACGACCCGCTCCAGGAACCATGGTGTGTCACATGCTGTGCACGGCACATGGTCATTTGTCAAGTCAAGGGAGGCCGCAATTGGCCCAAGCGGAGGAACACACAACATGAGAGGTATTTTTAGCTGTCCACCTTAGACTGATAGTCCTAAGAACAAAATACGCTTCAGCCTGATGTAATGGGTTGTCGAACAACATACTACAGTGACGTACAGTATGTTCTTCCAAAACAGAGAAATGTTATGTAATGGTACAAACTATAAATGCATTGATTAATAAAGACCTTTCTTTTTTAAATAAGCCACGTTAGATATGTATCACAGATTACCATGAAGTACACAGACCGTTTAACACAATGATATATCACTAAAAATAACTCAAAAGTGAATCCAACCTGAACTTTTCTCCTCTATGCTCCTCTTTATAGCCACTACACTTGCACATGGATTAAAGTCCTGCAAAAGAATAGACAGGAATAGCTGGGCTTAACTATTCAATCCCGACTCCCCTGAACCAGTCTGCACAAAACTTGTCCTCCTCTGTCAAAGAGCTGTCAACATACAGCGAAAACTAGATGTTTCAGTGATGCTTACTGAATACTTGTTAGAGAGGCCAAGACTTGATTCAAATCAAAAGAAACACACTGCAGCAAGCAAAAATGTTTGATAATTTGGTTACAGCCTTTAGAATTAACTGAAGAAACAGGCTGGCACATACAGAAAGTACAACACAATACTTAAGTGCATCAACCTACCACAGCTAAGTATTCATTCAGAATATCTGGGCAAATAACCTAAAACATTAAATTGTGCATGAAGGGCTGTAAGAATGTCCTGATTTCCTTTATGCTGAAGATTGAGATCTCACATTTCCCCATTAAAATAACTGTCACTGCTTTCAGTAAGCAAATTTGTTTTATTTAACAAATGCAGATTAAATACCAACATGTCTCAGGGATTTTACATTCAAATACAAAATGCAGAAAGAAAAAGAAAAACTAATGAGCAAATAATTCACAGGGGAAAAAAAATTCTTGGCTTTCTGAAATTCATGAAAGCAAAAATAGTTGCAAGTAGTAACTTCAGGAACTACGCAAATGGACAAAAAGGCTGAACTTTGATTACTTTTATAGTACTGTGCTAGTGCACTACCATGCACTTTCCCTCCAAAATTTCAAGCTATTTGATGTACACCAGGGACCAAATGGGGCATTTCAGCAAATTCACATCAGTTTTGTAAGCTTATGTTCGCTGACTTATTTCACACCGATTTCTTTTTAACATCCATCACATTTCATTCCATATAATTTTGTGAAAGTCACAACTTCACAAGATCCAAAATGGCCGGTGTAAAATCCAGGAACATTTGCAAAGTTTTAAAAAAAAAAAAAAAAAAAAAATTCCCAAAATGGTGGAGAAAGGGGGGGGGTAACAAAAAATTGCAGAAGCCACCTTACATGGCTGCCTAACTATTCCACAATCGGGGGGGGGGGGGGGGGGGAATCAAGGCTGTTTTACCACTAGGACATCAATCAAATGCTCCACTTCCACCTTGAATAAGTAGTTGTTGATCAGACCCCTATGACAGTAAACTACTCCCAAAACTGAAGGCAATAAGGTAGAGAATTTCATTACCACATGAGCCATACATAATGCAAGCAGCAGCCTGAAGTCTTCCGTGACACTCAGTTTCCAGGTACAACTCAGACCGTGTACAGTACTGGGGTTCAGGCCACACAGGATTCACAGCACAAGAGTAACACTGCATACTAACTCAACATTAACCATGTTAGACAAAAGGGGGACATCTGAGCAATTGATCACCACATAGAGGACAATACTGACATGCAGCAAGTGGTCGAGGTCGGGGAAAGTAGTCAATCTATACAGTAAGTGTACATACATTTTTAAAAAAAGCATTTTAACATCTTTCCTCCCCATTAACTTTTCTCCCCCCACCTCACCATTTAGCTGATCTTTTCCTCTGAAACAGCTTACCTTAGTGTATGACCCTAACATTGTAAGTCATCAGCTAGCCACATCTATAGCTGTGTCATTGTAAACTGGGATCTTCCAACTGCAACCCACCTTACACCTGAAAGGCCATGTTACACATCCTTTTCATCTATCAAATTTCAGTTCAAGTATTGCAGGATTAACAAACATTATTTCAACTTTTATCAAATAAAGTAAAAAAAAAAAAAGGAGCATGGCCAGTTGCGGCCTGTATTAGAGAGGACCAGGATGGAGCACCCTAGAACCCTGCTTGAGCACAGGTCTGAGGTGACCAGATAGAACCTCTTCCCACAGTGGACACTTTGAAAGCACTTTCGTTTCACTCAATTTCCTTCTACAGTGAGTGGGGCTGCACAGAGCTAGTCTGGGCAGAGAATGTCATCTGGCAGCCTCTGAATGGGGAAGGAGCCGTCAGATGCATCATCCCACACATGGGGGAAGGGCCGAATTCCATTTCTGTGTCCCCCTTTCATCTGGAGGTGGCCAGCCGTGGCTGGACATGTGAGAATGCATGGGATTTGGGATCATGTTTGTACGCTGAGATGTGACCTGGTGCATCAACCCCCTTTCTAAGGAGGTGCACACCGTGCCATTTTACCCCAGGGGTAGCATCTCGACATTGTGCAGCACAGTGTAACCTGAGATATGGTGATGGGACAGCTTCTGGGCTCAGGCTTAAAGATAGCCCTGATAGACAGTACTTGTTACTGAATAGGAAACTAACTTAGAAACAAGTACCAATCTTGTTCCTCCACTAGATTAGGTATTCTGAAATGAAGCTCGAAAGATGCCAAGCGTTACAAAAACAAAGAAGGCGTTTACCTCAATGTCACATTTCAGGGAAGACTGCTATTTTTAAGAAAATTCAAGTGAAGTTCAAACCACCTTCTTTGCATACCAGACCAAAACAAGAGGCTTGTACTCCACAAGCACTGTGCCCTTCAAAACGTGCTAGTGGCAGCTAATCGAAGGCCAACATCTGCAAAAGAAAACTGCACCAACCCAGTGGCAAAGAGGGCACTTCTCAAACTCAGACCCAGTTCTCTTGGGACTCAATAAAAAGAGGTGATATCTCATGCTTCAGGGCAGCATTTTAAGCAATTATCAGGTATGACGCAGATATCTAACTTTTGCAAATTAATATTTCTAGCCTCCAAAGTATTTCCAACAGCACACTGGAATTTATGGGTGTACGCATGTGTAAATAAAATCAAACCTTTTAATTGTAATTATAAATTAAATGTGTGAACTTCATTTTAGAGCTCGATACAGTAAAGTTTTTGCACTCCCCATATTCTATCTGGTAAAGTTGGTTGTACAGGTTCAGGAATGTAATAAAACCCTCACATCTTGAAGAAAAGCCAAGAATAACTCTGGGCTTTCCTTCGCCCAGTGATACCGGAAGCTTCTGCTCCACAACACATAGACCAATCAACACTACAAACAATCAGTTTCTAGGTGAATTCTGGTTTAAATTGAAGCCACAAAGGCAAAATACTGTCCAAATTATGAAGCGCATATAATCCGCTCCCTTAAAAAGATCTACTTTTAAAGGCAGTTGCGTGCTCTGCAATCCTTATTTGTGACAACAAAAAAGGCACTTTCTGTACCATACCACCAATTTCTAATTAAATAATCTCTGCTGATATATAGCTGTATGCAAAAAATACCAAGGTCCCTACTGCTGTAAGAAACTAGATGGGGGAGATCTCACGTCATATCAGTTCATTGACATCTAGCACAGCTATCTTTCCTTTCACAGAAATGGGGAAGTCTGGTTACATAAATGAAAAATGCACGCAAACCATATTTATACATCGTGTTTAAAAAGTGCGTAAATTGTAATTACACATTCAAAGAATCACAGAAATACACAGAAAGTGAAGTACATTATAATACAGTGCTAAACATTAACGAAGGTTGAAAGATTATCAAACATAGAAAAGCACACAATGTTTGGTTTTAAAGGAAAATGCTTCTTGAGAACTACTCCACAGAATATTTTGAGAGCTAGAATACGAAACCTCTCAATTTCAATATGTGGACACAAAGCTCATCTACTGGCCTGTGGAAGTCACACTGGTGCAAAGGAACGTGAAACAGCATCTCAAGACATCTTTCCAGCCAGAACGGAACGTTCTGACTGCAAAAGATCGTACCCACACACATCAAGTTGAGGAGATGGCACTGTGTGGCATGACTATACCTAAGAGCATATTCAAAACCGATTGTGTTTAAACAATGCAAATCACAAACAGTGCTTTCAAAAATGTCTCACCATTCCATTTTAGGAAAGTTCCTTTCCTTTCAGAAGGGGATAAAATGGCAGAAATGTTAGGAATTGAAGATGACTAGTTCTGCTAGGGCCATGACTCAACTTAGAGCCGTGATTCTTAGGGGCAAATTACATTTTTTACATGGTCATCAACCCAACTTTAAAGGATCTCAAATGCACATTCATGCTCTGCTGAAACATTTGATCTCAAGTCATCTTGTTGAAATAGAGAATGGAAAGCCCAAAAGTGTGCTAAACCTCTCAATAAGGCACACAAGATAATTTTTGCTCATGAAACCCAAAATTTCTCATTTATTGTGGTGCCTGATGGAAGAATGACTTGATGAGATGAACCTTCAGGAAACACTTAAGTGGTCAGTATGGTTCACACTGTTCAAAAGATGATGCTTATGGTTACCGGCTAAAGGTAATATTCAGACCAATTGACTGATCTGTAGTCCCAAAAAGGCAGAAGGTGGCTCCTTCAAAAGCAGCTTGCAAAATGGGCTTTCCCCTGTAGGATGAGGAGCCTGGCTGGCACAGACAAAGGTTAACCACCCAGGCTCACCAATCTCCAAACAGAACACATGTGCCATTAGCACTAACTAATCTAAGTGGCCTTATTAGACTGAGTAGAGCTAACACTGTCAATTTGAAGCACATTTACCCTGCTGCAGGAAAAAGGGTGAACTTGCAGGGTCCTCACATGACAGACTGATCATCCAAGGCAATGTCAGAGTAGGACCTTTAACAGCTCCACTGTTGCCTTCACTTTCAACCATATGTAATGTTCACATTTGTGGGTCAGCAGATAGACTCAAGCAATTTCAGAAGTGTCATATTACTTGGTAAAGAGACAGTGAAGAGAACCATCGTGGTCTCCCCTCACACCAACAATGTACCAACAACATGTAAAAACTTTAAATCTTACAAAATGTCTGCTGGCTTCCAGACCTGGCAGGAGAACCAGGATTTAAAAACATTTCACTGCACCCCCCCCCAAAAAAAAACCCCCAAACCAACCACCAGCTGTGACTTAAGTATTCAAATGGATTAAGAAACCATGTACTGTGTAATCAGTATAAGTAATTTCAACACTTGCTTTAGGGGAAAAAGAAAAATGCTGAAAAAACAAGGCAATACCACCACTGGACATATTTTTTACTTTGAGTTAGCTAATGAATCAACAATCTGGTTCATTCTGATTCAACCAAAAAACTTCTTTGCTATTTCTTTATTTCAAATGGATTTACCTCAGAACCCCTGAAACGTTAAGGAATTCAACAGCAATATACCAGAATATATGGCCCAAAAGTCTAGAAGCTCAGCTGAAAAGTTGCACAATCCTTTGAGAAATCACATTCCCGGTCAAACTAGACAGATCCTCATCAATTCTGATCAGCTGCTACCAAGGGCAAAAACATAAATTAAACCACACCTCCTCAGGAAATTTAGCAGCATGAGTTTTAAATAAACATGATTACAGTTCCTAATCTGGGCTGTAAGCGTACATTATTAATGTGGTAAACAAAATCAGGTCCACCCCAAAGTTTAAGAAAAAATAAATAAATCTATAAACAGGTCCATCCCATCGCTTCTAATGTATACCAACATATTCCATACTATTAAACACCTCCACAACGTGAGGCATGCACCCCAGTGGCCAGCTCCAGGTTAAATGGATTGTGTTTAGTTTAAAGTGCATGAGTCCTTTTCATTGCACCCTCAAAGTCTGACAGCCTACTGACCAAGTTTGTGGAGTCTGACCCATGAAAACCCAACATTGCAGCTCTCCACTACAGCTGTGAGGAAACTCTGATGACATACACATCACCTTTGTGGTGAATCATAGTTAAAAACTGGGGTGATGAACCAGGAAAACAACCTATTCTTTGAGGAAAGCAAAGCCAAACCTGCGGAATAAAGCAACCTCAAGAAACATCTGCAGGTTTCCGCAGCCATCTTCCTACCTGGGTCTCAACCAAACCCATGCAAGCAGTTTTCCCAACATTAGTCACGTTGCCATTTCTCCAGCCCAGCTGAATACATGGCCTTTCAGAGACAAGAGACATTTAAACCAAAGGTGAGTCAGGACACTGCAAGGTTAGGAAAGGTGTTCTCACTGGACTCCAGAAATCAGCACAGGCTGAAGCATCCATCCTGCTCATTGCTACGGGTTCTAAATGTCTACACAACTTGTTTTACTGTTTGGAATAGCATTAATTCAGGCTAGCCAGAATTTATCTCCACAACTCAAACATGTTTTGGTTGGTTTAGTTACATCGTTGATTAAATCCCCAATGCACATTTTCCCAAAGTTCTGTTTGCTGTGGGCTCAGTGATCCAGATCTCCCTCCATTTCTAAACTTTACCTGCACTCTTTCTCAAATGTAACAAGCAGCAGCAGCACAGAAAATATAGTTGAACAATGTATTAAAAACTGTCAATATTAATCAATGCAATATTCATAAAGCCAAGGCTCTGACTGTATGGTAAAGTAATTTTCCTTCCTGCAGCCAACCACAGGCACTCCTTTACCCACATTTTAGTGAAATTTCAGGGTTTGATACAACATCCATTTACACACCACAGTCACAAATTTAAGAAAATATAAATTTATATGAAAACATTAACCCTAAATAAAATTCTTGCTACAAGGAATCACATTCTGCAGCTGCTTACAAAACTTAATGAATAGTGGTAACCCTGTCAGACAATGTGGTCTGGCAACTAACATATGAAGTTTGAGACACATAACAGAGACCTTTTACACCAGGCAAACCTTGGCCCTTGTAGGCTGTACTCGTGTGTTTTAGCTCAGACCTGAATTGGGAATTCTGAATGCAATACACAACTCAAAACAAATCAGAAGCAATAATCCAGAACTGTTTGTTAGGGGGAAAATGAAATTAAATGCACATTAAAAATGTCCTATTAATATGTGGAATTAAAGCAGAAAAATACTTTATACAGTTTAGGTTCATCAAAGCTTGGTAGGCATTTTAATTATTCAAGAGACAAGAACAATTACAAAGCACCTGATTAAATCATCTGCTTAAGGAAAAGAATATAAATGCATCAGAAATCTTTTCACCATGAAGGTGCAGTTTTCTTCAACTAACATTTAACAAAACTGACAGAGCATTTTTAACATATTTCATTAAACTTTCTGAATTGTGTAATGCATTAATTCAACATTAAAATCTGAGAACCAACAAATAACTTTGGATTACATATGAAGTTTCTGTATGACCCACTTCAAACCAAACTTTTGACTGGGATATGAGTTACTCGTGTACACGCGACGTGTATTACACCTAAAAAGTTGTTAGATTATGGAAAAACTGCTGAGTGACGGTTTGTTACCATTCAATGCAGTTGATTATAAATGAATAAAACAGTGACTTATGTGACCCATCTCTTAATGGCTCTTCAGAAACAAGGGAAAGGAATGGGGAGGAAGAGTGGAAACCCTAAAAGCTAGGCTGAAAAAAACCCAGAATGTGCTCTGTCCCTTATTGACGGAGTGTCAGGTTACTTAACTGAGTGTTTCTATAAACTAAGAGCCAAGGAGTCAACTTATGGAAACAATGCAAATAAAAGGTTTAAGTAAACTGATTGCAGTACTAAAAATATTGTAATAAAGTGAGTGAATATCATTGCGGGGGGTGTGGTGGCGCAGGGGGTTTGGCCAGGTCCCACTCTTTGGCGGGTCTGGGGTTCGAGTCCTGCTTCGGGTGCCTTGCGACGGACTGGCATCCTGTCCTGGGTGTGTCCCCTCCCCCTCCTGCTTTGCGCCCCATGTTGCCAAGTTAGGCTCCGGTTCACTGCGACCCCGCTCGGGACAAGTGCTTTCAGCTAGTGTGTGTGAATATCATTGCTTTGGTTCATAACACGCTCCAAAAGCTTTCCACTGCAGGGGCAAGACAGGAGAGAGGGGGGGGGGGGGGGGGGGGGGGGGAAAAAAAAAAAAAAAAACTGTACAAAATTTATTTACAACACTTGCCATGTATAAAGAACACAATTCAATACTAGAACACTGAACTCCTTGTTAGTGTTGCTGACAAACATACATGCCCAAATTAACAAATTAAACATTCAATAACTTGCATAAACACAAATAGGAGAGGAAGAACACTGTCAAAATGTTCTTCAATTCAATTAGTCATGGTATTTTTGATCTCATTTACTGTCAACCAGAGCAGAAAATACACAAATGCAATGACACTCATGTAGCACACATTACAGCAAACAATCCAACTGTGTGCTTCACTATAAGCCTGGGGATTCTAGGTTTTGCATGGCCATAACAAATCGGAGACGAGATCATAAGGCGTCTGAATTTTTCCACCTATACGTTGAGCTGGGGCAGGGAAAAAAATGATCTCACATCCAAGACCCAAACCCCACTCCACCGCTCACAAGCATGCAGTTTGTTTCACACTTCAATTGATGCAACCAAGTGTTTTTTTTTTTTTTTTATATCAGGTTTTACATCTCAAGGAGATCTGTCATTTACAAACTTTGTACTGAGCCTCATGCTGTGTGGTCCACTGCAAAATGGCAAGTGAATAAAAGTACATTAAAAATTGCATAAAGACCATGTCCATTTTGTCAATTGATGGCCATAATACATATAAACTAAGTCATACTTATAATGTACAGAATACATAGGTATTCTGTTGTACAAATGATTCCCCCCAAAAAGAGACAGATACCCAGAAAAGTAGACCATTTATTCCATTTAAACCTGCTAACCAACCACAGCTACTGCAGGGGTCTAAGTTTAGAAGGCTGGTAGAGTCAAATGTCAATCTTGCAGTTCCACCAGTGCTGAGAACCTCTTAAGGTAGTGAGTAAGCAATACTTTAAAGATTTCATTGACACAGCATGTCTTTTCCTCTTACCGAATAAAGGATACCATTCACTCTCTTGAAATCTTAGAACTTATGTTCTGTGAAATTAAAATGTTGGCTGTGAGCAATTCATACTTTTCATAAATATTCTCAAAATGCAAACCACTTCAAGCCACCTTTCTGAAGGTTACCAGGTGCAAGACATTTTAGGATGAAGTTACTACTGGATTTAGAGCCAACTAAGCAGAGAAGACTACCGTCCCATGGTGCTTTGCAAATCCTTTCCAAACATGCACTGTGCAGCTGAGCCTCTCAGCTCACAGCAGAAGCTGCCTGTGGCCACGCTCCCAGGTCCAGCTCTCACAACGGAAATTCTCGCTGCAAATCAAATTTCAAAATGAGCCTCAGAATAGCTTTCATGGGCAACTTAGAGCTGTGATCACCTGCAGCTGGGCCTACAGTTTGCTAAGAAACCATCTGTGATCTTTCACTTCATTGTGAACTATATACAGGTGCGGTAGACAGATGCGCACGACCCAGGGGGACAGGATCACTTTTAGGAGGACTTCTTTATTACACATAAGCAGAGATTCGGGACATAAATGTTACATTCCACACGTAAGAGAAGAGTTTAGTTATTAGTGTAATTGTCCTTTATATGGCTCTCTGGAGACCCGAGTGAGGAACACTATTTATATCACAGGGACAAACCCTGAGAGGGAGAAACGGATCCCACGTGTACGACACTTGTGTTATTCTGAATTTTCTTGACATGTTTGACAAATCCAACAAATATGCAATACATTTCCGGCTCTGCACCGCCACAGATCAGCCAATTTTCTGCTGCTTTGCATTCCCCATTGCGGTCCTGTTTTTTTTTTTTTCTTTAAAAAAAAAAAAAAAAAAAAAGACTGGCAATGCATACAAATCCATTTAGCAGGTCTCCACGAAGAAATGCAGCCTCCTACAAATTTGCCATGTAGGAGAAGCTCTTGGCAGCACAATCCCCATTCCGTGGCTCTTACGTTCATTCTTAAAGTCCAACAAAGTTGATTTCATTATTTTAACAGACCTCCATCGCTTCGGCCTGGGTGTTGAATTCTACAACTCGTAGGAATACACAGCGAAGCCTTGAGGTGTCAAAACTCAAAAATAATCAGTAAATACCAAAAAGAGAAGAGAAAAAAAAAACATTAAGAGGGAGACAAATGTTGACGTGGAAGAGTAAAGACCAGACTAAAAACTGAGCAAGGGCCAAAGTTAAGATGAAGGCCTGAAGTAAAAAGTCGTGTTGCGTGTAACTGATACGGAAATGTAAGCTAGGGGTGAACCAAAAAAAAAAAAAAAAAAAAAAAAAAAAAAAAAAAAAAAAAAAAAAAAAGAAAACGAGAACTTGAAGCAAAAGCCAGAATATGAGCAGCGCAAGAGCTCCCGCTACACGTAGTCCACGTAGGTGAGACAGAGGCCGCGCTGGTGGAGGCACCGCCGGGCGGGCGGGCAGAAAAGTACCTTCAATACAACATATCCGACTCCGCAACTTGTTGCTTTTTGTCTGGCACGCGCAGCACGGCTTAGATGATACATTAAAAAGTTATAATTTATGATAACATATCGAGATGTGTATCACGTATATCTATGGATATCGCCAGGCGCCCACATGGAAGGGCCGAGCGCAGCACGGACCATTTTTTCGAGAAGTTCAGTGGAGAGGAGGAGGGGGGGGAAGTACGAGTTAGCCGGCTAGTTAGCCACTTTTACCCGTTGAACCCATGGTTGGAAAAAGTGAACCGGGCTGTGTACCTAAAAAGCGCACGGCTCCGTAGGCAATAAATATGAGTGTCTTTCTGCTTAGCGAATTTTTATTTTTTTTTTTAAACAAAGTTTAGTTTTATTTCTTCTCCAGGGCTTTTTTTTTAACTCAAACTCGCCCGAGCCGGACGAGCTAACGGACAGACTTGCTGCTGGCTGCTGCTGGTGAACTACTAGTTCGTGACCACTCATGATTGGAGTTGGAGTAACCTAACGAGCAGACACTTCCAGCGCGCTCGCCTCCTGCCACGTTTCCGCGCCGAGACAGCGGAAAAAAGGCACAGTGAGTGGAGCTCCGCCGGAGCCCGCAGCTAACGAGCCGAGCTCAGCTGAGCCGCGCCGCCGCAGTTCGTCGCCCTTCTCTGGAGGTTTGTCAGCTCCGCTCTGCTCCTCACATGATGATGATGACTGCTCGGGCTCAATCCAGCGCGGGAGCCAAGCGTCGGGCGAGCAACTACCGCCACTTTTAAAGACCGCCGTCCACCACTGAACAGCGCACGGACACAGACAGCTGGCGAGATGCCGAGGAGCATAGCCGAGCCGAACCGAGCCGAAGCGAAGCGTCGCCACCGACTCAGACAGCCGACCCCGCGGCGGTCTACAAGTGTAACGGCTAAGCTGACGCGCGAACCACCTTCTTACCTTACTGCCCTGGTAGCTCTCGAAAGCTTTTAAGGCGCTGTCAGTCAGCTTAACGTGAAAGACGGACACGTTGCTGCCATTGCTCACTCTTCCACAGGACAGTCCGTAGCACTGCTCCTCCTTCAGGGCCGCCATCTTGCTACCATTTCCACAACGCTCGCGCGTCCCCGTCGTAAGCGCAGAACTCCCCTCGGACTTGAGTGAATATTCATAAGTCTTAAGGTGCACGCATGACGACGTGGGCGTGGCTTGGGCACGTAAACGCGGCCGAAATATCTATTAATCGTCAAGCGGCGCCGTGTCGCCGCGCCCACCTCATGAATATGCGAGTGCGGCTTCCACGGTTGCGTGCGCGCGCGTGTGCGCGCGCGCGAAGGCTCGTGCTCGGGTCGGATGTCACGCTGCGTTCCTTGCGATAGCGAGGCCGCGCGTCATTTATTTTCGCTTTCGTAGTCGCGCTCGGGTAGGATGGGGCCGGTGTCACTAATTATTAATAACGGGGGCTGAAATACGAGAAAGCTCCTCCCGTATTATTTCACCTCCGGCCTCTGGGAAAGTGCGTAGGAAGGGGGAAAACATGAGGCCGGTGACTTGCGTCAGCGAGGCGTCAGCGTCTGACAGGATCCATATGACGGCCCTCTCGCAGCGAGTGCGCGCGCGCTGTCACAGTCCGCTCCGTTATGTCGGAAGAGTCGCGTAAGGCAGCCTGCGTGTGTGGTTAAAATAGCAATAATTGTCTGTGTCAGGACTTCTTAAATTTGTTCTCATTGACATTCCTAGTTTATCATATTCTCTCTAGCCGTTTCTTCCTTGAGTATTTTTCAAAAATGTAAAATAAAAAATGTTAAATGCTTAACTGAGTAGTCACTCAGTATGTTCTTATGACGAATATGTTCGTAGGTGTAAACGTGGCGTAAATAAGACGTGTGCCCCTCACCGGTGAAGCAAGACTGGTGTCTCTCCAATGTTTCTGTAGCCCCACCGAGACTATTTTTGGTCTTTGCAAGTTGTTCCTCTCGCACACATTACTGTCTTTTTTGGAAGACAGATTACCATGTTTTTGAAATGTACTGTCCTTGCCACCATGTGCAACTTCTTAAGAAGAGACCCTCCCTCTTCCCTGTACTTGCTGTCAATGTTCAGACCCGCCGATGGTTGTTTTATTTCCCTCCACACAAGCATCTATAGTTATTCCATATTCAGAAGCTTGAATGGCTCCTCTTCAGGACCAGTTACTTTGAAGGATAATGATCGTGTTTCCGTCGCATTTCTCCGAGGAGCCTCTCACAAACATTTGCCCTTGTTTTTATTTCTTCTTCAAATGTACTCCTTGACCCTAGTCAAGCTGGGCTTTGTGTTCTGCCCATCTTCCTCCTATATCACCCAAATCCTCTGGAACCTTCATCAAACTTGGATGAAGTTAATAACTTAAACTTGGGGCACTTCAGTTTGCTTTCCAGATAATTTTCATCTGCACCCCCTTTGAAATCCTACATCGGAGGCCTCCTCCTGAAGAGCCAAAAAGCTCTGGGAGTCTTTTTTAGAGCAGATCTTTGACTCGCCACAGATCTGGAGCTCACCAGAAGAAGCCTGTCCGATATTCCACCTGCTGAAACGAGGCTTTGCAGCATCACTCATCCCTCTGTTTACAAGTTACCATCCAGATAACATTTAAAATACTGACTTACTGCTCTAACCGTGACACCTCTTAGCACTTGCTGAGCATAACGCCTTTCTTGTCTTATTATCTAGATTTCTTATGTCTAATGCAGTAAATTTAATTGACAGAGGTAGTGGACAAGAGGTTTTTTTTGTTTTACAATCACTGAAAATGTTATTTTAGTAATGCACATTTTCATAATTCATGCATGAGCTATTTTAATGAAAATTTACTTGTAAGAGTTGTCTTATTCCGAGTGATGAGCATCGGCATGCTTAGTGCAATTTGCGGCCTGTCGCTTGGTTGCTTAAACACAATGAATGACGTTATATTAGATGTGTCAGTGACTCCTTTAATCATGACAGATGGGCATTGTTACCAGACAAGCGGTTCTGGTTCTAGGAAGACACTTTGATTTTCTGTGGAAGCAAAAGGGATTTTAAATGTTATGTTTCAAATGCCACTGCAGTCCACATACCAGTGCTCCCTCTGCATGAAGTATTACGAAAATGAAAAATCTTTGAATCCACTAGAGAGGAATTTGTTTCTTTAAACTTGATTGATATATTTGTTCATCTAATAAAAACAAGATGCAGAACAATACAGACATGACTTTTTAATTACACTTTAAATTTGTAAATAAAATACGTCAAGGGCATAACAATCAAGCACTCGGCAATTTCACAGGCAGTACTATCTTGTCTTTATTCAGCGAACCACACAAAACAAAATTTGTTTTGTTAGTTTACATATTAGTGATTGTATTCTTCTTCTGAAAGACAAAAAGTACTGTATTCCTTGAGACAACACTCTCGCAAGGTGACTACCGATGTTCTTTTCTCTTAAGTGTGGCTGATAAGATTTTTCGCAGCGCACATCTAGAGACCTGTCTGCACTTGGCTGAAAACGGAGCAGTATATTCGACCAACCGTAGAGTCATCTGGTAATTCTATGTACCACAATTTGACATGTTTATTTACTTCTGGGAATATATCTGCTCTAAGAGTTCTATGGAGCAGCATCAGATGGTTTACCAACTCCAGGAAAACATGACTTACACGAACACATATATCCTGCAGAACACACAGGACTGCTTTGTACTGCTACTCAGACCAAGTCATTTCATTGCTGTAACAAATGACAAATTATTTTCTTGAAACTTCATGTTGTGTTTAAAAAACAAAGCTGAACTAAAACATTAAATGTGGAGTCACCTATGTACCTTTTCAGAACTGTATTACCCATCGTGGTATCCAAGAAGCTTAAATTCTTCTATTTATTCATCTTAAGACTAATGTTATTGACCATCATTCTCCTTAGAGGTTATATGCAGCCCTCCACCCCCTAGAGATGAGAAAGGTGATAAATCAATATCTACTGCAGCGTAGTGTAGTTTAACATTACCTGTGGCTCCCAGAAATTAATGGATTCAATGCACTTCATATTTAAACACTGCATAGGTTTGAAAAGAAAAAAAAAACATCTTGTTTTGCAGGGTACTGACAATTTTTGGTTCAATTTCAAAGGAATGGGCAGTTTTATTAGTTAACATCTATAACAGAACAGCCAAATGACAAATATACCAAAACAATATATATCACAACATATATAATCAATTGAACTGGAAGTTGGTAATGTCTGGAAACCAAAATGTGTCTTTATTCACCAAGGTGAGTTGCAGAGAACAAATAATTTCTCATTTGCAGATACGACATAAACAAATCTAATAAATTAAGATGACAATACCGCATTGGTCCTTTTAATATGAAAAAAGAAATATGAAAAGGTTTTTTAAAAAAATCAAAATTCACTAAATCTATAAACCTTTCTGAAAAGGATGCCCCGAAAATGTTTGTTCTCAAAGCAACATTTGCCATCCCTCTATGTAATCTAAATACAAAATGCATGATAAAAATCAATATCTTTACAAAAAACAGTAGTCACAGAAGCCACAGTCACAGCATTTTCTAGTAATGCAAGGTCCAACACCAATCCACAGCTGACCACTTCTTATATTTGACAGACAGGACTCCTAAATCTCCCTGCAATTTATTTAGGTCTGACGGTCAGGTAACATCTTAAGAGGAAATCATTTTTTTTGGGATTTTTAGAAAGTGATAAACTACTGCATTAATACATTTTAAGATGTTTCAGAGACTGCATTACTCTCAAATTAAGCAGCATTTACTGTATTTTATACTGCAAAATTGAGCAAACTCTCAGGACGTGACTGGAGTCTTCAGTAACGAAACTGTTCCCGTGAGCCATTTCTAGTGTACAGTCGAGTATTCAGATAATGTAGAGTAGCTCATTAGTGACGTGGAGAGAGATTCACAACATTACCTACTGATAAACATGCCTTTAAAACAGTAGTTAATCACCATCCATATGATTTCCAAGGTATGAAAGATCATATAGTATAATTCTCCAGCTTATCTTTCAAAAGATAAATGAAACCGTAAACATTGCATGAAAAATCCACCTTGTTTCAAGCAACTCAAGCCCAAGTACCATTACAGCGTAGTTCAGTTCCTGCTCAGCTACCTACCAAACAGAGCCGACTGTCAAATTACTGTCCACATGTCTAGGCTTAGGAAGGGGTTGTAGGGGGACCAAGCGCCACCCTCGTCACGCTTAGTTCCGAGCTGCAATGACAACAGACAGCGCCACTCCTCCAATTGCGACAGCCGTGGCACCAAACAGCCATTTCCAGCTGAAACTCTGATTCGAGAGGGAACAAAAGGCAGGGGTTACGTAACAGGGAAACACTAAAGCCACAATTAGAAATTTCTCAAGTCTATGGGAAAACATTGTCTCTCTAAGCTTTCTGAAATATTCTGATGAGACCTGATAATGCCAAGTGGGCCTTTAAGGTTGTGCTGTACTCTAAGTACTGTCAGAATTCACAGCATATGTAATGGTGATTTTACACGGGGAGTAGCTGGACAGTTTGTATAATCCTTCCAAATCTGCCTCTGGGCCAAGAAATCCTTTAATGAGAAGGCTAAATTAGAGCAGTGAATCAAGTAATGGTTTTCTATGCTTTTCAACTCACCCATGAGGACTTAGCTTTGTGTTTCTGCACAGTGCTGCTGGATGGATTGCCCAGCATCTTCTTGTACATAGCCTGCTCGACACCCCTCTGCTCTGTGTGCTTCTTCACCAGCTTGGAGAGCTCTGCATGAATGGTCTATGCAGTTTGAGGGACACAAAGAAAAGTATGGTGGCCTTTAACCTGCAAACAACTAATCTTCACATTATCCTAATTGAAAGTAGACCCCTTAAGTACAGCTCGGTTCTAGAACACTTTTTTGTAGGGGGAGAGGAGAAAGAAAACATAAGAATACAAGAACGACTGAGCCATGCAACGTACCGATCTCAAAGTACACCGGGGGTTATAAAATAACAGCAATTACGTAACCGCCACCTGCCGATTAGACTGCCCAGTGTTCGACTCCCCTACACGGTCAACCCAAGTTTCTCTCCGGTGCGAATGGGGGTTAACGCTGCTCTCAGAGAAACCGGTGGAGTGCAGCACATGTGTTATGTAACCAGCCACGGTCACATACAAGCCCTGCAGCTCTCTTGCCCAAGCTGGATTTTCAATGTTTCTGTGCACAGAGTAGATGTGACAGTAAAACTGGATTCATTACTTTCTGCACTGGCAAGCAAGAAGAGACCCGACACCCACTGCAACGTTCAAGTTCCTGAGGTGCTGCTTTGCCATCAAGCTACATGCACCAGATGCCTTTTTTTGAAAACTGCTGAGGCACTCTGGCAATATCTGAAGGGGGCACGGGCACAAAGTCTCAGCTTCAGCCCGAGCTCTATTCGATAGCTCCACGTTAGGAACCTCATCCATTTGCCTGCATAAGCAATACAGATACGGGGCGTCTGATATGGTAAGTGTGGTGGGGGGTAATGTCCTATTTTCAGCAGCAATGAGAAATTAGATCTACCAGCATGAGGAGTGTGTGCTCCCTCAGGCCTCTCAAAAGCACCACTGTGCTACCTGGCACCACCTGGTGGACACTGTGTGTCACCAACCGTGACTGTGCCATCCACCATACTATTTGACAGGGCAAAGGACTTCACTTACAGTAAAGACTACTCACCATCTGAAGGACATAATATATAATAATGTATATAATGCACATGAACGCACATTATATACTTAACACATATTTCAAATTCCGATCCATGTTTATCGCCATTGTGTCTGTGGGCAAATGCTTTATTTTTGCATCACTGCAAGGCTCTTAGAATGGTACAGTGGCACAGCAGGTAGTTCTGGTGCCTGACTTGATTGAAGGCAGAGGCTCAAATGTAGCTCCGGCGCAGTATTTTGCATTTTCTCTCCGTGTTTATGCGGATTTCCTCTGGGAGCTCATTCCCTCCCAGAGTCCAAAGACGTGTTTCAGGTAAATCGGTGACTACGTAATCTGTGACGCGTGTATGTGAGTCAGCAGCTGTAAGTGTGATTGCCCTGTAATGGACTAGTTTCCCATCCAGGGTGCATCCTGCTTCATGCCCTATGACTCCAGGATAAGATCTGGACTGATATTGACTTAGACAAATGGCTACTGATAATGGACCAATGGATAAAAGCATCAAT
The DNA here is from genome assembly GCF_900964775.1 of Scleropages formosus. Taxonomy (NCBI): domain Eukaryota; kingdom Metazoa; phylum Chordata; class Actinopteri; order Osteoglossiformes; family Osteoglossidae; genus Scleropages; species Scleropages formosus. The sequence goes on from NC_041814.1 coordinate 2,944,315, forward strand.
GCTCACAATCATAACTTCACACACTGTTCTGAGTTAAAATACAAGTTTTCTTCTTTACCTGCTAACTTAATTGCTGAGCTATTAATCTGTTGGAATGCTTCGGCCTGATTGTGTAGTAGAAGTACTTCTGGCATCCATGAGCATTAACTATCCCAGACTGCATGATTTGCTTAATTATCACTGTGCTCTGTTTACTGTGACCAAGTTGCAGTCAATTCTAGTAATTAATGCCAACTATTTGGTTTGGTTATATTGCTGATTCAAACTTACAATAAAGCATTAGCAATCTGACCAGGCACAGTGACAACATTAGCTGCTGTTTATAGGGGAACAAACCTGGTGTGAGTTCAGTACTGCTGTGAAGTGAAAACAGTTACTTTTCAATGCATTTTTTTAATTGATTCTATGATGAAACTATAATCGTTCATTCTGACTGTAAGATTTTGAAGGATTAAAACAAAAGCTAATATTCGATGTCAATTCTGTTATTTCTATGTGTAATTTTTTCAATCAAACATACCAAGTTACAACAGATAATGAACTATATTTATTATGAATTATGTGCTTTTTATATAAACCAATAGCAGTGGAATAATATTTTGCCAACATGTAAGCACGATATATTGACCATCAATTTCGAATGTGCATATTCTGAATATTTTCTGTGTGAAAAAGTGGCCAACCTTGTATTCTGTTACTAGTTAACAGTTGGAAGCCTTTGAGGGGAGTAATCCATGACCCACGCATGGCTTGGGTCAGTGATCAAAACCAAGATTAATGTTAGTGAGTTTGCGTGGCAGTGCACAGGCTTGAATCAACATCTAAACCAGGGATCAGCGCTGATGCTCATCATTTACTGCAGTTCATCAAAATCCACGGTTTTGCCAAGGTGCTCCCCAATCAGCCAATAAGTGTCACAGCAGCAAACAGTGGGCTTAATTACATTCTGACTTACAGTATAAAATAATATTGCTACAGCTCCGTTTCTCACGTGTTATTTTGTTCACTGTAATGTAGGACAAATAACTCCAAAAAATGGAGAAATGTTTTTCAAACAATGGGGGTGCGGTGGCACAGTGGGTTGGACCACAGTCCTGCTCTCCAGTGGGTCTGGGGTTCGAGTCCCGCTTGGGGTGCCTTGCGATGGACTGGCGTCCCGTCCTGGGTGTGTCCCCTCCCCCTCCGGCCTTACGCCCTGTGTTACCAGGTAGGCTCCGGTTCCCCGCAACCCCGTATGGGACAAGCGGTTCCAAAAATGTGCGTGCGTGTGTGTGTGTGTGTGTGTTTTTCAAACATTTTCTCTTGAAAACTTCTAAAAGCTACTTCTATAGAAAAATTTTACATAGATTTGACTCCAACTACAGCTAAGCAATAACATTCTCCTCCCATCAGAAAAAATTACAGGTTTTGAACTGTACCTTATTACTTGGTTCCAATTTAAGAGCAGACTTTAATATTTTGATTGCTTCCGCATACTCCCCTTGCAAGGCCAAAACCTTAAAAAAAAAAAACAGAGTACATATTACTAAATATAGTGAGTGCCACTCAGAAGGACGTGATGAAAACAGATGTAACAGTGAGACACTGCTAGCTGTGGTTCTCGCACGTCTACCTTTCCCTTGCGGAAGAGGGCCTTGATGTTGTCCGGCTGGTGGGCCAGCACAGACACACAGGAACGCAGGGCTGCATCGTAGTGGTCCAGCTTCAGCTGAGCAGCAGCCATGTTGTTCAGACACTTCACTTTCATGTCCAGGATCTCCTTCTCCTCCTGTGGAGTGATGTCCACTAGAAAGCAGAGGGGATACTGGTTATGCTCACAGACTAGTGACGTATGCATGTTAGCATGTCTAAACACTCTTCTCAACAACCATCATAAGAAGAAGCTAGACCTCTTCAAAGTGGATATGTAGTAGTTCAACTTTTTTGAATTTTTACCGGGTTGAAAATCAGCAGAAGCCGTACCACCTATTACGTAATAATCATATCTTATAAACTATTCAGAACGTGAAGTCATTTCACTAGTTCCACGTTCATCATAAAACTAACTTCTATTTAAAATACTTACAAAATAAATCTGCAGTAATTGCAAGCTTGTTTGGGTAGTGCACTTTAAAACAAAACCAGTTAAGTAAATGTTAGGGTAAATAAGTAAGGATTGTCTCCATGGTATCTAGTAGGACTTTTAACGTACAATTTAAACAGCACAGGATGAGACTGCCTGAGAGGCGACCGCAGCTTCCTGCAAATGTTTATTGTATATGTGGGGCAAACATTTGATTTTAGTGAGAGGCTACTTTTATAAGGTCATTCAGTTCATCCAGCCACACTGGTTTAGCCTTTCTGCAATTCGACATTCCCATGGTGAGAGAGGTGTTGAGTCCTGATTTGACTGACTGACTGGTGAAACTGCAAAGAGCAATTTTATGCTGTAAGAGCAGTAGCTGTCAGTTTTGCAAAGGAGTCACAGTCAAAAACCATTGTACAATGGTTTCTTTGCATACATGTTTGAATTAAAGGGTAAAAATACTGATTGGAATAGGACTTGTAATTTAGAGATGACAAAACCTAGAAAAATACGCTCATGCCTTGCTTAATGGTAAATTTGCTCTGTGAAATCACACTGTTAGGTGAATTCCCACTGTGAAGGGATCAAATTAATTTTTATAGAAAGAAAATAACTGGTTCCTGAATGAAGTGTGTCACTTAAAATTAATTAGAAAGCCAAAATAAAAGGTATTTTGATGACGATGAAAATAACATTTTATGATACTTCTAACAAAGTGTTTCTACCTTCTCTTTTAATGTAGTTCATTCATTCATTATCAGTAACCACTTGTCCAGTGGAGCATTGTTAAATAAATGATAATAATAATAAAAATAAACACCAAAAGTCAGTTTCAGTTGTGACACTGGACTGGCATTAACTGGTGGCTGTGATGGGTTGAGATTGTCAGTCCGACAGGATATTGTTCTCTTCTCTCTTAAGCTAAGCATAATTAAATTTCTCTACGTAGTTAAATGAATTTACTACATTCTGTAATTTTCTTAAATGTTCCCATGAGTGTTTACTCTATGCTTACTTTGCAGCTGTTGCGTTAATGACTGTGCTGACCCGATAACCAAGGACTCGGGGTGTGTTGTTGAGAATTGCCTGTCGGGTTGAGTGCACACCTCTGGTTCTGTTGCCTTCGTGCCTTTCAGGGTTTGCACAAAGTAAATTTAGGGGCTTAGAATGACTGCAAAACAGGCAAAAATGCCGCTGTACTGAATTTACAAACCTGTTGTATGGAAAAAGGGTATACATACATTTCCACAAGCTGTTCTAGCGATTTTTCATTGTACAGGATTGTGTGAGGGCTGAGTGTTCTGGTTTTTGTTAAACAGACATTCTGTGATGGCATATGTCTCTTCTGAGGTTTGGGGGTTTAATTTCCATGGCAACACAAGGGTTGAAAAGCACATTTAGAAAGGGCTGAGAATTTACTTCCATTAGATAAATATAGGGCCGAATGGTGGTAAGCAGGTAGCGGTGGTGCTTCACAGCTCTTGGGCTGCAGATTTAGTTGTGGGTTTCAATCCAGCTCAGTCTACGTGGAGTTTGTATGTTTTCCCCAACTTGCCCTTAGTGTGAGTGAAGGAGTGTCTCTTTGCTTCCGGTATAGGTCCTGGACCACAACGACCCTGCACTGGACAAGCATTTACAGACAACGAAGGCATGAAAACAGAACATATAGCCTTCAGTGAGAAAGACTGTATTCAAAACAAAAACAAATTTAACTTGAAAATGTACAGTAAGGTTCAACTGCAGACCTCAATTTAGCAGTGGGGGCAACAGGTGGCATAGAGGTTAGAACAGATACTCTTCCCCTGAAATGAACTAAGGTCCAATGTTGTTGCCTGCTATAGTACCCTTAAGCAATGTAGTTACCCTAAAATTGCTCCAGTAAAACTGCCCAACTGTGTAAATGACAAAATCATTGCAAAAGTTTAACACTGTAAATTGCTTTATAGAAAAGCATCAGCTAAATAAATACATGTAAAGTACTGTAAATATAGTAGTAACCTTGTCACAGTATCAAAAAGGTGACAAAAGTTATGAACTTAGGAAGTCCTAGAAACATAAAACATTATCAGTTAAATCTAGATGTCAGCAGCACTGGAAGACACTGGTTTCAGTTTCTTCACTACACTGAAACACGGTATTTAGCCTTTGCATGCTACAAACACCACGGTGTTTCAGCAGAGGGTTCCGCTACGATTGAGCAAATGCAAGTGTCCCTGAAGACAAGAACGGAGCAGAAAAAGCATGTTATCAACCCAGTCCCACACACAGAAGACTACGCAGCACATTTTTAAACAGATCCAGAGATACTGAGGATACAGCTACACATCCTGTGCAAAATACAACAGTACTGTGCCACCGGGTTTCCCAGGCTGGCCATCCAGAACAAAGTCAGTATTTAGCAAAACCATTTAAATGGCTTCCTTCAATCACACTGCAAAATCTGAGTCACGAAAGCTGAAAAATTTTAAGTTAAACAAGAAGCCATTAATGGCACCAATGTTAAGTACATTCTAATTACAATAATAATATATATTGTTAAGTACAATATTATTACGTGAACAACAGGATTATGACTTCTAGGCACATATGTTTAAATTACTTTCACCTAATTTTTCCAATTATCAGGAGTTCAATATCAGGATACTACATTATTACAGTATTCTGCATAATATGAAATATAATCATTAACAGATTAAATGACCATTTCTTCAATCTGTAAGGAGATTGTTACTGCCACGAAATAAGACTGAATACCTGCTTAACACCTGCCATTATTATTATGATTATTTTTACATTCACTGGCTGACATTCATAGCAACTTACAGTTTTACCCATTTATGCACTTGAATATTCCACAGCAGCAGCTCAGGTTCAGCACCTTGCTAAGGGGGACCACAGCACAGCCGATCTCAGGCCTCAAATTGTTAACATTCACTGTAAATTTAATACAGACCATTTGGTCACATGGTTGCACAGCAGGTAGTGAGGTTGTCTCACACCTCCTGGGCTGTGGGTTTGAACATGGGTTCAGCACTGGCTCAGTCTGTTAAGAATTTGCATAAGTTTCTTCCAACAGACCATAGACATCATTCAGGTCAATTGGTGACTAAACTTCTCGTGGTATGTGAGTGTGTGTATCTGTGGCTACCTTGCAATATACCAGTGTCCTGTGCAGGGTGCACGTCTCGTGCCCTATGCTACCAGAAAAGGCTCTGGACCAGCGTTATTCTGCACTGGACAAGCAGATAGATAGTCAATATAGATAATTTATGTAATCTTTTTGTATGTTGTCAGTCAACCTCAAGCTTTTCATTTTTACCTTAATTTAAAACTTTGCTGAAACTTCTCATCGTGGCTTGTTTGTAGCACCCCAAAGTGGGACTGGAAGCATTGACTAACTGTCAGTGCCTCCCTGTCTTACCTTTAGAGCTGGCCTCGGTGATCTGCAGAGCAATGCTGTAAGAATTGACAGCAAAGGCATAGTCCCCACGCTGGTAGTATGTGTTCCCACGCTCGCGCTTCTGCCCTGCCAGGGCAATCCTCTCCACTGGGGCCATCAGCTCGAGGTCCAGAGCCTCAACAGCTTCCAGCAGCTTCAGCTCCAGGATGAGAGAAGCATCAGGAGGCACAGCTGGGGTAGTACTGCCCAGTATACATGGCACAGAGATGCACAGAACAGCATTAAACTTGGTCTAAGACAAGCCTGAAAGCACAAAGTAGCTCTTCCACTGCAATACTGGACTTGGCATTCTAGCTCCATCACTCCAGTTACAGGCAGTCCCCGAAATACGAATGAGTTCTGTGTCCTCAGTCTGTCTTTAAATCGGAACAGTTAGGTATCCAGTGTCAGTTTTTCAAATGTTTGTCTTAGTATACAGTATACTGTGTACCTTTCTATGCATGAAAACATTAAAGAAACACTTTGGATACACTAAAACATCTTTACTATAACAATACTGTAATAATAATAATACAATGTAATGATCATAATAATAATAATAAATATAACTACAGTATTTATAACAGAGAGACATAGAAAGAGATAATAGTAAATGTTACTACTGTCATGATGAACAGAGGACACGGAGGAGGCCGAACCCAGGTACAGGATCGTTTATTCAGAATCAAAAGACTATTGGCCAGTCGACTGGCGAACTGAGCACAGGTGAGGATCCAAAATCGTGGTCGAGGGACAAGGCAGGCAGCTGTTATCAAAGAGATGTGGAACGAAAAGGGACAGGATTTGAAGAGAATAGCAAGGTGGGGGGGGTTGTCTGGAGTGAGATTCCACAACTGGGAAGAACTGTCTTTTGTAGCCGAGTGCTCTCTGAGGGAGGGAGAGGGAGAGGGAGAGGGAGAGAGAGAGAGAGAGAGAGAGAGAGAGAGAGAGTGCGCGTGCATGCATGCGCAAAACATTAAAGAAACTTTAACGTTTGCTTTTCCATTGTTTCTTCGAGTCTCACCTTCCACTTTATTATCGACTCGTTAGTTTCAGTCGTGATCGTTTTCCTTTTCTTTGATGCATCACATTTATACTTTGGTGCCATGGTTAGGAGGGTAAAAACAAGAAATAAAAAAAAAAATACAGTAACACGAGACACTTAACAGGAAAAGAAGGAAGTCTGTCCTACCTCGGGCTCACGTGCCCCACCCAAGCACCGACAAACCGCTACAGAGGTGCAATGTTTTGATGCGCATCACAAAGTAGCGCCCCTTTGTTATTACGAACCATTGTTCAAATAGTAACTCAAATTTTTAATATAACAGGCTTAATTATGAAGTTTCATTTGATTGTTACTTAGGGGTGACCAAAAAAAAAAAAAAAAAAAAACAAAAAACCAATAACTTCCGGTCAGTAAGGGGGCAGTTCGTAAGTATGGGTTGTACGTAAGTCGGACGTTCGTAACTCAGGGACTGCCTGTATTTATCTGCTGTGTATCATCTTAAGCCCCTCGATCATTGCAAACTCCTTGTTAAATATATCTCAGTAGTTTGTCACAAAATGTGTTTCTGTCCTATGGAAGTCAGACTTAATAAGAAAACTGGCCTTGTTCATAACTGTATCATGTCACAATGCTTTTAAAGTGGCAACAGGAGGAACATTGTTCATAACCAAGAACACATTTTTCAAATCCAATGAGGAAGTACAAAAATTCACTAAACTACATTTAGATAAAAATCTGAAGGATTTTCTAGTAACAAAGGAAAATGTGTTTTTTGTATGGAACACCTACCAGTGTGACTTTGTTAAACAAGCCAGACACTGACTGACTCATAGTGAGATACTTTATATGAAAAAGAACTTTAAATATATCCAGAACACTGCAGTCATTTATACGCTCAAAAGGTTTTACATGATACTATATTTTCATTGAAGATCCATTGTTTCACTGAAGCAATGTTAACGAGTATTGCAGTTGATATTATAGTTTATTACATTATAGTTTATAAGCGACAGCTGGTAGCGTAGTGGTTAGAGCTGCTGCCTTTGGACCCATAGGTATCCCTGAGCAAGGTACTTACCCAAAAAAATTGCTCCAGTAAAATTACCCAGCTGTATAAATTGGTAAATAATTACAAATAACTTAATGTAATAAATTAATGTAAGTAAATAACATTAAAAGCATGAACACCGTCAACTTTTTAATTGAGGTGCTTATTATGTGTTGACTTTTTGTCTTTTGAAAAAATAATATGTACAGCTACATAGAAATTTAGAAGTTCTTATGTTTGAAAAGAATGGTTGTGTGAATTGTGAACACATCAGGTTTTTTTTTGTGATAAAGATGCAGTTTTTTTCTCTACCTGCCCAGAGCTCCATAAGCATATTTTGCATCAGTCTGGACCAGGGCTCTTTCGTCCATCTCCATTAGCAGCACTGTGAGATCAAGTGCCTAAGAAATCAAAAACAAACATCTAGGTGAACAGCTATGGTGTAGCTCAGAAACAACATAACTCAGTATGTATTTTTCTTCAAATGATTAAATCCAATTGAAAATTTAAGCATGGCAGCAAAGAACAGGAAAAAAACTGGGTTTTTAACCCCCAGCTGTCCATGGAAGTTGCAGTAGTCGCATTTTCTTAATGTAATAATGCCATAAGGAGGGTCCGGGGTTCTGGGTCCTGTTTGGGGTGCCTTGCGACAGACTGGCGTCCCATCCAGGGTGTGTCCTCTCCCCCTTCAACCTGATGCCGGGTAGGCTCCAGCTCGCCACGACCCCCACTCAGGACAAGCGGTTGTTGACAGTGAATTGTGTGTGATAATGCCATAAATACCAATGTATACCTGGATGACATCACCATCTCCAACAGTGAAGGACAGACAAGGTTCTTCCACCACAACAGTGCCATCAGCCAGGGATGCCTTCAGGTAAATTTTCACATTTTGCCCTTTAGTTGGCTTGCTGTCTGGACCTTTGCCTGCCTCCAGGACCTTCTTCTTTAGCAGTCCATTCCCTACACAGAAACCCATCTCACTTACTTTATCTGCACATGGATCCTATGTGCATAATGCCAGAGATCATCATAAATCCAATAAAACCATGTCAACTGTGAATAACTGCTTTACAACGGAACACATTAAACAAACTCCCATCCATTCGCTATGGGAAGGGCTGTCTCCCAATCATTGCACTGCCAGACTCCAGACTAGCCAATAGGATCCCTCGGTGGGTGGGAGAAGAGAAGCTCCTGCTCTATCATTGGGGTTTCAATGTGTCATTAGTCCCTTATGACCAAATCAAAACACCCAACCGTATAAATGGTGAAAGTGTAATCTGTGCCACAGTCTAGGCATGTGCCTTCTGACTCCATGGCAAAGAAAAGGTACCGCAACTTGCACCTCTCTCACGTTAAAAGAGAGCAGGGCAAAACCCAGCTCACCAGGGGCTGCTAGTACTAGTAGTAGGGAACGAGACGAGATCGTTGTGCTTGTTGTGAACGGAACGGAGTGTCTTTCCTACCCAGAACATCGAGCCACTCGTCCTCGGGGTCGGGCGCTGGGCTGTCGCTGCCTTGGTTCTCGACCCCCTCGGCCCCATCCGGCGCTCCTTCCCGGTTCTTGTTGTTGTCCTTCTTCCCGCCGCCCGCGTCCTCCAGCGGGGGAGGCTCCCCATCCCCGTCGCTGTCCTCCGCATCCGCGCTGCTCAGCACCTCCAGGTCCTCCGCGCTGTCCAGGCCACTCTGCCCTGCGTTCTGCGCATCGTCTCCTCCTCTCGCAAGTTTCTCATCCTTGTCGGCCATTCAGGCTGCAAAAACAAACACACACGACGTTCCGAACGTCGTTCGTGACCAGGGAACCGCTCCGCGGGAGTCGCGGTAAGTAACGCGTTTCATGCAGCGGCCCCGGTGACTCTGACGGGACGAGCGGAGTTCCATCCGAACAACTCACACAGACAGAGCGAACCCGTTTGTAACTTAAACCAGCTTAGAAAGCAGAAGAGACGCGCAGCAAGACAGCGCACTTGTTTTGCCAGGGAAAAAAAACTCCTCCTCTGCTGACACTTCTGGCATGTGTTCGAGAACTTTCCTGGAAGTTTATCATAATGATCTGCTCACCGACCGTCCCTCTGTTTTACTGACAGCTAGCTACAAGAGCGATAAGAATGAGGCCAGTCTACCCGTTCCCGACCATGGCATGTTCTGTCCGGTGTCAAGATGAAGAGCATAACAAATTTACCTCCTTTTTTTTCAGAGCTTCCTCCCAACCCCCAGCCGATGACCGAGAAACACGGACTGTTTCTGCTTCCTGGTCACCTCGCAACCCCGATGACAGAGCACGAGCTCCTCGCCGCCCATCCAGCGAGCGATCCTATTGGTCCGTGCCGCACTGTGCAATACGATGATTGGTCAGACCGCCCCTCGTATGCGCTCCTCTCTTGTGAAGCGTTTGTTCACGGCTGAAAAATATGTTTCCGTTGAACTGGTTTTGAACAAGGGTGGCGTTTATAACCATCTCTGTCCGTTTAAAATGCATAACATGTCGACGGAATGTCTGTTTTTGTGGCCATGTATTTAGCAGCAGTGTTTAAACGGCTTGGGCTGTTTCAGTGAATGAGGATACGAGGAGGTTAGGGGCCCACCCTGACAGTACAGTGTACAGTACAGTAAAGTACAGTAAAGTTCTGGGGAACCAGGGATCAACGTCTCTTAGCTTAACACACTCTTGCTCACACCTTATTGTGGGCACAACTGCAGCTAAGAAATTCCATCCACATGTAATCCTTGCACAGCTTCCATGCAGTTAGGTACCATAAGTGAAGAGTCGCCTGACATCTATTTTATTTCTCTTATTGGGTTATTTATAACGCAGTGTACACCTTATCTCAGGGGTGTCCTACCTTTCTTGGCTAAGGGCAGCAAACATTATTATGTGCTGGTCCAAAGGCCACACGTGTTAAAATAATAAACAGGCTGAATATGAAATGTCTAAATTGAAATATTATTATTTATTTTATTGTATCTTATTTTGAGTGCAGTATTTATTCAAGGGTGTGTCCAACTCTAACTCTGTTATGGTGGGGTTCAACAGAATTCATAGTATTAATGGTATGTATGTATAGTATATACCAACAAATGGGGTAGCTGGTAGCATAATGGTTAGAGCTATTGCCTTCAGGCCCAAAGGTTGCAAGTTTGACTCTCACCACCTGGCTGTAGTACCCTTGAGTGAGGTGCTTACCCTAAATTGCGCTGGTAAAAATTACCCAGCTGTATAAATGAGTAAATAGTTTTAGGTATCTGAACACTGTGAGTTGCTTTGGAGAAATGTGTCAGGTAAATGTAGAAATGTTCTTCTTGGACACCCTTGTCTTACCTCTTTTTTCCAACGCACCTAAAGCCATATAGTGAAGGCTTTGAAGATCAAGGTGTATACCACTTCATATGTATAGACAGTACTTCTGGCAGTGTGTAAGTATTGCAGCACTTTCAATTCCTGATGCTCACTGACACTTACTTTCATTAACCGGTTGTTTTTGTCAGGGTTGCGGTGGTCCAGAGTCTTACCTGGAATCACTGGCTGTCAGGGTAGGAGGACTGGATGTCAGTGCATGGCAGGGTAAACTCCAGATACTTTATGTACTGTATGAAATGAAAATGTATGCATTTTTAGTAAATCAGATATTCAAATAGCGGTTTACTAGACGTGTATGTAGTTAATCTAGGAAGAGTGAGACCAGTTTGACCAAAAAAATAGGAAATGATAGTCAGAAGCAGTAGAACATTATTGTGTTCTGCAATGGAAGGATGGTTTAAGTTGGTGGGAATTCCTGTTGTTTGCTGCTTTGCTAAGTGCTACAGATCTTTCAAGTGTCCACATGTTGCCAGATGCCAGATGGGAGCAATGAGAACTCGATGTTGGCTTTCTTTCCTTACAACCCGTACTGTTTCAATGAAGCAGTTGGAGATCGCACATTCTGCCTATTTTGGAACATCCAGTGCAGCTAACACTACAATCAGAATGAAAATCAGAAAAGATTATTTTTTAATTCAAGAACAACCTAAAAATCAATATTCAAATTCTAATAAAGAATACAAATGGAACATCTGGACTGATTCATTTTCAGACAAGTATAATACAAGTTACATTAATATATTGCTTGGATTTTCTCCGAAGCAGCTTTCGGAGAACTTGTGTTCAGCTAGAAATTCAGACTAGGTACCTGCTCAATGGCCTCATGGGATGCTTACTGGCAAACTTAAGGCACACAAGGCATTGTGCTACACTCTACTGCCTTGAAGGTCAAAAAATATGTGTTGGTCAGTTTTTATATGTTAATTTCAGATTTAAGACCATGGTTATTGCCTACAGTTGCATCAATAGAACTGCTCCTAGCTATTTAGAAGTCTTGATCAACCGCTACACCCCAACCAGCCCCTTCACTCGTCTCCTTCTGCTTCTTTGGTGGTCCTGCGCACGAAAGGTAAAGTGCGGAGGTTCTCGGTTCTGGCTCCGTTGTGGTGGAATGACCTCCCTCTCTCACTCAGAACTGCAGAAACTCTGTCTACATTCAACAAGGGTCTGAAAACTCACCTTTTCTGGACTCACTTCGCCCATGATGTCTCAAGCTCATGCATGGTGGAAATGTTCACGCGCCGTAACTTTATGATCATACCCAGATAAGCATTTACATAGCTGCTACTGTATTGTACTGTACTGTATGTAAATGTTTGTGTACCTTTTATTAAATTGTAGGAAGGTGATCAGGATCCGATTAGTCTATCCTGAGTTTTGTGAACCTGCTTGTGCCATGGACATTGGTGCATAAAGTGGAAAGAAACAAATTAGGTTTACTTAAGAATCATATGTCTGCAACTATGTCTCTCTTTCTCCTAATATAATGCACAAATTGTATTTTCTCTGAGATGTACGTCGCTTTGGAGAAAAGCGTCTGCTAAATGAATAAATGTAATGTAATTTATTTGTTTGGTTACAGTGACCATCAGCTATTGTGTGGTAGGAGCACTGTACTAGTTCACGTTAAACAGCGACCCCACTGTGGCAGCAGCTTTCTCATTGTTCACAACTGATATTGATCTTATGCAAAGTTTAATTTTCATACACACAAAGCGATGAACTAGGGTCCGGTTCTGGAACATTCCTCAACCATTTCAACTCAAAACCTTTTTTGTTCTCTCAGTTGCGCTTAATACGTGTTACATCTGCCACACACTATGTTGCAGATACTGAACTAGTTTGAAAGAACATATGTATGACATTCATGGCAGTGCTTGCAATCTTCAGTCCTAAGATCTTCACATCATCGTTGTGTTCCTCAACTTAGGTAGTGATCTGGCTCACATGGAGACAAACACAGCTACTCTCCCCATGTCATCCAGAGCAGAGGGAATGGGAATCTTGCTTATCCGAACCACTGTTTTCGAGGACTGCGGGTTTATGCTGTATAAAATGTTCACAGGTACACCCCCACAGCTGCCTGCAGTGTGAGTTGTATCTTCTTAGAGCTGGGCAGCATTACGTGCGTTAAAAAGTCTGTTTTGAGAAAGTGAAACATCATCTTGTTGGAATCTGCTGGCCTCCAGATGGTGCTTAAAGAGTAATTAACTATCACAACAGTGTATTTGTTACCTCATGATGTGCAAGCTAAACAAACCACAATAAGTAACAGAATGCTTATAATGAATATGGAACCAAACAGTTCATCATTGGCACTCTAGTTGCCCGATGGGAAAACTTCCCTGCTGCTTTATGTACTCAAGGCCTTGACACAACAACATTGAGTTTACAACTCTATAACCAAAGCCACAACCCTACCAGCTGTCCTGCTTTTTATGTTGCTTCTTTAGGTCAACCCCGTGGGATTCTGTTACTGCTTGTGATGAAGCCCTGGCTGAGGACATGATGGATGGTAACTTGGTTCAAAACGTCTTATTCTGTTACCATGCATGAATCTTCAGCTCCAATGCGCACAAGTCAAGTCTCACAAGTGTCACACACTGAAACTGTTCCTTTTTATACTCTAACAGTGGCGTGTCTCGGCAGAACTTATCCACGACTAGCATTCTGTGTTGCTAAAAGCGTTGAGCTTATATAAAAGGTGAGTACATTTGTGTGGCATACCCGGGTTGCGGAAGAGGGGGTGGTGAGGAGGAGGAACTTTACCACACCTGTGGGTCATAATTGGCCCTATTTTATCTCATCTTCCCCAACAGTAGGCTGGACAGACTCGGGAAATCCAGAGGGATGCCTGATCCGAGAGAGTGAGGAAGAGAGAGACTCAGACCCAGAAGTCTCGACGACCCGCACCGACCGCACAACACGGCACAACCCAAAGAAGAGAGCACCGCCCCCCTTTCACAGTTTCCCTTCACTGACGCACCGCACATGTGATATAAAAGAATCTTTCCGCCTACCGGAAACATCCAGCACATTAGTGCCACAATATAATAAAAGCTCCACAACATTTTTAACACCCAAAAGTATTCTGTCGATATTTTCCCTTGGTTCCAGAAAAGCAGTTGGGTCTGCTCTTTTCTTTCAGCCCCAGCACTGTTTTCTGGAACTCATCACAAACTGTTTTCTTTTCACAATTGCAAAGAGCTTAAACCTTCAGCAAATTTCAACACATCAGATGGAAATCAGAGTGAAACCTGGGCGCCACCCTTGGAGATATACCAAGCACGGCCAACTGGGACGAGACCCCAAGGTTGGCCCAGAATCCGCTGGAGAGATTATATCTCCCAGTTGGCCTGGGAGCAGTTGGGGATCCCCTGGAATAAGCTGGAGGTACTTGTGGGGGACAGGGGCATCTGGGCTGCTCTGCTCTACTCTCCCTCTTGTCACCACAATCCTAGTAGGACAACAGGTAAGAAAATGGGTGGATGGATGGATGGACAGATTGAAATCAGACACATTTCAGATTGGCCTATATCTGCCCTCCCCCCCAACCCTGTCCAGGTTTGTTCTAAAATCAAACTGAGATACAACATGCTAAAAATATTTAAATGTGCCTGAAAGTCTAGAAGAAATTTAGAAGGTTTCACTTTCAAAATCATTTCCTTTGAATTTAAAACTAAGGCAGTATAAACTGTAAGGCCAGTGAGGTTGACATGCTATCTAAGCTGAATCAACCAAGACTAATTGTATAAAACAATTTAATTTGTGTATTGCATAAAAAACACTAAAAATCAAAACACAATCCATGCCAAAATTAGTCTTTTCATGATTAGAAGCATCACTCGCAGCTTGCCAAGAGCCGTTTCCTACCTCTTTAAACATCTAATGTTTTATCTTTTGGCAATTTAATGTAAATGGTAGATTCTTTCTGGCACATGCATGGATAAGAGGTTCTCTTGTCAAAGAGGTAGGTGATCTGAACTTTAACACATGCCGTGTTAGCTGTCACTGCTTTCTGAAGAATGTTTTCAGACCAAAAATGGCGTAGAAGCTCATTTTAGATGTTCTGAAGCTTTTTGTGCCGCTTCTGAGGCATTTGCAGACCTTATGAAACATTCAAAAAGCTATTCAAGTACCCTTTCACAGAGATCTGATGAATTTGCCAGTTGGGCATCTGTCCCCAGAGTAGGGGACTGAATCCTAATGAGAAGCAATCTAACCACTGTCATAATCAGGGGGAGTTTTCAAGAACATAGAGGATGAGTAGAATGCAACACACAACTCCCAGTGCTCTGTGGAGCATCACCAGGTGATGGGCTCTGGATGTGCAAATAAGGAGCGTGTGGAGACATCACTGGTATGTTATTGCTACACATCCTGCCAGTTTCTGACTCTGCACTTCCATTGTTGTAGCCAAGTTTTGTGACTTCCAAACTGGTGCAGTAATTCCCTGTGGACAGCATCTACCCACCAGGACAATGCTGAGCAAGGTGAATCCTGTAGAGTCCAAGAGGAAAGTCAGCCACAGATTCGGTGACGCTCTCCTCTGGCTGCTTCAAGGTGCGCTGGTTTGACAGTTCAGATACTCAGAGAAGGAATTGTGTGCAGTCTGCAGCTGGATGGCACACGATAAAGGAGAAGGACACAACTAATGGGAACGAAAAACTCCCATAGACACATCCTTTAGTTTGTGACAGGGAGCTCAACTAACTGCTAAAACACTCTTTTGCCTTTACTTCAGCAGAACACAGTATCCCCAGAGCATGACTCCTCATTATTTAAGTTACAGATAGTCAGGATCAGCCTATTAGAAGAAAGGAAACCCATCTGAGGAGTGTTTCATGAAGTGAAGAATACTTGGTAAGAGGGTCCTCAGAAGGGACATTGCTTTGGAGGATATGTCTGATGAGGACGAGTAGTCTGATATGTCAAACTTTTCCTTTGCTAAGCGGTAAATATTAGAAGTGGCTGTTGATGGAGAGTGAAAGAAGTCCCGGGTTAGCTCACCTCAGACGACTCTTTCAGTGAGCTTTCCGCATAAGTCATCTGGTAGGTCAGTAGGTCAATAGTCTCGGATGAAAGGCTGGACCGCAAATCACTCTACATGTCTTTCACCATTTTTTATTGGCAGAAGATTGCACATTAGAACGAGCAAAGTCAGATACAGCCTTTTCTGGACATAACTGAACACTTTTGTACTCTTGATCATGCCTTAATAATCACACACACACACACACACACACACACACACACACACACACACACATTTTCAGAACCGCTTGTCCCATGCGGGGTCGCGGGGAACCGGAGCCTACCCGGCAACACAGGGCGCATGGCCGGAGGGGGAGGGGACACACCCAGGACGGGACGCCAGTCCGTCGCAGGGCACCCCAAGCAGGACTCAAACCCCAGACCCACCGGAGAGCAGGACCCGGTCCAACCCACTGTGCCACCGCACCCCCCCCCCGCCTTAATAATCAATATACAATATCATTTCATTTGCAGTTCCGAAGTCCAGTGTAGAGGAAGGTGTGCTGGGTTGTATCTCCCTGGGGGTAACTTTACTCAGGGAATTACCCGCAATATTTAAATACCCAGTCCAAGAAGCTCTCCCATGTGATTCCAAAAAGGGAAAATGAAAAAAAGATTCACAGCCCTGTTGAGTTATCAGCATATAGTGGCTGTTTAGGTTACCTCTTAATACACACACACACATTTTCAGAACCGCTTGTCCCATACGGGGTCACGGGGAGCCAGAGCCTAACCCGGCAACACAGGGCGTAAGGCTGGAGGGGGAGGGGACACACCCAGGACAGGACGCCAGTCCGTCACAAGGCACCCCAAGCGGGACTTGAACCCCCGACCCACTGGAAAGCAGGACAGTGGTCCAGCCCACTGCGCCACCACACCGTACTGCAAATAAAATGTTTATGATGTCACACATTGAAATAAATTACTTGGCTCTATAAATGAGTTGGGGGGTGTGGTGGTGCAGTGGGTTGGACTGGGTCCTGCTCTCTGGTGGGTCTGGGGTTCGAGTCCTGGTTGGGGTGCCTTGCAATAGACTAGCATCCCGTCCTGGGTGTGTCTCCTTCCCCCTCCACTTTATGCCCTGTGTTGCTGGGTTAGGCTCCGGCTCCCCGTGACCCCGCATGGGACAAGCGGTTCAGATGGTGTGTGTGTGTGTGAGTGTATAAATGAGTTTTACATTGTAAGTTGCTTTGGAGAAAATCAATGAATGTAAATGTATAAGGGGGTGCGGTGGCGCAGTGGGTTGGACCACAGTCCTGCTGTCCGGTGGGTCTGGGGTTCAAGTCCCACTTGGGGTGCCTTGCAGCGGACTGGCGTCCCGTCCTGGGTGTGTCCCCTTCCCCCTCTGGCCTTACGCCCTGTGTTGCCGGGTAGGCTCCGGTTCCCCGTGACCCCGTAAGGGACAAGCGGTTCTGAAAATGTGTGTGTGTGTGTGTGTGTGTGTGTGTGTGTGTGTGTGTGTGTGTGTGTGTGTGTGTGTGTGTGTGTGTGTAAATGTATATTACATTTTATTCATTCACTACTCTGTACTTAGTCTGTTTTTCTGTTTAAAAGGCTCAAAATGTTACGAAAACAAAATCAATATAGTAATATGCACTGTTGACACAACTTTAAATAAATTTATATTAAACTTCATCACCAGGCACCTGCTGCATCACAACCCCTGGGTGGTGCGAGAGGATGTGTGTTCGATTCCCGTCTCAGCCTGTGGGGAGTTTACACGTTCTCCCTGTGTCTGTGGGGTTTCTTCTGGGTGCTCTGGTTTCCTCCCACAGTCCAAAGACATGCTGTTCAGGTTCCCCCACAGTGTGTGAGTAACAGAGAGAGTGTGTTCCACTGATGTATGGATGAGTGAGCCAGTGTAAGTAGTGTATCTAGCAGTGTAAGTCGCCTTGGTGAATAAGGTATGTGGGCTGATAACACTACAGAGAGTTCATTGGAAGTTGCTTTGTAGAAAAGTGTCTGCTAAATAAATGTACTCTACCTTACACCTAATTTGGTGAATTAAGTAATCGTGACATTGGACAAAT
This sequence comes from Scleropages formosus, assembly GCF_900964775.1. NCBI lineage: Eukaryota > Metazoa > Chordata > Actinopteri > Osteoglossiformes > Osteoglossidae > Scleropages > Scleropages formosus. The sequence continues at coordinate 2,962,298 of NC_041814.1, forward strand.
ACACATGTATTGCTGTATAAGATAGCTGGGGTTCTCAGCTGTCAGCTGAAGAAACCTGCAGACCACAGAGTGAAAAGAAGTGAATGGTTTACAGCAGGTGCACCATGGGGGGTATGTGTCTGGGTTCACTCCTTCCTAGCTGGCATGGCTCTATAGCTTTGATGGAGACAGCAGAGCTGGATAAGTGGTAGCAATTAAATCAGAGGAAAAAGTAATACAATACACAAAAAAGCATTCTTCAAAATAAAAATATATCTCGAGAATTTAACTGCGCATCTGACCTCGTGTTAAAAAAAGGCGGTTTGGCACAGATTATCCCCGGCTGTCGAATTAATTAGCCACGTGTCTGTCGTGATCTTCAAAGGCTGGCTGAGAATGGGACGCCTACAGGGACGTGTTGAGGAAAACTACTGAAATGCAACTTGACTTTCTGATCATACCAAAATGGTGAGAAAATTAGGGCTCCGTTTAAAGCTGACATGCGAAATTAGAGATGCCATAAAGGATAAAGCGGAGGATCCGGGTAGGCAGCAAAACAGCTTTGGTCCTCACGTAGCTGTCAGGTGAAGGGTAAAATGCTCCTTCCTTTAGGGGTCTGGCACACAGCACATGGAAAGGAATTTCTCACGTCCCCCTCGGCGCCTTTTAGCACAGGTTCCAGACGAGGCGCTGACTGCACATAGGTACGGGGATGTGTTTGTGTGTTTCCCACTGGCACCACTCCCCCTACTGAAGATCTCCACTGAAAGGGAAGTGGGATTCAAACCTTAGCTTGGGGGCCTCGTGTCAGTTGTGACACTACCTTATTAACATAAATTATAGTAATTATAAAATAATACAGGTGGTCCCCGGCTTACGATGGGATTACCAGCTCACCATCGTAAAGTTGAAAAGTCGTAGGTAAAGCCATCGTAAGCCGAGGAGCATCTGTATATTATAGAAAATTTATATAATAATATTCCATATTATTATGGAAAGAAAGAAACTAACTGCACTTAAGAATCACACGTCTGCATCTAAGTGTCTCTTTCTGCTAATGTAATGAACACTATTTTCTACGAGATGTTCGTCGCTTTGGAGAAAAGCATCTGCTGAATGAATACATGTATATATAAATGTAAATTACCTCCATTTCTTTCATGATAATGGCTGACTTTTCAATAATCATTTATCAATCACTGATATGTAGTAAGGGCGGGGGGGCGTGGTGGCACGGTGGGTTTGGCCAGGTCCCGCACTCTGGCAGGTCTGCGACTTGAGTCCTGCTTGGGGTGCCTTGCGATGGACTGGTGTCCCGTCCTGGTTGTGTCCCCCCCAACCTCGTGCCACCGGGTTAGGCTCCGGTTCACTGTGACCCCGCTCAGCAAAAGCAGCTTGAGATTATGTGTGTGTGTGTGATATTCAGTATAACAAATATTTAATATAATAAATACTGTTATATAATGTTCAGAATATCAACTATTCTGTGATATTCCCTGGATTTGACTGAACTAACTGGGTTGTGGCACAATGTTTGAGCGTTCGTAGCTCAGTGTGCATCATTGCTTCATACACACTGTCTGAACCATTTGTCCCATATGGGGTTGCAAGGAGCTGGAGCCAGAGCCTAACCCAGCAACACAGGGTGTAAGGCTGGAGGGGGAAGAGGACACACTCAGGACGGGACGCCAGTCTGTCGCAAGGCACCCCAAGCAGGGCTCGAACCCCAGACCCACTGGAGAGCAGGACCCGGTCCAACCCACTGCGCCACCGCATCCCCCTTTGCATCACACAAAGCAAACAAATTGTAATGCAGAGCTGTGCTTTTACACGCTTTAATGACACTGGTTTAAAGATGACAGCAACACTTCTGAACGTACTGCACTACGCTCATACCATCAGATATGCCTAGAAGAATTGCAACAACTTGACTCGAAATACCTCTATTTCAACATGCAAGAGACTTTTTGTCTTTACGAGGACTGAATTTTGGTTTTGTGTTTGGCATTACAGAGTGGATCTAGCATTGCCAGTTGAATGGAATAAAGGCAGAATAAACTGCACGTGGGGGGGTGTGGTGGTGCAGTGGGTTTGGCCGGGTTCTGCTCTCTGGTGGGTCTGGGGTTTGAGTCCCGCTTGGGGTGCCTTGTGATGGACTGGCGTCCTGTCCTGGGTGTGTCCCCTCCAGCCTTATGCCCTATGCTGCCAGGTTAGGCTCCGGTTCGCTGCAACCCCGTTTGGGATGAGTGGTTTCAGACTCTCTGTGTGTGTAAACTGCACATCTCAAACCCTGTAGCATTTACATTTACTCATTCAGCTGAGGATTTCCTCAAAAATGACTTGCAACATTAAAGAATTTACCCATTTAAACAGCTGGGTAATTTTACTGGAGCAATTTAAGGTAAGTACCTTGATCAAGAGCACTACATCTAGAGGGAAGACTTGAACCCGCGACCTTCAGGTCCAAACACGGTGACTTTCACCACCACGCCACCAGCCGTTTACAACTGTACACTCTTTGACTGAATGGATCTGCTATACATACAACATGAAATTATATTTTAAATAGGATAACCAGCAGTGAAAACTGCCAAACAGGGGTTACGTTTGGTCTGTGTGGCAGATATCAGTTGCGACCTACAATTTATTACTCAACATATTTATTTCTGTGTTTCTGGTGGACATAGAGCTCTTCATATGGATTTACAGAGACTCACAACAGGTTGAACACCGGTTCACTAGCAGCAAACTAGTGCACGCTGGCAATCATCCCCACGGAGGCTGTCCGAGCTGGGGCTGCGACAAAGGAAGCGTTAGCGAGGGCCTCGGCATGTCCGTCCTGCACGACACGCGAACAAGCTGGATGGAAACACCCCAAACAGCAGTCATGCAGGTGGTGTAGTGGTGGCAGCTACCACCTCTAGACTTGGTAGTTAAAGATTCAAATCCCACCTCCTGCTGTAACAGCTCTGAGCCAGGTATTTATTTACCTGAACTGCTCCAGTAAAAATGGCCCAGCTGTACAAATGGGTAAATCACTGTATGTGGCTTTTGAGGAACATGTGTGTGAAATAAACATAGACCCTTTGACAGCTGGACAGAACTTCTTCACGCAACCCCTCCGGTAGGCAGCGAGGAAGGATGTACACATGTGTGCACAATGTTCTCTTCAGTAATTGCCCTTCAGCCATCCAAAGCAGTAAGGACAGGCTGACCCCGAGGGAGGAAGTCCAAAGAATTCATCCCTACCTGACAGACCCCAGTGTCCTATCCCAGAGAAGAGCACCCATGGTGGTGAGATGGTTAAGAAAGTTCACTGACCCTCTTGATAATGTTGGCACTGGGAATACTTCTGCTGGCTAAACCGTTTAGACTTGCCAGGCCAGTGAATGAATGATACCCGAAAACTCGAGAGGTTGTTAGACTCAAGTGGACAGATACTCAGGTGGGTCTAGAAGCAGACGGGTTCCCTCGTTATTAGCATTTGTGAACCTGTATCAATAATGTTAAAATTTTCTGTAGTTCTTAAACGTTTTTACTTTGAATTCTATTGTTTTCTTACCGAATTTACATGAAACTATGTAATTAATGTAAATACATTTAGGTTGTGCATATGATATGGGTGCAGTGGCACAGCGAATTTAGCTGGTGCCTGCTTTCTGGTGGGTCTGGGGTTCGAGTCCTGATTGAGATGCCTTGTGATGGAGTGGTGTCTCGTCCTGGGTATGTCCCCTCCCCCTCTAGCCTTGTGCCATGTTGCCAGGTTAGGCTCTGGCTTGCCGTGACCCCGCTTGGGACAAGCAGTTTCAGACAGTGTGCATATGATATTGTAATTTAAATGTGTCATTTTAATTTTGCTAGTTGTTTGTGCCACTAATTTTGCTATTACATTCAGTGATATAGGGGAATTACGGTTTACGAGTAACATTAGTAGAAAAAGCATCAGTAAGGATTCTGTGGTCTGGTAGGGGAGGAGGTCTATGGGGGGGGGGTGACACCTAGTGACACCACTGTCAAACGGGGGTGGGTGGGGATCATGTATCCCATTTATACACAGTGCCTTTAAACAGCAACACTTGCAACAGGGGGTCTTGCCAAAATGCTCGATTTCTGCCCAAGTTACTTTTAATCACTAGTCCATATGAGTCGTTCTAAAAGCGTGCCCTATATTTATTCATTTAGCAGAAACTTTTCTCCAAAGTGACATAAATCTCAAAGAAAATATACACACTGATTGAAACTGCTCATCCCGAGTGAGGTCACCGCAAACCAGAGCCTAACCCGGCAACACAGGGCACAAGGCTGAGGGGGAACACCCTGGACGGGACGCCAGTCTGTCGCAAGGCACCCCAAGCATGACTCGAACCCCAGACCCACCACAGAGCAGGCCCCGGCCAAACCCGCTGCGTCACTCCACCCTCCATAGAAAATACAATCTGTTCATTTCACTAGCAGGAAGAGCCACTTACATGCAGACATGTGATTCTTAACTACAGTTAGTTTCTTTCTTTCCACCATATAAATCAATGTACATCACACAAGTAGCTGAGTACACAATGATCACACCTAACACTCCTACAGCAACTGACAATAAACCACTGGTTACTTAGAAGAAAGCCAAGGAAGCTGAACCAGGGCTATGGATGTTTTCACAAGTGGTGCTGAGCAGTTCCCGGGGGGGGGGGCGCTTTGCATACAGGTCCTTTCCAAACTCTGTTCTTGGCCAACTTGGGGAAAAAAAAATCATTAACACCCATTGTCCTTGCCGGCATACCACTAAATCTGGTATATACGCAGGGTTAATGTATTTTTTCCAGAAGTAGCTCATCAGTGTCTGAAGGAGATCAGTGCCGCTGTGTTGCTGCAAAACCCTGTACAGGTGGTCCCCAGCTTACGATGGGGTTGCCTTCCAATAAACCCATCGTGAGTCGAAAATATGTCAAAAATGCATTTAATGATCAAAATTAAAAAAAAAAAAAAAAATCTAAATTCAAAATGCGAAGTAGAGGTTTCTGCTGAATCATAAAGTAGAAAAATCGTAAGTTGTACCATCTAACTCGGGGACTGTCTGTATTTAAGGAGACAAGTCAAGCGAAGGATTGAGCTGTACACCGCTGGCCCAAAGCAGAGAAGTTAACGTACCTAGGCAGTGGAACAAAGTGTTCTGGCTACCAACAACAAGAACCAAAGGTTAGTGGTATTTTGTCCGATTTCTAGAACATTCCGTGTCCGGACCAAAAGAACCTGCAGTCATCAATAGGTTCCATCAGTACCTTTGCTTTGAAGGCAAAAGTACAGAAAGTTGAACCAAAGGGCATCAATATGGGCACCAGGTGGTGTGGTGGTTAGATCCAGAGCCAGGTTCAAATCTCCACTCCTACCGTAGTACCCTCGAGCAAGGCGTTAACCCCGAATTGCTCCAGTTAAAAAATTTGCCAGCTGAATAAATGGGGAGTGGTGCAGAGGGTGGTGTTGGTTGCTCATGCACTTCCCAGTGGGTACAGATGTGGGTTCGAAACTGGGTCAGTCCACGTGGAGTTTGGGTTTTCTATGCACGTGTCTGAGTACTTGTGCTGTGACCCTGCAGTGGACAAAGTGGTTATTGACAAGAGATTAATCTTGAAATGCTAAAAACCTCTTTCTCTTCAATGGATGGCCCTGACATTGCAGGTAATAAGAGGACAAGTGATAAAACACTGCTACAGCACAGCGGTGTAACCCCAGTGGTACGGTGTGCTGGATCAACAGAAAGAGTTGAAACGAAAAACAGCGAAGAAAGAGAAAGAACAATGGTGAATTTGAAACAAAGAAATAAATGTGTGCAAGCATAGTGGTTAGAGCTGCTATTTTTGGATCCAAACGTTGCTGGTTTGAATCTCACCTACTGCTATAGTAACCCTGAGCAAGGTACTTAACCTAAATTGCTCCTGTAAAATTACCCAGCTGTATGAATGGGTAAATAACTAAGTTGCTTTGGAGAAACACATCAGCTATGGCAGCTGGTAGTGTAGTGGTTTATGCTGCAGTCTTTGGATCTGAAGGTTATCAGTTCCAATCTCACCTCCAGCTGTAGTACCAATGAGCAATGAATGTGCTTATCCTCAATTGTGCCCATAAAAAGCACCCAGCTGTATAGAAGGGTAAATAACTGCAAGCTGCTTTGGAGAACAGTGTCAGGTAAATGAATAACTGCATGAGGTGCCCCAGCAGCATGAATCCCTCCCTTCCTGCAGGACAAATCTGGGTCATGGTGCAAGATGTGGACTATGGAACTGTACAGTTTCATTTATTGAATGGACTGAATACAGGCTACAGGTGGCCCAGCGGACTGGGGTGGGTCTTCAAGACAGCCGAGCACTGGTAGGTGATGTGGTGGTGCCTGAGTGCAGCCTCTGCTTCGTGGCACCGATGGCTTCCATCTTGAAAGACGTCATGGAGATTCGCGGGAGAGTACGAGAAGGGTAAGACATCCTGTGCCGTGAGCGGAGACCCCTGGGTAGCAACTCCTGACATAGGAGGTAACAATCAGAGGAGGGGGAAGTTCGTCCCCATGAAACTCGATCCCCTGACCCTGGGCAACGTAGCAGAACTTCTGTACACAGCTGCCGGCAGACGGGTACTCTGCATGATCATCAGGGATCGTGAAAGAAGGCTCGCTGTCATTAACCGCTTGTCCGAGTCAGAGTCACGGTGGTCCGGAGCATAGCCTGGAAGCACAGGGCGCAAGGCTAAGCAGGGTATGTCTCAGACACGATTGCCAGTCCAGTGCAAGGTAACCACACACTCACAGGACATTTAGGCATGGGTGGCACAACGAGTAGCGCTGCTGTCTCGTAGCGCCTCAGTGGTGTGAGACAACATGGGTTCGATCCCTGCTCAGTCTGTGTGGAGTTTGCATGTTTCCTCTGGGTGCTCTGGTTTCCTCCCACAGTCCAAAGACATGCTGTTCAGGTTCCCCATTGTGTGTGTGTGTGTGTGTGTGTGTGTGTGTGTGTGTGTGTGTGTGTGTGTGTGTGTGTGTGTGTGTGTATTCCACTGATGTATGGATGAGTGACCCAGTGTAAGTAGTGTATCTAGCAGTGTAAGTCACCATGGTGAATAAGGGGTGTGGGCTGATTACACTACATAGAGTTCATTGGAAGTTGCTTTGGGGAAAAGTGTCTTCTAAGTGAGTAAATGTCATCAATCCACCTGCAACATGGCCTCAGACTGAGGGAGGAAACCAGAGCACATGTAGGAATCCCATGCAAACTATACACAGACTGGGTTGGGTTCAAACCTATGCCTGAAAAGCTGAGGCACTGTGCTGCCTGTGCAAAAAAAGACTGAGCTTTTTAATCTCCTAAGAGTACAGTACTTGTGCTGTGAACGGTTTTGATGAATGTTGCCTCTTTGGAACGCCTTTCACCGGGAGACACTTTGACCTTGGAAAAGCAGCAAACGCAATTCATAGGGCTGCTGCTGGCGCTGCTCTGGGGCCGCTGCTTCACACCATTAATGATCACACACACACACACACAACAGAGTCCGAGAATTGGAAAGGGAAGGGCTCACATCTGGCTTGTGGGCCCCACTCATAGACCTGTGACTGCCGGCAGTTCGCATGGGAGGAAGACACTCCTCCAACGTGTTGAACGCTTACGGCCCACTCCCTGAAGAGGACGGGGGGGGGAGGGTTCGTGGAGACGCCTCCAGCACGAGATCTCATTCTCAGCAACTGATAGCAAACGTGATCGGATGAACGTGACCGACGACATCCGAGCTGAGGTTCTAAGACTTAGAAGGCGAGTGCAAGAAGGTGGCGTGGAAGAAAGAGGTGTGATCAGACCTCTAGGCATGCAGAAAAGCCACATAATTTATATTAACACACTAAAAAGTAGCTCTGGTAGAGTTTCTCTGACATTTGCATTTATTCATCTAGCTGACACTTTTCTCTAAAGCGACTTAGAAATGTTAAGCTATTCAGAACTACTTACCCATTTATGCGAAAGAGTAATTTTACCGGCGCAATTTAGGGTAAGTACCTTGCTCAAGGGACCTACAGCCAGAGACAGGATTCAAAGCTGGGACCTTTGGGTAAAAAGGCAAGAACTCAAACCACTACACTACCAACTCTTCTGTCAGAGGGGAAGAACTCCAGCAGATTTACAGAAGAAATGTATAAACATGGGCGGCACATTGCTGGGCTCCAGAGTTTGCGGGTTTCCGAGGTTTCAACGTACTCGAGCTGAATTCTAAACGGCTTTAAGTTGCCTTTAGTGAATGCGTGCGCGAGTAAACGAGCGTGACTGCTGTGCAACGGACTGGTGTTCAATCCTCGATGTATCCTGCCTCTAGCCCGATGCTTCCAGGATAGGCTCCGGACCATCATGACCCTAAACCGAACAAGCAATTATTCAGAACTGATGGATGGATTTTGCAAAATGCAGAATTCCAAACAAGCCTGGCCGAGGACACACAAATCCTAGAAACGCACACACGTTGTCTGAACCGCTTGTCCCATACAGGGTCGCGGTGAGCCGGAGCCTAACCCAACAACACAGGGCGTAAGGCTGGAGGGGGGACACACCCAGGACAGGATGCCAGTCCATCCTAAGCCACCCCAAGCGGGACTCGAACCCCAGACCTACCGGAGAGCAGAACCCGGTGCAACCCACCGCGCCACCACGCCCCCCTAGAAATGCATCTTACTCAAACTCGGTAGCTGGATACATGAGCTGAGAGCAGTGGTCACGCAGCCGTCAATGTTGAGAAACACAGAAACATGTCAAAAATCCTCATGAGGTTCACATCTGACCAAAAATCGAGCGACAAATTCATTTCCGGCGATACACAGGAAACACAAAGCAGCGAAGCGCATTTGAGAAAAGACGGCCTTTGCAAACCGAGCCCTCTTTCGGACACATCAGCGTGTGCGTGTTTTGTTCAGAACACAAGTGTGTTTTCTCCAGCGTCGACAGGCAAATGAAAAAGCACCGACTCAAGGGAAAAAATCAAGGTACATTTATTATTGATGCAGATTTCTCATCTTTCTTGATAAGCAACTTTTTTCTTTCCGTCTAAAGAAACTTTACAATATAAAGAAACATACAAAGGACAACTTTATTAACTACACAAGACACCTAAGTCCCTAAGACAAAGATCTGAACTAACCTACCATGAAATACAAAGCAAACCCAAGAGACAGACTGCTTCTTATTGAATACTGCCATGTCGTTTGAAAGGACAATGAACAGTACGGGACAATCTGCTTAGCACCCTCCCTGCCCCCTCCCCCCACGCTTCAAAAATTCTTCCTAATGTTACAGTATTATACATCATCACAATAGAAATACAGAAATGGCCAACATTGTCATTGTTATACATAAAGGGCCAGGAGAGGTGGGTGAGCATCGATCTATACAACACTATTTCAGGGGAGAATAGCAAGGAAACAGTTCTTTCCCCCATTATTACACTTTATGTTTTCTTATTTAAATGAGGTTCATATGTAATTCTTCCTTTTAAAGTTTTATTTTAAATAGATAAAAATCCTTCATATTAAAGAAGCAATATGTGGTCCCTTGTTATTTTAAAGAGACGATGTCCTTTATTCGCTGTTCGTTTCGCCAATGTCACCGTTGCGCTTAAGGGACCAAGGCGTGCGGCGCGAAGATGCAGATGAAGGCCCTACCGATTCCGTCACTGGTGGATTCGGTCTCTTGAGCTGCTCCCATAATCCCTTGCAGCCCATCAGCTCCTTCACAATGTAAAGCATCGCAAACCCAGGCTCTATTCTGACTATTTGCCCCTAAATATGCCAAATCGCCATCACGCCACACCCACCATCTCACCCCACACCACAAACTCGCTGGCCTGAGACAAGAAGCTCAGAGCACCCTTAATGCAACTTTTAAATAGCGCTTGAAATCCTACAACAACGAGTGTACTTTTTTCGACGTCCCCCCCGTGATTTCTCCCGGTCATTCTCAAAAAGTTCAGTTAAAGCACATCGCCTCTTTAAATGAGAATTCGGTCAGTTTTTTTTCCTTTTTTTTTTTTTTTTTTTTTTTAATACTTTGTTTTTTTAAATTGTCATTGGTAGTGATTGACATATCAAAACATGTCAATGATATCAAAATGCATTATACAGTATTTACACAAAACTAAGCAACAGAAAACGAAAGGAGGATGGGAGCGAAAGGGGCAGGATCGGACAGTGACAGGCCTTGTAAGGGGACAGTGGAGTGACATCACAATGTACCCTAAGGTAGCCCCGTGAGCTCCAGAGTCAAAGCGACTCCGTACCTCTCTACAAGCAGGTGCGATACGCCCAGTGCATTTTTGCAACAGACAATATAACAGGGATGGTATGGAGAAAAATCATATAATGGTGTTAAAAAAAAAAAAAAAAAAACATGGTAACCGATCGTAAGACTGAGGTCAGTTTGCATGTGCTGTGTTGTGCACCACCTGTAAAAGAACGTGAAGAAGGGAGGAGGGTGAAAGAGAGAAAGGAGCCCGAGTCCCTTAGGCGCTGCCTCCGTGTCAAGCGCTTCATCCAACACGTACATCCTACTGGCCTTTTCTCCTTCCGCCTCCTTCCACATGGCAGCGGCAGCTCTTACAGCAAGCCGTTAAACACGCTGCAAAAACACAACAATAGGCGGCGGCGGGGGGGGGGGGAGAACCTCCGCAGAGAAGCACAGCTTGCATCGCTGTCATTCTGCGCAGCGAAGGCGCTGCGGAGAGGTGCGAAAGGCTGTCTGTGTGAAGGCAAGGAGCCGGGGGGGGGGGGGGGGGCAAACGCACAGGGATCCGTTCTTGGATGACAGCAGAGACAGACGTGGGGCACTGATGAGCAATCGACTTCTGAGACCGGGCGCGCGCGCACACACACACACACACACACACAGAGCTAATCCACAGCGGAAGGAAGCGAGGCTCGCGCTGAGGAACACGGAGGCTGCCCGTGGCGCACGGTCCCCTGCGACGCAGCACACGGAGCCCCCGGAAGAGAGCGTGCGTGTAAACACTCGCAAGTTGCTCAGAGCTGTACAGGAAAAGGCTCTCGCGCCGGCGCTCGCGGGAGACGCTCGGACTCCGAGCGACACGCGAGATGCTGGCAACGCGCAAGTTGAACGCGCAGTATTTACGCACACGCGAGGACCGCCGAGACTGCTCTGTGGAGGCAGGAGCGAAGGAACGCACCTTAGCTCCACGCAGCCCCCGGCTAGAATCGGCTCAACCGCACGAAATCTGCACGGGGACGCTCGGGTGCGCGTTGCCGCAAAAGGAGCGGAAACACCGCCGATCCGTGCGGACGGCGCGCCCTTTCGCTCAAAATCTACAAACCGGAGCGGACGCGAAAACGCCGCTCGACATCCAGCGGCCGGTGACGTTTCGGAGCACAGCAGGGCCACGTTTTATTCACTTAACCCCTTGGAAGAACTGGCCAATTCCCAGGCACGCGAGCGCGCGGGAACAGTCGGTGATGAGTCGGGAGCGGAACGGGAGACGTGGCGTGACGGGCGAGATGAGCTGAGACCGCCTCCTGCAGGACTGCACGGGTGACAGCGGAGGTACTCTGGCTTATTTACATACCACAGGATCCAGCGGATGGACAGCGCGCTCGACGGGCATCTCATCCGTGACCAACTTTGCCGAAAGCGCATTCGGACACTCGAGCCGAGCGAGAGGCAGAGTCAAAACGCAAACGGCAAAGTAAACGTACAAAGCAATATACATGCGCACGCAGGGTAGGGGGGAGAAAAAACGAAGTAACGATTACCGTTGTCATTACCGTTAAAGGGGAAAAGACAAACTAAAACGTCATCCTTTTGAGCGCGCTCGGTGATTCGGTACCTGCGTGCGTCGACGCGCACGTGCGTTTCTGAACCAGCGGCCTCCGTCTCCACCCGCATCTTCCATTCCGGAGATGGGCAGCGTCACACCGCTAGGACCAAAGGAGCGCTTTCAGCGGACTCGTCGCAGCAAGGTCCGCTACTTCCGCTAGGGGAACGCGGGAGACGGGCAGGCGTTCTGCAGGGAGGGTGCGTTTCTCCTCCTCGCAGCATCGGCGACTTGCCACGTTACGATAACCTGGAGCTCGGCTACATTCTGAGCGAGACGTCTACCGGGAGGGAAGGGGTTAACAACCGAGACGCGAAACGACGGACAAAACACAACAAATACCTTAACCACGTAAACAGAAGTGTCGTTGTGCATTCTGAGGGTGTGCTTGTTCTGCTGTCCACGTTGCTGATAAAAATGTGCCCTTGACAGAAAACCGCAAAGAAACTGAACGAAATCGTCGTAACACTATTAACGAGAAAACATTATTATAACGACAACAATAATAATATTAGCAATAAAAACACACACGCTGAATAATGATCAGCCTTGCCTAACGTAACACAGGAGTTCTCTTCCGTTTTCAACGCACGTAGCGGCAGCCGACTGACGACGGCTTCTGAAACGCTGCCATTCGGCTACTCCGCAAGGCCATTTTACACGTGTAATTAACTGAGAGGAAACAAAAGACACCAGCCTGACGCCGACTGGCGTCTTGCCATGAGGATTCCCTCTGCCCTCATTGTCCTGGGCCGGTGAGGAAGCCGGGCAGGCAGGGGGAGTCCGTCAGGAGGCTTTTCCTGTGGCTCCGCGACTGTTTCCTGCTGCCGGCCACCTTGCACACGCCGGGGTGGGCGGCCTTGACGTGAGTCCTGCGCTCATTGGGCATCCCAGGGGGCTGTGTGGCACAGCACGCCATCCAAAACCAGAGACGGGAGGGGGGGGGGGGGGGAGGAAGATGGGCAACGCAAGGCAGAGCAATATTGGGGAGGGGAGGTTGGGTTAAAAAAAAAAAAAAAAAAAAAAAAAATTTGAAAAAAAAAAAAAGAAAAAAAAGGAAATAAAAGAAAAAAGATAAAATAAAAAAGAAAATCACACACTCATCGTCATGTTGGGTGAATACTGTAAAAAGAGAAAAGGGGAGGGGGGGAGATGAGAGCGAATACTCTGCATTAAACCGGAACTTTGCCACAACCTTCCAACGTTCACACGCAGAAAACGTACAACGGTACACAGACCGGCCGCCCCGTGACCTCGGTCTAACCCGAAGAGCGACTCTGCAACAGAGAGAGTGTCTGCGATGGTGACTTGGAAACAAACACCAGGAGAAGGAAAGCGGCGCTCAGTGTGCGCCGTGCGTGTGCTACGTGTGCGTTCTTGGTCGCTGCTCGCGGCGTGCACAACGGAGACACCGACGTTGTGGACGATGCTCTTGAGCCGCGAGGTGATGAAGGCGGAGGATAAACGAGACCCCCCCCTACCTTCCCGAGCACGGCAGCGTGAGCGATGCGAGCGCAAGGGTTCGTGGGGTGGAGGGAGGGGAAACGGGGGGGTTTTAAGGGCTCTCTACTCACACTTTCACTTTGGAATGGATTTAGGAAGTTGCCCGCCATCTCTCCATCGTCCCGCGGAGTCCCCGGGGGGTTGTTCATGCCCGCCATGTTATTAGGAGAGTTCTGCACGGTAAGAAGGACAGAGTCAGGATCCCGAAGGCACCCGATTTACCCTCGTTTCTCTGGACGGTGCCAAACGCAGCAGAGGCAACAGTGGTGCGTTTCCTCCAAACGCATCAAAAGGAAACATTTGTGGGAATTAATGAGAAACTGCTGCCGTACGCCTCTGCTATTCCACGTGATCTCCCTTCTATTTTTAGTATAAACAGTTGAAAGATTTTTTTTTTTTGAATGAAAATGGATTCGTAAGAGAAGGGAGGTTCGTTCTCACCTTTGGCAACCCATCCATGTCACCGGAACCTGTAAAGATAAATCACGATTGTAGGATCTCGAGAGCACAGCGACAAATTGGACAGCACGGTGTAAAAACAAATAAAAAGAAAAACCCGATTTTGTAGCTGTGACTGTGTTCATCCGGAATCACGACCCATACGCTAAATAAAAATATGTGCCAATGTCTAAGTGCGATGAGGTGCGATCTCTTCGGCCTCCAGTAGAGAGCACAGTCACACCACTCGAGTCCAATTCTTTGCATTTACACATGCGGTGTGATTCCAGCTCAACTTAGCCGTTCTACGAAAGCACAAAAGCCGCTGAGCAACAGCACAAAGGTTGCGGGAGCTCCCTCACCTAGCGACCCGTTCATGTGATGAGGCTCCATGGCTCCCATGCCACCCATCGGGCCGTCGGGACCCGGGCCCATGGGGAACTGCGCAAGAGACACGGATTGGGCTCACCGGCGTGAAGAACGACGGCACCGCCAAACAGCTATTAAGATGACTATCACAGAGCATGTTGTACAGGATGGGGGGGGTAATTTTCCCATGATGCAACAGTTGAAAAATATTCCACCAGCCTTCATCACAGCCCAACACATTCATTCGTTCAGCAGACACTTTTTGCCAAAGCGACTTACAGTGTTAAGGTTACAATTATTTACCTATTTACACAGCTGGGTAATTTTTACTGGAGCAATTCAGGGTAAGTACCTTGCTCAGGGGTACTACAGCCAGAGGTGGGAATCAAACCCGCGACCTCGGATCTAAAGGCAGCAGCTCTAACCGCTACTCCACCGGCTGTCCCACAAAGGCGCGCATGGATCGGGCTGCTTTCCGCAAAGCACGGGGAAGACGGGCACTCACGTTGGGTCTGTTACCCCCAGGCCCTATAGGGTTCATCATCGTGTAGATGTTTTCGCTGGAGTTTGTGGAGTCTGAGGAGAAAGAGCAAAAGCAAGAGCTGAAAGAGAAGCGTAACAAGACACACAGCAGCGACCCAGAGCCCAGCCGCCGTGTCCCTGCCGCTGAGGGTCAAGGTACGCTGTAGACGGACGATGTCCATCCGAGACTGCATCGGTGTGGCAGCGCCCACAGCAGCGATAGACGTGCGCATAAAAGACCGCAACAGGTGCGTACACTTCCGCGGACAGGTGTGACCGCAAAGAAGAGTTCTGCTCATTCGTCCAGCAACCACAAACGACAAATTTCATTTGAAACGTTTCCCCCCCCCCATTAAATCAAAGTCAAATTTGTTATAACTGACATGGAAAATACGTGCAGCACGCTGAAGCGTTCGTGTTTTGTAGCATCAATTGAAAAATCATGAAGCACATGGTGCCGTCATGGACCTGGACCCTGGACAGGGGCCCGACGGCCTGCGGCACATGGACGCGCTGTCCGCCACGACCCTGCTTGCCGCCGCCTCCCCCTGGGGTCGCAGTGAGAAGGGGGACGACCGCGCTCTCGCACCGCAGTACAACGGAGGGCGGCGGCAAACAGGAGCGCTGGGCGCGAGGATGGTTTCTTTGTGCCCCAACATCTGGCTCTCAGTGTTGCGTCTGGCAATGGAAAGAGAGCCTTGGCGGTTCCAGAGGAAAGAACCATGTGTCCCTGCTTTACATGCGAAGAGCGCTGCGGGAAGGTTACCAAGGCAACACATCACAATAAGAGCGCTGGTTATTGGGGGAAAAAAAATTTTTTTAAAAATCATGTATATAAAAATAATTTAACATTTTTCACACAATGGAAGCTCCACTCAAAACTGCAGTGCACAACCTCAATTTCTCTTACGTTGTCTTAGCCCACATATCCCACTGATCGCAAGGGAAATTAGCGCCCAACGCTTCAGTCTACCCGTAAATGTTATTTAGCCCGGAACAAACGTCAAAATAAACAGCGTTTCGTCAGCTGCGCCGGCAAACGTGTTACCTTGTGCAGCATCAACACGACAGCGGAAGCGGCGCTCGGACGCCGCTCATCCCGTGCCGTCGCTCTCATTTACTCTTGCTCTCGGTGATGTGCAGTCTTGCTTTTGGACTTTTCGGTCTACAGCAGAAAATATCTGCCAAGGAACTATTCTATATGCAGTCTGTGGACCTGGCGCTAAATACGCTGAAATAAATAACCAGCTCTGATCGAATTTTCTCCGAGTTTCCAGCGGCAGTTTAACTCGGTGCTCCTAGCACTGGTTCATCGGTGTGTGCGGCTATGTGGGCAGCTAGCGTGAAAGGGATGGAGCCGACGCACCTCCTGGGCTGGGCATGATGGGAGTTCCTGGAGGACCACCGCCACCGGGAGGGCCCTGGGAAACAGAGACGGTCTGACAGTTAAACATCGGTTTTCACGTGGAGACGAAATAAAGAAATGGACCGAACCGCGAACGCAAACCAGGCTTCCACCGCAGCGCTCCTTCTGAGAACTTGTCGGACTTCTACTCCCCGACAGCACCTCAAACTCACTCTGAACGAACCTCTACTGACAGTGGCGCTTTTTGCCGTGGAGATTCAAACAGCAGAACGCTGGCCGAGAATAACTGTTCAGTAATAGGA
This sequence comes from Scleropages formosus, assembly GCF_900964775.1. NCBI lineage: Eukaryota > Metazoa > Chordata > Actinopteri > Osteoglossiformes > Osteoglossidae > Scleropages > Scleropages formosus. The sequence goes on from NC_041814.1 coordinate 2,978,609, forward strand.
CCGAGATGGGGCCTGACACTCACCACGTAGTTGCCTGGAGATGAGGAGGAGTAGGCTATCTGCGGAGAGATGACGAGCATGGCAAGAGTCAGCGCCTTCATGATGGAACGGCTAAGCGCGACGAGCTGACACGCTGTCACTCACCACCATACAAGACCTTCGCTCACAGGCACTGGGCACAGCTCTTAGAATCCGACGGCAAAACGGGTGGGGAAAAGACACGAAGTACGAACTTACCGAATTAGCGTTCGGATTTGGCCACGGTCCTCGGCCACCCGGACCCCTGCAGAAGAGAAATGGAGAGGCTGAGAAGGGCATCGCACGCACCCTGCCCGTGCGTCCACACCTCCTTTTTGGGAGAGGAGGGGGTGGGATGGGAAGCAGCACAGGACACTAAAGGCTGCTGTTCCATAGGTCATACCTACTCTCCACCGAAAGCACCTTAGTCTACAACTATGCTTGATTTACTCCCAGAAAAGCAGCCCCAGCTCCACGCAGAGCCTGACAGCAGGAAAACCGCCTCTAGATCCAGGGCAGCCGGCATCGTAGTGGACTGGGTCCTAGGGTCGCAGGTTCGAATTCCCCCTACTGCTGCATAATGTACTGCACACACTCACGTACAGTTCAGCCTCCCATTTATTCTGTCGTCCCTACTTTTGCTGACTCATCACACCAAGGCTATTCTCCAAAGCGACACACAACATTAGGCTACCTACAAGTGTCTACACATTTATACATCTAGGTAACTTTACTAGAGCAATTTAAGATAAGCAGCTTTGCTCAAGGGTACTACAGCTGAAGGGGAGATTCGAACCCGCAGCCCTCAGATCTGAAAGCAACGGCTCTAGCCGCCACGCTACCCACCGGTCACCTTGGTCTACTTCTTGCTCAGTTTTTGATCTAAACGCACCTATGCTGCTCTGAGAAGAACTCAATATTCCGTTCATGCTAGCTTTGAATGTGAAACCGAGAGAGGCTCTCTCCTCAAAATTTACCACGTTTAAGTGTCCCAGCAACGACGTGCTACGTAATCCGTTCCTTTGGTGCAACGTGAAGGAGAAAACAATAAGGCAGACCACACACAGCTGCTCGTGTAGCGCTTTCATCCTCATCTGACCTCCCAGGAGAACCTCCAGGGACGGTGCAGATACTCACATGTTCATCCCAGGCATGCCGGGGCCTCCCAGGGAGTTGGGCGGTGGCCTCATGCCACCTCCGTAGTTCTGCGGAGGAGAGAAACAGGCCAAAGTGAGCCGTGTCTGCGCCACCACGCCAGGCGCCGCTCTCCCCAAGACGTTAACTGGTCTCAGGCGAAGCCGGATACGCACTCCGGCGCCCGCATGCCCACTACCAGCTGGGTCGGGGCAGCCAGCTCCCTGGGCGGGGTGCAGTGCTGGTTTGTGCGTGCATGTGTGCGTGAGGCAGCAGGGCCGGCTGCCCCGCGGGGGCCCCGACCGCCAGCGCAGGGGCACGGGGGGCAGGCCACGGAGCGGCCCCGCGCGCAGGAAGAGTTTTGTTCAGCAGATGATTACACTTGTCGAGCAGATGCCGCACCAGCTGCTGATTTGTTAGCTGCCAAGGCACAGCAGCGTGGCACAGAGAGGGGGGGGGGGGAGAGCAGTGGGAAGCTGGCTTAGGGGTGGGGTGGGGGGTTGGGGGGGTGCGGCGCAGGGCTGCCTGTGTGTTATCAGTATGGGTGTGTGATTGGACTCATTTAGCAGGTACTACATGCTTGCTGGGGGGTTCTTAATTGACAAAGAACATCATCAAGTCCATAGAGGCTGATGAAAATGGATCGCAAAGCCTTTTCATAATAATCCACAAATTAAACGCTCACTTATGTCAGATAAAAGGCGAGACGTAGTACAGAAGCCGACATATGGATCCAACGGGTGTCGAGTGAAAGTCGGAGCGTACTGGGGCAGTGTGAAGTGCGTGTGGGTGACGGTGGGGAGGGGGGTACTTCGTACCTGCGGACCCATGCCTCCCATGCCCCGGGGTGGGTTCATCCTCATGGGGCCGCCCATATTTGGGTGTCCTGCACGCGACAGAGGAAAAATGCTCAACTGGATCAGCAAAGCAATCGCTGGACGCCGGACGCTCACTTGGGTCCACTGATGCACTCTCGGTGAGCGACGGCACTTACAAACAACCTCCAAAGAGCACGAGCGAAACGTAACAATACAGCGGGCTCTAAACGAAGAGGAGCAACACGAACGTGAGGACAAAAGACGGAAAGCAGGAGAAAAAAGGGAGACGGGAGGAACGGAACAAGCCTATCGTATGAAACGCGTGTTATCGGCAGCGCTATGAATCTTTCACAAATCTTCTTCCTCTCCGTTCCGTGAGGTGTTCTCCCACACCCCTTGTTCCGATCCGCAGCCCGGGCCCTTTAGCGCTCGTACCCTGTGGCCTGGTGGGGTCCAAGCTGTTCGGCAGGAGAGGCTGTGACCCCGGGACGCCCACCGGAGGCTGCAGGAGAAACAGAGCAGTTAGCAGCCTCTCCCGTTAACAGGCACGAGCGTATTTTGCAAGCGAAGGGTCCTGAAAGGCACCGGTCCCATCGACCTATACACACGCCGTTCGGGGCAGAAACACAAACGGGCACATGAAAGATTTGCTGCGGCGTGTGCCGTGCAGCCGGAAAGCGGTGACGTGCGGTCAAAGTACCTGATTTGGCATGCGGAGCGAGGGCCGAGGTCCACCTGGGTACCGCGGAGACATGAAAGGCTGCAAATGGGGGGGAAAAAAGTGAGGCAGGAAGACTTGAGAAAACCTATTCCCCTTATTAATAAATAAATTCATTTATGCGACTTGTGGCAGTTTACCCAGTTACGCAACTGGGCGCTCCTTCACTGGACAAAGTCAAGGTGAGTACAGTTCCCAGGGGTGCTGGAGGTGGAATTTGGACCTGGGTCCCACGAGCGCCAGAGAGCAGCTCTAACCGCTGTGTTACCGGAGGCCCAGCTAGCAACCGGCTTCTGCCGCTACGGTAAGAGCCGTGGCTGTCAGATCCAGATTTACCGCATGCGGTACCCGAGACGAGGGGGTAAAGCAGGTACCGTCGTTTCGGCCTCGGACACCAGCAGGGGGAGCCAGAGTGCGGGAAGGAAAAGTTTTCGGTGTCGCAAATCTTCGCTGTGCGTAAATCTGTCTTCGAGCTGAGCAGCGCTGACCTCGAACCCACGTTCAAGGTCTCCATAATTCACAGGGAACACGAAGGTTCGAAGACAAATGAAGCAGCAGCACTAAACAGCAGACGTCTGGGGAGGGATGCACAGGGGAACATGAGGCGGGCGAAGGATGGAGGTGCTCATGAGAAGATGGCGCAAGCCTGATCAGACACGGGAAGCAGCAGCAGCAGCAGCAGCCGGCAGCGGCGCTCGCGAGGATGTACGAAAAGGTGACTCCTTGGTCAGGCGCGGGGACACCAGCGTTTTTCCCGAAGCCCTCGGGAAGCGCGTTCGGCCAGCGGAGAGCAAAATGAACGTCAATCGCCATATTTTCTACGCAGGAACAAACCCGACAGCCGCACCGACCCAAAACGGCGAGCGAAGGTTATTCGGCGGCTTTACAATGCGGCTGTACGATGACCGCCTTCGCCCGAGCCTTAGGTAAGGGAACGTTCCGGTTACGAGGCCCTACTCTTCACCGCTACGCCATCGTCGTAGGTCAGCGCGCGGCCCTTCGGAAGAAAGCACCTCCCCGCCGCGTAAGAAACGACTCCGCGAAGCTGCGCGCCGAGGGTGGCGCTGGCTCGAGGCTTTCGAAGCCGGCCACCGTTCTTGCTCAAGAGCACACGGCGGGCCGATACAGAGGAGGCGAGGAGGGAGGGTGTGTGCCGGCCGGCCGGCCGGGGAAACATGAAACCACAAGAATGGGAAGACCGGCTTTCAGAGCTAATTAGAGAGGAGCAGCTTTTGGGAGGAGGAAAAGGCGAGCAGGAAAGAGGTTACATAATGACTGTGGCCTCGTGGGGGGAGGTGGCTGTTTTTCCCCGTAAGCCCCGCTCTCTCTCTCTCTCTCTCTCTCTCTCTCTCTCTCTCTCTCTCACGCACACACACAGAGACACACGCAGAGACACGCACGCGAGCCGCGCCGCGTCCGTGTGCAAGCGCCGCGCAGCGTCGGGATCTGCAATATTAATGCCGCGTGGAGGGGATGTGGGATGGCGAGTGCGGCGCGCGAAGAACGGAGTACGCCAGCGCCAGCCTGCCCGCGCGAACCCTCCGCTCTCTCAGCTCGCCCGAGACGGCTCAATTATTCATCCCCTCGCAGAAGCCGGGAGCCGACACACAGCGCTCACGCCATTTTGGAGACCCTCCCGTCAGCCTTCGTAACCGCAGCAATGTGGCGGAGAGGGGGAGCAACGCGGCTCGCTACCCCGACTTTGCGTTCAAAAGGCCCCCGTTTCGCGTCACTAGGACTCTGCGACTACCCTCCGTTGCACAACTGCCGGGACAGTTATACGGTACTTTCCTGAGTTCTGCGTGTGTATTTAAACACATCTCTGCGTGTGAGAGAGACAAAGGAAGAGAGAGAGAGAGAGAGAGACTGAGTGCAAGACTGAGATCCAGCATGGTTACAAGGGTACCTGTGCGTGTCCACAGACGTCTTGCCTACAGGCTGAGTGCTCTTACCTGGCCATGAGGTCCCATCATGGGGTTGCTGGGGTTGTGTGGGGGGGGCTGTGCATGAGGTGACGGCTGGGAGCCGGGAGGTCCCTTGAAGAGAGAAGAGGAGGATGAGAGAGTGCGATGCTCCAGTACATTCGAGCCGACTGGTGGACCCAGTCAGCACAACCAATGGACCTAGAGAACCCTCCAACGCTACGGACCAAGAGAGCCCTTCCGACCCGAGAATCGACCAAGAGCGCCCCTTCAACTCTATGGATCTCGAGAAGCTCCTCCAACGCGTTGAGCCAAGAGAAGCCACAGCAAAGCTATGGGCCAAGAGAGGCCTTCCAACTCTATAGAGCAAGAAAGCCTCTTCAGCTCTGTGGACCAACAGAAGCTCCTCCAGCGCTACGGGCCAAGAAAGCCTCTCCAGGAAAACAGGCCAAAAGAGTCCCTCCAACACCATGGGCTGAGAAAAGACCCCGCAATGCATGGGCAAAGAGAAGCCCTGCATTTTATGGGTCGAGAGAGGAGTTCCAACTTCACAGACCAAGAAAGCCCCTTCAGCTGCAGGGACCCAACAAGCCCCTCCAGTTTCCCACGAGTCTCTCGAAGCTCCTTCGAAAGGTTCCGTTTACCTGGTCCTGGTCCAACGACACTCCTTACTGTTCCACTCACCAGCTGATCTCATCCCGCTACGTAGGAAGTTCCTCTGACACTGGATCGCACTACCTAGCAATGCCCCCTAAACTTCAAGATGTCTCAAGAACATAAACTCGTTAATACGACATCTACAAAAGTGCCGAGAAGTTAACGGCGAACGTCTGGAGCGCCGGACCTTCTTTGTACGCCAAACACCTACCTCCAATAAACGATGTATGGAGCACCTCCTTACGACGAAACGCGTGTACGATTTTTTGCGACGTCCTCGATTAACGAGAACGTGTCGTACTGAGACGCAGCTGGGCAGTCGCTGTGCAGTACTGGTACCAGCGCAGTACGCCGAGCGCACGCTCCGCTCACCAGCGAGAAGCCGAGCCGAGGTGCACTGAGCTGCCACGCGGCAACCGGCGTAACAGTACGTGTAAGAAGCAACCCCCGGAGAGCCCCTCCACACGGGCCCAGCTGCCGTACCCCCCCACCCCCGCTGTACAGTGTTTAATAACAGTACGCCACCACTGCTCACCCCCTATGAGCTGTGACCGTGGGCGATGAATGGGGAAGCATATGGCATCTGTAGGTTTGCCGTTTCACCGGGGTGCTCCTGTAGAGAGAGAAGGGGCTTGGCCGACGGCTCGGGAAGAACAATACGGCTGAGTGGAGAGGGAGGTGGGCAGAGGCGGGGGATGGGACTGAGGGGCGTTAAATGAAGCAATTAATAAAATCATTTTCTACCCAGCTAAGGTGATAACAGCTTGGCAGAGCACCGCGAGCTCATCAACGACGAGCCCTCCACCCACCGCTCCCTGACGCCGTGGCGCACCGGAGCGCCGTTTCCCCTTCGCGTTGCTGCGGGGTGGGGGGTGTTGTGGGGGGGGGGGGGCAGCCCAGGAGCAGGGAGAGGCGGCGGAGCGCAGCGCAGGGAGAGGCCTGCACCACAAGGGGGCAGTGCAGCACCGCTCATTCGGTGCCCGAACAGCGGGCAAGAAAAACACGCTGGTGACTAGCTCTCTCTCTCTCTCTCTCTCTCTCTCTCTCTCTCTCTCTCACACACACACACACACACGTTAAGGAACAGAATGCGGGTCTGCAGTCAGTCGAATGAGCCAACACTAAGACAAATAGTAAAAAAAAAAAAAAAAAAAAAACACACAATCTCTTTTTTTGAAAAAAATCAAATACTAGTGGGTCTCCTACAATGCCGACCAAAAACAAGGCCCAAATATCACTATAAATATAAATACTGAACTGACTCGTCCATTGTCGTGGGACAACCACACCGCATCGAACTATGCTACTGTGTGTCCGCAGAGCAGATTAGTCTTAGAGGTAGAAATAACGTGTGGATGAAAAGAGCGGTCAAAAGCACGTCCCCAAATTCGGCCCTCGGCCGTGGCTGCCGCGCTTCGCGGAAGGGCCACGGTGCGCAAGGGCCCGCAGACAGAGAGAGTCGACGCACGGCTAGCAGAGAGTATCGAGCAATTCCGAGGGAACAGACCGAAGGAGGTCGAAAAAGGGACAAGAAAAAAGAAACGTGTGCTCCGGTGCCGCCGTATTTCCCCCATCCATCAGCAGTCGCTCTCTGTAAACACTTGACTTTGAACTCTGACCTCCAGCTGGGCTCACGGCAGGAAGGTCCCGTGACCCCCGACCCCGGAGGCAGCAAACGGCGGCGAGCGCGTACGCGGGAGGGTCGCTGCGGATAGCGGGCGAACGCGCGGCGGCTCGGCCGGCACCGAACGGGGAGGACCGCCGCGGGTGCCGTCCCCCGATCTCCGCTTCGCCCGTAACGTCTGCGGGGATTTTTCCTCAGGGGGCGAGATGCGGCCACTGGTTTTTATCAGGGGTTAGGAACTGATTTTGCCCACCTCGCCGGCCTCACCCTCCCTGTCACGGGACGCTCCCCACCCGTGCCGTCACCTATCCTTACTTGTCCTCATCTCCCTGACCTGCGCTTCCTTCCCAGAAAGGGGGTGCGGCGGCGCTCCGGCAGGGGGTCGCTCACGCAGATCGCTCCCCCCGCTCCGTCAGAGACACCCGCAGGTCCGGGACGGCAGCCAGAGCGCGCTCCTCCCTCCTGCCCCGGCCTCTCCTGCTGCACGATCCAATGTGAGTCCTGCCTGGCTTGCGAGGGGGGGGATTGATGTTTGTGTGTGTGTGTGTGTGTGTGTGTGTGTGTGTGTGTGTGTGTGTCCACCCCTCTCCCCCGTCCCGTTCCGGTCCTCTCGGCGGGCCGCAGCGCTCTCACAGCAGCACCGGGGTCACAACTGTTAATTACAGCTCCTGCATCCGCGAGCCCTGCTGGAGCGCACGTTGCTCCATTACACACACACACACACACACACACACACACACACACACGCACATTAATACTTTAACATCCACTCAGCTACAAAAGGTGCAGCTGCTCACAGACGAACTCCCAGTCCGTCAGGCCGCCGTTAGGAAAAGGGAGACTTTCCGGATGATTCCGCGAGCAGCGACTGCCCGGCACACACCTGGACGGCACATCAAGATGACTGACGAAAGCGTGCCAACCGCTCCGAACCCGAACCCCTCCCCCCCCCATTCCGCCTTCCCCACCCTCCTCTTCCTCACTCCCCGTTGCCTGTCGGGGCGACGAGCGTGTGGAACGGAAGCGGGCAGGGAGAGGAAAGCCAGCGGCCCATAGGGACGGCGCAGGGAGAGCGTGGCCGGCGCGAGGCGACCGCTCGCAGGCGGCCTTTGCGAGCATGTTCGAAGCGCCCGCACCCGAGGACACTTGCACATTTAATTTACCAGGGTGCCCGCAGTGGCATTGTGTGGAAAACCTTTAGAGACACGCAAAGGATACGAGTGCAAGAGGATAAGCTGCCCCAGATATATGGGGCTATATGCTTTCGGCAAACTGATCATAAAAATAAATATAGCTCCGAGCAGAACTTACAGGATCAGCACGACGGGGTAAGCCTAGGGCTGAATTTAAATGAAGAGCCGAGATTTTGAAGTTACTCCGGCAGCCGTACCGTACTGTACCGCGGCGCAGGTTTCTACTGTAACCCTGGTGTCGGCTGCTTTGGCTCGTGTAAGCTTTCACTGGAGGCTCCGCATCGAGGATCAAAAATGAGGAGGAGAACAAAAAGCAATGACAGAGCAAGAAGAAGGGAAACGGAGCCGCTTCCCTGACAATCCTCCGTCGAAATCTTTCTCGCCGGGAATACGGTAACTGTAAAGCAAAGTATAACGGAGCAATTTTAATAGGCGCGCAGCCTCTTAAACTGTGCCTGGTCTTCTGGACCGCAGCCCGGTGCCGACCACCTCTACTGTAATTCGAGGCTGGACGGCGGGCGGCTATAAACGCGCACATATCTGCAAACGCGCTTCACGTCATTAATAAGGCCCAGCGGTCAACAGAAGCACCGCGGACAACTTTCCCGTAATTACCGCTGTGAAAAGGCAACAATTGCACACGCAGGCGGCGCGATCGACAGATCCTCGCCGTCCGGTCCAGCGAGCTTCCGTTTCACGTGCTCCACGAGCGTTTCCAAGCGGCGGAGGGACTTCGCCGACCGTTGGGTAAAACGCCGTGAGTCCGCGTGGCTGTTCTGCCCAACGATACCGTTTGCTCAACGAACGTGTCATCATCGGGTTTGTGACGCGGGGGAAAAGGAGCGCAGCTACTAATCTGGCTCCAACGTTGATCGCGGGGTCAGGGTTCAAGTGTCCGGCTGCAGCGCCACGAACGGAGCGTCGGAGGGAAACGAAGAGGCGGGCAGGCGACGCAGAGGCGGCGCGTGGAATGAGCGGTGCACAAGGGAGACGGATGGAAAATGAACAAAGGGGGAAAAGGCAGGATGTCAGAGAAGAGTGAGTGACGAACGCGGCCAATCGCGGGGCACGGGGAGGGATGCAGGGCGAAAGGAGCGCCGCGGATGCAAGGAAGAGGGTATGGCTGCGCTGAGGAAACGCGGTGCACAGGGGCTCTTGAGCAGCAGCAGCAGCAGCAGCGTTCCAGCGCAGCCAGCGTCCTCACGCAGCGCAGCGACGCGGGGATGTGGGCGGGGCAGCCGGCGCTCACGGACGCGGTCGTCACTCACGGCGTTCGGCGCCGGCCTCGGAAAGCGGGCGCTCCTCCCTTTGCAGTAACGTCTTCGTAAACATCTTCATCGATGAACCGGGCAACAATCACAAAAAACGGACGAACGTTTGATCGGGCAAAAACGATGCGGACGCACCCCTGTGGGCGTGCGGTGTGCGAGAGCCCGATGCGCATCGTTCCGCCCCTTTCGTTCACCCGGCCCACACAGGGTGTGCCGTCCACAGCCGGGGAGGTACTCCTGCTTCTCCTCATACCGCTCCCTGGGGGCATTCGGCGACGGCTATTTAACGTTTCACAGCGCGGCCGTGCCCACCTCTCACACACACACACACATAGCTCCTCTCTGCTACCATTACCGTGTTACATCACAGTGTCTTTTTTAATTTTACTGTTAAGTGAGGTAAACAGCGTCCCAAAACTGGTATACCGGTAACCTGAACCCCACGCTGCACTCGAGCAGTACGATAAAAAAAAGCTTTAAAAACAGCGAAAATCACCCTGCAAGAAGCGGGCACAAGGGAGCGTAAAAACGAGTTCCTGAGCCGTAGCGGCCGGCGACACGTGAACGCAGCTCTCCGTCGGCTTGCGCGGAAATTGCGGGAGATCAGGCCGCCTTGAATAAAAGCACGAGTCTTTAAGACCGACGGAGGCCGAAGCCGTTTGGATCGCCGCTTCGGAAGTCCTAGCAAATGAAAAAAGATGAGCTGAACCACCTGTTGTGACCTGACCCTCTCTTTCCCGATTAAAAAACAGCCCGCAGAAGATACGGGAGATGTACGGGGCTTCTCCTCTCACCACGACTCTGAGCAGCCAGGAGGTCACTCCGCTGCTATTGAGACACGAGCCGGATTTCCTCCTGCCCCGTCCGACTCAAGGGTGCCGCTCGAGGAGCGCCACGTTCTCGTAAAAGAGGACGCCAACATTCGCCCATCCACTGCGGCCGGAGCTTGTCTGAACGGCATATCCCGGAGGACCCTCCGCACGCCAGAGGATACGCTGGCCGTGACCATGGGAAGGGGAGGAGAGAAGGTCAGGGCAGGAAAATGGAAAGGCAACTATGTGAAGATGGGGCGAGTGAGGTGCCAACAGGCCGAGAGCGAAGGTGGGAGTACGACACGAGTGATGTGGCGAGGCAGAGAGAGGGCTCGGGGTGGAACAAGAACCCAACCTTACCTGAAAGAAGCCAGGGGGCATGGGTCCGCCGGGCATGCCGTCATTAGGGGGCATGTTGCCCATCACCGGACTGGGGGCGGCAGCCGCGCTCTGCAACCCAGGAGAAGAGGAGACACTGAGTACTGGACACACCGGTGAAGCAGTTCTCCAGGAGCATCGGACCAACGTTCCCCACCAGGAGGGCGAAGGAACACGGGAGCAGGACATTTCAAACCACATGTCAACCAACTTTGTTCTTTGCAGCTGGACATAGTAAGGAACCTCGGTCCAAGTGTCCCAACCCGGACGCAGCCGCTCCTCATGCTCCACTGGATATCCGCAGTGGCGTTTCCAGCTCCGCAGGTGTTAAACGTACCGGGAGGTGTATCGAGGATGAATCCGAAGCGTTTGAGGGCCGCTCGCTCCGCTGGGGGCCGGGACCGGGCTGCGCGCACTCGAACCTCTCGCCCGTGCCGGATCACCGACGCACGCAACACCCGTCACCGATACGAGAACGCGAGCGAAAAGGCGGACGGCGCCCCGCATGCCAGAACAGCGGGAGTAATTGTTCTTAGTTTTTTCAACACGCACTAAAGAAATTTGTCGGAAGGCTGCGCAGTTTCCATCATCCACTGAAGGGATTCCAGCAGACAAATTTGAATTCTTCTGAAAAATAAAAAGACAGCTCATCTATAATTACTGGCCCATCGCATTAACAAAAAATAATAATTAACACGTTGTACGCTTCTGAAAAATCACAAAAAAACTGTTTGGGTTCGTTTATTGATGCAGAAAGGAGAACACGGTGCAGAAATAGCTTATTTCGAACGCCAGCGCAAAACTGACACGAGCTTTTATTAGAAGGGCCGGCCGGAGGCAGAGCGGGCGAGCGTTCCTTCGCCGGAGGGGAGAGGGGCTGCTGAAGGGCCGAGCTTTGTCAGCACCTTTTTCCCGGACGGCCAGGGCTGCGGTGCCCTCCTTGACTCGCCAACTCAGCTTGCCGCGTCTCCGCCGTTTCGTTCAGGTTATGGGTCGCTAACCATGCAGAGGCCTGCCGCGGGCCGGGGACCCCCGAGTCTGGCCGAGCGTCGCCGGTCCAAGCGATCGCGAGGTCCAAGTCGCACCGACGCCGGGCTCTAACTGACCCAGAATGGAGTTGCCCACATGGGACCATTAACCCACAGCTGGGTCCCGCTTCACGATCACGGAATCAACAATGTCAGGCAAAGGGCACGTTACCGCGGAAACGTACGGATAGTTATTCGGCAAACCGCAAACCATCGCTGCGAATGCGAGTCTGACCAGATGCATGCTGGGTGATGAGCAGCAACAGCAGCCTTGACAGCGGCGCGGCTCGGTTCCGGAGGCCTTCTGAAGCACGCAGCCAGCGAGCCAGCGAGACTCCACTCGACTCAGGTAAAGCAACTGAAGGCCCTTTCTCCTTGTTGCCATGACAACCCCGACCTCGGCTCTCCCTCTCCAGTGCCCATTAAAACCCTCAGGCCGTCAATCATCTGCCGGCCGGGGAGAAGGAGAGAGAAGGAGGAAGAGAAAGAGAGAGGAGAGCGAGTTTAAAGGAGCCTGTGGCTTTTGATAGCTTGTCTGTTTGCTCCCCGCTTCGCCCCAACACACACACACACACACACACACACACACACACACACACACACACACACACAGATGCAAGTGTACATGCTTTCTGCCCCCAAGTCTTCAACCCAGTAAATTCCATAATTTTCCTTGTACTCCAATCACATTCTCTTAAATTTTTGCATTTTTCGCATTCGGTTTGAGGTGAGAAATTATTTCCCGGATTCTGACGTTTCGTTACGTACCATTATATCCCTCTCCGACGTGCAAAACGTAACTGTGCTGCTAAGCGTTTTACTGTCATTGCTTTACTCTGTCCTTGGACACACGGCACAGTGAGTGAGGATGGCACCTGGGGGGGAGCAGGCTGGGGTTCGGGGGGGGGGGTGGGGGGTGGGTGTAGGGATCGGAGAGGCAGAGGGCCACTGGGATCAGCCCGCCGGGCCCCGGCGCTCACACACACACACAGCAGCAATGCTGCGGTAATTCAAAGACGGGTGCTGAACCATTCCTGCCCGCTGGTTTTGGTTCAACCCAATTACCCTAACTAATCCGTTAATAAGCTCTATATACATTTATAATCAGGCATTATGCAAAAAATATGCTGCGGCAGATTATATGTTTAGTAAAGGCCAAAATCCAGCCTAGTCATCATCCCGGGAAAGGAGCGCCGCGCTTCGGCCGAAAGCGAATCAAGATCGCTTACGGAAGCCAAGAAGTCCTTCGCGGGGCTACAGGGTCGATTTAAACGCACGGACGGAAAGCGTCATCGCTTCCTCCAATCGTCGAGCATGTCCGAAATAGCGGACCCCCCTCCCCGCCCCCAACTGGAAAAGTACACTCGATCCAGATGTTCAGGCGGGCGCACGCGCAGAGCTGCGGAGACGGCCACGTGCGTTCGGGTCGGGACCCGCCGCCCCCCACGATGCTCTCCGCTCCAAGTGCGCCAATAATTGTGTCACTGGAGTGGACTCTATAAAGATTAGCCCGAGAGGCTGGAAGGCGTAATCAGGGCTGCTGGCTGACAGATGTGCCTTTTAATCAATGGGAGAGGGGCCCGGCGCGCGACTCGACTCCCGGCACCGCAACACGGGGAATCCCTCCGCAACAAGCGCTTTGGGCCGGGAGGTCCCCCCCGCCTATCCAGCAGCTGCTGTGTCAATCAGGTGAATTAATTACCAGTAAACAAATCTGCCCCGGAGTCCCAGCGCCGTCCCACGCCGGGGTACGGGGAGCCGAGGTGAGCGCGCGCGTCGGCTCCCGCTCCCCGAGGGGCACAGGGGAGCGCGTGCCTCTTTCGGGGCGAGGCTCCCCCGACGGATGACGCTGCCGTCACTGCTCCCGCTCGGGCCGTCGAGTGCGAGGACGGGCGACCGTAGCTGCACTTCCTGGGACCGTGCCAACGGGGTAAACTCCAGCGCAATGGCGCTTTATTTAACCCTTATTTTTACTCGCACGTATTCACCAGCGGGTACACTAATGCCCGTCATTCGTTCGCCCAGATGACGCTTTTTTCCAATGCGACTTTCGGCGCCGGCTTCGTACGTGAAGCGACCGACAACGATTTAGCCGTTTATGCAGCTGGGTAATTTTACCGGTGCAATTCAGGGAAGTACCTTGCTCAAGGGTACCGCGGCAGGAGGTTGCATTTAAACCCGGGTGCCTCCAGTACGTGGCCGCAGCTTTACTCGTTACGCTACCTGCTGCCCGTAGAAATACTTAGATACACCCCCCGACGCATGCACTTTTGCAACGCGTCTGCCGTGCAACACATGCCCTGCACAACGGGCCACGGCACGGAGCGCGCACACGGTTCAAGCGCCCGTCCAACAGCCCGAGAGCATCGCACGGGTGCCGTTCCGAAGCCAGGCGCTGCTGAAATTGGTATTTCCAGCAGAAAAAGACACATAGGAGGCACTGTGCGCTACGGCCACATCGATGTCGCCCTACGAACGGCAAGACGGGTCGCCGGAGCGTCGGCCATCTCGGCGAGAATCCCACGCAGTTCGCATCCCTCTGCAGTCACGACGGCCAGCCTCCGTTGCAGACTCCTCTTCCGCGGACACACAAAGGTGGGGGTGGCGGCGGACACGTTCCCCGTCTTGATTCAGACTACAGAATCAAGGCGTTTCTCCGACACGCGTTACCGGGGTACAGAACGCGGGGCGGCAGCCGCGCCGACTCGCAGCGTCATCTGCGGGCACGAAGAGCACGGGCCCAGAAACGACGCGCTGCCGCCGATTACGCTTCGGAGAGAATGACATAAACAAGGCCGAGCAAGGTGTTACACTCATCCAGGGAGGTAATTGCGCTGCTGGCCTCTCCTCTCCACACGGCCAGCTGTCTTTCCTGGACGGTTCGGCTGGACGTGAGCGTTGAAGGAGGGTCCCTGGGCACCGGCAGCACGGCGCTCGTCTCGGCGAGCCTCTGCAACAGGCCGTGTTTTCCGCTGCCTAATTGCTGCGGAAAAGGCCGTAAGCGTGCGCACGCACACACACGCACACACACACACACACACACTCCCATAGCGAAACCCCACAACTCCACACGCGGGCATATAAACAGACATAAGCACACAAAAACACCCGATACCAAAAGAAAGACAAACACGCACCTTGACAGCAAAACACCACACACTCCAAGAAACGCAAATGAGAAAATAAACACACACAAACACCCCGACATATAAAACAAACACTGGTCAGGAGGGCAAAAAACACAGGAGAGTACAAACACATACAAAGATGTACACAGACACTAAAATTAAAAACAGATACACACCAAAACAAAAATTCACATGCTCACAGACAAACGCAGAGAGGAGAAGCGCTGGATGTGCTGATGGACAGTTCATTGTGCACTGGGCATCATGCGTGAGATGACCAACCAGCGACTCGGACCGTACAGGCAGGTCGAATCACCATCACTCCTTAAGAAAAAACGTTATCTGTCCCTGAGCAAAAATATGTCACTTTGAATTTTATTAACCTGAAATCCGAAGGAATGAAGTTATTCTTACATGTATTTATTTAGCAGACGCTTTTCTCCAAAGCGACTTCCAATGAACTCTGTGTAGTGTTATCAGCCCACACACCTTATTCACCGCGGTGACTTACACTGCTAGATACACTACTTACACTGGGTCACTCATTTATACATCAGTGGAAGACACACACTCTCTCTGTGTGAACCTCAACAGCATGTGTTTGGAGTGTGGGAGGAAACCAGAGCACCCGAAGACTTACACTGCTAGATACACTACTTACAATGGGTCACTGATCCAAACATCAGTGGAACACACACACACACACACACTCTCTCTCTGTCACGCACACACTGTGGGGGAACCTGAACAGCATGTCTTTGGAGTGTGGGAGGAAACCAGAGCACCTGGAGGAAACCCACGCAGACACGGGGAGAAAATCCACACAGACTGAGTGGGGATCGAACCCACCTCCTCCCGCACCACCCAGGCGCTGTGACACAGCAGCACTACTTGTTGTGCCACCCACAAAAAGATGAAGAGATTTATTTTCTCCAAAGCGACCTACAGTGTTAAAGTTAGACTTACAATTGTTTAGACAGCTGGATAACACTGCACTGGAGAAATTCAGGATAAATACCTTGCTAAAACATACTACAGCCCAAGGTGGGGACTGAACCAGCGACCTATAGATGCAAAGGTAGCAGCTCTAACCGCTGCCCTACCAGCTGTTTTCCTATGCACCGCTATGATCAAACCAACATATCTGATAAGATGAGCAACAAAAATGATGTTTTTAAATTCTCTTTTTCTTGTTTTTTTTTAATGTTACGTCGTCCTTTATTCGCTCGTCCTCAATAACGCCTCGTCCAAGGCACGGCTGCACAGGTCCAGAACATGCACAGGCCGCGCAGCATGTGACGCAAGGTAAACCCCGGACAGAGACTTTCTGATTATTTGGCGCACAAATATATAAGGGAAAAAAATTCAAAAGACGACGGCCTCTGTCTTTCGCTCTGGAGAGCCTGTGGACACCGTGCTACTGTGTAGCGTCGCTAAGAAATGGCCGAAATCCCGCTGCTGTTCCATTAAAAATTACCCTGCCGTGTAAATCAGCAAACAACTAAGCAGCTCAACATTGTGAGTTGCTTCGGAGACAAGGTCCACTAGATGAATTAATGATGATAAAAGTATCGGCTGCGATGCTACATTCACGTTAATCGATGGCTGCGATTTGCGGACCCCATCCATATATTCGGAGGCGGGACGCAGCCCTCTCGAGGTGCCCTGCACTGAGCATAAAATAAGCTACTGTTCACAGTTAAATAAAATTGTCGCGCCCTGTAATTTTCTTAGAGGGTGGCACGGTGGGTCTGGGGTTCGAATCCCGCTTGGGGTGCCTTGCGACGGACTGGCATCCCGTCCTGGGTGCGTCCCCTTCCCCTCCAGCCGAGTTGCCGGGTTGGGCTCCGGCTCCCCGTGACCCCGTCTGGGACAAGCGGTTCAGACGACGTGTGTGTAATTCTCTTCTATTTTCCCATGAGCCTTCACTCCGCACTGACGTTGCTGCTGCTGTTGCGTTCGGTGACCGCTTGCGATCAGCAGGGACGCAAGGCTTGTCGTCGGCTATCACCATGTGGCGGTACGGTGTGCTGCAGCATCTATGTCGATACTGAATGTTTGGGAGCAGCACGACCGTGTAGCGCACACAATACTGCTGTACTGGATATTAAACCTGCTGCCTCAACGCTGGATACATATTGGCTGTGTATATTTCCCATAAGCCACTGTGGAGGTTTTTACCCGGCTCTGTGAACGGGACGCTGCTCCAACGGGCTGTATGCGTGCCTAAGACGTCTCCTTCGGCGACCAGCACTTCCCAGTCTCCTGTGGGTGCACACACCCGTGACGCAATCACATTTATTCAATCAGCTGATGCTTTCCTCCGAAGCGACTTACGATGTCAAGGTACCGAAAATTACTTACCCATTTATACAGCTGGGTAATTTTACCGGAGCAATTCAAGGTAAGTACCTCGCTGAAGGGCACTACAGCCGGAGGTGGGGAATCGAACCCGCGACCCTCGGATCCAAAAGCAGCAGCTGAAACTGCTACACTACCAGCTGACACACACTCTTCATGCCCAGAGTGAGGAAGAAGAAATATCAGTGACCCCCCCCCCTCCCACACACACACACACACACACACACACACACGAGCAGCGAGGTGTGCCAATGTTCAGCGCATTAAAAACACGCTGCCAACTTTACGGCACCGTGTTTCGGGAAACCGAAAACCCTAAAGCCTACTTCAGTTTATCTAAAAATTCGAAGTTTTGTACCGAAACGGGTTCGTCTTAGACAAGCGAACAGGGGAAGAAACGTACGACAAGCGCCACCTTCCTCCCGCCTCCGCGGCAGACCGACACGACGAGACAGTTCGCATACCGCGTGCCTGGATAAAATAAAAGAGAACAAACCCCCTTTTTAATAACATCTTTGTAACGGGCGGCCAGTCAAGTAATTGGTTTTGCAACCAACTAAGAATTCCGCAGGCTACGAATCAAACGCAATAAGGGAAATTACCTTACTTTTCCCTCCGCCCACCGCGGTGAGGCGATGACAAAACAGACAGCCTGGGTGTAAATACACGCGCGCGCACACGCGCGCAAGGCAAGTAAACCGCGGAAGGCCTTTCGCTCTCCTCAGATAAATAGTTCGGGTGATTTGAGGAGGCATAAAGGCAATAATGCTGCAGTCTCCGACCCGCCGACAAATCTGCAGGCTAAATGATCAAACATTATTTGAAGGTCCTCCTCTAATTTTTGCCCGACAGACTAACAAGACAGAGCTGTGGGGAACCGGGCTCCTTGTTCCCAACTTGGCCCCGAGGTTTATGTAATATAATGCACTTTATGGATACGGCCTCCTGTGGGACTTATTAAAAATGAAAAGAGTTTCTGGCAGGATTGCTACCAATATCCTCTCTCCATCGCAGCCGCTCCTCCCAGCAGCACGCAGCTCCCTCCACCCTCCTTTTTTGCACAACTCCGCTTTTAGTTTTGCGGAGCGGGTGGGGGTACCAGGAAAGGAGCGAGGGAGGCTGGGCGGCGGGGAGGAGCCGCGGCGCCGGGGACTCGGGGAGAGAGGAGGGCCAGCAACAGACAAAAACTGCGAGAAGCGCTGCAGTCGTCGCTTATTCTAGAACGAAAAACATCGCGATCGAGGCGCGTGTCCCATCATCGGTACTGTTTCAGCTACACATCTGAGAATATGGTTATCCATTTTAGTACAGATCTGGTCAAAGGACTCATCCCACATAAAAAAAAAAAATACTCAAAGTTGCTAAATTAATTAAAAACCTAAAACATTTCAAAAATAACGTGTAATATTTTCGCCACTTCGCACGCGATGTCACGTGACGAGGAACGTGCAGTACGATGTACGTCTTTCCCAAAAAAACGTATGAATATTAAGAATTATTCGTCATATGCCTGTAAGCGATGCGCATGTGAGCTGCGCCACCTGCAACGAGGCCAAAATCGCTGGAAGGCGTGAACCGTGCGTTGGGGGGGTATTTCCAGCTCCTTTGCTCCGTTCCATTTGCTACCTGGAAAATAAGAGAACCCGCCAAACAAAGCTTCTCCGAAGCAGTGGCCACCAAGTCCCATCTGCTAGTTCTCAGCCTCACCCAACCGCACACCTATGCCAGGGCTTCTGAATTAAAGCCGTGCTACAAGTAGGAGATGGGCAGAACGCCTCCATAGCAGTGTCACGGACTGATACTGAATTACTGTGTTGAATCACAGCGTTGCAGTCACTGCAGCTAAAGGTGGCCCTAGCAGTTAAGTGTAAGAGGGGGCGACAATCTTCATACCCAGTTGGTGTTACATAACTCACACACACATTTTCAGAACCGCCTGTCCCATACAGGGTCACGGGGAACCGGAGCCTACCCGGCAACACAGGGCGTAAGGCCGGAGGGGGAAGGGGACACACCCAGGACGGGACGCCAGCCCGCCGCAAGGCACCCCAAGCGGGACTTGAACCCCAGACCCACCGGAGAGCAGGACTGCGGTCCAACCCACTGCGCCACCGCACCCCCTTGTTGTTACATAACTTTACCTACTAAATAAACAAAATAAGTTTTAAAAAAGCCTTATTTGTTATTCGTTCACTCAGGTGCCCTTTACCTAGTATTAGACTTTGGAAAAAGAGCGGAAAAAAGTGTCAAATATTTGCAGATATAGAGGAAATGAGGAAATGCTTTCTCGCAGCCCTGTAGGAAACTGAGGGTACTTTACCAACAACTACGGCAGCTGTCACGGTGCAGAAAAGGAGGGAACCCCTGAAGGTGCACCGATGAGACTTGGACGCTGTAAGAGGTGAGCTGAGCGGTCAGCACCGGTATACCGTCCGCACTACACCCCTGCGGTACGTGCACCATGTTAATGGAAGTTACCTGATGACCTCCGACGCTCGTCTGTCCACAGGCTGCTGTCAGTGAGGTGGCAGCATGCTCCAAGAGCTTCCACGAGTCTGCCGAGAAACACCAACCCAGCACTGGTAGATGCCGAGGGAGAAGGACATGCGGAACTTCCCCGCCCACAAGTCACGTGTGTAACCGACACAGCCGGCGCCCGCTACTCATTCCCATTGCTCCTGGCGCGACTGCCACATTTGCCAAGAGATAAAGTGTGGAGTGCGAAGGTGCGGAGAGAGGCCCAACATCTGCTACACAGGAGGAAGAGTCGAGGCGCGCAAAACCAGGAAAGAAAAAGAATTCAGTGGTGGAAAAACACGAGTGCTGGGTAGCTCAGCCAGAGCATCCCACTGTTACTCTGGAGCCGGTTTAAAGTAACGTTTGTTTACGCCAGCAGGTAAAAAATTAGTTAAGGATCTCTACCTTTTATACTCACGCTTACAGTGCTTCACCTTAATTGCTTTCATAAAATGTCTAGCAATATATAAGAAACCATGACGACCTTCACGAATCGACATAAAACTTTCTACCGAAGAGGCGTGGCCTATTAAAGCTTCATTGTCCAACTCAAGCTTCTGTTCCGGAACCCGTTCAAGAACCAGGTGGGCCAGCAGGACCCAGGAGCTGCTGTTCGAGCTGGAGCGGGGGGATGGGCAAGGCAGACAGCAACCACATTCCCAAAACAATGGAAGGTCTGTGGCGGTGCCCCGAACTGAGGGCCTGTGGCAGAGAAAGGACGAGGGAGAACAGGCGGGGCCCACGGGAGGTGCTGGGCCAGGCCGGAGGGGCCGCGAGACGTTTGCGAGGGAAACCGAGGCGGGAGTCCACCGGCGTCCCGACCTCCGACCTCTCCATTAACCCTTCGGGCCGGTTTGCGCGACTCATTCTGACGCAGGTGTGCGGACTGTCGAACGAGCCAGACCTCGGTTATCATTTCGGAACACATTCCAACACGAAGAAGCACGTCGTGAAAATGACGAGATGATGAGAACATACCACAGACAGATCAAAGAAGCCAGACAGTTAATTGCAAACCAGATGACTTAACGCTTTACCCCACAAACCACGGCAGCCGCCCGGTCCCGAAGAGCAGCGTCACACTTCTCAAGTTTTCGTAGACAAGGTCCAGTCAAAACGATCAAAAGATTTCCGTTTAAACCTCCAAAAACAGCAGAGCTGCCAGAACTTTGCAGAGGGGAGAGAAAAAAACAACAAAAAAAATGGAAATACAGCTGCGGCAAAATTAGATAAGAGATAAACACAAGTTCATGACACGCAGGATTAAACATGAAGCCAAACAATTAGTCCCCATAAGCCAATTGTCTTGAGGAAAAAGCCTCCATTATATTCAATTCCCAAGATCTTGTTGGATGAATAAAAGCACACTGATGCACATCAAATGTGCACAATAGAAACCCAAACACTTTTAAAGAAAGACCTGATTCCTGACAACAAAGGACAACACAAAACAAATCTCATTTTTATCTCAAATGATGTAGATTTACCAAGCGTTCATAAAATCATGACGAAAAATTATATACCTATTAGGACTCAACAAAAACGTTTCCAAGGCTTCTGATGAATGTAACGCGCCTTCATCCACGGGAATTTACTGAACGAAGTGAGAGTCTCAGCATGCAGTCCCTCCTTGAATGAAGATAATTAATGCTTCCATTCGCCTCAGTTTCCTCCAGTTTTTACAACAGCCCCTATCTCTTAGTTCCTGTACTCGGCAAAACCCTTCCAACGTCGTCTGTCACTCATCGTTGTTTGTCGCAGCTGTAAGATCAATGCTGACACAAGATAAGCTCAACTTCTGGGGGCTATTCAAATTCGGCTTTCTTCTCCGCGCCACTTGAAACGAGAGCCGGCCCGAAGCAGAAGTTACCCGCGGAGGCCCGAAAACACCAAAGTTGAACGTCAACCCGTGAGATGTTTCCTGGGAAACCAGGTAAATATACAAGGGGCGAAAGGAAAGGAGGAAAAAAGTTCTAGAGTAAAATTCCGGCAAAGCGCTAAATGAATGAAAGTATTATTTAAAAAAGGGCGGGTATGATGGCACGAAGGAAAATTTGTTTGAAACATTGTATAGCCACTGCGTCGCCATGACGCGTTGAAACCGCAAGATGCCATTCGGACGTCTTAAGCGTAGCACCTTCCAGGCAGGTATGTGCTCCCACACAGGTTCGCGATCCATTCGGAATTATCAACGAGAAGCAAGAATATCCGGAGGCTTTTTTTCCCGTCGTTTCTTTTTTTAATAAATTGCGCCAAACATTTTCGTTTTCACCCGGAATCTGTAAGATGCATCGTTTTCAAACAACAGAAAAAATTTAAATGTTAACATGTATTTAACCAACACGCAGGGAAACAATTTGTTAAATATCTACAATTCATATAGAAAAACTTTTTTTTTTTTTTAAATCTTCTGTAGAGCTCGTCCGTGCAGATCGAACTCCGGCGAAATCACTGCTGGAGTAGTAGCTCTTTTAAACGGTTTCCAGAAAATTCCAAATCCAATATGGCTGACTTTTGTAGTTCTTCGAGGGGAATTTGTCATTCCCAAGGCGCACGAACATCCATGTCAAGTTCTGAAGCCAAGTCAAATTATTTCAGGAGGTCACAACAATCAAAATCTCAGCTCTCGGGTTCTTCATAAAACTCCACAGCGGTTCGAATCAGCGTGAACATTTCTGAACCCTCTCAACTTTGACCCACATGGATTTCTGGATTTTTTTTTTTTTATTAAAACCAATCCAGCAGTTCAGGAGATACTGAAAACAAATGACAGGAGGGGAAGCAGGTAGTGCAGCGGTGGTCCAAGGCCACAGGTTCCAACCCCACCCCTTGCTGCAATTCCCCTGAGCAAGGTACTTACCATGAACTGATAGAGTAAAAGTCAAAGTAAAGACGGGAGAACGTATGTGAGCCGACCGCAACGGCATCTTATTTTTTTTTTACTTTAGTTCTCATATCAGTGGGGGCTTCTGAGCACCCAAGTCCTTAACTGAATTCTTACACTATGTTGAGGGCATCATTGCTTTTTTTTTTTTTTAATAAAGTAAGCGACTTAATGCGAAACACTTTGGAGAAAAGCATCACTCAGAGAATAAATGCTAATGTCACCCTTCCCCGCAAAGGGAGACACATTATACTCCGTCTTCAACACTATGGCAGATATTTCTGTAAAAATATTCGAAATTCGTTCCAAGCTCTCCTTGGCCTTCCTTCACATAGGTCAAGCAAGTAAGAAGCCACATGGACATCTACACGGCTCTGTGTATGAGGGCACATCAGACCCATCCTACAGACCTGGCGCTTGCGGTAGAGCCAACAAGAGCCAACTTGCGGCTGCACCGCAAGGGTACGCCGAGTGGAGACGCGCCGGCTGCTTCCGTCCGCCCTCTCGGAAGTCAGGGGGACAGCTGGTATCGTAGCGGTTTGCGCTGCTGCCTTCGGATCGAAAGGTCGCAGGTTCGATCCCCACCTCCAGCTGTAGTAGCCTTGAGCAAGGTACTTACGTTAAATTGCTCCAGTAAAATTGGAAAAAGCTGTATAAAAGCTGTATAAAAAGGTAAATAATTGTAACCTTAACACTAAGTCGCTTTGGAGAAAAGCGTCAGCTAAATGAATAAATTTAAGTCCGACAAAGGAGCAGATGGGAACCAGAGATGGGCGCGACCGGGGTTCGGAGATCAGCCGACGCTCACTCCCGCCGCCCGTGTACGAGAAGAGCGCACGTCAGCACGGCGGCCTTACCGCTAACACACGCAGCCTCGGCCAGCATCCAGATGCACGCACCCAAACAAAAGCCTTACCTTATTAGCATATTTTAACTGGAAGGAAAAGGCAAAGAAGGGTTTTACCCCCCTACTGTATGTGCTACTCAGAGAAAAGGGAAGAAGCGCAAACTGCAGCATGTTGGGGACAATCCTTGCATGTGGGCTTGTGCTGTACGCTCTCCTCCTTTCTGCGTGTGTGTGTTCTGCTCAGGCTTGTTCCTCGCTTCTGAACATGCCCCCCCCCCCGCCCATCACCACCACCACCACCACCAAACATGCCGTGATACAGACAGACAGACCCCTGACTGTGCCATTGTGCACTGTTTTTACCTTCTGGTTTCGGTTTGGCACCTAGACAACCCACCCTTTCTTCAGCCTCAGCGCATTTTCTCCTTCTGTGCAAGGCTCGCTCGCTCGCGCACACACACACACACACACACACACGGGTTCAGCCAAAACCATTTACCAACTTGCATGAACATGCAGGAAAAAAGGAGCTTGCATGTATTCCTATTCTGTCTGTTAGGAAGCAGACAATTGTTCCTGCTGCTTGATTATTTATCGCCCTCTCCACACCCAAAACACACTGATCCTCGACACACACACACAACACACGCGTCCTCCTCTCGGCACAACAGTCCGAACGGGAGCCTCGGGTTTCTCTCTCCCCCTCAGTCAACGAGCAGCGAGTCTTTCCTTCAAACTCAACGTGATCCAACCATTTCGCTGACAGCTTCCCCAAGCCCGAGAGCCGCTGTGTACATAACGGCGCCTCCGCCTGTCCCTTTCACACCGCGTCCCAGACTAAAGCGGCGCTACCGCGGCAACGGAGGTACAGGCGGCACCACGCAGAACCTCAGAAGAGCGAGCGCAGCCGCTCCAGCCGGGCCTCCAATAATCCACTGAGATCTGATGTCTCTCCAAAGAAAGTGTGGCGGGGACGCAGGGGACACTGGGACCGGAGTGACGATGTGGACTTATCTGGGGGGGGACGGTGAAATCTCCACGCGGAAAGAAACGGGCAGCGGAGAAACGTCGCGCTTAACGCTTCGCTCTCCCCGCGCCCGCAGCGGTCGGCTGGAGACGCCGCCGAGATACGGATCTGGGTCCCGGCGGACGCAAACGAGAGCGGCCGCGGGTGCTCCGAGTCGCGGTCTGCGCGCGAGATGCATCTTCCGCTGCTCGATAACAATGGAATCCAAAGCATTCCGCTATGTGCATGCCTCAACCTGAGGGAACGATAAAAACTAATGACAATTAAAAAGGGGGGAAAACATTAGACACCAGACAATAATGACAGCGCAGACCTCGGGGCTGTGGGCTGACCTAGAATGGGGAGAGATAGCAGCAGCCCAGGGGAGACGCCTTGCACACCCCCACAGCCTCTGACACACAGAACCCAGCCACCCCACACCCCCTTCCCTGTCCCCGTCCCCATCCCGAGCCCTGCTTTATGCTAATTCCGAATGTGTGCACGAGCAGGCCGCAGAGTCCCTGGAGGAGAAATGGGGTCGTCTGCTTCCACTCCTCTCCTTCTCTCCCCACACACACACACGCACACACGCACACACGCACGCACACACACACACACACACACACACGCACCCCCCCACCTCCTGCAGCCCTCAGCCAATGGAGACTGGGCGGCAGGCAGCTTGCAGAAGCCGTTGTCATGGCGACGGGTCCTGTCTGTGCTCGGTCCCTCAGGCATCCCAGATCGAGAAGACATCATGTTTACAAAAGAGAGGAAGAGAGCGCATGCGAGAAAGAGAGGCAGCGTGAGGGTGTGCGTGTGCGTGTGCGAGCGAGCGAGAGGGAGAGCGAACGCACACAACTGCCCTACTTCGGCCAGCCATTGTTCCGAAGGTGAAGAAAGCGAGAGGCTGCGAGGGGGCGTCAGGGCTTCGCTTTTGCGTGTCTCCTCGGTGGTCCAGTCGCGCGGGCATCTCGCGCTGCTATTTGCGGCCCCTTTGCGCTGCGGTCCCAGACCGAGAGGAGAGCTCTGGCCACCCTGAGTTAACCGAACTCCGCACGGTGGCACAGCGAGTAGCACCGGTGCCTCACGGCACGGGGCCTTAACCTTCAGACATGGGTTTGGATCCGGCGCAGTTTGCACGTTACCCCCATGTCTGCGTGACTTTCCTCCTACAAGTACAATACAAAGACGTGTCTCAGGTTAATTGGTGACTCTAAACAGTGCGAGACTGAGCGAGCGTGTTACATTGCTCTGCTGTATACATGCGGGAATGACTGTGGGGCACTTACTGTAGTACATCTAGTACCGGATGTCGCTTTGGAGAGGAGCGACTGCTAGATGAACAAGAAAATGTAAACGAGCGTGGGACCAGGACCAGGCCTGTGCAAGACTAACTGGGACGAGGCACCCCCCCAACACACACACACACACACACACACACACACACCTGTTCGCAGTGAACTAAGCACGCAGCGACACTTCATCACGAACAAGAACAGATGCTTTGTTGGGGCAGCAGGTGGCGTACTGGTTAAAGAAACCCAAAGGATCCAGGTTCAAACGTGACCTCCTGCTGTAGCACTCTCGATCAAGGTACTTACCCTGAAGCGATACAGTAAAAACCCAGTCGAAAAATTGGGTAAATCATAGTAAGCAGCTTAACGCTGCAGGTCATTTTGGAGAAAAACATCAGCTAAATGAGTGAATGTAAAATTTAACCGGAAGAGCTTACGGTTCCCAGCCAGGCAGAAGGGAGCAGCACACGCTTCCCGAGGAAGGCTGACGTTACCCCACCGCAGAGTTCCAGCTAACGTCACCTTTAAACTCCCAGAGTGCACAGCGCACACGGTAGAGGTTACCGCGAATGAACGCGCAAGAGCTCCTGGCTGAACCAAACATGCGCCCGTGTCTTCAAGTGTCCCCCAAAGGGCGTCCTCGCCATTGCTACGGGAGCCGCGGTACACTTGGCAGCGGGAGAGTGAGCGAACACACACACACACACACACACACACACACACACACACACACACACACACACACACACACACACACACACACACGAAGCTTAGCCTCCTTACTAGCAGTCTTTTCGAGCTCTAATTTGTTGTTTTAACACGGTCTTTGCAGGGCGCAGATAAGGAGGTGGGTGACATGTTCACGGAACAAGGGTGTTAAACAAGGGGAAATGGTTTTAAGTCTTTTTACGTCAGCTGCAAAACTTGGGTGCTCGGTACATATCTCGTCGACTTCGGCGAGGTGTCAGGCGCTGCCGCAACGCGCGTCGAAAACGAAAACTTCTCAAATTAATGATCGATCACCGCTGATGCTGTGGAAAGAAAACACAGCTGTCTAATGTACAGCGTAGTAAACGGAGTGCGGTGCTACGTAGCGGGGGGCAAACTGTCTTTCGCTACCTGACGACGAGCACAAAAGGCCACGCAAAATGCAGGGGCGGCAGGGGGCATAACGGTTAAGGGTGGACTCGAAGGACCCCTCGAATCCTACCACCTGCTGCAGTATCAAAGGACTTACCTTGATAAATCAATGCAAATGCAGAACTTGGTTGCCTGGACAGGACGCAAGTTCGTAAGCATTTGGGAAAGCTTTGCCTCGCAAAATATCGGAGGAATCAATTAGGTTTAAAAAAAAAAAAAAAAAAAAAAATAGTTCATAATTGTAATTTGGTTCAAAAACATTATGAAATCCAATATAAACACAGAGCCAGTACAAAAACTTGAATTCTCTCCTAGATCGTATATTTATCGGTTATATTGACTATTCTGCTTATATATAATAAATATACATGTTCACTGTTTATTGTGCAGGTAGCTCCGAGTTGGTCCTACGTAGCACCATGGTCCTGGAGGAACATTGTTTTGTTTCACTGTATACCGTACCAGCTGTATATGGTTAAAATGACAATAAAGCCACTTTGACTTTGAGATCAAATACCTCCAGTTCGTGAAATTTCAAAAAAAAAGTCTCACCTACAGCAAATGAAAGCATGTATTTCCACACACAAATGGATTTGTTTGCAGGTCACTCGTGCTTCGTGTCCGCCCCACCCCGGACGCCATCAACCCCATCGCTCTTTCAGAACTGCTCAGAAATCAAAGCAACATGTGGAATAAAAGAGCAAATTCTCCGAGAACACGGGGGAGGAATGGCCTAATAGTGGATGAGGGGTCCTGTGATCTGGGCTTTATTCCCGTGCCTCGAGGCTTTACAAGGGCGGCGAGGGGGAGGAACTTGAAACCGGACTGCGAGAACTTTGTGCGGATGTGCCGTAGTTCCACGGAGAATCCTGTAAACGTCACACAACTCTGAAAAGACGCACAGAGGAATTGCAGGGGACGGCAGGTAACGTGCTGCTGAAGAACGTACCCCTGTGACCAGTAAACAAAGCAACTCGTTCAGTAAAACATCTGACTCAATTTAAGAAATAAACAAGAACTGTAGACTCTGTAAGGAACTGGTACGAAACTTAATTTACTTACTATGAATACGTGAACAATAGTAACGCGTCCAGATTGACGAGACACACTAGTGAATCGTTAGCGGTACAATCCTAAAAATGCTCGTTCCAAACACGTGTTTTAGTTACCATTTACATATTTTCTTATCCTTCTTGTGGAAATTGTTTAATATCATTACAAGAATGAATACGGAATATAAAAGACAGAAGCCCTACTCACCCCACCATGTGTCTTCACATTGTTTTTCTCTCAAAATCCAAGACGTACTTAACCTTGTCGATAAATAATTCTACAGCAAAATATATGTGGAAATTTGGCAGGAAAAGCAAATCAAGAAACAAATTAAGAATATGAGGGAAGGAGCTGCTTATCAACATTAGGTCCCGCTTAGTGTTTTGCGCGGCTAAAGACAAATGGTCACGGAACCAGGGGTTACGGTAAGCATTGCCCAAGGAATGCAAAAAATTACGGTCGACTGTCAAGAGCTAGCCAACAAATATGGTCCAATGAACATTTTTAAGAATTTAAAGACTTATTTGTAAAATATTTCAACGCAACAATATACATAAGTGTTCAGGCAAACTACAATGGGAGTACGGATGTGTCGCTTAACGACAGGGGTATGTTCTGAGAAATGCGTTGTTAGGCAATTTCGTTGTTGTGCAAACATCGAGTGTACTTATACACACCTAGATGGTATAGCCTCGATCACAGTGTCCTTATACACACCTAGATGGTATAGCCTCGATCATAGTGTACATATACACACCTAGATGGCAGATGGTATAGCCTCAATTCAGTCAAGAGACGCGGTAAACACAAGAGTTATGACATTGCTGCTGGCGTAACACAGCATACAGTTTACTGTAAACTTTTTTTTTTTAGTAGAAAGAGTACACTGTAAAATAGCGGTAAAAACTACAGTACAGTAAATACATAAACCAGTAACATAGGTGTTTATTATCATTATTAAGTATTATGTACTGTATATAACTGTATGTGTTGTACTTTTATATAACTGGCAGCGTAGTAGGCTTGTTTACAGCAGCACCACCACGAACACGAGTAACACGTTGCGCTACGACATTCTGACGGCTACAACATCGCTAGTTGATAAGAATTTTTCACCTCCATTATAATCTTATGGGAACACCGTCGTACATGCGGTCAGTCGTTAAGCGAAACGTCGTTAAGCGGCGCATGACTGTAATGTAAAAGTGTGCAAAAACTGCAGTGATACCAGGAGATACCAGTGAATGTTTAACAAGTTACAACATGTTGCTTGCTCAGTGCTGTCCAGTTCTTAAGTGTGGATCTACACAGATTTCACGGATACCAATTTGACTTGGCGCTGGTCATTTTTACTCAGATTCTGAGTAAATTGCCAACATTTTTGGGACTGAATTGATAAAAGCAGGACGTTGCAGACTGCTGCTTATGCAAAGCAGTGCTACCACGCAGAGAAGGCCAGACCCACACTCGAAGTAATCAGTTTGTATTGCCACATTTGACAACTATTTTCAGTTTTTTTTTTTTTTATAAACAAAGTCTGTAAGTCAATATCAACTACAATTTTGTCAAGCAAAAATAAGGACTGACGTAAAGGACCATCGCCCTAATCTAACTCATCAACAAAAATATATATATTTTTTTTAAACAACCTCCAGTTTAACAATCATACAGATGTGACACGTGTTCACTGTTAACACGCAGGAAAATATGGATTAAATATGGAAATATGGCACTAACTAGTATGAACAGCATGGTTTTATTCTTACATTCTGGTTTTAGTAAACGATTAATTAGGCTAATTGATCAAACAGTCAATCTGGGAAAAGAGTACAAATAAAAGTAAGAAATAAAGTGCAATTTTAGAGAAAATGTACTGTTAAAAGTCCTTAGTGTGCCTGCAAGACAGCAAAATGAACATAAAAAGGTTTAAATCAGTTTTAAAAAGTAGTCTTTGTATTTGTTGTCATCTCAGTTTAACTTTTTGAACTAATGTGTATCTATAAATTCCATTAACCAATAAAACCAAATGTTTAATTTAAAAAAAAAAAAAAAAATTACTCTTTAAAATGTTTTAAGATGCACGCCCACAGCTGTGCTGTGTTCAGTATTTTCCTGCTTATTCTGTTCATACTGATATAATTAATAATTGATTCAAAACACTGATGTCACGCACGCCACGAAGGAGGAAAGCGCAACGTCTTGTGTTTTTTTTGAACGCAAACACTTCTGCACGTCAGCAGTAGAGTGATGTATTAATATTGTAACGACCCGCGTTACTGTTTTAGGTGGGAAACCTGTCTAATGTAAATAGTTGCATTGTGGGAAAATGTGAAACATGGGTGTGCAACCATAGGGGACACTTCTGGGGGAAATGATGGGGTGACCGTGTTCGCCAGTGTTAGTGCCAGGCTGGGAAAGCTGGCTGTAGGTGCAAATCCTGGATGAAACGGGGTCCTTGGACCGAATGCATTACTTCCCTAGTAGCGGTATTCAAATAATGCTCAAGATGAACGCTACTTCTGCTTCCTTCTTCGCCCCGTTCAAATCCACAGTGCCGTGTACCACGTTATATTTGTAGGCTTTTGCATTTTTGCACAAAACGTAGAAAAGACCAGATGATCTGATTTCTGTTTCAAGCAAACATCTCTTTTGTAACTTTTGTAACGTTGTCATTTTAGAAGAGTTCACACATCGGAAGTGCTGGATGGGTATCTCCCCGAGCCTTTCATCTGACCTCTGCACTATTCATAGGCACACGATGCTTGGCCACATGTCACACTGTTACTACGAAAGGCTATACAGTTGTGTGTTGACGGTACAGAGAGGTGTATGAATGCAATGAGCTGCAGGGACAATTTCTGTGTACGTAATAAAGGACTGGGACAAGATAGTGCTCTTTGTTATTCATTTAACAACGCGTCTCTTAAATTTTTTATCAGTAGCACGCAAAATTTAACAACGGTTCCTTCCGAAGACACGTTTCTTCACGCATACTTGCATTACGTGGCATTAAAATTCTTATTTTTAGTTTTTATTATTAAAAATGTGATTAAGTGGCTACCACAAGCACAAGATGCCTTGGTTGTTGTTTCACACACATTAAAATATAAGAAACTCTCTACGCCCCCCCCCCCCCCAGCATCCAAAAGTGCTGCAGTTGCGCCGGGACCAAAGAGGAACGATACTCCAGAAATCCGCCATGCGCCCTCCCCTCCCCATCACCCCAGCCGCCTCGCAGGAAAGAGGAGAAAAATCCCTTGGCGGGTTGGCCAGATTAAACTGCCTCAGTAATCCGCTTGGCTTTCACCTCCTCGTCCTCGACGGGGAGAGAGTGGGGGTTGGGGGGCCAAGAAGGAGCGGGGGGAGAGGAGGACACAAGGGCACAAGGTGCAAAGAAGAAAAATGGAGGGAAAGCCGAGGGGGACAAAAGGAGAGAGAGAGAGCGATAGACAGAGAACCGGTAGAAGAACAAAAGTAAGGAATGGGACGGCAAGAAGACGGGAACGAAACAGGCGCCAGCGGTGGAGGAGGACGAGGAACAACGAAGGTGCAGCACGGGGAAGAAAAGGAGAAGCTTTCTGTGTTGAGGGACAAGATGCGGGGTGCAGCAGGTGGCACATGAAGGACTTGGGTTCGAGTCCTAGCTCCTGCTACAATACCCCTAATCAGGGTTCCTATTAGTTCCCTAAACTGCTATACTAAAAATTACCCATTGGGGTATCGATGGATAAATAATGGTACGTATCCGAACACCAAGTTGCCCTTTTTAAAAAAAAAAAAAAAAATGTAAATGCTATAGAGAAATCCTAAGGGAAGACTAATGTAATTCATTAGCAACTACTGCTAGTCTAACTATGCCGTGTCAGATGGAAATAACTGTTCTGAAATATGTTTTCAGCCGTCAAATGATTTCTGCGTTCGCATAACTGCTGGATGCACACCATTTCATCTTGGGCCGCAATCCGGTGTTCACCTTACACGTTGCAAGAGCTCTGCTGCTTTCTATAACCCATCCCTGGAAGTCACCTTGGACAAAGGCGTCAGCTAAATAAGGGGGAGGAGGGAAAAAAAAAAAAAAAAAACAAAAAACAACGAGTTATGGACAGAACGAGGGACTGGAGGGGCCCCGTTTCAACTTGCAGCACATGGAGTCAACAAAGGCTCCCCCGTTTAATCATCTGCGGAAAGAACGATAAAGCCTGCAACGGAGGCGTCTTCCGCCGTCCACCTCGCGTCTCGTGCGCCGGCTCCCGACAAGAGCTCTTGACTTTCGGTGAAGTTTATCGAGAAACGGAATGCTCGCACGACAAATACACAGACGATACGCGCAACGCCGCTTCGACGACGCCGACAATATTGCTGGGCTTACGCGGAAGGGCTGCGCTGGATGACGATGCTATGTTTACAGCCTCGCGGTGAGCTCTAAGCTCAGGTATGTGCGGAGTTCTCAAACAGGACATTGTTCTGGAGGGCAAAAACCCAACCCGCATGCGTCCGCCCCCCCCCGCCCCCAGCCAAGGCTTATCTGAACAAAGCTCATTCTTTACACTGCACAGGGCCCACGTCACACTGGGAAGTCTGCTGGTGGCGGCGTTCTCCTTCGCCGTTCTTTCAAGCCTCCAGTTGGAACGTCTCTGTGCGACTGTGTGGGAGCGTTCTGCCGCAGCCTGGCAAACATGGGGTTAACAGGTCACCCCCACCCCACACACACACACACACACACACACACACACACACACACACACACACACACACCCCGGGGAGAAGGAGCCCTTGGAGCTGCAGACAGGAAGTGGGAGGACATCCTGCGAGTAAGGGCTGTGATATATGAGCAGGCAACTTCAAAATGGCAGAGGGAGGGAGTCCACCCCCCATGCCAATAAAACCAGAGGTGGCGGAGGTGGAGAGGGGGCCGGGAAGGGAGGCGTAAAAGAGGGGAACCGGAGCTAACGCTGCGGCCGGTAAAGAATCCTCAGCCGCAAGCATACCCCAGAGGGCCGATACCCAACGTGTACCCAAGTCACGTGAAACGCGACACCCGGTCAACGCAAGTGTTGCACAACGTTGCACTACTTCTGCGACAGAAACACGGAACGCGTCGTTTACATTCTTTAAGGACGCGTGTAATAAAAGCGCATCGGCTACGCGAAAGCGGCACAAGCGGAGGCCCGACGCAAGCGGGCGTCCCGAACCCGGCCCCCCACGGCGCCCTGCCGCCGCCCTCGGCTGTCGCAAGGCTGTGATTGATGCCGAAAGGAAAGCGGCTCTTCGGCTCAGGAAGCGTCCGGTCTGGGTCGGTGACAGCACACGAGGTTCACAAAGGGCATGCTCTCCGAGGGTCCGTGCGTGTGCGTGCGTGTGTGTGTGTGTGTGTGTGTGTGTGCTTAAGACGGAGCTGCGGCTTTTGCTGTAGGCACAATACCGCACACAGCCAAGGAGGAAAAAAAGGCCTGGAGATGAGTCATCAGTCTTGTTCTACCTTCTACATATAAGACAGCCATCTTTATCAAAGTGCTGCTCTCGCTCTCTGTCAGTCAATCACTCAGTTTCTCTCTCTCTCTCTCTCACACACACACACACACAGACACACACACACACACACACACACACACACACACACACAGACAGAGTCATACAAAACAGTGCACAGATTTCCTCAACTCCCAGGCAGCGGAATGGTGACACGCGGAGACCTACGTCAACGAAATGGGCGAGCTGGCAGGAGGACAGAGACAAACTACCATGTGCTCGCACTCACCCGGGCCAGGACGCGCAGACCCGCACACTCTCCGCTCAGCATCTGGCAGACCCGGGGCCAAGCAGGGTAAGGCTGACGATGACCACCCCTCTGACGGAGGCTATTACAATGAATAATTGAATGCCAAATGAAGACAAATGATATGATTGCACGGCCGACACGGCAGTCAATGCCCTATCTTGGTGGTTCCCATTCAATAGCATTGATCAGCTTTACAACCTAAGTAGCCAGCCAGGAAACTAAATGGTTTCGATCAATGCTACTTAACGGATTATTGACTGTTGACTAGATCCTCCAAGAACAAAATAAAATGGAATACAAAAATAAAAATAAATAAATAAAACAAATGGAAGGAAAACAAATGATGCTGTCGGAACCTGTTCATTTGATTTGCGGTATGATAAATGGAGCATAAGAAGAAACTCGCGGGGAGGGGAGGGATAGAGGGTGGGCATTGACTTTTTAGAGTAATATCAAAATTTGTCAGGGATTTGATTCATAGCAGATATTTCAGACTCCGGCTCCAAAACAGAAACTTCCCCAGCGTTCTCAGCTGGAGCCCTGTGAAAGTAAGATCTTTAAATCTACACCTTGTTCTGAGAACAACCCATGTGGCAGGAGGAAACTGCTTTCTTCTGTTACTGTTGCATTATTACCTTTCCGTAAGAAATGGCTATGCTGGTTGTGCTGCTGAAATAAGCCTGCAGTGTCTGCTCTCAGCTTCCAAAAAACAAAGCCGCAGGCCAAAAGAGAGATATAAAAATACCTCTGACGGACTGGCATTCCGTTCGGCGTATGGCCTAGTG
Source organism: Scleropages formosus (assembly GCF_900964775.1). NCBI lineage: Eukaryota > Metazoa > Chordata > Actinopteri > Osteoglossiformes > Osteoglossidae > Scleropages > Scleropages formosus. Next base: position 3,012,980 of record NC_041814.1, read on the forward strand.
TCCCGTCCTGGCTTTGGATCATCGCAAACCTGACCTGGACAAAAGGTTACCGTATAAACGATATACAAAATTACGGGAAACTTTGAGAAATGATGGTTCCTCAGCCGGGAGGCACGGTGGCGCAGCGGGTTTGACCGGGTCCTGCTCTCCGGTGGGTCTAGGATTCGAGTCCCGCTTGGGGTGCCTTGCGACGGGCTGGCGTCCCGTCCCGGGTGCGTCCCCTCCCCCTCGAGCCTTGCGCCCTGGGTTGCCGGGTTAGGCTCCGGTTCGCTGCGGCTCCAGTCGACGTGCGTGTGCGGGCTCCTCGGCCGAAATGTTTTTCCAGGTGGGACTGGAAGCGCGAGGCAGCGGCAGATCATCGCTTGAAGGGCACGAGCTTCATGGCGGGTTCTCCGCTGCGTTCACGTGACCTGCATCTCCAAACCTGACTGCACGCTCACTTCGATCAGCTGTGAGAAACCTATGAGAGTGTGAAACGTTCGCTCTGCAATGATGGACAACATGGAAGTTATTCTTATTTAAGTGTGTGTATGTGTGTCTCTCTCTCTCTCTCTCTGGCTTTGGCTGTACAGATGAAAAAAAGTAATAAAAGGAGGAGATGTAGGGTGGTGGGGCACACAAACACCCCCTGAGAGCCACAAACCACAGTCATATTTTACACACACAGCCCAAGGTTACCATGGTGACCAGGCCAAATGACCTGGAAGGCAGACAGTGCGCGTCTGCATGCACATGAGAACAGCGACAACCGTTTATAGTCGGCTCGTCTGAATGTGGGTGCAACTTCGACTCCTACTCTAGGAACCCGCACCGTGTGTATTCATGCATAGCGCGTTCAAGTCTGAGTCCAGGCGCACGATTATGACTCAAACATATGACTGTATGTAAGAAAACAAGACAAAATTCTACAGCTGTATCGGCAGCACCATGTAGGTATAGGGTTGTCATTCAAAACAGCGGAGAGTGTGTGCGCGCGCACGCGCGAGTGTGTGTTTGTCTGCAGCTGCCGGCACTCTCAGTTCAGCAGAACCTCATTAATTCAGAAGTGGAAATCATTTATGCATGGAGCACACAACAGAGGGAGAGAGAGCAGCCGAGGGAAGAGCAGGGATTTCTCCATTTTCTTATTTTCGCTTAGTGAAAATCGTCCCAGGCAGCGGCTGCGGTTTTGTTCTTGATAAAAACAACACACGGTATTCACCATAAATGACTGTTCGCGTCTTAAACCCGTTTTTAAATGCACGCCAGAGCTTCTATAGCACATACTATTTTAACGCCCGGTTATCGGCTCCGGCGAAACCAAGCGACAGGCAGGTCACCGATGGCGTTTCTGCAAAAAAAGAAAAAAAGAAAAAGAAAAAAAAGAAAAAAAGATTGTTGCAACTGGCGAGCGACATGATGCATACATTTGGCAAGGTGAAATAAAGTACGTACCACGTTTACATCTTCCCGCACCCAGTTTCCAACTTTTCACTAGCTGCAGTGTTCCCGTGTCACTTTGTCAAAACGGCTACGGAAACATATACCGAAAACGCCCTTGGAATTTCGAATCCGCGAGCTTTACTTAACGTGACAAATGCCGGTACCTTACTGATAATAATTAAAAAGACTGTCATACTTAATGACTAAAATATCAGCCAACAAGTAAGAACTGATCGGAGGAAGCAATCAGAGCTGCTGCCTTGCACCAGATGGGGGCCAGGTTCAAATCCCACCCTCTGCTGCTGAGCCCTTGAGGAAGGTAGTTACCCTGATATGATACAGTAACAGTCAGGAAAAACCACTGTAAGCAGTTCTGGATGAGCACATAAATAAAGAAATTGGAATAAATATCAAAAATGGACTATTCTCTCTAAAAAGTGCCAGTCTTACGAAAAGCTTTTTGGACAAAAATTAAGAATTTTGTTCTTGTTGCATCTCACAATGATGTACGCCTTCTGGATTCTTCCATTCCTAGCGTTGTGCGTTTCGCGTCGTCCCGTCAGTCTTTTTGGACAACCCTGCAAAATGCGATCTGTCGAAAACCTCAACGACGACTCCGGAACTCTCACGCTGAAAGCGGCGATTAAAACGCGAAGCCGTCGTCGTCGTCGCGCTCGACGTAATTCTTAAACGTTTAACCCACCTTGACAGTTATTAATATTTCTCAGAGACGTGACTCACGGTTGGTGTCGGGGGGCTTTGAAACGGAGCTTCGATTCAAAAATGAGAAATTACGATTGTGGGCCAGGATCGCAAACCTCTGACCGCACAGACTCGCACCTGTGGAACAGCCTGACTCGACAACGCCGCAGGACGGCCTCGGTTACGGCGACCCGAACTCGGCTCGACGCGATCCGAGCTGAAGCTCCGCTCCGCACGCTCGCCGCCGGAAGAAGGTTCCCACAGCAGCCGTTGCTCTCGCACGCTACGTACCGGAACCACATCCCTGCGCCGAAATGCAAAAACCGAATTATTCCCCTTGAAACGCTCGGCCGACTGTAGCGGGGGTCAGGTGTACATGCGTTTTATTTCGAGCACAACATTTACAAGCACTTGCTCAATTGACTTTACATAACCGCTGATGCCATTCTTACATTTACACGTACATTCATTCATTTAGCAGACGCTTTTGTCCAAAGCGACATAAATCTCAGCCTAAATGCAATCTGTGCATTGCATTAAGAGAGAGAGACATGACTGCAGACACGTGATTCTTAAGTAAACCTAGTTTGTTACTTTCCACTCGATGCGCCGATGTCCATCGTTCAAGTAGGTGCATAAAACATAAAACACAGGATGGACGAATCCTGATCACCTTCCTACAATTTTTTATTTATATATATATTTTTTTTTAAAAAGAGTATCAGTGTAAATGTATACCATCTCTGGGCAGCCTTCAATTTTAAAACTGAAAGAAGGACAAAAGAAGTCCAAATCGTTCCGCGAGGACTGTTATAGCTCGGAGAAACGAGAAGAAATAGCCGCGCTCCCCTGCAGCAGCGGATCCGCGCCGAGCGCTCGCACGCTCCGCGCGGCCTCCTCCCACCCCCAGACAATATGGAGCAGACAGTAATCTGTCCCCGCACCCAGGGGATTACAGCCTCAACAAGCAGAGCATCCACCAAACCAGGTCAGTCCGTGAGATGAGAAGGGCCGCACCCCCCGCGGCGCGCGGTCCGCGTCTTGCCTCCCGCTCGCAACCGAGGGGGTGTAAAGTGTCAATTATCGAGGCTCCGACATACTCCCCCAGCAAAATCTGCAGAATTATCTGCGCCTCACTTTGCCGTGGTTAACAGATGGTTCGACTGCAGCCAAATATAAAACCAACGTCTCGGTTTAGTTGTGTAATGCTGTCGGATCGCACGCGTGGCTGGGAACATGACGAGCGAGGACCGGCCGGCCGGCCGGCCCCAACCTTCGGGCAATCCCTGGCCCCCCCATCAAGAAAAACGGGGGATGAAGTGTCAAAAATCAAGCGCAGCCATAACGTGATGTTAATATCATAAGCACGTTAATATCTTAAGCTCAGTCTCATCACCTTTGAACACGTGCCACATTAGGGGCTCTCGAAGGTTAGCCAAAGGATAAATCTGCGCTTCGTCCAGCAGCGACACCAGTCAGCGGTAACGTTGACCGTAACAAGAGGAGGAGGAGACATTTTGAACAATTCCTTGGTCCAAGACACTGATGAGACACAAAAGCAAAGTTCATCATCGTTCTTGAAATCACTTCAAAGAGCAAGATGCTCAACTCCCAACATGGGCAGAAAGTTGATGGTAAAACTGTTCACTGCACAGTATACAATCTGGTGAGTGGAATCTAGCTGGTAAGTGTTGAAGCCGCGCTCTAGCCGGGGCCCCGCAGCGAGTGACGGCTGTGTGGTGACAAGCCGTCAGTCGCCGTGATGGTCGCAGCTGCGCTCAGTGTTATGCGCGCACGCGGGAGAGAACGGAGTTGCTGGTCGGCGAGCGCGAACCCGCGAGCGAGCGGAAGTCGCGCGGCCGCTTCCTGCGATCCCGCCGAGGACGGGCGGCGAGCCACCGGTGACGTCCGTTCTCAGCGAGCCGGGCTAATGTTTGAAGGCGCGCGGCGCAGCGAACGCCGAACCACGCCAACGGCGTCGGGCGTCAGGCCTCGCGTGCCCGCTGTGCAGCCGGCGAGAGCGCGACTAATTTGGCGTGGTGTTCAGATGAGACCCAAGGCGAGCGGGTGGATGGATGGAGGGGACCGCGGAAGACCGGCAGACTCCCCGCACAGCTCAAAAGCGGTCTGCGCCTGCACCCTGAGCCACGGAGGCAATCACGGGGCCAGCGGGGAGCCATTTCGCTAGGAAGGGAAGGGCTCTGGGAGAGCACGGGATAAAAATACTCATCACTGGGCATTAAATTCACTGTCTGTAAATACGCCCTAGATAGCAGTAAAGGGAGGACCGAGAGCGGGAGCCGAGCTCTCGCCGCCAGCTCCCTGAGAGACGCAGCCCGAGTCGTCTACACAGCCCTGCCAAGCACGCGTGTTCACACACCATGTGGGGATTCTGTTTAATTCATAAAGGATCGTTCCATAAAAAGGTTCAAAAGGTCCTCCTTGATTTCGCTTCGTCCAGGTTTACGATGCACCGCACCATCGCTGGAAGAAACGGGTGCACTGGAGAGCTCCAACGAATTCCCTCCCGCCACCGGATCGCGAGATCAAAACCCGGAAGCCTTCAGGTTCTCGGTCGCGAGTCCCACGTGGTGCAAGGAGCTCCCCCTCTCCCTCACAGCTGCTGAATCCCTTTCAGCATTCAAGGAGGACCTCAAAACACGTCGCCTACAGACCCGCTTCTCTCACGATTTCCTAAGAGCTCCATAAACTTGAATCGCACCATCTGTCTCGGCCACCTTTGCACTTCCTCTGATACCCCACTCTGCAGGCAGCACAGACGGCGGCGTCGGGCTCCGCTCCGACAATCACCTGTCTGCATCTAAAGCTCTTCGTCAGTTGACTCGCACGTCACCTAGGAGGAAAGCGCCTGGCAAACGAAACGGGGCTGCGGAGTCCGTGCGCAAAACCTTCGACTCCGACTCCGGTAACCCAACAACTGCTTCCGACTCAACGGCACGGCCCGAAAACTGCACGTTACTTTGGGGGCCAACTTGTACGTCGGCATATACGGTACGTTTAGTCGGAGTCGGTACATTTTTACCAACTCCAGTAACCCAATAACTGCTTCCGACTGCGACTCCACAACACCGAAATTAAATGTCAATGTAGCTAGAATATTACGGCACAAGAGGCACCGCAACTTTCGCCGTTTCAATGTCATTCGAAAAAAAGCACGGAACGCGTTGCTAGTATTCAAATCAATTTCTTCGAAATCCGCACCGTGTTTTGACACAACTCGGGAAGAGACGGACGTCCCCACCCCTAAGGCGATGGGCGCCATTCCTGCCGACGGGTCCTCGCGCCGTTTCGGAAACTTCCGACGATACATCTGAGGACTCCGACGACGGTACGAATTTTCCCAAGTGATTTTTCTCCTTCCTCCCCGTGTTGGTCTCGCTCTGGTGCCAAACTACCGCAGGGGTCCCCGGGTGTGCCCCCTCCGCCAAGAGGTTGCCCCCGATTTTCGTTCCACCTCATTACAGACAATAAGTATCGGTTTGCGTTGAGTAATGGTTCTTTGACTACATAATGATAAGTCGCTGATGAGAAAACGCAGTTCTGTTGTACCGTTCTTTAGTCTTGACAACACTCGAAAGAGCGCCTTGTTGAAGAAAACAAAGAAACGTGGCCTATTGTGGCGGGGTTTTACGTTCTCATAATGGCTTCTTGGATAAAAAGTGAACAAATTGCATCCCCACAGCAACACCGCACAAGTACGCGGGCATCTGTCATTTCCTGCTCATTAGTCATATTACCCGAACGAGACGCGCCATCAAAAAACAATACGGTACATTTATTAACCCGACTGACACTTTCCTCAAAAGCCACTTACAATGTTAAGCTACTTACAACGATTCACCCATTTGTGCAGCTTGGGAATTTTTACTGTATCAATTCCAGGTAAGTACCTCGACCAAGGGTACTAGACCAGGAGGTGGGTTTTGAACCTGGATCATTCGAGTGCAAAGCAGCAGCTCCAACCACTACAACACCTGCTGCTGCTGCGGCTTAAAACGCGAATTTAAAAAAGATGAACGTTCATGTACAATTGGTGCGAATTTTTTCCCCCCCCCTAAATAAACTAGGAAATCTGTACCTTGGTCTCTGCCTTTCATAGCTGCATTGATGGAAATAACCTTCATGATCCCGTCAAAAAAAAAAAAAAATTCCAATGGCATCTCACACAATACAAATATTTGACAAATAAGTGTCTTTTCACTTCAGTACTCCCGGAGTCATAGTATGTAAGAAATCGCACTACTTCAAAGAGGTAACAGTTACCTGTGATACAGATGTTTCTTTCCTTTACGTGAGACAGGTGAGTCAAATTCTATTCCGAAAGATTGACAGCTTTTTTTTTTTTTTTTTTTGTTATAACTTTAATTTGCAATAATTTGTCGGGGGGGGGGTACGGTAGCGCAGCGGGTTTGGCCGGGACCTGCTCTCTGGTGGGTCTGGGGTTCGAGTCCCAGTGTTAACCGAGCAGCACGGTGGCACAGCGAGTAGCGCTGCTGTCTCACAGTGCCTGGGTGGTGCGAGAGGATGTGGGTTTGATCCCCGCTCACTCTGTGTGGAGTTTGCGTGTTCTCCCCATGTCTGTGTGGGTTTCTGCCAGGTGCTCTGGTTTCCTCCCACAGTCTGTGAGTGACACAGAGAGTGTGTGTGTGTGTGTTCCACTGATGTATGGATGAGTGAACCATCGTAAGTAGTGTATCCAGCAGTGTAAGTGACCGCGGTGAATAAGGTGTGGGGGCTGATAACACTACATAGAGTACATTGGACATCGCTTTGGAGAAAAGCATCCTCTAAGTTTAAAAAAAATTAAAAACAACCAAAATTCCGAAGATGCACTAAGCTTAAATGCAGCCATACATTTCATACTGAATTACCCACAGAATACATTATTTGGATGAAATTACCTCCTTTGTCTGACACTGTTGGAAGGAGCAGAAATCACTCAATTTCCCTTCCACACATTTCACATTGTTGCCCTTGTCCTCCCACTGATCTTGTAATCAATCACCACTAGCTTCCAAACACCTATCAGAGACATTAAACCATCCTTTCCCTAGAAGTGCGAACAATCTGTCCAGCCAACTCTGAACCCTCAGAAACATCCTCAGCTCTGGGGCTTTAGGGTTGCAAACGCCCCTCTCTAACTGTTTGCTCCTTAATCCGCGCGACTGGTGTTCCGCCGCGACGCGGAACTGGGACCGTCAAACGTCTTTCATTCGCACACTGAGCATGTTTGTTTCAGCACTTGATTCGACGACGTTCAATAAGCACGAGGCCTAACACACGCACAGTCTCCCACCTATGCTCACACACGTGTGCGCACGCACACACACACACACACACACACACACACACACACCGAGGCTGATATTAGAGGAGGCTGGTTTATTTTCATTGCGGGTTTGGGTGCCCAGCTGGTACTTGAAACTGGCACACTGGCAGCCCTTCGCCAGTGGAGCCCAGCCAAGGCGGCACTACAGCACCAGACGAACGGAGTGCCAAGAGCGCAGCCTGCCAGCAGTGCCCGCCAACAGTGCGGCTCTCGACTGCCTCCGCCGCAGTGCCAGGGAGGAAGGCGGAGGGGGAAGATGAGGGACGGGGAGGGAGGGAGAGGAAGCGAGAGACATTGGAATGGACAAGTTTGAGAAAAGAAGAGGAAAAGACACTAATGCATTAAATGCAACCTACCTAAAGGCTGAATTTATATTAAAATAGATTTACATTTGGGGGCACGGTGACGCAGTGGGTTGGACCGGGTGCTGCTCTCCGGTGGGTCTGGGGTTCGAGTCCCGCTTGGGGTGCCTTGCGACAGACTGGCGTCCCGTCCTGGGTGTGTCCCCTCCCCCTCCAGCCTTGTGTCCTGTGTTGCCGGGTTACAATGCATCCCCATCTCTGGCTCCCTGCGACCCCGTATGGGACAAGCGGTTTCAGATGATGTGTGTGTGTGTGTGTGTGTGTGTGTGTAAATTTACATTTATTTAACAGCTGACACTTTTCTCTAATGCGACTTGCGGTGTTAAGCTACTTATTTACCTATTTATACTGGAGCAATTCAGGGTAAATGCCATGCTCAAGGTATTACAGCAGGAGGTAGGTCCTTTGAGTGTAAGCCAGTGGCTCTAACCGCTACGCCACCTGCTGCCCAAACAAACCAAAACCATTCCACATTCGCCACTCAACCTGCACTACTGTCTATTTGCAGCTATATAAACTTCACAGAAATATCCACCCTAACTATTAACAGTTGAATGAAAGTAAGCAATCTCAAAAAACACAAGCGAAACTGCAGCGGCAATGGAGAAATAAACAAATACGTACTCAACTTGTTTTGACTTGCGCTGTAGAAAAATATGCCTCTTTACTCTCAAGAGCAATAACAAATCTGCATATCTGAATATTCAATTAATTCCTGCAGAACAAACTGAGAATCTTCACAAGCATCATAGTTGATTTCGAAATGAGCGAGTGAACGAACATGTCACCGTTTCGGAAAGCGTTGACGGAACTTAACGTACCCGAGCGGATCGTTTTAATGCATTTCATCTGTACCATAACACTAATTACAATCACACACTCGGAAATGCGCTGAGAATAACCACTTTCCCTATATACCCACCTCGCATTCCTGCATGTCAAGCACATTTTGTAGAAACTTTATGTCAGATTCAGTATCATTCATACAAACTGTGTGAACAACCCAAGAAAGCAACAGCACTTAATGGTATTACAACTCACACACACACACACACACACACACACACACACACACACACACACACTTTCTGAACCGCTTGTCCCATACGGGGTCGCAGGGAGCCGGAGCCTAACCCGGCAACACAGGGCGAAAGGCCGGAGGGGGAGGGGACACACCCAGGACGAGACGCCAGTCCATCGCAAGGCACCCCAAGCGGGACTCGAACCCCAGACCCACCGGAGAGCAGGACCCGGTCCAACCCACTGCGCCACCGCATCCCCCCCGGTATAAAAACTGCTGGCAGAAAAAAAAAAAAAAGACAACTGTAAAATTATGTAAGAGGTTTGCCTAAGAATACAAAAACAAGTCTTACCCTCAGCTTGCTGCTGTTTGTACTTATTAATAAAAAGTAAATAGTTGTTACGACGATTGTTTGACAAATCAATAAAATGCATAAACTGTTACCTAGTTTGTGATACACTGTGAGTCTATACCGCTGTCACTGTGAATTATGTAATGATTCACTTTCAAAAGTTTGCGCCCTCTTCCCCCGAAATCTGTCGGCACTTCTGGAATTAACATTATGACGGAGGTGTGAAACTTACGAGCTGTTCCGGGTGTGGAGCGAACGGTCACGCGTCCTTGGCCTTGGCCGCCGTGCGTCCGGGCCCGGGCGCTCTTCGGGCCGCATCATTCTGTCATGGCGCGGCCCCCCCCCCCCGGAGCCCGGACGGAGCGCGCGGCGACTACCCGCAGCGGAACGGAAAAGCGCTTTTACTCCTGAACAACATTGCCAGGTGTCTTTGTGTGCCGTGTGGGAAAAGCACGGCGAAATGGCCCCAATGAGCGGGACATGGCTGTCGCACAGCAGAATCGTCCCATCAGCAGTGGCAGCCGTGTTGTTTGTGCAAAATAGCAGTAATTTATGCCCATTTCTGCAGGCAGGGAGGGTATTTCTCCCCCCATGATCCTGGTACGAGGCTGGAGCGTCTCCAGCACCCTCTACTTCAAAGGGGTGTGCGGATTTAGATCAAACGTGGCGAGGAGGAGACGCCTTGTAATTAAGGACTCTGGGAGGGAGGGCGGGCAGCGCCACGCTCGCCCCCGACAGGCTACAGGACAGGGACGCCCCTCTGCTTGACAAACCTGTCCTCTCCAGCACACCGACCTGGCAATTCTGTGCCACCGCATCCTTTAATACCATTACCGCTTGGTCGCTTTATAGACACCTTTTAAAATAGCAGGATTCTTAAAACGCCAGACCTATTTACTGAAGCCACTCGGGTTAATTACCTTGCTCAAAGGTACAAGGGTTCGACTGGCAACTCTTGCCACAAACCCAGCTCACACCACCTACCTACTGCATCAGAAATTATTTTTTTCCCCTCCATATACATTGAACATATTCTGTATATTCATTGTTACCTGGCATATTGAGAATGAAGGGCAAGAAAGGGTATTTGTCTAAGGTGAGAACAAAAAAAAAAAAATTGACATATTTCACCAAAACCATGCACAGCTGAGAGTAAACATGAGTGTATTTGACAAAGAGTTGTCGATACAGAAACGCAACTCTCGAGGACACAGTTTGTCCGACACCGTTTCCGCAAGCACGCGTTATGCCAGTAGTAATAGGTTAGAAATCCTATAGAATTGAGGCTGATAGGAAACACAAAAGGAGATTGTGAAAGATGGTATGTTGGAAATTTATGGCGCTTGTTAAGAGGTCAGGAGAGCAGTGGGTCTGAAAGAGGCTTGTTCTGAGATCATTCTTGAATGATGAAAGGGATTCAGGAGCTCTGAGGGAGAGAGGGAACTCATTCCAGCACAGTGGAGTCGAACCCGAGAGCGCACTTGTTTTCATTTCGGACCTCTCGACAATTGAATATTAACAATATAATACCTCTGCGTACACACTCAACTTGCACTGTTGCAATGTGAATAAAGGACACGGTGAGGGATTTGTCCAAGGGGATGATGCGGAACAAAAATAAATAAAATCAATCAATCAATGGAACACCTTAAGGAGGACACCCACTCCAAATGACACGTGGCTGTACTGTAAGAATTACCCCAACCCTTTTCACACACGTTACCGTAGAGAAAGGTGCCTCCGAAACCAGACACTTTTCAGGAATCTATGTGCTTAATTGAAAGGAGCAGAAGCGAACGTACAAACTAGAAGCACGCATTCAGACCTGAGACACCCGAAGACGCCTACTGAAACCCGCCCTCTGCTAGAAGCCCCTGCACATTTTTCTTTTTCAACAAAACTAGAACCAGTGATTAAGATCCAATGCTGAACACACCCAGAACACACCTTCAAAATGGAAATACGCAAAGGCTACCGCTGCCGGAAGTCCGAAAATGAGCTGACGGGGTTGAGCCCATCGCTGATTTAAAGATCAAATAAGCCAAAACTCACAACGAACATTTTTCGAGGACAGCTGAACCCCCCTGAAAACCTTGCGGCTGAAAACGCTACAGACTAACTGCTGCACTCCACCAGGTGGAGCGGGGAGGAAAGGCAAGAGATGGACACAGTAGCCACAAAAACCAGTTCAGTTGAACTTTGTGTGCTCCACATCACGTTTCTTGAAGGAAGGTGCCACAAAGTGTTCAAGAGCACGTTTTCCCGGGAAAATCTCACAAAAGACCGGAACTGCAGACATGGAGAAGAACTAAAAATGGCCTCCTGACCCCTCAAAAAAATGTATGAGTAACGTTTCTAGAAAACAATGGCTACACAGGGAGTAGGGTCTGGATAACACTGGTATAGAACCAAGACCGTTTACGTCACAGCGGGTCCTGGATGGACGTGGACCGATGATGTCAGTAGTCCTAGTGCTTGGCAAGTACAATAGGCTATGGGGACACAACACACACACACACACACACACACACAAGCAGCCAGGGTATATAGGGAACAATGCTTGTTTTCTTTCATGTATACATTTACTGGTCTTCAATTTCAATTTCTTATTCTTATAATAATAAGACTAATAATATTACGGTCGTCTCCATCTTCGCCGCCTCCATTCCTCCCCCCACGCAAGCGGGCAATGCTGGCACAGTGCCAGATTACCCAGTCAATCTCTGCAGAGAGCAGGAGAGGAGATGGGGGAGTGGGGGGTGGGCACAAGACAGGGAGAGTATGGAGGGAGTGGGCAAAAGAAAGATGGGGGGAGGGCCAAAAAGCAGAAGGGCGAGCGAGAAGAAGCAAGCAAGAATGCGAGCAAGGGGGAAAACAGGGCAGAGAAGTAGCGTGGGGGACGTTAGGGGGTGTGAGCGCAGTACGGATGGAGCACAATAAAAACGCAGCACTTGAATGCACGAGAGGGAGAGAAATAAGAGGTCTGTAAGCAAAACCCACAAACATTTACGTGCAACCACGCTACGGCACACAAAGGAGGAGGAGGAGGAGGAGGGAAAGGCCTCGTGAAGCCCAGTCTCCCCTCAGCACGGCTTGAACTGTCGGCCGGCTGCGGATGTGCGAGTGCCTCCTCTCTCGCAACAGATTAAGTCGGCGTTGCGACCGTTTATGGCAACCAGGTAGCCTGCGCCACCGGAGCGGCTCGGTGCGCCACCCTGCTGCCAGTACTGCCAGCACGAACAGGTACCGTCTTCATCTCACGGCGCTCGCTCAACGTCCGACACAGAGTGGTCGCCCAAAACAAACAGAAGAGCGATCGATACCAGACTCCAGGAAGCCAAACTGACAAAACACCGCCTGCGATATGGCCCTCAGAATAACCCGTGAGACGTGCACTTGTGTGTGCAGTACAGAGGTTTCCGGTAAGAGCGCGCGCCACAGTGCAACACCAGGCCTGTTCATTTGGCAGCCTGTTCCTACTGATGCTTCTTCTGGATTACAGCCCCAACGAGAGAAACGAAGACATTAAGAACAAGCAGGCTCAAGATTAGTGCAACCCGAAAACACGGTGGAGACAACTGCGAGAGGGTGAAGATGTGGGCCTGTTGGAAGTACAGATGTGCGTCGTTTAACGACGGGAATACGTTCTGAGAAATGTGTCGTTAGGTGATTTTGTTGTTGTGGGAACATCATCGAGTGTACTCATACACCTAGATGGTATAGGCTCAATCATAAAGTCTCCTTATACACACCTAGATAGTATAGCTTCAATCATAGAGTGTACATATAAACACCTAGATGGTATAGCCTCCATCATAAAGTCTCCTTATACACACCTAGATGGTATAGCTTCAATCATAGAGTGTACTTATATACACCTAGATGGTATAGCCTCGATCATAGAGTGTACATATATACACCTAGATGGTATAGCCTCAATCATAAAGTCTCCTTATACACACCTAGATGGTATAGCCTCGATCATAAAGTCTCCTTATACACACCTAGATGGTAAAGCCTCCATCATAGTGTACTTACACACAATTAGATGGTACTGTCTCGATGTAGGCAAGAGATGCGGTAAACAAGATTTATGACGCTGCTGCCGGCGTAACACGGCATACTGTTTTACAGTAAACTTGTTTTAATAGTAGAAAGAATACACTGTAAAATAACTATTAAAAGTACAGTAAATACATAAACCAGTAACGTAACTGTTTATTATCATTATCAAGTACGTCCTATACTTTTATACGACTGCCAGTGCAGTAGGTTTGTTTGCAGCAGCAGCAGCAGCACCACGAACACGTTGCGCTACGACGTCGCTAGTCGATAAGAATTTTTCAGCTCCGTTATAATCTTACGGGAAAACCGTCGTATTATGCGGTCAGTCGTTAAACTAAACGTCGTTAAGTGAGGCATGACTGTCTGTCCGCATGGTTGTTGGTCACTTTCAGCAGCGATCTTACACAAACAACAAACGGCTGCACGGTGTCATTGCCTCTGACACTGAGAAATACGTTCGGCAATCAAATCGAGAATACGAGCCCAGCAGGGCCGACTAGTTTCAACGACTTTTACCACGTTTGCTTCACCGATGAAGTTATTTCTGCTAGCTTGTGGGAGAACGGGAGAGCCTGAACAGACCGAAACTGCTCACTGGAACGCTTGTAGAATCAACTGAACCATGTGGAAAGCATCTGTTTCATGAATGTAGTGTTTCGTACCTGGGAAACCCTGTCCAAAGACAACAGCTAAGGTAATGTGTAAGGTAAAATAAATTAAACGACTATCCACCTTGTGAATATTCTCTTCCCTCTTCTTTCAAGACTCATCTCCCTTCACGAGATCCCTTTCTAGATGAGGAATCCCTCAAGCAACGTATTCGAATAACAGAATGAGCAAATATAAAAGCTACATTATCCAAAACGATAAAGCCAGTCTGTATCCGACAACCAAGAGTGTTTATATCTATTATGCCATATTGCTCAGCATAATTTATGCCGCGTTGAGGATCAGCGTTCGACTCCGATTGGGTGAGAGGCTGTGCTTTAATTCCTCGTAACAAGAGAGCAAAATAGCTCCACCAGCACTGCTTTTTCACCATTCTAAACCAATCTGTGAACAATAATAAGTGTGTATTGACTGTAATGGATATTTTACTCAGATAAAGTATCAAAGCAGCAATTAGCACATCTGCCTCTCTGAAACCTTTACAGCCAAATTCTCAAAGGGAACTTTAAATATTTCAAAAAAGTTGCTCAATATGGTAATTCTGAGCACCTTGCACTAGGAAAAAAAAAAAAAAAAAGACAGTGTGAGGCCTGGGTTGTTTCCAGTTCCAAAGTCATCAGCGGTATAAGTTATGTAATGATGTAACGCACTCTTTGCATTGTTTTACGAGATATATGTCGCTAAATAAATACATATAAATGTAACTCCTGCTCATGCTCACAGGAATCGGTGCGAACTCTCGGCTGACTCAAACACTTCTCGTCATTCAACTTGCTATTCTATGCATCAGATTTCACAATGCGGGGAGACATTATGCTCTGCTTTCTTTAAAATAGCCGCAGAGCGGTTGGAATAAGTTCATAGGCAACCGGGCCACGCAAGCGAGCTTCAACAGTCCATTCTCGTGGTGGACATGTGTCCTGAAGAACAAGGTAGGATAAGTCATGTTGGGCTGGGCGCTTCTTGCGATATGATGTAGTACAGCACAGTAAGTGTCATCGTCACCGTTTCCCATCGCATCGCTACCCCATCGACCATTATACTTCACTTACAGTGGTGGTTAATGCGCAAAAATTTCAGCGCGAGAACCTCAGAGCTCCTGGATCGCCGAACTGCGGCGAAACTGAGACGGGGATGCTGCCGAGGAGGACCTTCCATCCAGAAGTGCGGAATCCTCTGGTTCCAGGAGCCAAGCCAGGGTTGCAATCCCACAAAATCCCAGGATTAGCCCTGAACCACTCCCCAGATTCGAGGATTAGCACGCCGTATTCCATTATCTTCCTCAAACTGGAGGTCTATCAGCGTTTTTCACAAGCACGGGGTACGGGGGCAAAGGGGAAGCCAGACGGAGCCAAGCCCGCATTCCGACACTTTCATCCAGCTTGCCACGCTACAGCGCGGACCCACCGCGACCGAGTCGCGCCGAAACATAGCTGGCGTCCGACGAAGGACGAGGAGAGCCGCGATGTTTCTCAAATACCTGCTAAGAGGATACGCTGACTTGCGGGACCCTGATTGTTTTTCTCCTTCTGAGCCGCAGAGACACCAGGGAACGGCTCCGTTATCAGCAGCGCCGCGGCGGCAACTCGATCAAACTGCCGCTCCGGAGGGACGCGGGGCCCGAAGATAATCAGAGCGATACAGGCCTGGGCCGGCCCACGGGAACAGAGTCGCAGCTCACCCTCGACCGCAACACGGAACCCCCCTGAGATGCGCTTCTTCATGCGGCGCTGCTCCTTTGTTCACCAGCCAAAACAAGCTAATCGCACTCACTTTCTTCGCAGGCCTCCGGTACAAAAAGGAAAGAAACCGACATGGCAGCAGCTGAGCTCGCGTTGGCACATTCATAGAGTCGCGCTCAATGAATTGCACCCGGCGCGGCTCTCCCCGTCTTCATCGGCCCAGCACACCGGTTCACGCTACACAACCCCACACGCGCACAAACACGCTCTTTCGCTGTCCTTCAGCTTCACGTCCTTTGTCTTTAACGCTGAATGAAATAACGGCTTAAAACTGCACGGCGTACTCATTACGCTTGTTTTCAGTATCAGACGCAAGAATGCGTATGTGAGGGCGCACACGTGCACACGCACACAGAGAGCACACATTAATTCTGTTAAACTGACCCTAGGGTTTGAAAGAACAGCTCTGACCCGGTGAACTTCAGTGGGGTCACAGGCTAAGGGAAGCAGGTCATTAATCCTTAGACTACACCTCAGAAGTAGGACATCTGAGCTCAAAGTCCAACCCCCACATGCTATACATCTAGAACATTAGGGTGGGCCGTTCAAGATGTGGTAGGTGGGCGACCAACCTCAGTGGCCTACAGGCTTCTGTGCAGAAGATTGAGGTCAAGAAGCCTCCTAACAAAGGTCTTCTTTACGTATGTGCACACAAGAATGAGCAGTAGGTATAACCGGTATTGGCACTTCAGATCCCGCCCACGCCGCTCGGCCAACGGTACAACCATTAAACGCGACGGCTGTTACCTTGCGCCGTTTCTGCCGCTGGAAAAGGAGGTCATCGAAAGCAAAGGGCTGACCCTAAGGCAGCTGCTGCCATCTTTGTGCTCCTCAGCGTCCCAGTGACTCGCACGGATGCTTTACGGAGTCCGGCCCTTTATAGGAACCATGAGGACACTAATGAAAAAGCCATGCTGCACCCTGACACTTCACCTCCAGCACGCACTTTAGGTACAACCGAGGGGTCAAAGATCACCGTGAGGAAGTGACCCAAGGAGCCCAACAACTTCTGCCCATTCAAAGGGAGGGTTTACGAGGTTGAGGAGCATGCAGCGATTTTCAAGGTCCGCTCCTCGGTAGGACAAACCCAGATGGGTCCAAGCACTCGCAGAAGACTACTCTTGAGGGGAAAATGTGACAAGCACAGCCACGTCGGTGAAGACCACACTTATTTAGATGTGAAAATACAGTCAGCTTAGGGATGGTCAGCCAGCAGAGAGACCAGATCTCAGAGCAAAACCCAAAGCTCCAACCCCAGTTAGGTCCCGACCGGTGCCCACCCCCGCAGAAATCGTACCCACGATTCAAGTGAGAAATTAGTATGGCTGGCACTTACGTAGTCATGGAAGGCCTTGGCCTCGCTGGAATGCTCGCAGGTCTCCCGTCGGTCTGGAGCAGCACAGTACAGATCCCAGAAAACGCTAGAGAGGAGAGACGGGGTGGTCAATATGTGTCAATATGCAACTGGGCTGACAAATCTCTGCCTAATCTCTTTGCACAAAAACACACACACCTAACCTGATGAGCCTCACAGTGAATGAGCCACATTAAAACGATACTGGCAAACCCAACTACCTCCGGGTTCCAGTTCAGGAGTCAGGGAACACACTTGATCTCAAATCCCTTTCCATTTGGCAGGACCTGCAGTTTACTGATCAATTAGGCAGGAGATTTGTTCAATTAAGAGAAATCCAATCCTTACAGGCTGAAGGGCCACAAGGTTTTACTACAAATAGTCCCTTATTTACTCCACTGAACTTAAGTAACTGTTTCAATCGTTCAAATCAAATTACTTCTGATCTTTAAGGAAGAATAAAAAAAAAAAAAAAAAAGACTAAACGGAAATAATGAGAAGACCACAAATTTAATTGGTGCTTGTCTCTGTAGTTTTGCACTGCGATTATATTGGAAAGGACATTAAAGAAAAATAAACAGGAATTACTTAAAGCTTTGGATGTATAATCTTGCCGCTAACATCTGAGTCGGTTTTACCGAGCGTATGGGGATTGTCACACATGGGCCCCAAGTTCTCCAGTAGAGAACTTTGAAAAGCACAACGCAGATCTTAATGACTTCGTAATGACGTGAACAATCCATGTTGGAGTTGGTTGTACCTACAAACCTTAGTGGAAGATCTAGCACGAAGAGCTCTGGGACATTCTTGGAATGCGGAGCATGCATTAGAGGTCAACTGAACAGAACATCGTAAAATCTTAGGTATACTAGGTAATTTTTAAAAAAAAAAAAAAAAAAAACTAAGTCTAGTCAGCCAGGGACAGCTGGTAGCGTAGTGGTTAGACCTGGTGCCTTTGAACCCAAAAGGTCGCAAGTTCGAGTCTCACCTAGCAGCAGAACCCTGGAGCAAGGTACTTACCCTGAATCGCTCCAGTAAAATTACACAGCTGTATAAATGGGCAAATAATTTTATTTATTCATTTCCATGAGACGTATGTCGCTTCGGAAAAAAACATCTGCTAAATGAATACATATAAATGTAAGTGCAAGTACCTTAACACTGTAAGTTGCGTTGGATAAAAGCATCAGCAAAATGAAAAAAATTGTAATTAAGTCTGACCATGCGAAGCCCACACTGCCGCAACATGGAGACAAGAAATAAGACTTTCACATATTTATTGCAAGATTGTTGATAAAGAGTTAGCTATGCATACTTAAATTTACTAAACAGATGCAACCCTTCTCGTGGCTGCAGGCAGTGTAGGGCAGCCCATAGTTCAACAGCAAGGCTGAGTAAGTGAGTGAGTGAGTGAGTTACTAGCTTTTCTGGTCATAGCCGCCACCTCCGGACTCGGAGGACACAGGTTCAAATCCCACCTCCTGCAGTAGGGCCCCTGAGCAAGGTATTTACCCTGAAATTCAGAAAGTCATCACAGGCATTTGCATAAATCAAACACACACACACACACACACACACACACACACATTGTCTGAACTGCTTGTCCCATACGGGGTCGTGGGGAGTCGGAGCCAAACCCAGCAACACAGGGTGAAAGGCCGGAGGGGGAGGGGACACAACCAGGACGGGACGCCAGTCCATCGCAGGGCACCCCAAGCGGGACTCGAACCCCAAACCCACCGGAGAGCAGGACCCGGTCCAACCCACTGTGCCACCGCATCCTCCTCGCATAAATCAAAGAACTTCCAAAAGTCTTTTATATATGATGAGAAAAGTTTCAACAGCCACTCCACACCAAACTGATTTCATAATGTCGAATTCGCAACTAGCTGCCCCGCTCCCATCTGCTTCAGCAAAACGCATCGCCTTTAATTTTTGCGGCCGCTGGTTTTGCACATTCGACCGAAATATTAAAATCGTAACAAATTTAACTCGATAAATCCTCACTTTAAGTACGAGGGAAAGTGAAAAGCGCCCACGGAAATGTCTGAAATTTCTATAAATACATCGTGCACACCTTTTGATTTACCCTTGAACTTCATATACAACAGCTGTTATAGCATTACTAGGACAAATGCAGTGGGGACCGACCCTGAAGAAAACCTGTGCTAAACTAACGCGTTTAGATTTCAATATTATATCAAGAGCCGAGATCACAGTACGCATTACACACTGGCGCGTATTATATCTGAGGTTTTACAGCGTGTGTGTGTCGGGGGGAATAACGCAGGCAGTAAAAGAAGACCGGTGGTTCCGGCAAAAGGAGAAAAGCTGCTCTGCGCAAGAGGAGGTAAAAGAGAGGAAAGGGGAAAGTCGACGAGAGGTGGAGGGGAGGTGCGGGAGCAGCTGTGGGACCATAGAGGAAATGGGAAGAGTGAGTTCCAAGGCCGCCCCGTGGCCCTGCGAGTCACTTAACAAAAAAGCCGCTTCGCATTATCATATCTGTCAGGCAGCGCTAAAGAGATGGCAGCTTTGTCAGGGCTGAGCTGGAGGGAGGAACGGGGACCATCTCAAATCCAATCAGCGCGCTGGGAAATAAAATGGAAGCGCAGTCACAGTTTGTCACGGAGGAGAGGGAACACGGCAAGGCGGGGCGCATTGGGAGGAGATCGCCGATGACCTGACGTGACCGAGCCTTTGTCTCGGGAAGGGAAGGACACCGTCCGTAGGTGCGAAATCCAGGTCTTCAACTTCCGCTCGCTGCCGTTCGACAACACGGCATCGTTTTTACCCACTCCTACCTTCGCAATTTGACACTTATGTAACCAGCGTCACAGAACATGGCTAGCTCTTCAGTTACCCCAAAAAAGTCCATGGCGTAATTGCCGATTTCATTTACTGCTTTGGCGATTAAATCGCTAACGTTCTGCTCGCGAGTCCTCATCTACACCGTAAAAGTGAAAATGTTGTTCTACAAGCTGTACGAGAACACCGGCAAACACGAAACGATACAGGTAAACGGGTAAAGTGTAAGGAACTAAAATGTTGGCACAACTTTCTGTCAAGGATATGGGGGCAGAGTGCAATGTCTTTAGCCCCGCCAATAGGAGAGCTGCTGCTTTGCACTCAAAAGGACCTAGGAAGGTACTTACCTTGAATTCCCCTAGTAAAAAATACTCTGCTGTATAAATGGGCGAATCACACACAGTTTGAAACCGCTTGACCCGCGTAAGGTCGTGACGAACCGGAGCCCAAACCAGCAACTCAGGGGGCAAGGCCGGGGCAAGGCCAGGACGCACCCAGGATGGGATGCCAGTCCACCGCAAGGCACCCCAAGCAGGACTCGAACCCCAGACCCACCGGAGAGCAGCCAAACCTGCTGCGCCACTGCACCCCTCGAACAGGTAAACCCTAGTAAGTAATCATGTAGATGTTTATATTGTCAAATAACAGAAATTGGTGGAAGTGAATATTGTTAGAAGGGCACCAAAATAAGCAGAAAGAGCAGCCCAAATCCATGATGAGACAAACAGAATTTTGTTTAACTTAAAGCTGAAAAAGAAAGCGGAACCGGAATTCCGGAGAGAGACTGCAAGTGTCTTGACAGCTTGGTGACAGGAGACTAATTTACAACGACAAAGCAGTTACCTTTCCGTGCGCCTGTTCTTGTGCACATCCTCAATATGCATAAATTAACTCTATGCAGAATTCATAAGTCAAGGAGGGTGAAGGTAAGGTGAAAGAGTACCCTGTCCTGTGCGGTAGGTTGGAGAAGACGCTGTAAAATTACATTCTAAATTAACTGAGGCACAGGAGCAAACAAACACATGTAAACAACACTATTTGTACACATGGAATTAACTTGACTTGGAATGTTAGACGTAAACTAGATGCATCGTGAACGGCGTTTCCGGTAACCGAACGGGGAAACGTGCGATCGGCGCGGTCAGGATGAGATGTGCGCAGAAAGAAGCGCAGAGATTACGGATTAAGAATAACTGGAAGTTAATTTAAACGTTTCCTCCATCGTTTCCGAAACCATCACAGTCACCTGGTAATAAAGTTAATGTGAAAGAAATGGTGAGAGGAAAAAGAAGAAAAAAAAAAAAAACCTGTAGAGATCGCTCTCAGAATAGCGAACAGCGAAGCGGTGCATAATTTTGCAGGAGCGGTCCCTCTAGGCTATGCCAATAAGTTCGACACCTGACAAGGAACAAGAGGGTGAATACAGGAAAGTGCAGCCGAGTGCGTACCGCTTGTGACAGCGGAAAGCACAGCTATTTATTTGTATGTGTGTGTAGTTCACACACTCCTCCCCAGCGGTGGTCCCCTTCCCATGACATTACTCCTGTCCTCCACAGGCAAAGACATGCCAATCAACATGGCCGTTTTTTTTTTTTTTTTTTTAAACCTTACTACGTTTTCTTTCTCGCACAGGGAATTTCATCTGGAAGCAGTTTTGCGGATCTTCCGTGTCTGCAACGCACTGGTGTCTTTCGAGGAACGCGCGTACACAGGTTTAATCACAACCGGTCAAAAACGCATATTGCCGCAGCTAATTTAAAAGACTAACGACGCGATCGCTCGCGCCGCGCGCGAACCTCGGCCCTCCGCCCCTCGGCTCTCGATGACCCCCTCTACGCAGCCGGGAACCGGAGCTCCCCTCCCCCCTCCCACGACACGCCCGCTGCTCCGCTTGGCCTATCCATTCAGGCACCCCTGAACAGGAAGCAGCCAGAGACAGGAGGAGGGCACGGGGACACCAAGGTAGGGGGATTAGCCTGTTTAACACAAAGGAGGCTGGAATGCAAGGAGTTAATCCATTTGGGGCCTCTTCGACAAACAAAGGACAGGCCCACAGACAAAGGGTGGGGGTGGGGGGGAGGAGCAGGCTTTCCCCCGCCATCTGGACCCTTTGTCTGGGGGAGGGGTGTCAGCACAGGCGAGAGGGGTCCCGGCCCCGGAGAGACTCCCCCCGGCCACGTGCTGCTGTTCCAATCAGAGAGACGTCCCTCCGCTAGGTCCCAGCCCACAACGGGGCCCTGCTCCCTGGCGGTCCCTATCCCGCGGTCCTGGGAAGGAGGAGGGGGGCATCTCGACCATCTCGCCTCTAAACCTAGTCGCCCTCTCTGCAGAGCAGCCACCAGTTACAAGTTAGCACTAACGCAAGCGAACCAAGTACATATGCAATCATCACTTCACGACATGAAAGATACAAGCAGCAAATTCACGAATGAGTGACATCAGTCCTCCCGGGAGAACTGACCCCGTGTCGCAGACTGGGTGAATCTGAAGGCGACTCGCACGCAGCCATTCATGACCCTTGCTTTGTCCCAGCCATAGGTGTTTCCCTCACATCCAGGGATGAAGAGCGAGAGAAAACAAACGTGTTTGTCAGCGCAGCTCCCTTTTCCCCAGTGAGAGCCAACTCCATACATTTCATTAAGAGTTTGACTCCGGCATTAGCTACTGTATGAGCTGTAATGTGTGCGAGTGCCTCTGGAAATAAATATTAAATGATCAGGACAGAGATTTTTAGTGTGTTACAAAGCCAGCACGGAGCAGGCACACAGCAAGCACTGGTGACAATGACAATGGTCTGCACTGGTAATTACACAATAAGACCCCTGACTGGTAGTATTACAAGAAGCCAAAAATCAGTGTTAATTGTGAGATGATTCTTATGATCTTTTTATATTTTAAAAAAAAAATCTGGAGGAAGAACTGGGAAAACACTCATTCAAATTTGATTCAATTAAGGGATGCGACCTGCCGAAAGAATTCCCAAGAGTGTCGAGACACATCAACTGCAACCCAACTCGGTCTTTCCAATGGAATAAGCCTTCGTCACCTCATCAGCCAAGAGGAGGAGCAGCTACAGCAGCCCCATCCTACACGGACAGGTGGCCATGAGTCAACTTAAGGCAGGATCACCAGGACAAATACGGACCCGGATGCATCCGACTGGCACCAGTACCGGCGTCGTAAAATTTTTGTATACGTACCACCACCATGAGTGCAGGAATCCCGGGGGCTCTCCCAGTGTGATATTCTTCTCCCATCGGATCTGAAGGAAAGATAGGAAGGCAGGATCATACGGGGTGCTTGGGTCAACACTGGTAGCTACAGTCAATTCTAGGGACTCTCACTCCCCTCTTGGCTTCTGGCTGCAGTAAACACCACAGCATGAGGAACTTTCCACTGGAAACACGTTACTGTCATGTAACATGTAAATGCCCATTATTAACTGACATTTTCCACCAAAACACCTTACAGTGAGACAGCTGGTAGCGTAGTGTTTAGAGCTATTGCGTCTGGATCCCAAGGTTGCGGGTTCGATCCCCACTTGAGCAAGGTACTGACCCTAAATTGCTCCAGTAAAATTATCAGCTGCATAAATGGGTAAATATTTATAAGCCTGTAATAACTGTAACCTTAACATTGTAAGTTACTTTGGAAAAAAGCATCAGCTAAATTAATAAATGTACAATGTTAAATTATTTGCAATTAACACATTTATTCACCAAGGTAATTTTAACTGGATCAACTCAGGGTAAACACCTTGCTCTAGAGAACTACAGCTAGAGGTGTGAGCTGAGCCTTTGTCCCAAGAGTGCAAGGCGGTAGCACTAACCAGGATACCACCGGCTACACAGATGTGCACTTTTTGACCTATTGGATAAAACAAAACAAATTTTCTGGTCTTGAACCAGATAAGACTTGACCTCCCTTCCCCACCTCACCTTAATGGTAGCAGGTAAAAACAATGGTAAATTAAGAGGGATTATATACAGTCGTACCACACAGCACCAGGCGTAACAAATTAAATAAATCAGAGCCACGAGCAAAAAAAAAAAGAAAGAAAAAAAATTTTGAATTACACATTTTCGCAATGCAAATAGAAGGATCTACACAGAATCCATCAATCACGTTATACTTTAACAAGATTTAGCTAGTAACACTATTGGAAGCACACAATCGTTTTAATCAAATAGGATCAGATTCAAGCTCTTGTTTCCATCGTTTATGATAGCAGGATTTAAAATACAAGAGCGTACAATAGCATCAATGTCTGCAGCATCCATATATTTAATATGCTGAAAATGCATTTTTTTCGTACCTCCATATTTTTCCCCTCCAGTATGAAAACGGAGACAACGAACAAACACTGGTTCCTTTAAAAGTGAACGAAGAAGCATCTTAAAACTGCAAAGCCAACTACATTTGTACCGCTAACCTTGGCCACCGCGCACAAAGATGTGAGCTTTCCTTTAAACATGCATTGCATGGCTTTTCGCTCATCGTTTCATCAGTTCTTGGAGGTCAATGTTAAAGTTGATCAATAAAAATTAAATTTCTGGAAATTCTAATGGGTTTTCCACCATTTATCTGTTATGTTCCAGTTATCTGGGTGTAACAGGGAAACTGTAAATCGCATGAATGGAAAGGAACCAAAAGGATGAGGAGGCATGTTCAAGTGTGTTGTGTGTGGGTGTGCTGTGTGGATGAAGTGATCTTAGTGGTGACGGAGTTTTAAGCAGGGGAAGACAACAGGGTTGAGTGAACGTGTGTGTGTGTGCGCGCGAGGTATTCTGGGCGTGGAGGGTGTCAGGGGGATTAATTGAGGGGCTGAGTCAGGGGACCCAAGGCGACAGGAGCCTCATCACGCAGAGCGCCTCAGGTGTGCTTACCCACGGCGAACCTGTGGGGACTGAAATCACTCCTATACAGAAAGGGTGAGAGGGTGTGAAACGCCCAGCGCTGCCCTGAGACTCACGGACTGGAACACGGTAATTGAATAGAAGCTCGACGCCTCGGCAACAAATGGCCACCTTACACCAATTCATTAACCCAAACGATAAAGTGTGCGTGCAACATCACACAAAATAATATACGTCTTATTTCTTTTTTCACAGCATCTGAACAATAAGTGGAAAGGAGCCCAGTTTTGGATGCGGTATGATAAGGACAAAAGAGCCAGTTGAAGTGAGAAAGTTCTGAACTTCTTCCCTAATCAGGGTTGGTCCTGTAAGAGCGAAGAACCCACACAGATACAGAGCAGCATGTTAAATCTATACAGAAGGCTGAAAACGAATTAACGTGACCTATGGGATAAAGAGCGGAGGGGAGGGGGAAGCAGAGGAATCCGAGCTGGCCATGTAAAACCATTAACGTTGTTGTAAACTTATCGAGAGGCCAAAGAAATGTACCGGAAACAAATAACGGGTGGAAAAAAACCAAGGAGATTCTTCCGCTGCTGCTGAATGGGTTATTTCAGCACTTTCCGGACTTCAGAACAAACCGTTAACCGCTTTGGCCCGTTCGAGAAACGTGACGGCGAGCGCCGCTACGGTTGACGCCAAGGGCCGTGCCGTGCCCTCCATGGTCGGGCTCTGCACGACCACGAGCCGGAGAGCGGCGATGTCGGACTGCGATGCGGTACGCCCCCACGCCAGAGAGCGGTGGTAAACCTCGGACAGCCAAGGGCTTCATACGTATTGCAGTCAGGGGTCCATCCGCTCTCAAAGACACGCAAAGCACCATAGTCTAAGGCCGTCTTAAACGATACCGCGTTTTCACAAAATATCTCGGCATGCAATTCCAAAACGACTTCCTCAGTCAACCTCTGATGTCAAACTAAAAATAACTCTGAAGAATGAATCAATGACCTCTTTCACAAGTTACGCAACTCTTCCTCACGCTCAGTTGACCTCTACATTACGCAAAGTCCATGCAATTGTGAATTTTATCCGATTCACCGTCTATTTCCGGAAGCGCGTCTTGAGCGGTTACTTACCTCCGACAGGAAGGTCTGTGCTGATTTCTGTGCTCCAACGTGCAGTAAGTACTCGTACACATATAAAGCTAACCTGGAAGAAGGGAAAAGATCACGGTTAGTGCCTCCACTCTCCTCGGGGTTGCGTATCATTTCGTTGAGACCAACACATTAGCAGTTACAGAATCCCAGCCTCGGGATATTATAAAGTACGGCGTTTTAAAATAAAATCAGGTAAACGCCCTTGCATACATGCACAGCCGATCATTTAGTCTACAACCGACTCATCGTGTGAAAAGAAAAAAAATAAAAACTGAAGTTAACACATCTGTCTTATTGCTATGACCTGATGTTATCGTTAATGGTTCATGCATGTCAGCCATACAGGGGGGAAAAAAGTTCCTTTTCTATGGTATTCCTCTGGCTGAAGAAAACACAGTGAAGCACAGCAAGAGTCATGAACCTGAGCTAATGACACCACCATACTTTTTTCAGTTTGTCACACAGGTCAGTTGGACTGAGAGGAGATGAACGGCCAGAGCTCCACCATCACTCCAGCACTGGTTCTCAGGTGAGAGGTAGGGGGTAGATACATTCATGGAAACGCCAGACTTTTTCATTCGCTACCCTCATCTGGTAGAAATGTTTAGAGGGAAGAACCACATGTTGCTCCCTGTAGGACAATAACCGCAATAGTAAAACAGCATATATCCAAAAGGACCAAGTCTGTAGGGTAGAGGCTGTGACAGCTGAATGTATGACCTTGGTGTGCGCGTACAGTGCATCATTTAGCGTCTGGGGAAGAGGCCATCGGAGCTAAATATGAAGAGAGTGTGTTCACAGATGAACCCATAACGTGACTTTCAACACCGGAGAAATAGCATTACACGAAATGAACAATGACCGCTTCATTTAGAACAACCGTGCCGAAAGGAGGCGAATTAACGACCAAACCTTGGGGAAAAGTTCAAACGCGATGTGTAAATTTTAGGTTCGTTCCCTGAGCGTGAAGCGCTTATAAATACTGTAAAGCGGTCCAGGAAGAAACGGTGCAGCACGGTGGAACTGCGGAGGAGGTCTGACGACGACCTTCGGGATGGACAGAAGACGTTGATAACGTACGCTTCGGGCGCACGCGCATACGAACGCAGGCGGACGACTTCGCAGGCCATCGCAACAGGAATGGTTCTGTGTTCCCACGCCAAAAAAGCACCACTCCCATTCCTAATGATTTTTTTTTTTGTTGACTATGCAACCCAAGAAAAGCGATGAACTTCTGAGATTATGCAAGTCCGTGCTTGTCGACTGGATATTGGCAACACAAATTTTCACCCGACTGGTAGCGGCAATGAAGGAAGAGGTATGCGAGACGAAGCACCGCTGCAGCAACTATCTGTATGCTAATTCCCACCAGGGTGCACATACAAGCATGTTTGCATGTGAAGGGTACATGGGTTTGGAGTGAGAGATGCAGTTTTTTCTTGCCTCAGAACAAGAGCAAGATCTGTTGAGGAACAGAAGGTTTAGCTGGTTGAAGAAACATCTGAGCAAAGGTGGCTCTGTGGGCAGTAGGCGTACAGAGCGCCCTTGACCAGGCCAACGTACTCCTCTTGTCCATAGATGATATGGTCTTTGCTAGATGCAACTATCAGACTTCCCCCTCCTATCTGCCTGTTGGATCAGCAGACTATTTTATGAGGACTGAGCCTGGAATGGAGATCAGGAATGACATTATGACACAAACCACAAGCTGGCTCAATGCAGGATGCCGGCATAAAGGTGCCCCAGGCATAAAAACCCTGAGGGCCAGGTGGACGAAGGATGGGGAAAGCAAGCTTGACCTCAGAAGCTTGCCCAAGCAGCAGGTTTAATAGCTACCTAATGTACCTTAAATAATTAATCCAGTGTGTCAACATTAATCAGCATGTGTCCAAACAGTCTTTACACAGGCAAACGTTTTGGTCCTACCTGCTATTTTCCCCTAAAGAGTGAAAAGTGCTGCTCTTCCAATAGCTCCTTGTGCAGCCGAAATAAAAGTAGCTATTTTCTCCCGGCCAGACTGCACTAGGAGGAGGTTCGGCACTTGAAGCTATCTGTAGACCACGTACCTCCCCCTGCTATGTGGGCGATGGCTGGTGGTGTCTCTAAAATGGGGAACACTTTAGCTCCATGGAATATTCACCAGTTGGTGAACTTGATCAAACCATGACCACCAGGAGGTTTTTCTATCAGTGCAGGATCTGAGGAGCTATGTGCATGGCTGTTGGGTACCTGTGCCTGCTGTGATGCATTATTTAGAAACACAGTCGCAGCTTTGAGGTACAGCTGCCCTACTGCTGAGCATCTCTGATGTGGTCTTAGTCTTTCAGACCCTGTCCCAGAACACAAGCGAGGATGCCAGCAGGTAGGGTACAGTACAGAATACAACAGTAAGATCCCTTGAGGACCGATGTTGGAGACAATCACAGCAAACCACTGAGTGACAGTGTGGTTACAGGATCCACTTCATACACAATCTCACGACAAGCATCTACATTAACAGATGTCCTCACTTCAGTCTGTTTTACATTTCCCCGGACAGTCTATCTCTGGGACCCATGTAGCACGCTATAATTTAATATATTTATTTAAAGTTCAGGGGGTGCGGTGGCGCAGTGGGTTGGACCGCAGTCCTGCTCTCCGGTGGGTCTGGGGTTCAAGTCCCGCTTGGGGTGCCTTGCGGCGGACTGGCGTCCCGTCCTGGGTGTGTCCCCTTCCCCCTCCGGCCTTACGCCCTGTGTTGCCGGGTAGGCTCCGGTTCCCCGTGACCCCGTAAGGGACAAGCGGTTCTGAAAATGTGTGTGTGTGTGTGTATTTAAAGTTCATCGATCCCCTCAACCATATTTGTTGGGCTGACCTTTTCCCTCACTCTTTGTACTCGCATGCATTACGCTTTTTCTGGGCCAATGTCAGTGGAGTTTTGAGTTCCTTTGGATTTACTGCTGATGAGCTACATGGTCTTGACAAAGTTTCAAGAACCGAGCACCTACGGCATCCTTCCATTTCAAAAGGGGTCTCTCATTTAGCGTCCCAGTTCAAGCAGCAGTTGGATGCAACGGTTGGCACCGCAAAAGAGAACCGCTGAGATTTGAAACGAATCCAAAATGGAACCTGAAGACTAAGCCTTGTAGAAGTAGCTCTTGGTAAGAGTGGACTTGGTTTCTCACGGGAGGGAAAGAAAAGGAAAAGCAATCCATGGGCCACCAGCCCACACAAAGGAAGCGAGTGCCCATCCTCGATGGCTGTTACAGGTTTAACTGTAGAGGAAACGCCTCCAGGAGCAAAACAGATGTCAGACTGTGTCCCTCCACATCTGCACTTCACTGCATTGCATTGCTAAAGTCACACGTTTACAGACAGGACAGCTAACGATCCACTTAAAAATGCAGAGAGGTATACACACAAGCAGAGGTACGTAGAAAAAGACAGAGGGGAGAGACAAGGAGCAGCATGAGCTGGAGCGGGCACCATCGACGCCAGTGTCTGGGCCTCCTGCACCTCCGAGCGCAAGTCGCTCGCTGCCTGTCAGCCCCAGAGTCTTCCCTCCATACTTGAAAGGGCCCGCACCTCTACTTGCTCAGGGGAGCGCCTCGAGGGGGGATGGGGGGTTACAAAAGACAGGCGGCACACAAAACTGCTTCTTACCCCATTCCCACATCCCCTCTCTGCCTTGCAGGAGGAGATCACAGGTAGAGCCCTCAGATGTTGGTGAAACTGAGTCAACCCCAAACACCTCTCTTCCGCGTTTCAAAAAAATGCTAAGGAAAGCGAAGGGAAAGAACTACCTTAAAGATCACTGGGGAATTTGGGACCAGAGGATATTAGCTACAAGAGCATTTTTGACTCAAAATGTTTGAGTAAAACAAGTAAGCGCTTGGGTGAAACTCAACCCCTCATGCTGGCAAACTCTTCGTTTTTTAAACCACAACAATCACGTTTCCCTACCACCATCTCCCTGGCCCTCGATGCCATATTGCTGCGTGTCCACAGTCCATAGGGAACTCGTACCCTGGGACAAGACCTGCTTCCCTGCCCTGAGCTCCAGGACTCTTCTTTAAACACAGTGGCTCCTTGACCTGAGGTTACTCATTTTAAGTAACAAACTGTTGGCAAATCAGCTCCCCTGGCTCTCACTTAATAATTTAGGAGCACGACGTAGGCGAGGTAAAACACGTAAAACGGGATAAGGGGGAGAAGATACCGTACGCTGAGCACTTGACAATAAAACCGCTTCGCAAACTACCTCTTTATTGCAGGAGTTTCTGCAGCAGAAACGTGGCCTTCATGCCTACGATTCATCTACCCTCAACTGTTATCTGCATCCTACCAGACTCAGTCAATCCAGTTATTCCACATGCTGGAAGTCATACTGGGGGGGGTCAAACCAGACTCTGAGTGTCCAGTTTTTGGTAATCCCTCATCAGAAACACAGGGTTTACCAATTTGTCTCTGCAGGCAACTCGGTGTAAGAATCCACTCTAAGGAGAACAACTTGAGTCAATAATACAGGGTTATATAGGGCTTTGTCATATTAAATTCCCTCTTCATTTCTTCCATTTAGCTCACACCTTTTTCTCACATGTGTATACTAAGCTACTTACCACTATTTACCCTTTTGACTGGACCAATTTAGTTTAAGTACCTTGGGTCAAGGTCACTACAATGGGAATGGAGATTCGAACCCATGTCTTTTGATGGCAAGGCAACGGCTCTAAACACCATGCAATGTGCTGCTGATCTGCCCACCGTTTCATCATTTATTGCTCGCACAATTTTACCGGTGCTTCCTCGTCTTCGGACAAACTCGTGCTCATTGGAGATGTTCACTAGTCAGTAACCGGTACCTGCTACACCGAGGCAAAGCAAGCGCTCGGTGAGGTCTGTCTAAAAATAAGTAGCGGCCTCTTGTTTTTGCCCAGGACGACAGAGCATTTCACAGAAAGACATCCTGCTGTTACCTGGGCGATTCTGCTGAATCACCGCCGGACAAGCAGAGCAAATTTAAAAGCAGCGGCTAAAGAACACGGTGTTTTAGAAAACGCCGGCCCTAAGTACAATAACCATACATTATGCTAGATGAGGCTTTCAGGAACATGGGTAAAATTACACTGGTAAAGATGAGACTCGCAGCAGTCCTCTGAGCAGCCAGTGGAAACAGGTGTGTTGACACTGGCGTCCTTTGTCCCTGGATTGGGAGGCAGTCCATTCAACACGACACACGAACAGGGACGCGAAGAACACGTGTTCCTTCCCTAAAACATGCTGCATTTCCCAGCGATTATTCATTTCTGAGGGTCACTGGGTTTCGACACGATAAAAGCAACCCACGTTCAAGAATAACTCTTTCAGCTATTGGGGTTGGAGCCACAATTACTTTCAGAAGTAAGAAATGTAAAGAAAACCGTTCGTTTACCACTCACAACCTGAGGATACCTGACACCCAACAGAACGTACGACAGGCCGTAGCTAGCCGAGCGCGTCGTTGATTTCTCCACGATGGGTAAAGGAGTCTTCGGCTGAAATGACGAGCATCCAGCAAGGAGACTGACGCTCTTATTATAGTAGAAGACAAGAGGTGAAGGAAATAAAAGCAGACGAAAAGGCATAGGTGGCCCGTGACGCGACTAACCTTCATGTGAGAAAATGCCTCAAACAAATTCTAACGATGTCAACGGAAACCTCTTGAACATTACGGTACAGACCGACCACGCTTAACGAAAACACACCGTTGCCTGTAGCATAACCACTTCCATGGCAGTAGAGTTAAGAAAAACAAGGTGCGTAGATGTGTTTCGCAACTGCTCTTCGTACCCCCAAGACCCAAAATGGAGCGAAACCTTCCCTATGCGTTCATAACTTCGCAGATTAATCAAAGTGGTCTTGAACCCTCGAGCTATATTTCTGAGCGCTATGAAAAGAAGAAAAAAAACTTATCCAGAAAAGGTTCTTTTAAATATTAAAAGGGCAGAAGAGTGGGACACAATCGCCTACAAGGTTCCTGTCGCCGGCTCCCAAGACCACGGCACCCGCCGTGCTCCAGCCGCCGTCACATCCCTCCTCCGCTCCGCAATCGTTCGAAAACTACAGCTCCTTGCACGGAGTTTAAAAATTCGACATGGAACCCCACCCCGCGCTCGCTCCCGCACTCGTTCATTGTTCACGTGCTACGAAGGCGAGCCCTGCCGCTCTCGCTTTAGTGCTCTCTGTTCTACAGTGCAAGACAACCGTTTACCGCGTTCACCAAAAAAGGCCGAAACCACCACGGGAGCGCAAGAGGAAGACAATTCAGTCGTTTGTGTATAATTTATTCCACCTTTGCATCAACTGCATTTATCAAGTTGCGTCTGCTGGCTATCGCACAAGTTCTCGTATGTTGTTTATTTTTCCCCAAACTGGGTACGGTGCATGAGCTTTAATGAGCCTAACACATGAATGGCTACTTATTAACCGAATTATGCATGCATGAAAACAAAATGTTCCCTCGCAGCTTTTGAAAATATTTCTCACCCATTGTTATCCGTTTTAAATATATCTCCATGCTATTTATGTCAGCTGGCTACATATGCCATGGGTTTTCTTCTACACCTATAAGCATAACCGAGCAGAACGTACCAAGTCTGAAATAGCAAGTATACCGTTACCAAAACATTAAAGCTTAACTGAGACCTTTGTACATTAAATATGAAGAAGGCCGACTTACAAACACACCGCAAACACCTTCATATGTTTGCTTCTCACTTATACTGGTCATATTAACAGGAACTTGCTAGAATGCTGCTCCTGCAAAGCATTCTGGGACATCCCCTTCGGTCAGAGCCATGTTTTGTACACTTGTGTGGCGAGAGGAAAATAAAGGGAATGAGGCCATGAAAATATACCCTACATTTTCTTCATCTGGAACTGAGCATCCCTCTAGAAGTCCAGCATCGCTTGGGAGATTTCCCTTCACCAAAATGAGAAGTTCTGAATGTTAAAGGGTGCGTTCTTACATAAAGGAATGCAACCGGTGTTTCGCCTTTTCCGGCTGCAATCTGTGCCTCTCCACACACACACACACACACACACACGTATGGGGAATCTTCACCTCCGTTCAGATCCTTCGTCCTCCACATCGGTTGAAAGGCCTCCAACTGATCCCGTGACCAGCCCGAGCCCAGAAACACAACGTGCAACATTTGACTATTGTCTCTAACAGTCTTTTGTTTCGCCGCTGATCAGGTTCTGCTCCCTTTAACGCCCCATTAGAGGAACTTAAGACATTCGGTGCTCCATCACACAAGCTGCGTACCTGCCGAGCTCCAGCAACATTTTAGTGCCACGCGTGAACTCAGGCTTCTCCCAACACGTCACTTGCTGAAAGAGCTCACATGCAGGACCAAAAAGTGGTACCTGTCCAGCATCAAACCCAAGTTGAATCACCCTTGACACTAGCAAAGAATCCGGACTGGTGTGCGCTAACGTGATTTTCGATCAATGTGCCAAAACAGGGTAGGAACCAGAACTTTCACGGGTACGACACCTGGCACAGCTAAGAATAAAAAAAATAAATAAATAAAATACATGCATGAATTCCTAAAGGAGAGCTTAGCAGCAATTTAGTAAGATAATGTTAATTTGTTAAATAAATGCACCTCAATTAAAAGAAAACAAAAAAAAACACTTTCCTTGTTTGCACATTAAAAGGAATCGCTGCATAGTAAAGCCTGTTTAAGAACAAAAGATGATGTGCGGAACAAAGCCATGTGCCAGTGTTTACCAGCCCGCGTGCCTCCATGTAGTCGTCCTTCCCAGACGCCGGGGTCAACGGCATGCACGGCTAATTCGATGTGAAAGCACCCAAAGACGACCCAAAAAAAGTTCTGCAGTTAAGTGGATTTGTTTTAGGTCAGTCTGCTCTAAATGAGGGAAGAAGGGAAAAGAGTTGGATTCATCCTTCAGAATTAACAAGGAATAGCAAGGAATGATCTGCTGAGAGAAATGCGACGTTCAGCTAGTATATTCATGATTTAAAGCATGCGTATTGAAAACTATTTTCAGACTAAAGGTTCAGCTCAGGTGCACACATTTGTGAGGTCTGCACGAAAAACGACAAGTTCGACTACTGCTCTGGTCATTCCTTTAGTTTGCAGTGTCTGTTCCATAAGGATCAGATGAAATGTTGGCATTTTATATCCTTTAGATCAAAATGCTCAAAACACATACAGACAAAGGTCTGACTTCCCAAATATTTCCAAACAGGAACCTTGCGACCAATCAGCCTGAGACCATAACAAAAAAAAAAAAAGACCAAACACATTATATGAATCTTAAGGACATGTAACAAAATTTGTCTGGTAGAAAAAAAAATCTTCTGCCAAACATCGAGCTTCGATCTCATTTAATGTGTAGATTTGTAAAAAATACATATATCACGTTCCCTTGCTTGGCATGGTGGCACAGCAAGCAGCACTGCCACCTCAGAGCACCCGGGTAGTGCAAGAGAACGTGGGTTCGACCCCAGTTCAACCCGGGTGATGTTTGAATGT
The DNA here is from genome assembly GCF_900964775.1 of Scleropages formosus. Taxonomy (NCBI): domain Eukaryota; kingdom Metazoa; phylum Chordata; class Actinopteri; order Osteoglossiformes; family Osteoglossidae; genus Scleropages; species Scleropages formosus. The sequence continues at coordinate 3,047,359 of NC_041814.1, forward strand.
TCTCCCCATGCCTACATGGGCTTCCTTTGAGTGCCCTGGTTTCCTCCCACCATCCAAAGACATGCAGTTTAGGTGGATTGGTGACTTTATATTGCTGTGACCGTGTGTACCCCCCCCCAACCTCGCAGCCGATGCTTCCGGAATAGGCTCCGGATCATCGCGACCCTGATCAGGAAAAGCAGTTACTGAAATCAGGTGTCCCCTTGGTGACTCTTGAACCGGTTTTCCAGGGTGCACACACACGATCGCTGGCGTGTTTAAGATCCCACGTTCGCCATCTCTCCGTCAACAGTCTTAACATGAGTGCAAATGCAGCAGGGAGAACGGAGACCGTGACACACACCTGTGTGCAACAAGCAACACATACTGATCAAAACACCGACTTGAACACTTCAGTCGGGATCGCACGGACAACGCGCACATCAGTAATACACGGGTAGAGCTGATAACGGGGGGAGAGAAAGTTTCCCCACTTCCACTTGCAGTATGCAGCAGAGCGGATGGCCTTCTCACAACGTCACACAAGACGCCAACTCCGCCACATGGGTTTAAGAAACATGCTCTGCCGAGGGAAGAGCTTCAATAGGTAAATATGGCGCGAGAAGAAACAAAGAAGCATTGAGAGACACCGAAACTGGGAGATTATTCACATCAAACGCTTTATGAGTTTTTCCCCTTTCTTTCTGACAAGCATGTTACAAAACAAAAAAAAAAAAAAAAAATTAAAACTTTACATACAGACTGACTGCCCAAAATGCCAGCGGGAACATTGGGGCAAACCTTTCACATTTAAAATTAAGGTTCTCAAAATGACATTTAGTTGCTCTGTGCCCAACTTTAGAGCCCGAGAGAGAGAGCGGATCCAAGAGAGGGGGGTCCCCACATGGGCTCTGAACTGCTGTCCAGCAGGATGCTGGCATTGGGGTGAACTGGTCCACTGTGGCACAGCATCCCGGCTGGGGGGGGGTATCGGTCCATGCGCTGTCATCTCTACAACACACACAGACGTCCACACACAACAACATGATTGACTGACGTTCTCTTTTTAAATATGTCACGAGACCCGCCATTTAATTTCTTTTTTTTTTTTTTTTTTTTTAAATTGTTTTTAAACCGAGGCGAGGACAAGGTGCACGCGGTGTCCGATCGCGGTACGTGGGGAAAAAGGAGAGGGAAACGAGCCCGGATCGCGGCGCCGAGCGGAGTGAGGAACGAACGTGTCCGTAGTTCGGGGAAGAGGAGCGATGTGGGCGAACGAGCAACGCGAACACAGAAAAAACAAGTCGACATGGCTGATTCAGTCTGTCTCTGTGTGTGTGAGAAGGACGGGGAAGTGGCAATGCTTCCCATATTCGCGTTCAGTCCTCTACTACTTGATCCGAGCCCAGGTTCCGCTCCCCGTTCCGGGCAAGAAACAGCGCTTCGGCGACCCGCGAGTCCGGCCGAGTGGACATTTAAATGACATTTACGTGCCTCACACGTGTCGCCCAATTTTAACTTCCCGAAGAAAAATATTGTTTCATCTCATTTCCAAGAAAGCGCTTTGCTCGCGGGGGGGGCGGGAAAAAAAAAAAAAGTTGTTATGGGTAAAGGAACAATAGCAGGAGCTGAGCACCGAGCACCGCTCCTACACTTACTGAGCACTAAAAAACAAGGTCCGTCCAAACGCCACAGCAGCGCAGTGCGGCTACGGCGCGACACGCGCAGAATGTGCGGCAGAACCAGTGAAGAAAGTGCACGCGCTGTCCGCAGCATCCCCGCGCGCGCGCCGCAAAAGTTTGCGAGCGGAGGAGGCGCGGCGGCGGCGGCGGCTCCGAGGGTCCGGGCCGCCCCCGGTTACGCGCCGCTGCAAAACCGACAACAAAGCGCGCACTCCGGGCCGGAGGAGCGCCGATCGCGCCTCTCCCACCGACCGAGTCACACAGCAGCTCCCTTCGCCACCCGGCCGGAGTCCCACAGTCATCCTACCGCATGAACTCCTCCGCAAAGCGCTGCGACGCACAACTAAATGCAACAAAAACAAAACACACACACGGCACGCGCAGACACACAGCATCAGCAAACGTACAAGATGATGGTGGAAGTGGAGGAAGCGCCTATGAAAAGTTGCAGAGAGAATCACGCGCAGTAGAAGCGTGCGCCTAACGTGCAGCGCCTGAAAATAATAGTAACTAGTTCGAGTTGAGAAAGTAGTGGCCAGCGCGCGCTCGTCCGCGAGCCGCAGCCCGTAACGGTGTGCAATTTCACTTACTTTTCTCTCGCTTGGCTATCAGAAGGGACGACAGCTCCTTTACCTTTGGCGTACATGCTGGATTCTGTTTTAAGACTTTTACCCCACTCAACACCTGTCAAAGAAAGCAGCCAGGAAAACGTTCTATCTCCATAGCTACCCCCTTAGTGTTTTTTTCCTCCTTTTTTTTTTTTTTTTTTTTTTTTTTACATCTCCAACATTGGCCACAAATCAGGCACAGTTTCTATTGGGGGACTTGAAACAGACCGCTGGTGGATTTTTTTTTTTTTTTTTTTTTTTTCAAGCGCTATTCCAGGAATTGGTCCGTACTCCCGCTGTGCTGGAGCCTGGGAAGGGGGGGTTCTTAAAGGAACATGCACACACGTCATGTTTTCTGGCCTCTGAAACATAACTCCAGAGGAAAAAAAGGCACGAAGGCAGATCTACAGATCAACCTTAGGAAAGGAGTCAGATTGCGATTGTGCAAAATTACCTATATAGGTGTCAGTCTCTTTTTTGTCATTTCAGAGCTAGCTGTGTGTGATGTAAGAGGACAGCTTAAACTAAACTGTTTTGTACACCAATTTTGTTAGCTGACAAGACAGTATGGTCCGTTTCTTCAAATACTGAATAATTATGAATAATAAATTCACACGTGAAAATATATTGGTGCTTTTTGGTACATTCGCACAACAGGGTACACTATCTGGCATTCAAAAGATATGTCATAAGGAGGGAAAGAAATTTTGTGGAAAAAAAGGTTCCCGAAACGTCAAACAACACATTCCAAACTCACAATAAACATCCAAGTATTTCTCGTCTCGATTTTATTTCAAGCGGTTTTATTTCCTAGAAAGTGCACAAAGCTAAAGCAAAGCACAGAATTGGCAAATTTAAAGCAAACTGGAAGCACATTTTCCGCCATGTCAGTTGTTCTGTATGCTCAAAAGAGAGGAGATTAACCCAGAGTTTGGATGGACGTGGCTGAGGGATGTGTGACCACAAGAGGTCATGATTCGGGCTTCCTTTGGCCTTCGGAGGAGCGAAGCCATGTGCACGGAGCCCTTAAGAGGAGTGACACCCAAGGTCTGCTCGGATCACAGATGCTTTTGGGCATTTGGGCTTTTTCTGCGATGACTACAGGGATAGAGACCAGCAGGGTCATGATGGGAGCAGGTCCACCCTCAGTGAGGCCCATCACCTTATTGGGAGATAGACACTCCTTGGTTAAAAGTAGCTCTAACACACAAAGTTGTCTTTTACATTACGTTTATTTATTTCGCAGACACTTTTCTCCAAAGTGCCTTCCAATGAACTCTATGTAGTGTTATCAGCCCACACACCTTATTCACCATGGTGACTTACACTGCTAGATACACTACTTATACTGGGTCACATCTGTACATCGGTGGAACACGCTTCCTCTATGGGTGAACCTGAACAGCATGTCTTTGGACTGTGGGAGGAAATCAGAGCACCTGGAGGAAACATGCAAACTGCACACAGACTGAACGGGGATCGAATCCACATCCTCTCGCACCACCTAGGCGCTGTGAGACAGCAGTGCTACTCACTGTGCCACCGTACCACCACCGTACCCTTTTTAAAAAGGAATCAAACAAAATGAATTTAAAAATGCAAAGGCACTTGCTCCAAAGAGCACGAGCAAAAGCATCAGGCTGCTCTCTTTGATATCACTGTTTGTTTGAGCAATATTATAATTCACTAATCATTATCAATATCTTAACCGTGCGTCACATCTGCGTTTTGGCTCTTTTTCAGTATCAAACGCTTTAAATTTGCGTAAATTACTCTATGAAAACAGCGCAATTAAATTCCCATAGGGAGTGGTAAAAAGTCAATTAACCTGTCAGGTTAGGGTATTACTGAAAACCTTTCTAATAAGTGCAGATCCCATACAATAATTGGCTTTCTGTTAATTAATTTCTTTGAAAAAAATAGGGACTATGCAAGAAATCTGACCAAAAATTATGTTAAGTAATTCATCTGTGGTTTAATAGACTAATTTAAAAAATACCTTTTGGTATCCAAGGGCTAATATTCATTTAACCAGTTTATTGAAAATGGCAATACAAAACTGTAACCAACAGTAATTTATAGTGCTCCTCCTTTTAGATTGTCTGTAAAAGCACTCTGCAGTTGTTGCTTACGAATGTGTTTGTTGATGAACATGTATGAGCAGATAACAGGGATGGACATGTTAGCATTCGCTGATGTTGTCTAAAAAACATAATAAACACAGTACAGTAGCCTTTCTGTAGACTGACTCATATCCATGTGTTTTGGGCAGCTAATCTGCATTCACCTCCAAACCTAAAGAATTAATGGTCACCTGCTAAGGCAGTTAGGCTTTACTTCGAAAATGACAGTGAAACAGTGTACCAGAGTAAGCAGTCAATCTTTTTTTTTTTTTTTTTTGTTGAAACATCACTCTCATTTAAATGTCACTGAATGTGTTTCGAGAATAACATTTGCATTCATCTGAACATTGTAAAAGGATTACAGAGACTGGAAAATATAAGGACATATCTTCGTGGTGCAAAGAAAAAAGTTGCACTTTTTCTTCAATAACCAAATATCCAGTCAAGTGACTCCCTTCGACAAGGATGTTACCATGCTGTTTCACATCATATAGGGTGCGCCTTCCCTCTGCAACACATGGTTCATTAATTATCCACAGTGTCACAGTTGTTGGTGCCCTGTATATGTACATAGTACACTAGTATATTATTAGATTATATTTTATGTTTGCTTCTAGCTATAATGCAGGATCCGTTCAAACCAATACAAGTTGTCCCCCAGTTGCAGTACTTCAATGATGACTATAGTTCTGCTCCAGACTGGATATCTTAGAGGAGGAATATGAGTTGCACTGGCCCACCTGCTACGCCCACCAAGAGTAGGGACCATGGACCGATGTGACATGTGCAGCTCCTCCCTCACTGAGCTGAGCACGGACACACACACCGCCTGAAACACCTACGGAACGGCACCTCCCGCCCTGCAGTCATATGAGTCAGTCCTGACTCACATGCATCCCATTGTCATCCACCCTGTCACTTCTGCTTCCTGGCTTTCCGAGCAGTGCCACCGAACCCATCCCTGCACTGAAATTGGTGCAACGCTTGCTGTCGGTAAGCCAAGGCCACAGGCATATCTAAAAAGACAGCAGCGAGGGGCTGACAGGCAGGTCCGGCCATTCGGTGGTTAAGGAGAACCCAGCTGAGCCAGATCCAGCTTCTTGCAGACGTCCGTCAGTTGTCTTTCTGTCTCACTGACAAGTACAGCTCAACAATGCTGAGCTGTGACAGACATTAATCTGTCTGCTCAGGGTTGTTTCAGTTCATTGAATAACAACTTATTCAGTGTCTCATTGAACCTGAAAGTTAAACATCCTCACCATGTAGTTTGCAGAACCCATGTTGAAATAAATCAGTGAAAGAAGACACTGATTGGAGAAAAATCTGCTGATAGTGAACAATAGAGCAGTACAATATCATTTAACCTAAGTCAGGTTGGTTTTTCGACAGAGCAATCTGTTTTTCCACGACTCCTAGGTGCCTTATCCCCCCTGAGACCCGCCTCTCCAACCGCGGGTCAAAACAGCTGGAAGTCTGTCCGTGCAGCTGATTCTTGGCATCGAAAGCATGCAGAATGAGATCTACGTGGCTTGGTGCTGCATCTGGCACTGGGCACCCATGAGGATGCCGCGCCCACAGCTGTGCGCCTGTGCCTTTAAGAGGTGCCGCACACGCGGGGCCCGAGCGTGGTGGGTGCGGCGGCAGCGGTGATGTTTTCATGCTGTTCTTCTGTGGGAAAGCGTGCAGCTCCGCCGCAGCTGACTGTGTGTTTGTGAGGGATTCGCCTTTCTTCCAGAAAGCGGAAAGAAAAATCATGTTGATGACTATATTCCACAGGCATCTCCCAATGGGTTCCATACAGGGAGGGTGGGGGTGCCGGTGCCGGTGCTGGTGCTGGTGCTGGTGGGGTGGGGTGGGGGGTAGCGAGCACGGCAGAGTGAGAGTCGGCGAAAGGAAGAGAGACGCTCGAAGAATGGCAAGGAATACGTGATTTCAGAAAACACTGCAGTGCAACCGCAGAAACCCAACACTCTATCAAATGACAATTTTAGGCCGGGAGATGAATTCTCGGCTGGTGGCAACCTGTGCTCCACTTCTGGAGGAACACACATGAACGGCGCTGTGGGCCAAACCGCTCCTTCCACCCCCGCAACCCTTTGCATCTAACACACCCCGATACCCTACCGAAACCTACGTGATCCAAAGCGAAACACTCTAGCCTGCTCCTGCCACTCGTTTTTGTCACTGCCATCCCCACACTGTCAAATTACTGTCATCTGCATATAAAGACCGGCTTCAAATACGGGCCGGCATGAATGCCATTGCTGGTGCTTTTTGCTCCCATAATAACTTGTCATGCAGCCCTATTATACTGTTAAAGCATAAAGGAGCACATCAGCAGAATGACATAGCCCGGCAGAGGAAAGTAAAGCATGAGAAAAGGTTTGATACGGAGTTGTAGTAAAACATGTGCATGCTGAATGTGTCACTGGCATGAAAACAGACTGTACCCAAACGCTTTCAAAACCCCCACAAGGTTTACAAAATGCAGAGTCCCTCTATTTCTGTCTTGTTCACACACGCATTCCCGGCCGCTGCTGTCTGCCTTATGCGTCTCCCACGCCCGCCACAATGCGTGCTGGCATCACACCACTGCGTGAGACCTCCGTGGGCCTGGAGGGGTGTTGTAAGTGTGTGTGCCTCTGCATGTTTATGTGTGGGTTTGTCTGTGCTTGCATGTAAGGATATGTGCGAGTGTCTGCGTGGGCATGTCTTAGTGTGTGTGTGTGTGTATGTTTGCATGTACCTGTGTGAGTGTGTGTAAATACTCGTGAATGCAATTGGGGGATCTAAGGGACGCTTTTGTCCAGCCAGCAAGTTGCAGCAGTAAGATTCATGTTGTCTCCATCCATGTGCTGTCATTGCTCACCTTCCCTTCTCCTGCAGCTTCCTAGAAGAGTCATCGCAAAGAGCAGTGACCTTGGCTTGTTCCTCCTTATACAATTTCAGTTTAATCCAGACATAAACAGCTCAAATATGATTCGGATGTCAGACGGTCGGCGCTGCACACCTGATTGCTTAAAAATTCCTAATGCATCGCAGGGTTAAAATAAAGCACAATTGCACAAGAGGATTTATTGCAGTGTAATTCTATTAAGAGCGAGAGTCACTCTGATGACAATGGCGAATTTACTAAGCAGCACATAAGAGCATAATCTGTGCTACTTTTCGCTATGTTTCTCTACCTTCGGGTGGTAACATTGTTGACCAACAAAATTCTCCTTGTTTAATTTCTGCATCGTTTTATTCCAGGATTGATTTCTAATGCTAACAGGTGTAACAGTTCAACAACAGGATTATGAATATTAGGCAATGCTGTCTTTGACAGTTTTTTTTTTTTTTTATTAAAAAAACAATGTTATTTCTAGCAATTGGAGGGTAAGTTCTAGTATTGCATGAAGAACAATTGTAAGTATGGCTTTTGAATTTGGTGCATAAAAACAGATACATTTCTGTACAAGGAGTTTTCAATGAGAAATATTTTTTCGAGAATTTGGCCACTGGGCCAAAGCAGCTAACAAGCCGAAAGAAGATTTTCCCTACTAAATTCGAATATGTTGCAAAAAGAATGTTCAGGAATATGTATTGTACATGTACAATATATATGTATATATGCATATGTATTATATATTACATACTCTTATGTGTTGATCAAGAGCGAAAAAAAACAGTATCAAAAAACGGTAATTTTCAGAATTCCAGAAGCACTGAAGCCATTAATTCGGAAGCACACGGACATGTTTCATGACTGTTCTGTGTCTGTGTGGCTGTGAGTTCTTCCTTCTCCTACAACACATCATCAGGGCTGGAGAGGCATTTTCCCTGCACTGGGATTAGTGTGACTGTCTCATACGGATGTGGGTGTGCAGGGCTAAAGCAGAGGACACGTGTGTGTGCGCGTGTGTGTGTGTGTGTGTGTGTGTGTGTGTGGAAAGGAGGGTAGGAGACAAGGAAAGAGGGTGTGTGCATGCGTGAGGGGTGGGGGTGGGGGTTGGGGAAGGGAGGGGCAAGAAGGGCTGAAGCCGTGTGGAAAATAGGTTTATGTGACCTACATATCCATATAGCTGCTCATTAGCATACATATATAATTGTGTGGCAGGCAGCACATAGCGACCGGGGGCCTCCAAGAGTGGAGGGAAGGTGGTTATTTACACCAAGGCCTTTGTTTGCCTTCAGGGCTCTCACCTCCAGGCCAGATGGCCCACACACAAAATTCTCCTCTGCTGGTGACCAGTGTGATGGACGGATGAAGAGCATCTGCTCCACTGCAGAACCTGCTCTTTTTACGGCTATAAAGACACAGAATTATACAGGCAGCCATTTCACAATAGAGGAGCTGTTGTTGCCGGTTCATGGTTCAGGTTAATGCAGATGACTGCTCTTCTTTGGGCAAATACTTTGATTTATGTCTACAAACAAAGAAAAGAGAGGAAGGAAACATTTTTAAAATCGAAGACCATTCATAAATTTTCTTCGGAAAATCCTTGAGTAACAAAAAAAAATTGTTTGAAATTTATAAATTCTGTGCAGCTACTAATCTCACTTTGAATTCATTTTTGGGTGGAAATGAAATATACATGCACCTTCATTTAACTGTATTGGTTGCCCATATGTACATATTATATATAATTGTTGTTTTACGCATATACAGACACACGCGATGGCAACAACTTCTTGTCCCGAGTGGGGTCGTGGCAAATCAGAGCCAAACCTGGCAACACAGGGCACAGGGGACACACCCAGGAAAGGATGCCAGTCCGCCGCAAGCCACCCCAAGCAGGACTCAAGCCCCAGACCTGCCACACACCAGGCCCTGGCCAAACCTGCTGCGCCACTGCACCCCCCCCCCCCCACATCTATGCAGTATGTGTACAGTATATTAGCCATCTGGAACACGTGGTAGTGTAGTGGCTAGACCAACTGCCTTTGGATCAGAAGGTTGCAGGTTTAATCCCCATCTCTGGCTGTAGTACCCTTGAGTAGCATACTTACCCTAAAATTGCTCCAGCAAAAAATTACCCAGTTGTCTAAATTGGTAAATCACTGCAACCTTAACATTGTAAATTGCTTTGGAGAAAAGCATTGGCTAAATGTATATATATTTTATTTTTTTGCCTGGTAGGTAATATATAACCAAGGCAGGATGTATAGTATGTGGCACAGATGCAAAAAAGCATCTGGGACTGATCTGCAGGGTGGTTGCTCTTCTCTACAAGGAAGCCTTCCAGTTCATGCTGGTTTCACTGCTTAGAGGCGCCAGTCCAAACAAATGCTGAAATGGTGGGATTACAATGATTTCGAGGAACATAGAGGACCGAGACTTTGGCCTTTCACTTTTCAATCCAACCAACAACACGTGCCCTACAGATTGAGGCTCTGGAAATAAAACACTTTTTTTCACCAGGGAAAAAATACTGCATCAAGGGATGTTAACTTGGTCTCAGTTCAGCATGTATATAAACATTGTCCAAGGCTATTCCACAAAAAAATCATTCCAGCTATTTCAAGGTGTGGAGTAAGGTTTTCAAAACGCACCTACAGGTCAGCCTTTCCAAGGTTAATGGAAGAAAACCAAATCGCAGCCCTCCAAACTAAATGGCCCGTTGTCTTTGTAAAGCTGGATCCACAAAGAGACGTTACTCTGTGTCTTAAGTGTCCTTCGGACCAGGTTTGTACATATTAGATGTTCATTCTTTCTGCTGAACCCTGGTCAAAATTCTGGTACATTATTCTTCTGGTGCACCTTGCAGTTTGAGGACAGACCCTCACTTTTGAAGTATATGCTTCCAGCTATGGGTATTATTGAAAAATTCTGTCTTTCTCTCTCCTCACTGTGCTGATGTTACTTCTTCAGACATCTCCCTCTGACATGTTGGCAGCTTGGCACTGCAGCTACACTTGGCACCAACTTACCTTGGGTCAATTATTAATCTGAAGCTAAATTACCCTAAGCAAGGCATTATAGTTTCTGGAACTTTTGACCAGCCATCTGAACTGTGCCAATAAAAAATTTTTTTTAAATCACCTTTAGAGTCTCCAAAAACCAACAATCGATACATTATTCACCGTTTTCCTTTTTATTTCCTTTTCCATTTCAGAATTACTTCAAGGAGACTTTTGAACATGTGCACCTGAGCACATTTAAGCTAACAAGCTACAGTCAGGTGGAAGCAACAAGGAGGTGGAAGGCAGGTGTGACTTTCACAGTCAGCTGTCACACCATGTACGTAGCATCCACTGGAAAACGGCATTGCTCACAGCGTGGCACGGCCATTCCTGCTTTTGTGTGGAGCCGCAGGTCTGCTTCTCAAGAGTTTCTTTGATTGGGCTGATGGCGAGTACTGGTGGCTCCTCTGAGCAGGGTGTGTAATGACTTTCCCACCAGTTTCTCTAGCTCCAAGGACCAGTGGATTAACATGATTATGAGCAGGGTGTCATTAACCTTGACCCTCCCTCAGCACTACTGGTGATTAATTACTGCATCCTGAAAACTGAAATTGCACACACGTCCGTACATAAATGCTGCAAAATTGCAGGACGGCCTTTGTTTAATACAAATTATGAAGTGCGTTTGGTCGCCCTTAGCCAAATCATCAGCTAAGTGTACAGACACATTGGTAATTGCTGAATACTCCTGGACCCTTGCATTCCACTCCACAGTCAGATGTGTGTATGGCCAGCCCTCTAATGTTTTAATTGCTCCACAGGAACTGCCTTCTTGGCTTAGGGCAGCAAGGCACAGAAGGAATTATCTGGAAAAAAACACAGCACAGGACTTCAATGGCAATGTGAAGGTAGCTGACATCCATGCAGACATTCCACTTCTGCAGGTGTTGTTACGTTCATTCACCATTTTTGTCATCCCAGGCCGTGAAGGACTCATGTTTCCAGTGTAAACAGAGCCGGCCTTAATTACTGAGAGAAGTGGTCAATAGGAAGAAGGAGGTGGGATCAGCCCACAGCCCTGCGGAGGAGTGCAGACATTGCAGGCTACGTGGGATGGTCTGCCTACGTGAGACCTGGAATGCGACTCGGTGTATTGGAACGACATTCATGTGGGATCATCCACACTTGTCCACTCTCGAATTCTGGAGACCCCTCCAGACACAATTCATTTACGTTAATTCATTTATCAGATGCGTTTCTCCAAAGCGACATCCATCTCCAAGAACAATACAAAAAGTGCACTGAATCAACAGAGACGGAGATCTGGATGCAGATACCTGATTCTTGAGTGCTGTCAGTTTGTCACATACCACCATATACACTATAAACATTACACAATGTAGTGTACATTACACAACTAGCTGTATATAAGGTTTTAATTATTAGTAAAAAGACAACATAATACATGTTTATTGAGCACTTAGGAGATCAAGGGAGTTGTGGATCCGAAAGAGGTGAGTTTAGAGATCCTTCTTACATTTTCAGAGCGATTCAGCAGTTCTGAGAAGGAGCTCACTTCCAGGCCGCATCTCCCTATAATGATGGGGACATGGGTCAGATTAGCCCAGGAAAACTAAACTACTCCCTTTGAAGAAGTGGGTCTCTGTTTAGTGATAAAACCTGTCGTAGTGTAAGAAGAACCTGAATCTTTTACCACCTAATTCTGTATTTATTAGCCTGTTACTGTATTATGTGTTTACACTGGTGGGGGTAAACAACTATGATTATACACTAAAAGATAGATTACATGCTGACATGTCCTGTTGACAATTTGATAACAGTCTATATCATTAATGACACCAAAGGCATCAATATCTGGGACGGGAGAAATAAAATCAAATGAGCATGCAGGAGAGTGTCCAAGTAAATAAATCAAATTAACATAATTGGAGATTTTCTCTACATCTCCCAAACTGAGTGACAGTGATCAAAATGTACATCTCCAACACAACTGGGTACGTGAGGTCACAGCCTGATGTAATGGGTCACTGGACACATTGAAGGCAGATAGTCTAGTCTGTGTTTACGGTTGCATTTGCTGCGTTGTTCTATATGCAATTTGGTCATTTTAATGAGACCGAGTGAATCGGATTGGACAGGGCAGAAATAGAACTAGAGAATTTGTGTCAAATAAGTCAGTAACCCCTCCCCCAAAGTCAAACTTTGAGGTCAGAGGTTGGACTTCTAGCATCTGGAGGCTTCGTTTTCGAACCCGTACACATACGCACGCATTGCAAAAATGGCAGACCGACTTGACTGCTAATGGGCGTCCTCTCCATCTATTGGAATCCAATGCACTAGCGTGATTTAAGCAGAGTGCCAAATTAAGTCTCCTGTCAGCATCTCCCATGTAATGGGATGCTAAATGCTATTAGTGCTGCAGAGCAAAGCCACTCACAACGGAAGCTATTACCAGATTACTTGAGGAAAACATGTCAGATTTTCAGATGTAAAGCTGGCATGTGTGTCCACATGCCATTGGTTTAGCGTTCATCAGCAATCATGGTGGTGGTTAACCTTTACAGTGACAAATGTAGACATATCGGAGAGAAACAATTTGACATTGACCTTTTGTTGATTCAGTTTCCACGTTTTATTATTTTCTCCCTGACCGGCTTGGTACGGTCAAGGAAATGCTAATTGTTCATGGAAATACAGCAGTCAGTATTACATTATTTAGAGGCTTTTCAGGCATGTGACATCATCATTTTAACTGGAATGTAGCCAACAGTAACTGCACTTTTCAGTATTTTTGGTCTTGGAATTAGAAGATGCACTGAGCTGATTAGTGAAACATTTGCTTTTTACTCCAGGAGCTTTAAGATGCGATGTATTACGGGCGGTCCCCAGGTTATGAGCGTCTGACTTACGTACAACTCGTAGTTTCAAACCACCCCTAAAGCCTAATATATTAAACATTGGAATTACATACAATGGTTCCTAATAATAAATCGCTACTTTGCGATGCACATCAACACATTGTGCGTCTACAGTGGTTCATCGGTTCGTGGGCACGTGAGCCTGAGGTAGGACAAAGACTTCCTTCTTTTCGGTCAGACACGTTGCTGTTAACAGCATCTCCTGTGTGTTACTGCATTTGGCTTTAATTTTTTTTTTGTTTTCTCTTTCTATTATAAATACAGTATTAACATTTATTATTATCTCATTCTATGTCTATTATTAAAACTAGTTAGATCTATTATTATTATTATTATTATTATTATTATTATTATTATTATTATGTTAAATATGTTTTGCTGTATCTGGAAGTGTTTCTTTAATGTTTTTTTTTGCATAAAAAGGTACACTGTATACTTTATACTAACACAAACATTTGACTAACTGACGTTAGATAAGAACCATACCTAACTTTTTCGATTTACTTTCAAATTTGATTTAAATACAGACTTAGGAACAGAACTTGTTCGTAATCCTGGGTCTGCCTGTATATGGATTATTTGCAAATGCCTTCAACTATGCAAAATACTGACTTGAGAAGAAAGACCCCCATCCTCAGGGACACAACTTGGCAATGTGCAACACCTGAAATATACAGCGTTGAAGGTTTTCAACAAAACATTATTAAAACATATAATTTCTGCCACTTTATTCCACACCATTGGCATCAAGGCATAACCTTCACAAAATCAGATTTTTGTGTATTTATTTAATTTGGAGAGCACAGGAATGTAATGGAGATTAACAGTGCTCAACTGCATGTTAGTAGCAAGGCAGTATATTAGGATTATTCTCCTGTTGAGGGAGGGTACCTCAGCAGGCAACTATATTAAAGCCACATAGAGACAAACAAGTTGCTTCTCCAGTTGTTGCTTGTACCCCTGCAGTGTGGAAAGTTAGCCATCTGCTCAGTAGGGTTGGTATTAGAGCATGCAGCCTTTGTGTCTTTTACAGAATGTTAATTAGCAAGGATGAGCTCTGAAATAGCACTTTAAATAATTACATTTATTTATTTATTTAGCAGATGCTTTTCTCCAAAGTGACTTCAGATGAACTCTATGTAGTGTTATCAGCCCACACACCTTATTCACCGCAGTGACTTACACTGCTAGATACACTACTTACACTGGGTCACTCATCCATACATCAGTGGAACACACTCTCTCTGTCACTCACACACTATGGGGAACCTGAACAGCATGTCATTGGACTGTGGGAGGAAACCAGAGCACCCAAAGAGATACACTGCTAGATACACTACTTACAATGGGTCACTCATCCATACATCAGTGGAACACACACACTCTCTCTGTTATTCACACACTATGGGGAACCTGAATAGCATGTCTTTGGAGTGTGGGAGGAAACCATACAAACTCCACAGAGACTGAGAAGGGATTGAACCCACACCCTCTTGCACCACCCAGGTGCTATGAGACAGCAGTGCTACTCACTATGCCACCTTACCACCCGGCATAGCAACATTCAGGGACTGATACACATTTCGAAGTTCATGTTTACCATATTTAACGTGTAATTTAATTACATTAATTGGTAAGAACTAAATGTTTAAGAATAACTTTTGGAAAACACAAAACTTTACCAGTGCTACATATTGATCATGTCTTGTGCTTTTTCCACAAACCAAAGGAAATGGGCAAAAAATGAAGATATGATTATATGTCCCAGCCCCCCAGATTTACTGATGTATATCATCTTTGTCTGTCCTTTCTCAGCCAAAGAGAGAAATTGCACAATACATATATTATCATATTTGCTCAGAGCCATTCGTACAGTAGCTTGGTGTTCTTTATGTCATGGCTGATGAGTCATAGCTGAGGCCACTGCAGTAGCTGCAAAATCTGCTCTTGTGCCCCCCCACCGTTGGAATGTGTTTTTGTTTGCTAAGACTAGCGCACACGTCATTTCGTTCAGTCACCTTATAGGATAGGCTGTTTTAATGTCTTTTCTCCTTCCATTTTTAAAGGTTACATTGATTAATATTGAGAAGTTATCTTGTTAGCTATGTGCTAACAAAGGCCTAAATGGTTTAAACCTTTCTCTGGATTACCGTATCTGTCAAAGTTTACACAGAACATTGCAAGCAAGCTGGGCAAAAGCAGCATTTACAAATAAACAAATTAAGGCATTTATCAGCTCACGAATAATATTTAGTATTGTGAAAAGTTACGCAACGTTGTGGAGAGCTAGCAGTCAGTTTTCAGTTGCTTACTGTGGGGACATTTTAGTGCTCAAGTCCCAGAGGGAAATGTGCTGCATTTTCCTCAAGTACTTAAACCAAAACAAAATATGAATGTAGAATGTTTAGTTCACTTCAGATAAAGTGTCAGCTAATGAACTAAGTGACAGTTTTAGTGGCAGTAACTGGCATAGATGTTTTGAACCTTGCCCTGTGGGACAATCCAGGTAGTCAAACGGCCGGACTACAACTGCAGGCTAAGAGAACAACCAGCCGTATGGCCCAAATGAAAACGCATTGTCTTCAA
Organism: Scleropages formosus; assembly: GCF_900964775.1. Taxonomy (NCBI): domain Eukaryota; kingdom Metazoa; phylum Chordata; class Actinopteri; order Osteoglossiformes; family Osteoglossidae; genus Scleropages; species Scleropages formosus. The sequence goes on from NC_041814.1 coordinate 3,063,162, forward strand.
AACTTTCATTCATACTATGCAGCAAAGCTCTTTAATAATTACTGCTGATTAGTCCTTTAAAATAATAATGCATTAAACCTGTGTTTGATTCAAATGTTGAAACAATATAATCAAGAACGTAATAATTTAATGGAATATGATAATACTTTTTGCACCAAATTACCAATGGTGAAAAGGGTCTCTGTAGACTACTTATCTAGAGGGAAGTAGTGTTTTCAGCAAGAGCGGTTGTGTGACATGGGACTGAGTACCGCTGGCTACTCGTTAGCTGCCTGGTAATTAATGCAGCTCAGGGGGCAAAATTTTCAGGGGAGGAGCTAGGGTAATTAGGGATTAAACAGAGGTTGATATGTTGTTCCCTTTTGATGGGATTATTTACACTGCGTTGCTTTAATTACTCCAGCCCAGATGTCATTGAAAACATAACCTCTAACTAGATCTGAGAGCCTGAGGGCTGACACGCTCTTATATCAGACCAAGCCCCTGCTAATTAGTCTCAATTCCACTTTAAATTTGGTGGGATTCACAGTTTCAAAGTGCTTATTTTTAGATTCACTTGATTTTTTTTAATTTAAGTGCCTAATTTGCATGCTAATTTGTTTATCTATGAATTGCTCTCAGAAATTCCTTCAGAGATGCTGAATGAGGCGGGTCACACTTGCGCAGATTTGGTCATTGAAAGGCCAGAAGTGTTTGTTTTGAAGCCGAGCGCGGCACTAACTCAGCCATTCGGCTCCCGCACTGTAACCCGACAGTGCGCCGCTGCTCTTCAACATTCTGGCTGCTCACCATGGCTGAGTCCCACCCGGACCTCAGTGCTCCGAAAGAGAGCGGCGTCTGCAGCTGCTTCGGGGTGTTGCGGGGAGGCAGGACTGATCTCGGGAACCCCCGGCAGCCTGCAGCGATGGATGCTGTCAGATCCCCCCGGCTCTAGATCCTTCATGACTGCACTTGTAGGGGCCCCATCCCAGGGCCACAGGAAGGGCCCTCCGGAGGTGCACTCCTGCACATCCTGTCCCCGGGAGCCACTGTTTGTCAATATTTGCATTTCTTCTACCTCTGTGTCCCCCCCTCCCCAACCTTTCATGCAACATGCGCCAATGAAAAGCTAATCCTGTGAGCAATTTGGCCCCTTGTTTTGTTTGGATCCTAATTTCGCTGCTGTTGGAAAATGATATATAATTACAGCCTGTAAATGCTAATGCTCCATTTTCCTTCCCACTGTCCCCCTCCCCCGTTCCTCTGCCAGCCGCCCCTCTTTCCACCCCTCTGCCTTACTGTTTAATAATCGGCTGTTTAGCTAGATACCTTATAGGGAAGCACGGTTGCTAACCGCTGCTACATGTATACAAACACTGATATACACACTGCATGTACACTCAGCTGTGCAGCTTTCGTGCAGTATTTTCTCCTGCAGCTGGTCTCTCCTTTGGAAAAACTAATATTTCCATCTGCGTACTCTTGTAATGTGTTTGTCTTCTTCATTTATTGCAGTTTGATATTGTCTTGGATATTTATTAATTTTCTATAAATTAAACTGTGAATGTCTCAATCAGCCCAAATAGGAGGCTCAGAAAATATCTCTTGTATAATTGTGTAAAGACTTGTAATATTTTGTATACCGTGTGGAATGGAAAAAAAAAATCTTTTTTGGTGTTCTCGGTGAGGGACACAAGATGGTCTGTAGCTGCGTTGGCGTTAGGGAACACCAGTGAAAAGTTGCTGACGCTGTGCTTCTTAAACATACTGTGGTATTTTTTTTTTTCTCCGGTGGTACTCAACTCTATAGGTAGCTACTTGAGCAATGTGTGCCAGCTTAGATGGTGGAACTGGACAAAAATGACTGCTTTGACAATCACATGTATGCATCTAAAGCACTTCATTGGTTGAGAAATGCATTGTTCATTCGTGAGTTGTACGTCACTTTGGAGAAAAGCGTTGGCTAAATAAATGTGATATTAAAAGGAGGGAGAAAAATGCATGGAAGGATAGGTGAGAATGAAAAACTAAAAGGAACACCTTGGACTTGGAAGAAAGGAGAATTTTGGAAAGCAACAAAGGGACCACCTTCTTAGACTTCAGAGGGTACACGTATTAATAAAATTTGTGTAAAGGGTTAAAGTTGACAGGAGGAGAGGCAAGGATATTGAAAGAACAAGTGCGATAAAGCTAGAGAGAGTATAAAGAAGTGTGTTAGTTATGAAACTTACTGACCTGATCTGGCCTATTTATGACTTGGCAGTCATTAAGTTTTCAGGCATTGGAGCACAAGCAGGAATTAGAAGGAGTGACGCCTTGGAAGCAGAGCCGAAAGGCAGTGCCAGTGCACTTTCTGAAAGGAAGCCGGCACCGTGTCTTCAAATGGCTGTAGGGCCTGAAACGAAGGTGGTTCCATGTGTTCGGATACCAACCCTAATGAAAATAGGCATCTGAAAAGCTGAACTGGTTCTTGGTCAAAAATGTCTTCATAAATGATGCTGGATATTCTTCTCCAGAACAGCTTGTATACATGTTTATATATGAATCCTATTTTTTGAAATTGGCAATAATAAAGAAGAGAGGCTTTCAATTCAGTCTGACAAACTAATTACAAATGTAACACTGATGATTTAGCCACAAGCTACTGCCTTTTTCTTGATACAGTTTTGCTTCTTATTTTTTCAATCTCACACATTAGAATGGCAAACCATGCCCTCTACACTGTTTGAATTACAATTTTCCAAGAGTGAAATATTAGCAAGGCAGTCCAGCCTCATAATTCCCTAAGGAAGAATGGTTTTTAAATACATTTTTGTAAACTTCTCAATCACACAGGAACACACACACACACTTGCATATGTTGATTTTTCAATTTAATTACACTAGCTGTTGTTAAACTAATTTCTATCAAAAACCAGTGTAAATTGTTTTACGCTGGTCATATGTGTTTTGTTCAACTAAATGCTGTAGAAATTGACACACTGAAGTAATATATTTGCAAATCAACAACGCCAAAAGACAATCAGAAATTTTCACTACATTTTCACATTATTTCACACTGACAGTATTTGAAAATACTTTCTTCCGAAATTTCTTGTATGATTTTGAAGGCAAATTGTTCTGTGACTTACTTCACCACTCTTTAGGTGTGTTTATTCTGACAGGTATTAGACATACAGTGTTAGTTCTCACAGGATGCTGTAAGACTTTTTGGACTATAGTATCAGTTTGGTTAATGTTATACAGACAAGTTCTGTAATTTGATGGCTTGCTGTTTAAAGAAAAAATGTAACCCCTTTTACACACACACATTGACTGAAGCCACTTGTCCCAAGTGGGGGCGCAGCAAACCGGAGCCTAACCCAGAAACACGGTGCAGGGCTGGAGGGGGAGGGGACACACCCAGGACGGGACGCCAGTCCATTACAGAGCACCCCAAGCAGGACTCAAACCCCAGACCCACCAGAGAGCAGGACCCAGCCAAGCCTGCTGCACCACCGCACTCCCTTTAACCCCTTTTAATACTGTCCAGTAATATTTTACTGTGAGAAATTTAACTAATTGTAACAAAATTATTACTAAATATACAACTATGTAACTTTGCAACAACAATATATGAAGTAATATTTAATTTTCCTTTATCGCTTATTTTACCTAGAGCACTCAGCACCACCAGAAAAAATCCTGTCCCCAGGTTGTATAAGGTAACAGCTAGAACAGTGCTTATAATGAAATATGTATGGATGTTACATATAAAATTAGTACATTTACATTTTTTCATTTAGCAAATGCTTTTCTCCAAAGTGACGTACATCTCATAGAAAATACAATACACCTATATACCAATCAGGGGTCTGCGGGTGGTCAGCAACGAGGTAAGCTCTGCCATTGAGCCCTCTTGCACAGCTCTTTTTGACCCCTGATGTGTAATGAAAGTTGCTTTTTTGACATGAATGTTATTTAGGATTGCATGGGCTGCTTTCAGGGCATCTATCCATGCAAGGGTGACATAGCTAACAGCCAGGTCTGATACAGAGAATTGGGGGACAGAAACATTTTCATTCCAAGGGGTGTGATGGCAGACAGAAAAGACACTCTTTTGTCTTGGTGGTTTAATTTCACTAAGACATTTTGATTCCAACCCTGTTTTTACCATTAAGGCAGGTAGCAGAAATTGGTGAATGTTGCCCGCAGTGAAATCACACACACGCACACACATAACACACACATTGGCTGAAACTGCTTGTCCCAAGCGGAGGGTCGCCTTCGAACCGGAGCCTAACCTGGCAACACGGGGCGTAAGGCTGGAGGGGGAGAGGACACACCCAGGATGGGATGCCAGTCCTTCACAAGGCACCCCAAGCAGGACTCACCCCAGACCCACCAGAGAACAGGACCTGACCAATGCTGCTGCGCCACCGCACCCCCCACAGTGAAAGCAGTAAAGCCAATATATTGCATGTCATACTACTGAACATGCTGACAGTGATGAGACTGAAGTTCTTTACTTCTTTTCTTCATCAGAAGTCCATCCATCGTCAACAATCGCTAGTCCCAAGCGGGGCTGCAGAAAGCTGGATCCTAATCTGGTAACACAGGGCGCAAGGCCGAAGAGGGAGGGTACACATTCAAGAAGGGACGCCAGTCCGTGGCAAGGCACCCCAAGTAGAGCTCGAACTCCAGACCCACCACATAGCAGGTTCTGGATGAACCCGCCCCACCCCCCAATGCCCCCATGCCCCCACGTCCCCACACCCCCACGTCTCCACGCCCCCACACCCCCACGTCCCACTTTATCAGCAGTGATTTTGCAATATTGAACTAAACAAAACTTGTGCGTCTGGCTTGTCATCCTTTTTTTCAATCCAGTCACCCACTTTCAAATAACCATTTATCCAAAATGGGTCACGATGATCCAGATTCAGTCCAAGGAAGTGCCTGGAAGAAGGTGTGGTTTGCCCTGGTTTGGTCAGCAGTCCATTGCTGATGCAACTCTAATGCATTTGAAGGAGATCTGAGAGAGAGCTCCACCACTTCATCTGCAACAAGGCTTTGGAAGACATGGTAACTATACATAAAAACACTCTGTCAGGCACAAACATACTCAGTGCCAGCAAAGAAGAAAGCACAGGTCCCATGGACCACTGAAACTGCAGAAACTGTCACCTTCTAGTCTTAGGGAAAGTGACCTATTGGAAAAAAGAGGAAGTAGCAGGAGAACTTCTTTCATATTAAAGACCAGCCCTATGACTCAAACCTGAAAGACTTTGTGCTCCTGATCTCACTGGAATGCACAGTCTTTCATTTATGAATGTTTTACTATTCAGTGACAAATTTAGGTCCAGTGTAACCAGTATTAATTGGTTAATTTATTTGTTTGCTTGTGTATTTATTTATTTATTACTGGTCTTATTCAGACCCTCTTGCTACCATTGGTTGGCTGAATGAAGCTGAATTTTCAAGTCTCATGATCTCTTCTCTACTGTTTCACGCTAATAAGTATAATTGATACAGAATGCGGTTGCACATGTTTTTCTTGATCTGCCAAAGCTTTCCCATGTATACCCCTCACTCAGAACTGCTGAGTCTCTCTCCAGATTCAAGATGAGTCTCAAAACACATCTATTTCAGATTCACTTCTCCCCTGATCTCCTACGTGCTCCATAAACGTGTACTATGTGATTTGTTTAATAATTCAAAAAACCCTATATGCAGCTACTCATGCAATGCATACTGGTCTATATGGTGGTGTGTGACAAATTGACTGTACTCAAGAGTCACGTCTCTACAACTATATCTCTCCGTCAATTGGCGTAATGCTCTTTCGTATTGTTTTTGCAATGTACGTTGCTTTGGAGAAAAGCATCTGCTAAATGAATAAATGTTAATGTAAATGTATAATGACTAGAAACAAGTTCAAAGCCTCAGGACTGTTTGATGCTTTATGCAAACAAATGAAAACATTATCAGAGATAGTAGGGATGGTGTGCGTATGGTCATGCTGAATGAAATGTCAGTAGACAAATCTAAGGAAACATTGTGTTAGACATGGTCTGTTTCACGGGTGAAAATCATGTAACGTCTTTGGATACTGTTACACGTGTTTACGTCGCTTGTTACAGAATATAAATGTACGCAACTCACATCACACAACCGCTCCTTATATCTGTGTTGATATACGGTTCATGTTGTAATATATTTTGCCAGTATTTACGCCTGGAACTGCTTTAAACAGAATTGCACTTCTGGGACACCAGCACACATAGCCAGACCTACATTCTGGAAGCAGTCTACCTGACAGATTGTTAACACCTCACCATGAGGATGGCCCCCGTAACAATGCTTACTGACATCTCCCCCCTACTATCATCACCACGGTTACACTTTTTAACCCCGGTTGCTGCGGTTTCTTCACCCTTTGCTCCCCCTGTCTGTGATGCACTGCATGTTGTTCCCTGACTGCCAGGGATCAGAACAGGGAGGGGAGCAACTAGTCAGGTCCTCAACACAAGGGCTCCATGTTGTTGTTTGGGGGCTAGCCTTTCATTGGCCAGCAAAGAAAGCTATGTTTTTTGAGGCAGGGGTATGGGAGGGGGCAGGGTAGGCTGGCGTAGGGGTAATAATAAACCCATTCTGTCATGTGAGTGGCCTGCTGAGGCCCTGGGGACTCCCAGAGAGAGAGCCCAGGAGAGCCGCAGCATTGCTCTCGGACCGCTGTCCCGCTCTCGTTCTCCGTCAGCCTGCTCCCTGTCTTTGTGCCTCCCACCATAGATCACTCCCAATCTCCGCTGCTCTGCCTCACCTTCACCCAGGATGAATTTCCCCGTCTGTGGTGGCAACCTCACCTCTAAACAAAGTCAACGGAATCATTCTGTTCAAAAAATTTCTTTTTTTTTCCAACTCCCAGCAATTGTAAAACAGAATTCATAACTAATAACAACAGTGGGACAGTGGTTAGAACTACTGCCTCTGACTCTGAAGTTTGCAGGTTTGATCTCTGGCTCTAGTAAAGGTACTAACCCTAAATTGCTCCAGTAGAATTACCCAGCTACATAAATGGGTAAATAGTTATCAGTTTGTAACTGTAATAATAATTGCATCCTCAACATTATAAGTTGCTTTGGAGAAAAGCATGAGCTAAATGAATAAATGTAAATGTAACATACTAAGGCTCACAATGAGAAAGTGATAATTGCTCTTTCAAACAGGAATAACAATGTAGAAATCATTGCATTGAGACAATGTTGTAACCCAAGTCCCGAGTAAATAAATTTCCTTGTACATCTACTATTAAAACCCTTCAGCTAATCCATTAATGCTTATAATTCTGACTTGCACAATCTTTTTGTTTCGTGATGCAAAGCAGAAGGTGTGAGCTGAAGTTATTGTATGAAAAACATGCTTTTGGATAAGGTATTGCAACATAACAAGGCATTTTATCCACGCATCCAGGGTTATGATTTCCAATTGTTTTAGAAACAGCCTACAAATATTTTCGAGTCTCCAGCACCACTATGTTGTCAATGTGCCCAACCCCAGGCCAGAAGTACAGGGCCCCCTGCTCCCTTTCAGGGCCTCAGCACCCCTCCCCCACCCTTGCATACGTCCCTCCCCCCCTCAGCCGCAGCAGCATGTGGACAAACCGCAGGCGCGGGGAGGTGCGGAGGGCCAGGACTCGGCTCCTGCTGATTACTGCAGGAGAGCACAGCTGCCAGCTCTGCTCACAGCACGAGCAGATCAGTCCCCCCGGCCACTGCTGCAGTGCCCACGGGCCATCCCCGAGTCACCCTGCTTCTCACACACTCTCACACACTCAACACAGGTACATTCCGATGGCCATTTACACTCGGCTATGCTGCCATTGCCATCGACACAGAGCTACATATACGATGACGCACAGAGGTGCCCTGTCGCTCCCATTTGTACACTGTGACACCCTGACACACGATCTAACATACATTTACATACTGGTAGCCTCACACACTCACTCAGTTCCACACAGAGCTCATGTCCATTCGCACAAAGACAAATAGTTGTTCATAGTTGTTCATATGCGCTGGTATCCTCCAGCACCCACTCAGACACTGATACACTTTACACTTCCCGTCAGTCCCCGTCCTCACCTGTTTTCAAACATACATCACCATGCACATAGACTTTTCCTGAAACCTTTATTTATTTAAAACAATACCGTTTCACAATTTCACAAATAACTCACATGTAACATCTTAATAATGTAACATCATGTATTACCACGCACAAATACATTTATTTATGGAAGCCCACATTCAGCCAAGATTTTATGTCAATCTTTTAAATACATGGATATATCAGTTAAATGGTTCAGATCAAAATATAAAGATAAACACTTGTCTGTAATGTTTGCCATTGTCCTCTGAGCTGAAGCCATAAGCATAAGGCAGCCCCAGTGCAGTGCTTTTCAGATATAAAAGGAACAATAAGAGGCCCTTCGAAGTGCTTGTGTTCCCTAATAAAGGCCCTTTTTTCCTGAGATCACCATCCGCGTTCCTCCCAGCACTTGGCCTAGGCGATGGCGTGACACCAAGCCACACTTTGTGCCTGCAGCTGCACATCTGTGGTTGACTGCCTGCACCACATCTCTATGGCTGGACCAGCTCCCCCTGCTTGCCCTCACACTCTCCCTTGCCTTCACTTTCCTCATAGGCATGAGAAAGCTATCACTGGCTCATCACATCGCTGAAGATGAGCATGAAGGATTGGAATTTTACATCATAACTATTTTGTTGCCCTTAGTGTTATTTTTCATTGCCCTTAGTGTTATTTTTCATTGCTTAGCTTCTGATTTGTAAACAACAGCTTTATGCATTTATACTAATGGGTATTTCTTACTGAAAAAACAAGGTAAGATACTTTGCTGAAGATTACTACTGCAGTGTCCTTCCAAGGATTTGAACCACCAACTATCAGGAAACAATGGAATCCCCTTAATCACTAAGCAACCAATTGCCTTCCCTTGTTACATGTTCATACACGCAGACATGAACATGTACATGAACATACAGCTATGGTCATGGAGACAAAAACCTATTTTGGTCACAAACAACTTGACTTAAAGTACTGCATCACCACACAGCGATGTTATAGAATACCCATAATGGTTTTTAGTTGTAAAGTTGTTTTTTTTTTTTTCAAAAAAGAACATTTTCAGTTAATGAGAACTGCTCATCTTTGCAAGTTTGCTTAAGGGTCATTCAGTCTTTTCTATGTCCATTCAAAATTTTTCATAACTTCATATCTAGTTGCAATCTTGGCTTTGTAAAAACACAAAAGAGAGGGAAAGATAAACTTGGGTACTAATATAAAAGCCTTCTAGTTTCATTACAATTGTATTTTTTTATAGAGAGGGAAGAAAAAGAAATTTGGACAGAGAATTATGATCCAAGGACTTAAAGGACTTTCATTTAAACTTGCAACACACAAACATTTGATATTCAAATGTCAGCAGCCATACTGGTAATGTCACGCCCCCAGGAACAAGCAGATTGGAAACACCTGCGTCTAATCAATGAGACCCAGGATATAAGGAGCTCTGTGACCATAACAGAATGTGGATTCTTGCAATCGCCCTTGTGGTCTTGTAGTTTCAGCGGCTTCACCAGTTACTGTGTGTTCTGCTTGTTCCTCGTGGTCCTGGTTTTGACCTTCGCCTGTTTTCTCCGACTACCAAGTTTTGGTTTGCCTGTGTGGAAACATCTACACCTGAACAACCTTTGCCTGTCCCTGACTTTGATCTTGTCTTGTCCTTCGAACCTCATGAAAAGAATAAAACCAACCCACAACTGGTCCATGACTTACCTGTTTGTCTCTAGTCCGTCTGCCGCCATGACAGAAGAATCCGCCGATACCATGGACCCAGCGGAGTTGGAGTGTCTGCAGAAGGCGGTGTCATCGCAGGGAGCTCTGGTGGGCTCACACAAGCAGATCCTGGAGAAGCTCCAAAATCTGGTGCATAAATCGCCAGTCCTCAGTCCTGCCACGACGCCTGAACTAGTCGTCAGGAGCGTGCTGGCCGCCGCTTCCGCTACACCCCCCGTGTCATCAGACGGCGCCCGTGTCTGCCAGTGATGGGCCCCCAGCTGACCCCGCTGGAAAGGTATGATGGCTTGCTTGAAAAATGCCGGGGCTTTATCTTACAGTGTGAACTGGTGTTTGTTAGCCAGCCCCACGTGTATTCCTCTGATGCCAGCAAAATAACATATTTAATCGCTCTGCTAACTGGACCCGCACTAGACTGGGCTGTGGCTGTCTGGTACAAAAGGGAAACGACCACCTACAAGCATTTCCTTAAGCAATTTCAGGAAGTGTTTGACCACCCACTTTCGGTCCGCGCGGTCAGCGACCGCTTGATGGGGATCCAGCAGGGGAATCAGACCAGGGCTGCATATTCCCTTGAATTCCAGATTCTGGCTGAGAAGAGCGGCTGGAACCAGACAGCCCTCTTGGCCTCCTTTCGCCATGGGCTGCATCCCCGGATCCAAGCCGAACTGGCGTGCCGGGGGGAGGACTGGACCTGGACCATTTCATAGAGACCGCGATCATCGTAGACACCCTTGCACGGGAGCATCTACCCTGTCCAGGGCTGCCCCTGCAGGGGAAAGGGATGCCGTCAGAGACCAGGCACCCAGTGCAACTGGGATGGGGGCATTACCTAGCAGATGGCCCTGCTAAACCACCCGCTAGCAAGTCCCGATGTGGAACCAAGGTGAGTGCTGCTCTCTGCACCGAGTCACAGTTGACAGTCTCACTTGAGGCGTGTTGGGGGGCCTCCCAAGTTGAGACGTTAGTTGTTTCATGGACGTGACCTTCGCCCAGCACCATGACATCCGGATATGAGACTGTGACGTCACTCGTCGGATTAAGGCCCTGAACAGGCAGCCGCTGGGCTCCGGGATAGTGGAGAAACAGACAGTGCCGTCGCGGGTCTGGGTCAGGGTGTGCCACACAGAGGACAGAGGACTTCGCGCTCTGTCTTATCAGGTCCCCGGAGACGCTGGTGATATTGGGGTTCATCTGGTTGACTAAACATGACCCCGTTTTTTCATGGAGCAAGGGGGAATTAGTGGCATGGGGGTCGCAGTGCGCTACCACTTGCTTGGCCTTACCCTGTAGGGCCACCTCGGTGGAGAGCCTGGAAGCGCCAGAGGCCTTTGTCATCCCCAGAGAGTATCAAGACCTGGCTGAGGTGTTTAGTAAGAGTAAAGCGACCAACCTGCTGCCACACAGGCCTTGGGACTGCGGCATAGATCTATGGCCGGGCACGTCGCCACCCCGGGGTACGATATATCCCCTCTATCGACCTGGAGCAGGCGCTCCAGGAGTACGTTAAGGAGGGCTTAGCCTCGGGAATCATTTGGCCGTCCACCTCCCCAGCGTCCGCCGGGTTTTTTTCATTGCAAAGAAAGACGGGGGCCTACAGCCCTGCATAGACTACCGTGGGCTAAATGCGGTCACGGTCAAGTACCCACATCCCTTGCCACTCATCACCTCAGTGCTAGAGCAGGTCCACGGGACTTGCGTTTTTACCAAGCTGGACTTGCACAGCACTTACAATCTCATCCAAATTCGGGAGGGTGATGAGTAGAGGCCCGCATTTATTACCTCCTTAGGCCATTACGAGTACCTCGTCATGCCTTTCAGTCTAGCCAATGCACCTTCCATATTTCAGGCCTTTGTAACTCACGCATTGGGAGATCTGGGGAGCCAAGGAGTTATAGTGTACCTGGATGACATCCTGATCTATTCACGCACAATGAATCAACATGTCTAGTTGGTGTGGCAGGTCACGAGGCATTTGTTGGAAAACTGATTGTATGTCAAGGGGGAGAAATGCTTATTCCACCAAGAGCAGGTCTCCTTCCTTGGATTCATCCTCAGCGTTGACGGGGTAGCCATGGACCCCAAGAAGGTACACGTCATGTTAGACTGGTTCCGGCCCGTGACGGTCAAGGCCTTGCAAAGGTTTCTAGGTTTTACGAACTCCTATCAGCGGTTTATACGGGGATTCAGCTCGGTGGCCACCCTGCTTACAGCTCTCTTGTGGGGTGAGGGGAGGAAACTGGAGTGGACCACAGAGCCCCAGGCAATCCTGTCCCAAAGACAGGGTACCCCTCCTAAACTCCACCCATGTGAATACTTCTCGCATAAGCTGACACCGGCCGAACGAAATTACAACATTGGTAATCAAGAGCTCTTGGCGATCAAGCTGGCTCTGGAAGAGTGGCATCACTGGCTCGAGGGAGCAGCGCACCCATTCCTGGTTTTGACTGATCACCGTAACCTCAAGTATCTGCAGAAAGAGCAGTGTCTGAACCCGCGGCAGGCGCGCTATGCCTTGTTCTTTACCCACTTCAGATTCACGGTGACCTACCGGCCGGGGTCGAAGGACATCAAGGCAGTTGCCCTGTCGAGGGTGCATGGCAGGGACCCGGACCCGGCACAGCCCGCCCTAATCTTGCCGGAACAATGGATAGTGGCTCCAGTCAAATGGCACTTACAACAAGAGCTCTAAGCTGCCCAAGAAAAGGAACCCGGACCACTGGAGCGACCAGAAGGTAAAGACTACATAACCATCTGACTCCAACCTTCCCTCCTACAGTGGGCACACGACTCCCCAACAGCAGGGCACCCAGGCCATCGGCGGACCCTCTCCCTCCTCCAAGGCTGCTATTGGTGGCCGTCCATGAGGGAGAATTTTAAGGAGTACGTTGAGGCCTGTGAGATGTGTGCCCAAGCCCGTACCCCTACCCAGAAGCCTGCAGGTCTACTTGAACCTCTCCCAGTCCCAGCTTGGCCCTGGTTCCACGTATCCGTAGACTTCTTGATGGACCTCCCGCTGTCGCAAGGTAACACGTCATTCTAACGGTCCTCAACCTATTCTCAAAGTTCTGTCGCTTGATATCCTTCCCGCAGCTCCCATCTGCATTGGAAACCGTCAAGGCCCTGTTCCACCACATCTTTCGCCTGTATGGCCTTCCAGAGGACATTGTCTCCGATCGCGGCCCCCACTTCACCTCACAGCTCTGGAAGTCCTTCTGGCAGAAGCTGGGAGTTGCTGTAAGCTTAACATCTGGATATCATCCGCAGGCCAAGGGGCAGGTCAAGAGACTTCATCAAGACCTAGGTCGGTTCCTACGATCATACTGCAGCCAGAGACAGCATCAGTGGGCACGATACCGACCTTGGGCGGAGTACGCCCACAACTCCATGTCTCACTTCTCCACCGGACTCATGCCTTTTCAATGTGTCCTAGGGTATCAGCCTCCCTTCTTCCCCTGGCACAAAGAGCGCACAGAGATCAGCTGTCAACGATTGGTACCAGAACAGCAAGGAGACCTGGAGAACGGTCACAGCCCGACAACATTGCAGCATGCGTCAATACAAACACCAGAGTGGAATTTAGCGTCTTCCGGAGTAGACCGCGTCATCATAGAAAATAATCCCAACGTTTCGTTTCCTATGTTGGAAACATCCTCAGGATTCTGCATCGTAAACCGTTAGACGTTGTCTTCAGGGATCATTGATGTAGTCTAGGCTAATCGCCACCGTCGTGCCATCTCCTTTTGCCCCGGCCAGTGGGTCTGGCTGTCCACCAAAAACCTGAAGGTGTGTCTCCCGTCCCACAAAGTAAGCCCCCGCTTTATAGGCCCTTATCAGATCATTCACCAGGTTACCCCGGTGATTTACCGCTTGCGTCTGCCTCCCTTCCTCTGAGTCCATCTGATGTTCCATGTCTCCCTTCTCAAACCACACTAAGTCTCACACCTCCAGGTCCCATGGGCTGTGAAGCTACCCCACCAGTACAGGTTGAGGGCGCTCCGGCATACCAGGTTAAAGAGCTCCTGGATTCCTGACGGCATCGCAGCCGTTCGCAATATCTAGTCGGCTGGGAGGGATACAGTCCAGAGGACTGCAGCTGGGTGCAGGTGAAAGACATCTTAGATCCCGACCTGATTGCAGCTTTCCACAGCAGCCACCCGGATCACCCGACACCACAGTCACGGGGGCATCCGCCTCGGCCTCAGCGGGCAGCAGGAGCCGACTGTAAGGGAGGGGGGTACTGTCACGCTCCCGGGAACAAGTAGATCGGCAACACCTGTGTCTAATCAATGAGAGCCGGGGCATAAGGAGCTCTGTGACCACGACACAACGCAGATTCTTGCAATCGCCCTCGTGGTCTTGTAGTTTCAGCGTCTTCACCGGTTACTGTGTGTCCTGCTTGTTCTTCGTTTTCCTGGTTTTGACCTTCGCCTGTTTTCTCCGACTACCGAGTTTTGGTTTGCCCATGTGGAAACGTCTACGCCTGAATGACCTTCACCCGTCCCTGACTTTGATCTTGTCTTGCCCTTCAAACCTCATGAAAAGAATAAAACCAACCAGCAATTGGGTCCCTGCCCTACCTGTCTGTCTCCAGTCCGTCGGCCACCATGACAGGTAACTGGCTATGGAACAAAATTATTGTTGCAGTGTAAGAATTGTCTTTCATCCCAGCTCAAACCTACTTACAAAATTTGTGTGTGCTTGTTGGCAGGTGTGACTGACCTTTATAATGACACCCAGACCATCACGGTTGTTATTCAGGGATACATAATTAGATTCATCCCAATTAAAAATGTCTTGAAGAGTAAAACAAGTTGAAAGGTCATGGCAGGCAGCAAGAATCCACACATCTCCTGCTTTCCAGAGAGAGAATTATTCTCTGGAACCCTTGTATTTCTTATTTAAACCAGTTGCTTGAGTGCAAACACTTCTTTGCAAGATAGCCATCTCATCTGATGTGCTTGATGAATAACAGAGGTGGTTTGCTGTTCCGGAGAATGCAGGTCCGAGCCTCAGGGTTGCTGATCCTTGACTGCTACTGTGAGGAAGAGGCTGACTTAGAATCACAGGCCAGGCTAGAATTCAGAGCCTCAGCACAAGCTAGGGATGCAATGTGTTTGAAAAATGTGCAAACAAACATTGGATCGGGGTTTGTTTCTAATGACTCTTTGGACAGAATGTGTGACCGTTCAGCTGATCAACTAAAGATGAGTGACTTTAAGTCAGCGGAGTCAAGAAATGTTGGATCCATACTTCAAATGAACTTTCAATGTCATTGAGCTTTCTCCAAAGGCTATGTTCAGCAGGTGTCCCAAATCAAGTCCAGTCAGTTTAACAAGTGCTCCAGGAAGCAGGACACTGCATGAGCACTGGGCTGTCCTGAGGGCTGGAAAGTTACCATTAAATATTTATGGCTGCCAACACAATGACACATCACTAGCACAGAATCTCTCTAGCCAAAGAGAACAGCCCCTTTCACGTGTGATAAAAGACATGGAGAAAAGCACAGGATCTATTAAACAACAATGTGAATGTTTCCATTTATATGTAGGGTAAAAAAGCTCGCCGTAGAATTTCAAAGCATAATCTCATGGTCCACCCTCTGCAGCACTTTCACAGCCCTGAGCCTGACAGCTACACCCAGAAGGGCAAAGGAGGTAAAGTGTGGAATTGCACACAAAAATAAGACAACTGGGAAGTCAGAAACCCAGAATCAAGGACGAGATGCAACAGCAGCCTTCAGTGCAATGCTTGAAACATGCTTACGGACCATTCTTTTGTCTTACAAAAGTGTGGTTTTGACTGCCTCAAGCCACAAGACCCTACCACTAATGGCAGGTTTTATTTGATGTAGAGGGCTTACTGAGTTTCAGGTCTGTCTAAAACATCTGATCCGCATTAAGATTGAGCAGGAACCCACACCGGCTGTTGACTTCAGGGAGGAGAGCTGGAGACGGTGATGTAAGTGTTAATAAAGACCATCCCGGCAGTTCTAGTAGCTACAACACCGGTATCTCTCAGGTCCTTAAAGAGACACGCAAACTTGATGGCAGCTAAAACAAATGTGAAAACAGCAAGAGAGTCTACTGCAGAACCGCTGACCTTGTTAGTTCAATTTGGTGGCATGCAGATCCAGGAATCTTGTCTGCTCCCTCCCTTAACTGCCTCGGAGGCTCATTTGGAAAATTTCAACAGATTAGTACGTTATATCCCAGAGACCAAGGATTTGTATTTGTGTGTGGAGAAGTCGCCACTCGCTCAAACAACAGCTTCATAAAAATGCAAAAATTTGTCTCAAACTGAAATGTGCTAAGAGATGATAAATGACAACCAAAGGCGTGACTGCAGGTCTGTGGAAACACCAAGAGCAGAAAACGGCATCCTCACCTACACAACAGGAGGGGGGGAAACATGTTGCCGGTGACTTTTTTCATAACTGCTCCCGTCAAGCTAAATGCCATGAGGTCTCCAGTGTCTGCTTCCAAGGAGGAGCATTTCTTGGGCATCCTCTGGTATTGACCAAAAGCACAGTGTCACATGAACACGTTGAGCACAGTGTGACACAATGGGACACTGACCGGGGATTACAATACCCATGGGTCACTTTTCCCATCATTGTCACTACTGAATGGAAGATCCTTTTATATGTGTGTATTTACATAGTCATGTCACCATAAAATTAGGCTTATCAAAGGACAAAGGCAAACAATGGAAAGTGCACCAACAGGGAAAAGTATAATTTAATAGTCAAGCATCTTGTTCAATGTAAAACATAGTTGAGACACATTTCCTGCATGAATAAACTTTCACAGTGATGATCTCAAATAAATTCTGAGACTAATTTGGAAATATGGCAGAAGTACATTTTATCGGTCTTGAAAAAAAAAGGAGAATATAATTATCTTTAATATGTAGAACTACGTTTGGATTTTCGCAGAAAAATTAATCAAGAGACCCTCAATGAGGTGTAAAGTGGCAAATAAACACGCATTTTCAGTTATACTGCATAAAACATGTATAGAAACAGTGCAAAGCCATAGCTGCAGGAGTTTGCACACATTTCAGCCAGAACAACTTGAAATCTCATGGCCCAAAAAGTACTATTGATCAGTACCTGTTTTCTTTCTTCAGACATTGCTGCCTCAGTGTAAAAATCTGTTACAACTATTCAGATTGTGCGTTAATAAAAAGTCATCACACTACATTCTTACAGGAATTAGTCTGAGAGCAAAAAAGTGTTTATTAAATATCTATGGTTAATATTAATACCATAGGGTACTCGAATGTATGCATGTATGTTGTCTTTTTAACATTGCTGTAAGAGGAAGAGTCTACTTTCAGTTTATACTTAAAGACAAAATCCTATTACTATCAAAATCTAAGTCATTTCATATGAAGCTTTAAACCACAGTACCAGTGTATCAAAAATCATTTATTCTTCTTCCAAAAATGCAAATAAAAATGAGACATATGCGGCAAATAATAATTTACCATACAATTTACGGCTTATTCGTGCGGCTTTAGTCATTTACTTTAAAACAGACTAATTTCTTATTCTAGCGGAGGGAGGGCAGACCGCTGACTTGAACAGCTGCTTCATGACCCAAAAAACTGTCAGTCTTTCCCTGGAATAAATTGTGGACCGTTCCATTTGTCGAAGTAGGGGGAGGGTGTATTTCTCACCGTCGCTTTCGGTTAATATCTTATGTTGATGAGTCTTTGATTCGGCTAGAAAACAATTGAAAAGCAACAATTTAACATTTTGTACTTTTGCAGTATTACTGTCTTCGTGCTAAATGACAACGCAGTATTTCGGTCTGCTACGTGCACCCCGCTTTATTCCAGTCCGGTTCAAGTCGGCCCGTAGTAGAATCAATTCACAGAGAGGGCAGCTTGAAACCGTCAACTCGCGCTCCAGCGCTGAGTTTGGAGCGAGGCGTGTTGGCCAGTTAGATTTTAATAGTCGGTCTAGTATCTGTTTTGCGTGGCCTATCCGTTGTACTTATCTTATGTTTTTTCTTTTCATACGAAGCGGAGGTGTTTAAAAAGTTGTTAGAATTCTACCTGTAGGTTTACGACTTCACGGCGAACCAATTAAACTAGGCGTGACAGACGTATTTTTGTTAAATGAAGGGATTGTTCGCTACAGTGGCACTGCAGCTGCTGTATTAGTGCCGTTTTGTGACGTGTAGGTGCTGAGTTCTCTGCAGACAAAAGCTGGGAACAGTGAAAACCACGTCCATCTGGCTGAACGGTGACTCCTGTAGGACTCGTGTGTGCGCGTTTCTGTATGCGTGTGCGCGTGCGCGGGACACGGCGGTGAGACCCAGTCGACGAGCCACATCGGAGAGTCGTCCTGACCGCCAGTGCATTCGAGACCGCCCGTTTGTCCAGCTGCACTGCATTTTACACCGAACACGGCATTTTATTTATTACTGACTCTCTGCAATAAATAATGTATTACATTCCAGCAATACACAGTTAAATTATTGAACTTGCGACTTGGACAGACGTGAACCCACCAGCCTGTTCTGCCTAATGTGCTGTAATACAGCAAATAAAACCTTCACAGGAATAAAGTGTGAACGAGTTTCCTCTGGGAATGTTCTCCTCCCTAAATGTGGAAGACTCTCGACAAAATTTCGCACACGGTTTGCAGCAGTGGAAACACACAAAAGTCGGTGTTGAGATACACACCACGGTGGCGCCGCTCTCCTTCGGTGTCCTGTAGCCACGAAGAAAGTGGAAGGGCTTCACTCTGACAACCTGCAACAAGTATAAAGGACAAAACGCTGTAAAACGTACTTGGAACAATGGACTTTCCACGCGTTCATCCCTTACGCTGTGTCGTTCACCAACTTTTATTCACCTTCATATAGCTGGTGCCTCGTGATAGGCAATTCACAACTTTGCACTCAATGTACCCCTTCGTACAACAGGGCATTCTTACCAGAGTAATTCATGTAAACCACGTTGCTGAAAGGTACTACTGCGGGAGGGTGGATTTGAACCAGGACCCTTTAGGTTCCAAGGTGCCAGCCCCAAGAGGATGGTACTTGCCGTCTTTGTCATAACAGTTTGTTTAATAATGGAACCGCCTATGTACGGCTAGCGGTGTAACGTACACTGGTTTACGCTGTGGTATGTGACAAATGGACTGTACTCTAGAATTGCGTGTCTGAATCCAAATCTCCTTTTGTTGACGCGAAGCACTTTTTGTATTGTTCTCAGAGATCTACGTCGCCGTGGAGAGAAAGCATGTGCTAAATGCTGTTGAGGCAAAGATGTATTCCGTTTGTCGTAGTTGAGTATGGCGGATAAAGGCATGGCGGGAAATGTGTAAAATGATAAGCAGGGGGTGTTTCTGGTGGCCTCTACATCTTCGTACATCGGTGGACGTAGTGGTTAAGGACTTGGACCCGTGAGAGGGGCGTTTCCAGTTTTCAGTCCGAGCCCTCAGCCGAGGTACTTAGCTAAAACTGCGTTAGTAAAAATATTCAGCTGTTTAACATATCAGATATAAAACCTTTAGTCATATTAGTTGCCTCATTTAAAAGCACGTCATAAACGACTGAAACTGATATTCACTTTCTGGATCCTTGGCCCTTAATCTTGGAATGAGACAATGAAACTGCTCACGGTAATCAGTAAATATTTCTTTAAATTGGTTCATCTCATTCCAATCTTTTTGATGCCCTTTTCCTAAAAACAATTCCCTTGTTCTACTAAAAGTAACTTTTAAAAAATCAAGGGTGGGGCAATCCGAACTAGACGATGGTGTTTCGGAGGCTAATAAAAGTAGAAGTCCGTCACCAGCAGAATGAAGTGCAGAACTAGCCGCTCATGTAGTAAAGCGAAGAAACAATATTTCCCATCAAAAGATTTTCCTCACTGAATATAACAAAATATTGTGCTTTTGTCTGAAGAATGTTTAACAAGTTTCTGATATTGAGTGGTGTTCATTATGAATGTAAAAAACTGGGAAAAAATTGTAATGGTACCTCACACGAAATACTTCACTTAAATCCTGGATTCTCGTAGATAGTTTTTCTTCTTTTTAAGATATTTTAGGTCTCTTGTTAAAAAGGAATTTATCTTATGAACACTAGTGTCTTCATTTTCGGGATCTAAGTAGTTCTGGTTTCTGCACTTTGTATCATCACTGGTCAGAGTAAAATCAAGAAATCGCATGTCTGACAAACTTTTTGAATCCCAGCTTTTCACCCCTTCAGTTTGTCTCTTTTTTGTCTCTCCAGTTGCTGCCTTTAGTCTAGTTCTCTTTGTCGATTTCACTCCGCTCCATAGACACCCTATTAGCACCATCCTCAGCACCTCAGACCTCCTCCATGTCGCCGCACTAGTGTCCCAAACCCTCATTTCTCCCACCCGTGGCTTCCTGGGGGGGTTTACGGTCTTGAACTTAGTCACACCATCTAAACTCGAGGAAAACACCTTCAACGGAGGCGAGTCCCAGGGATCACGGGTGCAGAAACTGAAAATGATGGGTCTGACGGAGTGTGTGAAGTCTTCAGCCCGTTGCTCATTTGGCCGGTGCTCGCAAAATGCACTCAAGTCACGTTTCTTAACTTGGTGATTTGTGTCGCCACTGTAAGGATAAACAGGCATAAGACAAATGCATGAGTGTGTTTAGGGAAAGTCCGAAAAAGACACCCAGTCTCTAAGATGTCATCCGAAGCCACGTGTTAAATCGTGCTGGAGCATTAGTATGTGGTTTGTTCTCCTCCATCTTCATGCTATGAATTATTTCCCTCTTTTGGAGTTTAGCTGTAATTTCAGCACACGGCCTGGACGGGTTGGGTGCCAGCTGTTTAACACACTGCAAGCTGAGATAGTTGTGTATCTCTCTGTTGGGGACAGTCGCCACAGCCCAGGTAAGTCGGCTATATGGCCTCCAGCCTAAAGGTCAGTTCATAGACAGCAGTGCTCTCCAACTAGGCTCTCTAGTGCCCCCTGTAGGCTTTCAGCAGCAATACTTACAGTTTGAAGACAAGCAGTTAAAAAAGTTCAGGATGTTAGGTTAACTTCTACAGACTTTGGTATAATGTTCCGATTTTAAAGAAATAGCTCGGATGAACCATAATAAAACACTTTTCGGGACCATGACGCATCATGGCTGAGCAGGCTGCGCTGTCGCCTCACAGTTCTCGAATTGTGTCTTTCTATCCGAGCTCAGCACTCTCTGCCTCGAGTTTGCATGTTTCCCCTGCGTTTGTGTGGATTTCCTCTGGGTGCTCTGGTTTCCTCCCGTATTCCAAAGACATACATTGCAGATGATTTCTTCGCTTTAATTTGCTCTTAGTTTCTCACTGTACGAGTGAGAGCGTGCATGTGTGACACTCAAGTGATGGATTGACCTCCTGCCTACGTACCCTGTGTTACGCTGTTGACTTCCGGGGATGTCCTGCAGAGCAGCGCAACATGGGTTGCAAAAGCTCCCATCAAAGATGGGCGGATGTTTTGGACAAGGGCGGGTCCTATAAAGAAAGATATGAACGCCAGTGGAATGTGACACTTTGGAATCCAAACCATTTGTAAATTTTATGCATTTGAGTTTTGTGCATTAAGGCCCAGTTGGCAGTGCGTACAGACTGTAGCAATACGCACATGCTAATGAGAGCACATACTGTACGTAGTTTGTTATGGCAGCAAAAGTAGTGGCACAACAGTGTCGGCGGGCGTGGTGGGTTCAGCCGGCGTCCGCTGTGTGGCAGGTCTGGGGTTTGAGCCGTGCTTGGGCTGCCTTGTGACGGACTGGCATCCCGTCCTGGGTGTGTACCCTCCCCCCTTTGCCCTTGCAATCTGTGTTGCCAGGTTAGGCTCCGGCTTGGCGCGACCCTACTCGGGTCAAGCGGTTGTTGACGATGAATGGATGGACAACAGTGTCGGCGTAGAAACAAAACTTGTAGAAACATTGTATCATCGTAAAATGGTACAACAGTGGACTGGTAAAATCCAGTCCACTTTAGTTCAGTGAAGTTGAGGAGGATCTACTTATAAGTGAATCAGACACCCCCAGGGAAGTAACGCTCTTGCACAGGGTTTCTGATGGGAGCTGTCAGACGTGGCATTTATTACTTTTCGTCAAGTTTCCGGAATCGGCGAAAGCCCAGTCGCGGCCCCCCTCATTCATCGCTGCTTCATCGCTGGTCACATGTGGATGAACAACACAATGGGCAGCAGGAATTTGCCCCCACATCCCCTGGGCGCAGGGGACGCTCTCAGGGCAGCCTTCATCACATGAGCAGGGAACGGAAGAAGGCCGGCTTTGTCGTGCTCGCACGCGGCGCCCGCTGCGTCAGGCATGCGCCGCGTGAGTCATCCCTCTCTCCTAAGTCCATCTGAAGCTATGAGTAAGAGCCCCTTTCCATCGGCGCTCCGCATTGTTAGCAGCAGCGAAGCCTCGCGCTACCTCTGTCTGTACCTCAGCTCTCGGCGTTCACCGCCCGCTGTGCTAATTTACCATGGGACAAAGCCACTCTCAGACTGTCAGGTGCTTAATTGTGTTTGCTCTATGCCGCACATTTCCCCGCTTTGCATTTGCAGCTGACTGACATGGGGGCAGCTCTATATCCTTTGGAATATCGCGAGTGGTGCTGAGGAAGGAAGTGTGCATTTTGAGACAAAGTAAACCACCATTAACCTCAAATTTCAAAGAAGCCATGACTAATACTAGTTATAAATATGAGCACTTTTTTTTTTCTCAGCATAGAACCGAAACTTCTCCAGTATGTGTCTTTGGACACATTCAGATAATAATGTCAGAATGGAGTAAAAGCAAGGCAATGAATCGTCAGTGATTTTGCTTTACGCTGTTACCCACGTATGAAGTGTGAAGTCTTCCTGGGGTTTAAAGGAAAGGGCAGAATGGGAGCTTCCCTTTTCAGCCTTCACCTTATCGCCTGATCATGTGTGACGTCTTTGCCGCCTTGGCCGTTGGCTGACGAGCGGGTGAACTGACCACGGTGTGCTTCTGTCGTGACCACAGTAATGACCACCCTGCTAATAATGTCTTCTCACGAGACCTTCCCGAGAGGCTTAGGTTGAGGACTCCTGAAGAAGGTTAATCTAACCTGGGGAGGGATGTGAATTCCATGCTGTTAGTGGGCTGTGGGAGGCAGCTGGGATAGTGCTTCTGTGGCCTTCTCTTTCCATTACCCCAAGTGGTCTCCTTTGTTTACTCTACTGCAGTGAAGGAAAAGACAGCGCAGAGGAACGTCGGCGAGGTACAAACTCCAGAATATTTTGGTAGCAAAGGCTTTCAATGAATCCCAGTTCCGTCTGCAACGGTGAATCCCTAAATCTCATTTTGCTCCTCATCATCAACCTAAAGAAGTGCTTCTGGGCTTCAGAGTCCATTTCTAATTATAAGGACATTGGAGTAGAATAACTGTATACTAACAAACCACCTTTGAGAACAGATATAGGGGCTTCCAAAACATGAATATCAGTGTTTTGGCATGGAAACTCACATACTGCCAATTTTTAACTCCATTACGTGGATTATATACGTTGCATAAAAGCACACACAGTGTGCTCCTGTTTTTTCTGACGTCTGCAAAATAAGGTGACTCTCTTTGGCTATCATCTCAAAACCTGGAGGTTATTTAAAAAAAAAAAAAAAAAAAAAAAACTGTTTCTTTAAATGACCTGATACTGGTTCGGAATCACATAAGTAATATTTTAGCACAAGGATTTTGCAACAGGAAAAACACTCGATCAGCCTCTGGCAACTACTAGTGATATTCAGTTAGATCCAACCCAATAATGGACAAAAAGAAAAAGTGTGACTGCTTATCAAATCACTACAAAAAATATATTTGGCAAAAGGTTTTAGACATACAGTCCAATGGTTCCACTGTCTATTTGGACTGTGTTCGTGACCATAGAAACGCGCACAGCCGACGCGCGCCCTCTAGCGGTGACAAATAAAAAAAGCGTGTTTACCAATTTCTAAACCAAACAACAGAAAGCTCAGCGCATGTTCTTTATCAGTGTGAGAAACTGTTTCTAGAACCATGGGAAAGTGTTTCATTCAGACATATTATTAACAAAAATTCCGATACTTCTGTATAGAATTTAAATTCTTAATACGGAATGATATTTATATTTTTTTCTGCGTGCCTTTTCCCTAACATGTTTACTCTCAGTAATTAAAAAACTCAGAACATCAGAGGATAAGAGAGGCGTTTGTTGTAAAGATTAAATTTCCCACATGTAAGTCATATAGACAGTATAAACAAAATGCATAAACAAAGACAAAGTTTATACCATTCAGTTTCCCAAGTGCTACTTAAAGTCCACCGCGCTATAGCTCTCTAGCGCCACCTGGTGGAAAGAAGAGCCGTCACACTTGTAAATGCATGACAACTGTACCTTTATTTGCATATCATGAATGATAATAAATGTTATTGTGTCTTATAACTTCAGAGTGAATCTGAATTTTGTACAAGGCAGTGTTTTTAAACACTTTAAGTATCAACATGCTTCTAATGGTAGAGTCATCAGCTGTAAAGTGCCATTGAGTCCATGTCGGTGTTCGATGTCCAGTGTAAGAAAACAAGGTAAAACTATGGATACAGTATCTAGACTGATGTGTTTTCTGTATCAAACAAGCATTCTCTATGGCTAATAGCCAGGGTTTTGGGCATACGTGGTGATCAGAGAACTTCTGTGGATTCAGTTTATCGTCCCTTCAGACAGATCACACTGCAATGTTTGGTTGTCCTCACGATCACTCCTGTCCTCTAATGTTTGGACCCTGGACCACAGCGGTCATTATGCAGGCGCTGTATTGATCCCACTGCATTCCTTCTTTCCCATTCTGCGACTAGTCCCCTGTGGGCAGACAGTCCACTGGGGTGCTGGATTTTTGCCACAGGTTTCCCCGCACTACCTACACGCTCTTCTAAACCTGAATGTGGTAAAACACAGTAATCCACAGGCCTGGGCCCCAGAGAGCAAAGCCAAATTCGGTAGAGTTATTGAGGCTGTCTGTGGACAGCCGCGGTTTTCCATTAGTCTCCGTCTGGGACGAGACTGCTCCTTCTTAGCAGGGAGAGTGGGAAGACATAAACATCCCATAAGCGCCTAGTCTGGGCTATAAACAGACCTCGGCAGGCCTTGGGTCAGCAGGGCACAGGGCAGCTTGGATTACGGCACCAGCCACATTACTGTAATGAGAGGGAGCAGAAGTGCACTTTTCCATTCTCACACACCGTGTGTTTGTCGCAGCGGTTCGGCAGCCTTGCGTGGGTTCACCTCCACGTCTGGCGTGTGTCTCCTGAAAAAAGCTCGCCGTCCCCCTCTGGATTTTCCAAGGTGTGGCATAAACAAGGGAACGCTCACGTGGACGACACTCAGACAGCACACACGGTTTTTTTCTGCAAAACTCCTTTCCCAACTGATCTTTTAACATACGCGATCCGCCGAGAGCTGCGTGGATCTCGTTTCCTTACGTCCGTTATGCCCTCAGACAGCTGCGGGGACTGATATCCAGCATCGTAGCCTGTGACAGTGCAGATGCTCGAGTGGGTTTTGAGATGTCGAAGATAACATCTCATTCAGTGTTAGTCTGCAGTTTTACTAAATTAATTTGGCATCAATTTTAAGAGCAGTTTATATATGTACAGTACTGTGCAAAAGTCTTAGGCACTTAGATGTTTCATAAAAATATTTGTTTTAGTCGGTTATTTAATCTCTTCTGCATTAGTGTCAATGCGAAAGAGCATATTTTATATTTCCAAGCTTTCCTTTTGCAAAAAGTTACAGTATTGCAGTAAGGGTTTTGTGTCTTGTTAAAGAAAGTACACACACACACAGACACACACACACACACAAACACTGTCTGAGACCACTTATTCCAAGCGGGGTTGTGGTTAACCGGAGCCTAACCCAACAACACAGGGCACAAGGCTGGAGGGGGAGGGGACACACCCAGGATGGGACACCAGTCCATCGCAAGGCACCCAAGCAGGAGTCAAACCCCAGACCCATCAGTGAACAGGACCTGGTCAAACCCACTGTGCCACCACACCCCCTATATGTAACCATACGCCCCTGAAAGAGTCTAGCACATAGTATCAGGGTATAAGATGCAAGATGGGACAACCTACACTAAGGGGCATAACCAAGTGGCTGGGATAGTGTGTAGGAGCATCTGTGCAGAATACAGACTGGAAGTCCCGAAGTCCAAATGGGAGACACCACCAAAGGTCGTTGAAAAAAGCAGAGCTAAGGTCCTGTGGGACTTCAAGTTCCAGACTGACAAGCAGTTGCTGGCCAACCAACCAGACACGGTGGTGGTTGACAAGGAGGAGAGGAGGACAATTTTGATAGATGTGCCAGTCCCAACTGACAGCAATATCAGAAAGAAGGAGCATGAGAAGATGGAGAAGTACCAAGGGCTGAAGGAAGAGTTGGGACGGATGTGGAAGGTGAAGTCCAGAGTGGTCCCATTGGCAATAGGAGCATTCGGGGCTGTGGCCCCCAAACTGGGAGAGGGGCTCCAGCAGATTCCAGGAATAACATCTGAAGTCTCTGTGCAGAAGAGAGCAGTCCTAGGAACAGCTAAGATACTGCACAGAACCCTCAGACTCAAAGGTCTCTGGTAGAGCATGGAGGTTCTCGGTGGAATGACCTTCCCCTCTCACTCAGAACTGCGGAAACTCTGTCTACATTCAAGAAGGGTCTGAAAACTTACCTTTTCCCGACCCATTTCACCCAAGATCTTTCCAGCTCATGTACGGTGTAAATATTCATGCACCGTAACTTCATGAGCATCACCAGATAAGCCTTTATTCAGCCGCTATACCGGCATTGTATGTGATTGTTTGTGTATCTTATATTATTAAAAAAAGTAGGAGGGTATCAGGATTCATCTATCCTGCATTTTATGCACCTACTCAAGCGATGAGCATCAGTGCATCAAGTGGAAAGTAACAAACTAGGTTTACTTGAGAGTCACATGTCTGCAGCCACGTCTCTTTCTCTTAATGTAATGCACAAATTCTACTTTTGCTGAGATGTACGTTGCTTTGGACAAAAGCATCTGCTAATGAATAAATGTAAATGTAAATGTAAATGTAGAGGACACGAGCTTGAGGAAGACACACACACCACTCCATGTGGGGGTGAGAGGGAGATTTTTTTTTTCATAAATTCATGTGAAGTGTATTCAGGCTCTCCTGGATGCAGAGGTCAGCTTCCTATTAACCTTCAAAGGTTAATAAGGGATGATATAATTTCTCAAGGAATGTGTACGAACACACTGACATTGTTTTATGTTGCCACCCCTATCACCCCAGCACAGCGTAAACGTATCTTACAGTGTATTCGAGACAAACTTGTCCATAACGATGCTGAACTCCAGTTAATACAGATAAGTGGCCTAAAAAAGTTCCATAACAGCATAAACGCAAGTCATTTTGTCTTTCTGATTCCTTAACACCCTGATCTTATATTTACCCCACAGGGTCTGGGGAAAACCATAGAGCAAATATGAATGACTGAAAATTTCATTTGAAAAATTACACCATCCACCAGTTTTCTTAGCTGCTCCGATCTGTGAGAGTTTCAATACTCTGATGTACCTTTTATGCAAGATATTACTTATACAAATCCTTCCATAGGAACGCGTCATCCCCATCTCTGTTTTCTCCATCCATTTGTCCTGGTGGTTAGTGCTGCTGCCTTTGGACTCAAAGGTCACAGGTTTGAATCCCATCTCCAGCTGTTGTACCCTTGAGCAAGGTACTTACCCTAAAATTGCTTCACTAAAAATGACCCAGCTGCACAAATGGGTAAATAATTGTATGTACTTTAACGTTGTAAGTCACTTATGAGAAAAGAGTCAGCTAAGCGGATGTATGTAAATGTATTTAGGTGTCTGCAGATGAGTCACGACTCTCCATCCACTAATATGCAATCAGATGTCCATTTGCCTGTCCAGCACCTTCGTGCACAGCAATGTCTGTAGGTTCTTGGACACACTGAGAACATATGGAAGCAAACAGCTGAGAAGAAAATGCAGTGGCATTTAGGTACATGCACACACAGTGGCACCTTTGAATATCTTTGTGTACTTCTGAATGTTCAGTACAACCATAATTACGAGCACATGGTTATTAGTTTTTATCACATGTAATAGGATATTATTGTGATGTAAGGAGGACTGACGATACACATCCATCTGATAAATATATGAAAAAAGCCCTTTCTCTCCGCGGCAGCCGCTGTGTGTGGTAACTCGAGGTGCAACGTTGCCCTTTGATACGCTCACAGTTGTTCACGGCAATGGATTCATAGACTCGGGAACTCAAATTAAATCGGTGTCACAACACAGTGATACCAGGCTTTTGCATATATAAAAATACCTCCGTGTATGAAATAGTTTCAATGGGGAAATGCCAAAACAGCTCCTCAGTGAGTGTGCTTTAGAGAATAAAAAATGAACCTCTTATCATCTATTTAGCAGATGAAGTGTACGGCAAAAACAGAAAAATGAATGTATTTGAATGTCATAATACACAAACACGAATAGACTCTAATGAAGACATTAACACAAGTAACAGTAACAAGACGCCTTTATTTCAGTATCTCAAGAAAACACATTCCATCATTTTAATTAAAACAACTATGATTATAAAGGAGAGAAATCTTTTCGAATCTTGTTTGGTTCTTAACAGAATTTGCAACCTTACTGATATGAAATGGCTTCAAAACATTTCTTTGCTTTCTTTCCAGAAAAAAAGCATCACAACTGGTACAGTGTCTATTCAATGTTTAAACAGAAAGGACATACAAATCACGAGTCTACATTAGTTTTCTGCCACACTGAAATGTTTTGTAGATTTAAACTATTAAAACATACACTAAAGCATGCATTTTTCCTAGATACTAAATAAATAACATTTTGAAAGAAAAACTATTTGTCCAAACAATAGATCAGCGAACAGGAATTTGTTCACGTGGTTACGAAGCTGTACGCTATAACTTTTCAACGAAGCTCCCCATTACTCTTCACATTGTGTCCAACCAAAGTATGGGAACATAGTGCACAAACTTTGAAATAATTTAGAGAATAAGATTAGTCATAACCCCAACTCATCTGCAGTTGCCAAATTTCACAAGTGGGAACCTCCACGATCCACCTCAATGTTTTGACGAAACGTCGCGAAATGTGCGAAACCATCCAGAAGAAACATGATCAAATAAATACACAACATATATGCAAAGTATTACTTGAAGTCTTAGTAGTGATGCATTGACAAGTTCCAGTCCTCTTTTTATAGCAGACATTTTTAAATACAGTAAAACAGGTACGTTTCACATTCTGCTCTCATCTTGCCGGTGCTGTGGAAGTTTAGCGTGAAGCCTAATGTGTGGACAGCTGGTAGTGTAGTGGTTAGAGCTACTGCCTTTGGACCCAAAGATCACAGGTTTGATTTTGCCCCCCCTCTGGCTGCAGTACTCTTGAGCAAGGTACTTAGCCTAATTGCTCTAGTAAAAAATTCCCCAGCTCTAAAAATGAGTAAATAATTATAACCTTAACATTGTAAGTTGCTTCGGAGAAAAGTGTCAGCTAAATTTAAGGGAGAATTTAATGTGACTGAGTGCTTTAACCTCAGCTGGCTTCCACTAAAAATCAGTCAGCAGAAAGTATATATCGCAAACACCCACTTTAACTCTCAAACTGAATTAGTAGGTCAGCTGTTTTCTCTTTCAAAATCATTCACCGAGTGCAGAGGCAAATATCGTTCACTATTCTTTACACTTTAAATCCCAGTTTCGTATTGTACGCTGCCCATCAAACAATTCCGCCTTCTGGCTGAATCAATTTTCGAAAAAAGAAATATGTATCATGGTTTGTTTTTTTAAATATCATCTCAATAATCGTGCTTCTGTGTGATCTTTAATATTTCAAATGCACTTCAAATTGGCACCCTGGAGAGAAGCTGTCAATCAGGATGAAACCGTAAACTGAGCTGGTTGAATGTGGCCATGCACTTTTTTTCTTTTTTTTAAATTACTCACTTTTCTGGTCTCCCTGGCTATAAAACAAGGAGTGAAAAAGCTTGAAAAACTACCAACCCAGGCCACCCCAGGGCTGAGCCCACTGGCTTCTCAGAGGATGGTCTTGCTCAAGTCCACCTTGACCGGCAGGGGTCCGGTCTCCTCGCTGCTGTCTGGTGGGCTCACGGCCACAGCAATCATGGGACTGACATGGTAAGGTGTGACTTTATGGGCATCCTCCAGGAACTCCTTATCTCCATTGATGCTCAGCTGAAACAAGCCGTGTGGTCTTAACGTCACAGCAGATATGACCATGAACACAAAATTTGAGCAGTAAAGCCTTTGACCCTGTGTTGTATACTGGTAAGGCACTGGTACAAATACTGGCTTATTTTGGATTACCTGAAGGCAGTGGGACTGCAGCTTTGTTTTGGATAAAATAAGACGATACTTCATTGGCCAAGTACATTTGCACATATGAGGAATTTGACGCGGCCCATGGATTCTACCTTAGACACATTTAATGTAAGAGAACGAAGTCACGGAGAAAATACAGGCCAACAAAGCTGAAGAAAATACAATTGCAGTACAAACAGTAGAATTATTTATGGGATGCGCATGCCTATATCTAAGCAATAAGAATGCAGAAATGGAAATAGTTGCTGGACTAAATATAAAATAGGTATAATTGGTGACGCTTCAATAAATACACTGCCTTAGATAAAGATATTGCCTTTTAGTTTCGACTGAACGCAGAGCTCGGTCGTACCTGAGTTTTGACGTGCTGGTCGGGTGCGGTAACCAGACTAGCGCAGCTCAGCCATAACATGACCATGACGGACAGGAAGAGACAGGCAGCCAGTATCCAGCGGGGCAAACCAGAGCGCCTAGAGAGGGATGAGACAGTGAATGAAGGGAGGGAGAAGGGGGAACAGAGAAAAAACTGCTTTGTATCTTGTTCTTTTATACCCTGTGCTTCAGACGAGAACCAGCATAATGCGTATCACAGCCCTTGGGTGTTGTGCTACAAGGCAGTGTGATTGGTTATGAATACGATTACAGAATTCATGCGGTAATAATCTTACAGTATCCTACCAAAACTCATGGGATGCATGTGCTGATGAATAAAACATGTTTTTATTATAAGAAATTAGCAGTGCTGGCGCACCTTTGGTCTTAACGACACACTCAGTTCATCATGGAACACTAGAGGGTTCAGGTAGAAAGTGAAGGGTGTGAGCCCCGCTCCTCCTGTAAAGCATCACTAAGCTCCCCTCCCAGCATTATCCTAATTCATCCCAAAATGAGGGTGGCAGGGTGGAAGAGCAGTACTGGTACCTCACAACACCTGGGCTGTGCATTTGGACACGGTTCAAATCTGGCCCACTGTGTGGAATTGGCATGTTATCTTCCAAAGCTCTGGTTTCCTCCCACAGTCCAAAGACAAGTGTTTCGGGTGATCTGGTGACTCTAAACTGCCCTTAAAATATGTGTGTGTGTGTGTTCCACCGCTCTGCTTTAGAAAGTTTAAAGTAGTGTTTCTAACACTGTATTGCACCTTGGATAAAAGCGTTGGCTAAATATTGGAGAATTATCATTTTACGTCGCTTTAGAGATAAGCTAAATGAATCAATTAAATATTCAGTGCAGGCGAGGTTATGGTTCTGGGATGACTGCTGAAATTTCCCAGTTTTATTCCCTACAGTTTCTATGTTCACAATCTTTCTTGATTTAACCTCTCTTCCTACAGATGGAGGCGCATCGTTGGGTTTTTTTGTAAGATAGTTCAGATGTATTAAAAACACTAACTAGAAGACGAAATGCTAAAACTTGATATATATGCCGTCCAGCAGTAGTTTGAACCTTTTCGCAGCATTGCTCTGGGACCTGGGCCTTCTTACCGTGACATGCAGCCCAGGAAGTCATGCTCAGCGGGAGGACTGTCATGTTGACCCGAGTGCTTCAGTTTGCTTTCAGCTTTGGACACACCTTTGGCCCCATGCTGTCTCGCACCTGCAGATGACAGAAACACACAGCAGTTCCGAAAACTGCGTCTCACAGCATTGGTTCGGCAACAGCTGCCTGGAAGTTCACATCAGAGTTACACTGGGTCACAGTGCTGCGGTCTACAGTCCAATGCACAACACTTACACTGATGTGTGTGTGTGAGAATATATGTGTGTTACTCACCTGTATGGGGTCTTTGGGTGTGAGAATTGGCTGGGGGCCAAGACTTGTCTGCCACATCAGATCGGGGGGCTTGCAGCTCAGGGAAAGTGTACTCCGTCTCAGGCTGGCTCTGATACCAAAAGAACACAGCAACGACATGACGGTTTGAAAAACAGAATGCCGTACTGAGCCACTGGCAGGAAGCAGAGGATGTTCAGAAAGGAGGAAGGGGTGTTTAACCTCAGCTCCACGTGCGACCCCTTAAAGCGCTAAAACAGCACGCCCCCGCTGATGTGCCACCGCGGTGCGTTAGTTCCAGTTTGCTGCTCAAGCACTTCCTCGCGGCCGCCTGTCAGCTATTTGTCTCAGAGGTGAGGGTAAAAAGGCCACTTGACTTGGGCAAGAGTGGTGAAAAGAGTCATTGAAACAGAACTAACACATGGCATCCCAGCACTCACACACACACACACGCACATCAGAACGCTGTAGTCATCTCCTGTTCCAAGTCAAATCCAGTCCTCAGCAGCCACCATCCTGCAACTCCTGCAGTGCCGGGGGTGGGGGGGGTATGTGCATTCATTACTCCCACTTTGTTCCTGGTTCCCCGGGAGAACTCATTAGAGGAGGATTTTTTCCCTTTTGCCTCCCTTGCACTCGGCCTCTCAACAACGCGCCCCGCGGCAACTGGAGGTCAGGGTGGCGGCGGCGTGGCATACGGCTCACGGAGCTCGGCCGGCCAGTCCCGACGCCGACTACAAACACCAGCCAGCAAACGCGTGACATTCAGTGGACATGTAAACACCGAGCATCCGGTGAATGGAAGGGAAAGGAAGCAAAGAGCGGCTCCACGTTGACCCCGGTGTCAGCTGATAGAACAGGGTCTGGGCATCAGCGGTGAGCTGCAGATGAAAAGACACATTTTTACCGATGCTAAACACCCAAATGCTGCATGAAATACACAAAGCATGGGCAATTTAACCCAACAAAGAGAGAAGAATTTGTGGAAAGCCCTATCACCATTTCTCAGTCTTTCCTCATTTGATTTTATTGTTGGTGTACTCTTGGCCAATTCATTGAATCCAGATGTAACGGGATTTGGGGAGGGGGTGGGGACCTCTGAAGGGCCTGTACAAAACCGATACACGCTGGCAGGAGACTGGAGGGATTGTACCATCAGCCAGAGCAGGGCTGATACACATCTGTCATGCATTATTGGGAAAAATGCCATAGGTGCTCGGCTGCCTTTAGAAGCCGCTCGGGCAGGAGGGATCCTGACTGAATTAGAAACAATCTAATTTCCCTTACTTGGCCTTTCTGCTTCTCAGGGTATTCCTCCCACCCCGCTTCCTGCTTTGCGGAACGGCACTGCAGCGCACTTGAACTCGCAGGGAATTTAAATGAGACGCCAGACCCTATTACAA
This sequence comes from Scleropages formosus, assembly GCF_900964775.1. NCBI lineage: Eukaryota > Metazoa > Chordata > Actinopteri > Osteoglossiformes > Osteoglossidae > Scleropages > Scleropages formosus. The sequence continues at coordinate 3,096,620 of NC_041814.1, forward strand.
ACTACCATTCTCTCTCAATCAGCAGGGATTGCACCATCGGGCTCTGTTTACTGCCTCTCCACACAAAGAGAAAACATCTTGATTCACCCTGATTGCGACCGAAGGCTCACGAGAGAGGGCGGCCACGGAGAGTAAACACTGCGAGACAAAGGCAGCGGCTCCGCGAGCTTAACCAATGTCAAATGTAGGGTCGGCGGGTTGCTTGCGGGGCCGCAGCTCGTCCCGGCTTTCTGAAGCGCTTCTGAAGCGATCTGGGAACAGGACACCCCCAGATGGAAGACGGTCGCAGCGGTGGCTGACCTCAACGTAGGTGGCCTGCTTGGAGCAATCAGGGAATTTGCTCCATTTAGGGGCACCAGAAACAAAATCACAGCATCTGGCTGGGGACATGACCGGTCAGATTCCTGGAGGATTGCTGACGTGCCGATTGCTCTCACAGCAACAGCCACAGTTCGGCAGTCAGGAAGAGCTGGTGGCGTGCTTCCCTATGCTCTGAAACGGTACTGACACAGAGAGAACTGTCCATGAACAATCTGCTTTCCACATCATAGGGCATTAATGACTGTTCTTTCCAAGCACCTTCGCAGTGAATGTAGGTATGATCAATTCCCAGCCTCAAGCTCTGCTCCATGAGAGAAGGTTTTACCAGAAAAAAAAAAAAAAAAGGTACAGAACATCATTTCTCTTGCTCTCTTCCTACCTCCAGACAACAAAGCCCTGTCTGGTAATTTCCACTCTGCTCAGTTCTTTCATTTCAGCCAGTTTGTGTTCAGCTGTCACTCTGCTTCAGTTTTTCCCCTTCAAATAAGCGGCAAGCAGCCGTCTTCCAGTTCCGCCCTAACCACAAGACAGCGGTCAGATCTCATGGAGGGAACCTGCCCTTGCTGTCTTACATGTGTCACACACTGTTACACAGCTATGCCACACTGATACCTCGGTCAACATATAAGTAAAGGACAACAACAATTCAAACAACTACAGAACGAAATAAGAGGAAGAGAACCATTTTCACAATGACCATTAATAAGTGAATTTGGCAGATGGCAACTTATATTGCCTTTTTATACTTTTTTTAAGCAGGTGTGGTCAAATGCATCACCTGTAGGGTATTCCCGTGCAACACTTTGTGCTGACCCACCTGGAACACTACCACCTTGCCATCATCTGCCTGGAGGTAGAAGGTCCAGGTGGAGGAGATAAAGCTTTGGGCTGAGCTGATGATGTCACTGCACCAGCTGGAAAAGGTGTCCATGACTGAGGAGGGCCGGGAGTGATGTGCCAGGGCTTTCAGCTGCATGGAGACAGGGAGGCTGAGCATCACAGTAAACTGATCTGTCAGTGGGGTAGAATGATCTCAGAACAAAATAAAGCAGTGAACACCTGTACATTTACTCAAAACGGACATAATAATAATAATAATAATAATAATAATAATAATAATAAGAAGAAGAAGAAGAAGAAACTTAGTCCAAAGCAATGCTTTTATGAGATTATTTATCCATTTACAGTTGCAAAGTCAGGCTATGCCTTTATCGCAGGTACAATAGTAGGGTCCTGGATGATTAAATGCTATACATGTGAGCAGGTGCAAAGTGCTGTTGCAGACCCTGTGGGATGGCACTTACCTTCCTCCTCCTGCTCTCTGCCTCAGAGGGTTGGCTTCCACAGCCCTTGATACACGCATCCTGCTCGGCTTGCCTGCTGTACGCCTCCTGGCAAGCTGCGCAGACACGGCAACAGCACAGCGGGTTTAACCCCATGTTCCTCCCAGACTAAGCAGCAAAGTACAGTTAACGTACATACAGTAGTGGGAATGGGAGGGGGGGGGGGTCAAAGGCTTCTACATGTTAGGTGTCTGCATTTACATTTCTTTATTTAGCTGATGCTCTTCTCCAAAGTGACTGACAGTTTTAAGCTACTTACTATGATTTACCCATTTATACAGCTGGGTAATTTTTACCGGAGCAATTCAAAGCACCTTGCTCAAGAATTCCAGAGCAAGACATGGGATTTGAGTCTGGATCCTTCCAGCACAATTTTGGCAGCTCTAACCACTATGCTACCTGCTGAATCTAACAAATGTAACTTCAGGTCATATAGACAGACTAGTCATATGAATGCCTCCCCCCAAAAAATTTGGCTATATTTCAGAAGTTAATTCAGCAGAAATATTATAGCCTCCTTCTGTCTTCAACAGGAACTCAAGTACATTTGCACCATGCGATTTCTTTGCATCTTAGGATGGGGGGGCCACAGCCATAGAGCTGACCTGAGACAACAAAGCAGGCCGATGCTTTTTCCCAACCCCCCTTCCACGAATCAGGCCACCTCACCTCCTTGGCACTCCTCTCTGCTGGTGTTGAAGCCAGCATTGCCGTTGACAAATTGGCAGATGGAGAAGAGCAGGCAGCCCCGGTGACAGGCGTTTAGTACGGCATCCTGCGCAGGACAAACAGAGCAGACAACCCAGAAAGAGGGAACCAGCTGACACATTCAACAGTCACGAACTCAACATATTCCATCACATGGCACTCAAACAGTAAACACAGCCTCTCATTTCATGTCCTCGTAATGAGGCACATTAGAGCAGGTGCATTAACCCGTGGGACAGAACAGAACACATTTTTACGTAATTATCAGGCTAACAGAGTTTCTTCCTTAGATGTAAACTGTTACCTGTTTATGTGAACATGATTAAAAGTACTGACAGTTATACAGCATGTAGGCTAATTAAATATGCTTCATTTAGAAGAGCTTGAAAAGACATTTCTTGTTTTGCTCCTTTAAGGTCAGTACTTTATTACAAATTATTGAGCTTATTGTACACGAGTTCCGCATACATACTGAGCTGTATGCTGTTCTAGATGTCTGCAAAATCACTAAAAGATAAGATTTAGCTTTTAGATTACAAAATGCTACATCCATCACAACTGACACTCCGTTGTAATTTTATTTGTCACTCACAAAATACATTAAAAAATGTAACTGTTTCTTTTTAAGTGTAAAATTAAATGGCGGAAGAAACAGCGCCCCCAGTGGACTGGCACGGAATCGCAGGAAATAGAAGTGACCCCTCGCAGACCCAGGACTGTTAAACGCCTTGCATCCTCCTTCTTCTGTACCATGCTGCCATCTTCTTTCAATTTACTGGGTTTTTTTTTTTTCCTTATATGTGGTGTATAATTGGTGATACGTGATATAATTTCATTTCGGTTCGAAGATATGCTGTTCTATTCCTGAGAGTATTTATTTACTTAAACGGCGCAGGCGATTAGAGGCGCGGGAATAAACAGTGCACATCTGTTTCCCCGTGGAAGTGCTAATCTATCAGTTCCTTTAAAGAGCTCCTGCGCCGTCTGGAAGTCATTACGAGTCATGCATTTTTTCCTAATCCCTTCATTTTACCTCCCTAATTTTATGATTTCGATGTTATGCACTATAGGCTACTATATTTTTTAAACCACATCACAAATAAGAGGGCCACAGAGGAACAGCAGGACAGAGAAACCCCAGCATTGTGCGTGTTTACGTCATAGGAAGACGGGTCTTACTTCAATGCTAATTATTTTCCATGAAAAGTACCATTCAAGTACACCCTTGCAATGTTTTTTTTTTGAAATCCCGTGTATTTTTCCCCATTCGATAACGTTTTTTTTTTTTTTCTCGCGGCAGTTCACAAAGATCGCGCTGAATGTGGCTACCTGCTTGTTAGGTGCATCGATTTAGCTCGTCACCGGAGCCGAAGTATAATCTCTCCGCAATTGTACCGATTGCTATTGACCACACGAGCGTGGAAGCGGCGAAGAATCGACAATAAACGTACGGAAATAGCAAACTATTTGCTCATTTGAAGAATCGTCGATGTACAGCCGCGCTCGTCAATCATGAGCGTTATTAAAAATGCGTCATAAAAACTGCACGCATACGCTGTGTGTGTTGAAGACCTATGCGGAGAAATAATGCAAATTCTGCTTTCAGAAAATACAGCCTCTGGTGCGAGCATTTGGTTCATACATTCATATACTTCTATAACATGGCTTTTTTTTTTGTTAACGAGAAGATGCTGTGTCGCTCTGTTTACATCCGGGACACTTGGCTGTCAAACAGCTCGACAAGCTCTATTTATCCGCACGGCTCGCACGTTCCCTCCGTTTTATTGTTACTTAATGGAGGTGATCCAGTAGCCCTGCACATATTCTACACGTAAAACCCGTAACGAGGTGCAAGGCATCAGCGTCTCTGCAAACGCCGCATCCGCCGAAAGCGTTAAACCCGGTTATGTAACAGGGAATATATGCACCACCGACTGCTGCAGTTGATGATGGTTTTCCTCGCGTGCGTGTGCCACTTACTTTAGCGCTGCTTTTGTTTTTGACGGCGATCTGGCATTGCTTTTTGCAGTAATTGATGTCGCCTTCCTGCGTGTCAAACAGATCAGAGGAGGCGGCTGCAAAGCCCAGAAGGAGCAGGGAGAGGACACGGGCTACGCCGCACACCCTGCCGCCGAGGCACAGCATCGCGTAGCCGGCGGATTCGCTAAGCCGCAGTGCAGGGCAAGCACGGGTTCGAGTGGCTCCTCGCTCTCGATAGAGCAGCTGCCGTTAGTTGGTACCGGAGAAGCTACCGAGCCGATCCGGCGCGCGGAGTCTGCGATGTCGTCACCCGCAGCATCGTCACTCGTGCGCACGCCCCCCACGCCGCTCGCGAACTGCTCTTCCCTCCCCGCGCTGTAGCACTGCGCAAGAAAGGGGACGCGCTCTTTCGGTGCTCGTGCGCGCTCTTTCACACCAGCGCGGCGGAAAAGCAGTGAATATATACATATATATATATTATACATCCTTTGGCTGTCAGTTGAACGCATCCGTCATTATTCTTAATTTAGCTCATGTCATTGCCCAAGGATACGTACAGTGCCGGGTAAGAAACTTTACAGCGATGTACTATTGGCATTTATACAGCAGAGGTCTTCTGGCTGGAGAAATTCGGACTAATTGGTTTACGCAAGGGGGCGCGGTGGCGGAGCGGGCTTGACTGGGTTCTGCCCTCTGGCCGGTCTGGGGTTCGAGTTCCGCTTGGGGTGCTTTGTGACGGACTGGCGTCCCGTCCTGGGTGTGTCCCCTCCCCCTCCAGCCTTACGCCCTGTGTTGCCGGGTTAGGCTCCGGTTCGCTGTGGCCCCGCTCGGGACAAGCGGCTTCAGCCAACCTGTGTGTGGTTTAATCAAGAGTACTGTGGTAGGAGCGAGCTTTGAACCCAGAACCTCCAGCTTCGCCAGGAAACGGCCCTAGCCACTACATCCTCTGCTGTCCCATTACTGAATTCCATCCTTACAGAAATCTTTACCCAGTAGCCCCTTTTCAAAGCTGATCAGGCTAGCTGTCTGAAAATCCTCAAGGGTTTTTACAAGAGTGAATAGAGTAAAATATAGGTAGAACACAGATGAGAAAATAGCTTGATACAGAAACATAGTAACAGCTTGTTACTTTGTCTTATGTTACTCATCACTTTTTAACCACTTGTTCTTCTTAGGCTCACAGGAGTCTGGAGTCTATCCTGGAGTCACTGAGCACTAAGTTATGAGGGGGTGCACCCTGGATGGGACACCAGTCCATTGCAGTGCTTTTTGTTAGTAATTTTTGTTTAGCTTATGCAAAAATGCCTGGGTCAGCATACAATATTGGACCCATTTGTACATATGTTGATTCTGTTGATGCAATTCAAGGTACCTTTCCCAAAGGGCATTACAGCAGTGGTGGGAATGGGGCTTCAACCAGCAACCTTCATTGTTATGATTTATTCATTCAGATGATGATTTTCTCCACACTGTAAGAGTGTTAAGTTTATGCACTAAGCATCCTGCAATAATTACAGACTTGTACAGCAAGATACTCGTACTGTTTCAATTAAGGGGACAGCTGGTAGTGCTACTGCCTCTGTATCTAAAGGCTGCAGGTTTGATCCCCACCTCCAGCTGTAGTACCCTTGAGCAAGGTACTTACCCTAAATTGTTCCAGTAAAATTACCCAGCTGAATAAATGGCTAAGTAATTGTAAGTTGCTTTGGGGAAAGTGTCAGCTGTATGAATAAATGTAAAGGCAAGACATTGATCATAGAGCTGGGATTCAAACCTGGGTCCTTCAGTTGCAAAGTGATCTCTTGTACCTGCTGCCTTAGTCTTTAAGGATGCACTTCCATGTTCTTAAATGACAACCTACCAGCAAAGGCTAAAGGATGCTGACTTATTTACAGATGCCATCTGCTCATGGTTTTCTACATGAAATGATGGCTGTCAGCAGATGAGAGAAATGTTTTAAAGAACTTATATTTGTCACTACTTGCTGCCAAACTCTATCATTATTTTATTCCTCAGAAATGGAAAAAGAACTTGTCATGTTCTGCAAGAACTCCTGAGGTGAAAAGTAGTATTCTGTACTTTTTAGAAAAGCATTTGTAAAAGGTAATCACATGAGCATTTTTGGTCAAATACAGTAAGTTAAAAAGGCCGTTACCGTGTCAGAATAACCACATGAACACATTTGGTATTAGTGTTTTAACTGCTGATTACAAAAGTTCTATATAACTAACACACCTAAATAGCATTTTAATTATTTTTTTCCTGTTGCTGATTTGTCCTGTTTAATAAAAATGAACTTTGGCTCTCTAACGGGAAATGGCTAACCCCAAAAGCCTCCTCAAAACTGGGCTAAAGGGCACCAGACAAAATGATGTCATGTGGCGATTAGGAGAACTCCTCAGGGCAGTTGACAACGAGAACACAAGACTCTGTATCCGGTCAGTGACAATTAGCCATCACAAACCTTTAATGGTCCAGTTTTCCCACTCGCCACGGGATGAGCGGTAAGAGCTTCCCCTTCCAATAATACAGTGCTTGGCGAAACAAAGCACACCACTGTGATCCACAGCACTTGGGGGTCGACCAAACCTCACAGCTATTGCATAAATATACCCACCATTCACACTTGGACTAGACTGGAATGACTCACTGGCCAAACTAGCAGTGCATTGAGCCCACATCTGTTAGTCAAACATTAGTCACTGTGACCCGCTTCTGGCCGGATGCTTTTTTTTTTTTTTTTAAATCACCGGTGGACACAACTGAATGGCCCAAAAGAGTGATTTGAGACTCGAAATGATTTTGGTATTGTCATCACAGACTCTACTATTTGCTGAGTCAACACAAATTCATTTTCCAGTTTCCTCCTAACTCCTGAATTAAAAAAATTTCCCACAGCCTAACAATTTCAAGTGCACACAGTTTTTGTGTTGGAACTTTCTTAGAGATAATATACTTAAGGAGTCCTAGGTGAAGCATGTTTCATCGTACCATATCTCTACATGCATAATGGCAAGCTTTGTCTTGACTTTGCACTTAATGTTGATCTCTGTCACAGGCACTGCATTGCCCCAGTGTTAAAAGGAGCAAATGAATTGCCTCTGTTCACTGTTTATAACTGCAAAGAAAGGCAGATAAATTAATAACTTTAATGATTTGCCTTTGCATGGGTGTCTTGGGAGTTTTCCACAGGAAGCAAGATTTCATGACAGTTTTATAATATGAAACTGACAAGTAAATATGCATTTAATGGCAGCTGATTAAAACTATGTCTTGTCAGATGTCAAGGCATGAATGAAAAAATGAGGGAAGACCCTGGTGTGGAATGGGCCGAACACAGTGTGTGTTAAACATGTCTGCAGCCCTCACCACCTCCACGTTCCTCCAGGCTAAGGATTTTTTTTTTTTTGCTTATAGAAACAAAATAAAAGGGGAATTACGCAATGTTATTCAGTACGAAAAGAACTTTCCCCGTGTCTGTCAAGACTCCCCAGACTTTCGTGAAACTTGGTGACTCAGGCGCCCACCAGGACGAGTCAAAAAGATATTACTGGATGCTGGAAAAATGCACAAGTCAGTGACTCCGAAATTGAGTCCGCTCAGGAAAAAATGGGAGGAACGAGGAATTATGCTAAATGAAAAGAAGCAAAAAATGACTAGTTCGTGTGTGGGAAGTGCTTGGGAGGGGCTTGAAAAGTATCAACTTGTATGTTTTAGCTGTCGAGGCGTGCACCCGAGCAAGGCAACGTTACTAAAGCGGAGGGAAACGCGAGGTACTGAGGACGTTCCTGCCGCCGCGAGCCGAGCATGGCTGACACCGCGAGGTTGACCCTCTGAAGCTGTTGCACGAGCCCGCGTTCGGGCACGCGGCCGATCCGCGCGACTGCGACTACTAATACGCTTTTTGTCCCGCAAGCGCGTGTGTGTGTGCGTGCGCGCGTCTGCTTTAAAAAAAAGAAACACACAGTTCAGTTAAGGAGCGCGAAAGGCAAAGAAGCGGGTGGAAGAAAACAAACGAAGAAAGCCACGAAGTGTTCGAAATATGATCACCTTTCTGTTCGCAGCGCTACTTGTTCCTCCCGTGCTGTCTTCGTCGACACGTAAGTACAAAACATACATGTGCGGCTGAACGGGGCGAGCGCAGGCTCACCCAGCTCTCCATTCGATTCGTCATGTGTTGTGTTCGGGCTGAGCTGATGCACCAGGACACAACACAACACCGTACTGACACCGCTCTCAACAATTCCCCGCTCATCGCTACTGATGATCACTTCTCTATCATCAATGATCACTATCGATCGTATGAAACTTAAGTGTTGCAGCAGTAACAACGCTGTGATCGCACCTATTTCTAACATTTCCGAATAACAACAACAAGTTGAAGTTCGGAAGTATCGTCAATGCTAGCATATCATTATATTACTTTACAAAAAAGTTCATTTCGTCATATATTTTATGTTCTTAAAAGTTTGTTTCGGATGTTGGCGGAAATATATAATTATATTTATATTTCATTTTACAATGTCCAGTCAGGAACAAACACAAAAAATCTGATTTTAAAGTAGTGGAAAGTATTTTATTAACTGAAATACTTTTGTTTTTGTTTATTGACCATTCGGATCGGCAGTGATTCAGTAGTTTAGCACGGTGGCATTATTCTTAATTTTACATCCACCAAGGTGTCAGTAATAAGTGAACTGAGGGAAAACTACATTGAATAAAACCAATGTACCGTGAAGCTCAAACTGCAAGTCTGCACTTAGTTATTTCAGTTTTCAACAGACTCTAAATTACGTCAGATCATTTGTTATAGCCACATGGTTTACTGTTGTTTAACTTAATAATTGTAAAAGCAACGTTAATTTGTGAAATACGGCTGCAGTATCATGAAAATAATGTTTTGTCCTCAGAGTTTGAACTAATTTTCCATGTTTCATCTCGTACAATGAGCGATAAAAGAGTTGATTGCAAATGATTATATTTTAAGGTCCTATGCCATTGTAAAATGTCCATAGACCCTGTCTGCTTCGTTTTTATTGTTCGCATAGAGATTTAGGTCATAAAATAAAATAGAAGGATTGGGTAATAAAACATTTATTACCATTAAATTTTAAGTATGCTATGACCAGTTAGTCAGTATTCACCAGTTTATTGGCTGTCGGTCGCCGTTACTTAAGCATTTGTTCAGCATTTTTGGGATTATATTTGGAGGGTTATACTTATTCACTTTGAGCTACGGTTGGGGTTATACTCAACATTTTGGCGGTCACATGTGGTGTTATACTCAACATATTACACTGATATTTAAATCATAATCCCATTTTTCACACATCCTCCTGGCTTCAGATCGAAGCCCCATGATTACATGGATTATTAGGTAATAAATATCGACTTCCTTCTGTTTCCTTTGTCTGTAAAATACTTAGTTAGTAGACGAAGCTGAACAGACAGTTATATTTAAATGAAAAATGACAGTTGTTGGTAACTCCGGACGGATAGACAGACAGACAAAGGGAGCCGTCGAGGGTACGAGCCCCGTTCCTGAAGTGTTGATGGACGCGAGTTTAAAGAGATGAAAACATTGCTTAGTGGGCGTCTGCCGACTGTTACAAATATACTGAAATTTTTACGTCTCCGTTTTGAGCACACAATTACACACAACATGTATAAAACGAAGAGAATTTACATTTAAAATGGTCAAATTGTACGTGACAGCCTTCCCCCACCCCCCCCTTAAGTTTCTCGCGACCTGTTGTTGCGAAGTGCTCCACTGACACGGTGTTCTGAGGCACGAACTTGCGGCTCCAATCAATGACCGTGAATTTCTTTGCCTTGGTTTATGCAACCTATATGTGCCGTGTATTTGTTATGACAATTTTTTTCGTTGTCAGGTTCATTAATTGCGGTCTTTATTAGAGTTATTTGCTAGCGGAATCTCAAGTTTCACGTTCGGCTGTGCAGGCCGTGAGGGAACACGGAGCCGTTCGACGTTCGCACACAGAATTCACTTACGTTTCCAACCTGTGAACCGAAACCATGACGCGACCTTTGAGTTTTCACCTTAATTTCCGTCACTGCATTGCTTGAATTTTATTTCCAACGTGCCACGGTGACAGTAAATGCAGTCCACGAACCCCCACAGTAAATAAATCAAGTAGGCTATACTGCAGTGTTTTGGCACATATGTTAGAAAGCTTGTCCACCCACCCACCAAGAACAAACTTAATAAACTATCTCACATTAACCCTTAAGCTTCTCCCAAAGGAACCAAACAATAACCCGTTACAACAATAACATTTTAAGAGTGTTTCACACTCACATTAATCATAAGCTGAACACAGATGGGTGAAGATCACGGTATGGTAAATCGTTTACGCATTTGACAAACAACCTTTTGTGACCTTTTCAAGTGATCTTCCAACTGTTTCAGCACCGAAACCATAAATCGCCTGTCATTACTGCACAGTCATAAATACTGCTTCTTCTTTGTCTTCTCCCCGTCCTCCAGAGGTGGCGGCCATTTTCCCCCAGGACCCGGCCCTGCGGATCGGCTCCAGTCTGACAGCGACCTGCTCCGTGAGCGCCGAGCTGGGGATCCATGCCAGCAGCCTCTTCTGGACGCTCAACGGCAAGCGTCTGCCCAGCAACACCTACAGCGTGCTGGGCCCGGCCGCCCTGAGCGTCACCCTAGACCGCCTCAATGGCTCCAGGCAGCAGTCGGGCGACAACCTTGTCTGTCACGGCAGCGGAGGCCACGTGCTTGCCGGCTCCTGTCTCTATATTGGCAGTAAGTTCCGAGCAAAGAGTAGAAACAACTGTTTGACTTGTTTCGAGCTGTCTGGTTTTGTGTCGTATCTGTCGTATGGCTTTAATACCACGACATGGCTATACTGATAAATGTACCTATATGTAACCTTACGTTATCATATGACGATCCAGAGCAATCTGATCTGGCTTTAGATATTTTCCGCATTCGTGTCCGAAATGACAAACGCTCCGAAAGGAACGATCCAGAAACAATCCAGGAGAAACGCTGTTTCACTCCGAAGGATGTTCTAAACGTATTGTGGAAGTGACAATAAAGTTGACTTTGAAATCTGCATGTTTAAGTCCTCCATGTCAGCTTGTAGTCTGTCCATTAGTGATCGCTGTACCCAGAAAGGAGTAAAAAGAACAGAAGGAAGCATGTCAGATGGAAATACTGAGCGATGGAAATTTTGATGCACAATAAGTGAATTTATAAAGATTCACGTCATACGAGTGCATCTGTTTTAGATGTTTTACTGTACATGTTGGGCTATGTAAACACTTAGGATTATTGTATGCTCTTGCGCTCTTCACTACTGTGTGGTCCATTACCTCGAGAGCCACTTGAAGTGCGGGCCGACCAGCTTATGCGAGAACAAATGCATTGCAGGTGCAAATTCAGCGGTCTCAGAGGTGCTGATATAAAACATCACGGACGGGAGCTTTGCAGGCACAAGAAAGTAGGGGCAGATGCTGGCGTGTTGGGTTCATAAAATCAAATCCTTTAGCTGGATTCTGTTGTTTCTAAAGACAGAACTGTGCGACAGAGTGCTGTGCCTTCTTCACATTCGTACTTATAGTTAACGGTTTTTTCTTGCATTAGTTTTCCATGAGCACAATCTCTGAATAAATCCACCAGTAAAGTTAGCATGACAAGTGAAAACTCTCATTAGCACTCTGTCTGGGGTTGGGGTTGCAACACTTTCAAGGTGAATTACTGGTTTTGGGTGATAAATGTGGTCAATGTGGCTTTTTTAATTAGCACTTGCAGATGGTTTCCTGCTGCTATGGAATACACTGAGTGAAGAAATGTTTTTTTCTTTTTTTTGTTCTCAGTGCCCCCTGAGAAGCCAGTAAACTTGACTTGTTGGTCCCGGAATACCAAAGACCTCACCTGTCGATGGGCTCCAGGCAGCCAAGGAGAGACGTTCATCCGGACAAAATATACCCTCAAGTACAAACTCAGGTGGGTCTCCAAGATCCTGTCTAGTGTTCCTATGGAGGATTCATCCACCAGTCTGGCGTCCTAGTCTCTTTGAGTTCTTGTGTTATTTCAACAAGTAGTTTTTCGAGGAAGGAATTCAAGTCATGGATGGAGATGTTAACAGCTCAATACAAGTTAAAAAGTTAAAACATCAAAAACGTGGTCCTTAAAAACCAGTAAGAAACTTTTTTTCAGTGCTTCTGTGTATTTCATCTTGTGAGTATGTCTGCAGCTCTGTTTTCTTTAGTTTACAGAGATCATGCTCACCTCGGATGGCTGCTGTAATGACATCCCCTGAGCTCAAAAACTAAATTTAAAATAAGTTTAAGGCATAGTTTAAAAATTCAATAAATTGCTTGTGATGCTCTACACCTGATGCAGAAAAGGAGTTTGGTCATAGCAATGGAATTTTAATTCAGAAAGAGGAAAGCAGAGTGAAGGACTTCTTGAAAATGAGAACTGCACAGTTTAAAACACAAGTTTTCAGTGAATAGGTCAAAACAGCTTTTTTTAAAAGTCACAATAAGGTATAAATAATGTAAAAAAAATACTATACTTTAGAAAGGAACCACTTTCCTCCGTTGCTAATGTAGGGCTACCCAAAAGAAGAAATTTGCTTCTTCAACTGGTAATGACACCATGTTTAAATTTTAAAATTCTGTCTGCAGAATGATCAGTGCATTGGACAATGTTATCTATAAAAAAAATATGGCATTACATTTAGCAGACACTTTTCTCCAAAGCGACTTCCAATGAACTCTATGTAGTGTTATCAGCCCACATGCCTTATTCACTGTGGTGACTTACACTGCTAGATACACTACTTACAATGGGTTACTCATCCATACATCAGTGGAACACATTCTCTCTGTCACCCACACACTATGGGTGAACCTGAACAGCATGTCTTTGGACTGTGGGAGGAAACCAGAGCATCCGGAGGAAACTCACGCAGACACGGGGAGAACATGCAAACTCCACACTGACTGAGCAGGGATTGAACCCATGTTCTCTCACACCACCCAGGTGCTGTGAGACAGCAGCGCTACTCAATGTGCCACTTTGCCGTATTAAAGCCGCATTAGAAATAATTTTTGTTACAAATATTAGAAATATGTTATAATTTGGAATTTTAATAAACTTTAGGTAACATCATTTTTATTTTGGAAAATAACTCTCCCACAATAGGAATTTGCATAATGGGATGATTCACAGAACAAATTAAACTTAATTGCTACATGAGGGAAGGATGTACTGTAAAAAAAAATTGTTTGTTGTACAAGATGCCCTAAATTAAGATACCGTAAAGTGTCCTTTAAATTTCTAATCTGTATTTTAATATTGCTGCAGTTTTTTCAGACCTCTAAGTTATTTTGGTTTTTCATTTTGCAGGTGGTATGGCCGAGAAAGGGAGTGTGAGGACTACAACACTGGACAGCCATACACTTGTTATATCCCACGTGACTTGGCCCTTTTTACACCATATGAAATCTGGGTGGAGGCATCCAATCAGCTGGGATCTGCTGTCTCTGACATCATCACCTTGGACATTCTTGATGTAGGTGAGTCAATGAACCTGAGCCCACTCCACCCCACAGCTTCCCAGTCATCTTCCTGGGTGTCGGATCGAGCTCGCAGTATGCAAGTAGGGTGATGCTTTGCCGAATGCCTTGTACTCTGTTAGGCAACAGCGGCACTTTTTTGCCTTGACTGCATCCACTCACATGAGAATATAATTTCATAATGCCCTTAAAGAGCTCAGTAACATAAAAAAGTAGAAAAATGAAAATGCCACAAGTTTTACATATGGTACTAAAATCTCCATGTATTTTAGCATATTCGTTGACTGACAGGTCCTTATGCACATCACCAGTCTAACTTTTAAAGTGAATTTCTGTGCTGTTTTTATTTTTTTTTATTAGACGAATTAAGCAACACCATCTATTAATTTATTTCGGGACTTTAAAATAGAAAATGGGTTAAAATGCATAATGGAATGGTATCAAATCAGTGCCTGTAAAGGTGCTGTTAAATCCTGAACTCTGGGAGTGTCCTTGGGAACGGAAAACAAAAAACATTAAAATAATGACCTTTGTATCGTGACCCAGCCTTGTTTTGGCCACACCTTTCACAGAGGTTACAGGAAGGGAGAGGAGTCGGAGAGAGAGGAAGGTGGGATGCCAGATGTATGACACACCCTCCCTTCTCATTCCCTTGCCTCCTTAGCAACAGAAACAATAACCTTTGGAATGTTTGCATGATTACCTGTCCCCAGGGGGGAGCTGATAAAACCAATAAGTGCACAAGTGTTAAGTTACCACAAAGACAGGACGTTTGGAGAGCAGCAGATTGCCAGACATTTCCAAAGTCACAAGTGGAATGCAGACGATGACAGGAGAGAGGATTATCAGTCCTGTCCCATCTTGTCCTGTCAAAAGTTTTCCTGACCTGTCCTATACTGTCCCGTCCAAAAACAAAACGTCTGTCCTATCCATCCTGTTTTTTCATTGTGTTTCTCATTTCTTCCCATCCTGCAGATGATTTTACTCCTTTCCTCGGACAGATTTTTCCCATTCTACTTTATACAGTGAGAATACATTTTTTTTGTGCTCGTGTTATGGTTTTCTCAGAGTAAGCGCGATAGTATAAAATGTTTTATTTTCCACAATTCCCTTTATGTGTGTCGAATTTAGCCGGCAAGTAATGTTAATGTTTCTTTCCTCACCTTCTTTCCATGAAGATACTGACAAAAATGTCAGAGTCTTACTCATGTGAAAGTCTTTAATTGTAAATTGAGATACGGTTGGAAGAGAAGCATGGGGCCGTACTGGTTCAGAATATATTACGTATCACATAATCACTGGATGGAGTAGTGGTTTTTTTTAAAACTGTTATGTTCTTTTATGCAGAGAGAGTGCCTGTATTTTTGTTGCGTGTGCCCTGGAAACATCTTTTTAGTCTCATAGGCTAGAAGATCACTCTTGGCAATTGGTGCTTGCTTTAATTTTCAGTTATTATTGTTCTGTCATGTTGAGTTCAGTCTTGTAAAACTCGCATCCAAGTTTTTTCTTTTTTTTCAGAAAAATTTTCACTCACATCTCTCTGGAATTCAATGGATCCTATGCCAGATTCTACCAGGCAGTAGTGAAATATTCATGAGACATTCCCTCCATTAGCTGTCCTTACCAAGATGTTTCCTCTAAAGGGATAAGCATATTTTCTTTAATGCTAATGCCAAACACAACAGTATGTTTTTTATTAGATATTAGCCTTGGCATCATCTGATTTAACAGACGTGAACATAACTACCCTGCATTCCTAAAGTGGATTAATAATTATCCAAGAAATTGAGAGGTACAGCAGAGATGAGAGTGAAGAGAACAGAAATGAGAGTAAGAAAATGGGAAAGCTATAAGGGAAATAAAAAAAAAATGCAATAAAATGAGCAAGAAAAAGAGTCTAAGGAAATATCTGTGTTTGTGGTGGTACAGCAAACAAAGGAGAACTAATGTACTCCTTTGAACTCTGGACAAGAGCAGCGCATTCATGATTTTAATTTATGCAAGGGTTCTCTCTGTGGTATTCATAAAAACCATCGAGATTCATTTATGCACTGACTGCAGAGGTCATAAGTCGGTCGTCTGCACAGTAAATGTTTTTCTGTAAAGGAGGAATAGAAATGTTTCACAAAGAACAAGCATCTTAAAAGGAATTTACTATGACTGTATATTGTGGAGGTAAAACATTGTTTCTCATACATCCTTGTTCTCCAGAATTCTTCAGGACTTTAAGGTGAAAATTAAATACTTATTCCTTGGTTCCCTCCAATGCTGTGTTATATTGTGTAAGTCACATAGTAGGACTTATGGCTGTGTGTGAAGTCGTACTTTGTTTCTCAGCATTGGTTTGATGTTTATCCCGACTGTCTGTGTTTGCTTGCTCCCAGTGACCACAGACCCCCCAGCCGATGTCCATGTGAGTCGTGTGGGAGAGTTGGAGGACCAACTTAGCGTTCGCTGGAGCAGCCCACCTGCTCTCAAAGACTTTCTTTTCCAGGCCAAATACCAGATCCGTTTTCGACTGGAGGACAGCATGGACTGGAAGGTACAGTAGAGCACTGTACTATAGGACATTAGGAGAACTTGCTACATAAACTTGTAAACTAGAACTGGTCATCAAACTTTGGGAACAGGAGCTGGGAACTATTATAAACTTTAACCACTGTAGTTTACGTCACCTGATTATTGCATCTTGTTATTAATTACTTACAGATTTAATGTATAGACAAGAGGAAACATAAGATTTTAGAACACAGAGTCTAACCTGAAGCCTGCAAGTTCAGACCCCACTCCACATTAATTCTCTAATACCCTTGATTAAAGTACTTAGGAGGATTTCTCCAGCAAAAAGAAACAACTGTATAAATGGGCCAAGTATTGTAAGATGTTTTGGATGGGAGTATCAGCTAAAAACAAATTGCAGGCATACCCTAAGATATGCCCATTCGAATTGCAAGAATTCGACTTCACAAGGATTTTCGTTTCATACTTTCTTCAGCTTACAGAGTGTTTTTAGTGGACCAGATTTGGATTTCGTGTGTTTCCCAAAAGCTGGATGGCACAAGACATTTAAAGTTACGTTTACGTTCATTTAGCAGGCACTTACTGTTTAGCTCATGTCTTTATCCAAGGGGTCTTACAGTGGTAGATACACTTCATTCATCTGCCTACAGTCATTTGTGTAGCAATGTAACGTACAAATGCACACACACATCAGCTTGTTCAGTGAGAGCAAATTAATTTATGATTGATGCTTAAAATAATACATAAAAACAGAGAATCATATACACCTGTGTTATCTGCTTTAATTTATATAATAGGTACAAAAAACTGAATGAGCACAGGCAGCTATACAGTGTTACAGAGTAATAATGAAGGAAAACAGCCTTGTAATGATGTGTTATGAAGTATTATGTTCACTATTGAAGTAACTGTGGGATTTGGTGATATTTTAGCTTAAATGGGTGTCCATTTTGAGGCTTAGGAAAGGATAAAAATATTCACCATTGAAACTAATGGTAATTGCATCCTCAAGTTAGGAGAATTAACTTTAAGAGGGGTTTTTCCAGAATGCCTTTTTCAGGAATGATTACCTTCATTAAGCAGGGGAAAACTAATAATAAAAATGTGGTGCTATAAGAGATGGTTAAGACAGATTTTTCCTGCGGACATGAATGAGTTCTTGGCCTCAAATACACTGGCTGCGCAACTTATGAATAGCATTTGGACTGGAAGTTCATAATATGATTTACTTTTAATTCGAAACTCTTCTTTGCCATTAAGTCACAATCAATGAAAACAACATAATACTAAAATCTCTTCAATTATTCATGGATTACGTTGTGTAAAAACCTCAGATAAACTGTGAGAGGTAAAAAATACACAGTAATCCTCCCATTCATCTTTCCATTTTTAAGTTTATTTAATTTTTTTATGTGAGATGTTTATTTACACTGTGGAAAACAGCCTTCAACAATAAAATAAACAAAAAAAACATTAATAACTGTGGTGGTTCAGAACCTGTCCAGGAAGCATAGGACAGGTGGCAGGGTACAACCTGGACAGCAAGCCTATCCATCAGTGTAATACATTTTTATTAATTTTTAAATCATTCATTTTATTTAATTATATTTTTTGTTCCCTTCAAACAACATTAATATTAAAACTAATTTAGAATTTCTCACAATGAAATATGTAAATGGGGGTGTGGTGGCGCAGTGGGTTGGACCGGGTCCTGCTCTCTGGTGGGTCTGGGGTTCGAGTCCCGCTTGGGGTGCCTTGCGGCGGACTGGCGTCCTGTCCTGGGTGTGTCCCCTCCCCCTCCAGCCTTACGCCCTGAGTTGCCGGGTTAGGCTCTGGTTCCCTGTGACCCCCTATGGGACAAGCGGTTCAGAAAGTGTGTGTGTGTGTGTGTGTGTGAAATATGTAATCTTTGCATCTTTATATTCTATTAGCTTACTGACCATTGTATTGCATTAGTTTGTGCAACATTGATCATCTTCTGGCCACTTTACAACTTTCTTTGCTATCTATATCATCAGTTAAACCTTGGTAATACAGGAATCCCTCAATTTATTTACAAGTAGGATTCTGGAAGTAAATCTATATGGCTATAATAAAAGTATTTTAAAAGAGTTTTTTTTTATTTGAACACTTTTATTAAAATCAAGCTACATAAAATGTTAAACTAATTTAAAATCCATTTCCTCAGACTCCCTTTTAATACAGTACTGATTTTTGAGCAATTCATCCCATCAGCATGTGACACAGGCACAATCAAGTTGGTCCTGCACTCCCGTTTGGGCGCCGACTAATGGCTTGGCACAGAAATAAAGGTGGCTTTCACTCCACAGTAGACACATTTTAGAAAATAGACTTCTGTACGACATAATTAAAAATAAACTGGAAAATGTTTGCATTTTCAGAGGATGTGCGACTCTGTAGTTGGTAATTCAAGGAGCCAAAGTTCCAAATTGTACACACTTCATGGTAGCATCTTCTCCCTGCTAGGTGGTGGATGATGTGGGCAATCAGACGTCCTGCAGGCTCGCCGGCCTCAGGCCAGGGACAGTGTACTTTGTCCAGGTGCGCTGCAACCCAGTGGGCATCTATGGCTCAAGAAAAGCTGGGATTTGGAGCGAATGGAGCAACCCTACAGCTGCTTCCACACCACACAGTGGTAAGTGCAGTGAGCCAGTGATTGAGCCGGGGAAGAGGTTCACTGTCCCAACTCCAGTAGATCAAATCATAATTACCAACATCAAGCTTCTGATAGTTTAACCAGTGAAAGCGGTATCCACAAGGAGGTATTGCTACTACCATCCAGATCATGGTTTATTGGGAATTCAGGAAATCTGGGAATTCTGTTACAAGCACAATGAACATCATAAACCAAAGTCAAGCAGGGTTTTTAGTAGACTGCTGAGTTGCTGAAAGTAGTCTGATATGTGCAGCTCCTTAAAACAGGTCACTTCTGTAGTGTAGAGGCATCCACAGTTTATTAAGGTGGAAATCGACTTCTCAAGTAATTCCTCATGACAGAACAAACTATGTTTTTGAGATGTTGCTGTGGGTGTTGTGAGCATAATGAGCAAAACACTTCAAGAAACCTAGTTGGATATCAATCAATAAATGTTCTATGTTCTAATATTTACACTCATTGGATGATTTATTTAAGTTTCAATATACCCATTTCAAAAAACTGAGCTGGTTCAGCCTGAATTGGTATGTAAAGATGTGATTTGGGGTTCGAAGGAAATATAGAGGTCAGCTGTATATAATCTTTTCAGATTGAATTCTGAGTCAAAGAAATAGTTTCATTTTCATATTCTATGTACAGAACCCTTTACACTTCATTAAACTAACTGTGCTTTATTGAACTTTGGTTTGGAACTTTGACTTGTGGTCAAGTAAATTGTGCTACCATTATTTAGTAAACAAGTTTGTTACATATGAAGTTATGTATGACCTTAATTAGAAACAAATGGCAATTAGCTTTGAAAGTTGGCATGCCATGGATCTAGTTTATTCTTGTTTTTAGCAAATGGATAAAAATGCCAACAATAATCAGAACAGTTTTCTTTATGGAGGACTGTTTATTTATGGTTGTCCTGCAGAAGAAAAACTCCGGTTCTTCAGATGATGTGACATAAACATGTCCTCATGCATCCTGAAGCACTAGCTAGTTAGATTAGGGACTAGGGAAGTGTTGTGTCAGACCACACCATCAAACACTTTCAGGTATACTGGAGATGCAAAGAGACGCAAGCAAACAATAAAGAAAGCGTGAGAGTAACATTATCTATGTTATTTTACATTTTTGTTTTCAGCCTCCTGAACAGAACTTTATAGGAGTGAGAGTGTTTTGTCTCTTGATGAGCAGATGTGTGGCCACACCATGGTATGGATAAGGTTTGTCTGGAGAGTTTATCCTTGTAGTTTTTGAGAAATCAATGAAAGCGAGCAGCACTAGTGTAGGAATTCAGCATACCATATCCAGTAGCTTATTACAATGGATCCCTTTTCTGATCTGACAGCAATCTCCCCTCAATCTGCAGTGTTCCAGAGCATGCCAAAATACTGTTGTAGCAGAAGCAATGAGGTTTTATAAAGCAGTTCAACGGATAAAATGTTGTTAAGGTACAGAATGCAGTAGGCATGAAATATAAACCGCATGTGACCCCCAGAAAAAAAGAAAACAAAACATGTGATTGAGATCTTTCATCAGTAGATTAAAAGAATTTTGGAAACGCAGAAAAAGGCCGGGGGGGACACTTGATAGATATATAATATATATATATATATATATATATATATATTATATATTTTTTTTTTTTTGTTAAATCTTCAAACATAGATATAGTTAAAGGCAGCCAGCCTGCCTGCTCCATTCATGTTGAGGCTATCACTAGAGGACATAAAAAATTAAGTGGAAACAGATTTGGGGACACACACCAGATAATAACATACATGCTATTTACTCTGCAGTGAAGAGGAAATGGCTATCAGGTCCAGTCGTTTGGTACGGATTACTAATTGCAGCAGACTATACAACATTTTTTTTAAATGCAGATGCACATTACAATAGTGCATTTTATAATTGGTCACCTTCTTGTACTTTTCTTTGTTTTTATGTTTTGAAAATTTGAGCATTTGGGTGTGAAACTTTCCTGACTGTTGCTTGTGTTTTCTGAGCAATACTTGTCAGGGGTGTACATACAAGTTTTAGAGGACACGGCTCAGAATGGACCACTTTAATAATGTTTCTAACAGGGAAGGAAACTGATAACCTGTGTTCTTCCCCCTGCATTGCATGTTACCCAAGAGGGGTGGGCTGCTACTGGTGCTTGGGCCTCCACGTTTATCTTTCTCTTCTTCTTTTTCATTTCCTTGGAATGGACGCCCCCCCCCGGTATCTGAAATTGTTGGTCTCTTTTCTTTCTTTTAAAACTACAATAATCCATTTAGCAAATGCTTTTCTCCGAAGTAATGTGCAATAAATAGCATTTGATGGACACCTTTCTCCCAGGTGACTTAAAGTGCTCTATACACTACCGTAAACTTACCACAATCGTTCACCCATCTGTACATCAGGGCAATGTAACACATGTTTATACACACACACTACGGGCAATTTAGTCACCAATTAACCTGTCTTTCGCGTGTGGGAGAAAACTGGAGCACATAGAGGAAAGCCACGTGAACACAGGGAGACCATGCAAATTCCACACAGACTGAGCTAGGATATAACCCATGTATAATCACGCAGCGCAGGTGCCGTGCCACTGCGTCAGTTGTTCAGCAGTGTGTCGCTTTTTCGTGAAGAGCTCTTTCGAAAATTAATTGAATAGATCTGAAATGGAATTAGTACTGCTCCTCACTACTGCCCCATCTCCTGTCCTTGGTCTCCCTGGCAGAGCGGCTGCTGAGTGGGTCCTGTGAGCCCAAGTCTGGTGAGCAAAACTCCACGCTCCGGCGGGAGCTCAAGCAGTTCTTTGGCTGGGTACGCAAGCACGCCTACGGCTGCAGTAGCATGAGCATCAAGCTGTACGACCAGTGGCGTGTCTGGCTGCAGAAGTCCCACAAAGCGCGCAACCAGGTAGGTAAGGAAAACTTCTTCCTCAATTTCACACTCGGCTTGGGCCCACGCCTAAAGCCATTATTTCAACTGTCAGCTCTTTGTCTCAAGCCACTATACTTTAAATGTTCAGAATTTCACTCACAACCAAACTTCCCAAATTTGTAAGATTTCATTTTTTTAAAATTAATCTGTAATTTAAATTAAAACAGTCAGTGCCATTCAGGACCTCAATACTCTTTGAAGAGCTGTTTTCGTTTTCCTTGGCATGAGAGACACGTTCAGGTATTTAAGTGGTTTTGCTTTTATTTCTTCAGAATACAGAGAAAGTTTACTTCTGCCTTTCTGGAAGTCATGCACTCTCATTTCATTGCGTTTTTAATGGTACAGAAGATTTGCGATCTTCTGTCAATTACCACAACAAAGGGAAAGACACATATAAATGTAATTAACGACAAGTTTAATTTATTCCTTTTGTGTTTTGTTGCTCTCTGTGACGTGAGCTGCCCGTTTCATGTTATAACACAGCCCAAATGGCAGCCAGAAGGACCAAATCCTTTGTACGGAGCTCACTGCTAACCCACATCCTCTGTTCACCCTTTGAACCGAAGTAGTGGTTGTTGTGCTTCCAGGACTTTCTAAAGACCATCTCCTGTTCAGTTAGGAACTATTCTGTTAGTTTGCATGTAGTAGTTCTGACATTTCTCCTTTAAGTATTGTATAAATACAGAGGTCATACTAATTTACTGTTTTCCATTTCTGTAACTCTGTTTGGAGCACGGAAATGCTCAACAAACTTGTATTTTCTTCTTTCAGATTCTACAAGGCGATAAATCATAGCAGGCTGTCAAAAAACCCAGAAAAGAAACACAACCTCCTCCCCCTCCAAAAAAAAAAAAAAAAAAAAAACAGAAGATAGAATGGAGCAAAACAGATCCAGTGTTTTCCAGAGAAGTGACGTTTGGTACACGCTCCAAATGTCTGGTCCTGCAGGAAAATATGTGGAAATTTTCAAGGGAAAAAACCTCTGTGGGAACTGGTTGCACTTCACAGTGCCGTCAACCTATGATTTTTAAAGCAGACTGGAATCTCTATGAGCAGAATTGTATTCTGTATCAACTGTACATGATCTGCCTTCAACAGGACCTGCATCTGAGTTATATTCCTATGAAACAGGTAAATTAGAAGATATCTAAATAGCTTTTTAATGCCACCACCCTGGAGCACTGAAAGAACAATCAGTCTGAATGTAGCATTGAGACCAGAAGCTGTGTAGTAGAGCCTATAGCCACACCTTGTGAACAACCACATGTGACACATGCAAGGGGACGTGTACATGTCAATGCATGTCAATGCATCAGAGTGAGGACATTGCCACTGTGACAGCAACTAGGCATTCCCATATCTCCTCGTAAAGAACAGATCAGTGGAAGTAAGGAGGAGAATGCTATGACAAAGCCCACTGTACAAATTCCCCCAACTCTGCTCCAGAACTTTTACCCAGGAGCAGGGGAATTGCTGAGCACTCATCGAGCGAAGGCCAACCCCGGTAAAGTGAGCAGCCAATCGGTGGTTTTGTGGTTTCACAATGGCTAGTCATGTGAAAGTGGTGATCTGATACTTTGCAGTGGGATTTCACTTCATTCCTCTGAATTGTCTGCGTTGTGTGTGAGAGAAACTTTTTGTTTCATTGCTTCTATTTTTGTATTGAATTTGTATCAACATATTTAAAAATCTGAAGTTACATTTATTTCCTTAAGTTATGTGTAGGTAGCAATAATAACAATTATGATAAGCACACAGAATAACTTTATAAAATAATAAAAAGTAAAGAATAGTACTTGGACTGGAATTTTTATGTACACACTGACCAGACTTCACCAAAATGACATTTTGGGCAGTACATTTATAAGAAAAACATGGTAAATGAAGGGAATAATATTGTGGATCATATCCAGAAAATATGTTTGCAAAAAAGCAAGTAAGCATCAAATGGAGCAGTAAGGCAGATGGATTTAAATTACAGATCATCATCCTGCATCTGTGCTGCAAGTGAAGCCAGTATAACCTTATCAGTCCCTGTCAAAGAGGTCACTTCCAGGGAACTCTCTTCACTCGGTTTCCTCCGAGTCATACTTAAAGTCCTGCAGGATCTCACTCAGTGCCTCCTTGTTCCTTATAATGCTGGAAAAGAGAAACAAGATAACGTACATGTTACAGCGAGTACTCTACATAGTGTAGCCTGTTTTTTTAAAAAAAAAAAAAAAAAAACACTACCCCAGGGAGGGTGACCAGTCCCTCACTTGAGAATGCACGGTCAAGCCTCTGCAGTTTGATGAAAGAAAACGTGCTCAGCTTGGCAGGCAGTTAATTCCATGATGGCAATCAACATTTCTCAGCAGGTCTCAAAACATGAGCAAACTATTTCATATGAAACTGGACTGATAACATTGTACCAAAACTAGCATATTGACCTTGCACCAACATACATCCAGATGAAGTATATGTCAGTTGAGTAAATTAAGAATCTACGGACTTCTGACTGCTGTGAGCTCTCCTGCCATCAAAGTATAAAAACTAATAAAACTTTTGATAATCTAATTAGCAGCATTTTTAAATAAATTATCTTTGTTGCTTCACTCCGTTTTTTTGTTTTTAAAACAATCTTGTCCTAACAAATGGGAGGACACCTTGAAGTGTGACCTTTAACTGAGTGTCACTGTCTCAGCAAAAAGTGCTATGATTGCCCCATGCTACACAAATTAGTGTGCTCTAATAACTTTGTGGATTTCTACTGATTTCTCCTTGAATTTTTCTAACATCAACCAGACAAAAAAGACCACATCTTACAAGAAAATTAATAAAAATACTTGCTAGATTAACCTAACTGTGTGGAAGTCCTCCAGTTTTATGTCTGGAAAGAGGAAAGTGTCAGTGTAGCTTGCGATACACCGATCAAAAAACACGGAAATTGGTTCTTACTCCTGTCTGATTTCTTGGATTTTCTCCTGACAGCCCTCATCTTCTGGGTGCTCCTGGGCATTCTGCTTTGCCAGCTGCAGCTTGGCTGTCTACAGTCATGATGGACCACAAACAATTGATAATAAACATAATGCATTCACATTTTAACAGAGCATTTCATTTAGTGGTACAAGCCTGATGTCCAGCGGCACATCATTGCTGTTCTTTTTTTTTTTTTTTTTTTTTTTTTAAAAACACAGTTATTCAAAACACTAGTTCTCCTGTTTTAAGTATCATAAATGTTTCTACCAGTGGGAAATTTTCAAAAAATCTTAATTGTAGGAGGAAATCAGAGCACTTGGAGATAACCAAAATGAACACGGGACAACATGTAAACGCCATCAGACTGAGCCAGACTGAAACCCGTGTCTGAGGACAGCTCAGGAGCTGTGAGGTACCACTGCTACCCACAGTGCCACCTTAATAACAGTACTAAACAGACAAAGTTATCCTCAAGACACACAGGTAAAGTTTAAATGTTGTTACTGTTTATAATTAAAAGTGATTGCTGAAGAGTTCTCTCATACAGGGGTAATGTATTAATATGAGAAAACATTCGTGAAACACAATGCTCAGTGTTCAACACTATGAGTCATTTTGCCATATAAGGCAGCAGGCCAATGAAGTAAAATGTATGATTTGGATTTACCATATTTACATTTATTGATTCAACAGATGTTTTTCACAGAAACAATGTACAATGATTATTAACTAGTATTTAGCTGACAGCTCCCTAGTCATTCACTCATTTATAAAGGAGAAAAGTGTTACACACTGTTTCACTCACACATACACACACTCTGAGCAATTTAGTGACTGATTCTTTAGACTGCTGAAGGAAACCAGAGCACCCAGTGAAAACCCATGCGAACATGGTGAAAGGATGCCAAGCATACAGTCAGATTCAAGCCCAAGTCTGAAAGCACAGCCCCACCAGCACCACCTGGCGCGTGACTGTGCCGCCCCTAGACCTTAGAGAGTCATATAATAAAGACAGCAAGTGTAGGCAGCAGGTAACATAGTGTCAGGGGCTGTTTGACTTACAGCCTGAATGTTTCAGGTTCAAATCCCACTCCTTCTTTTACCCTTGATATAAAGTGCTCATCCGAAACAGTGTATAAATACCGTGTTGTAGTAACCGGCCAGTTATATATTGTACTGTTTCATATCCAACACACTGTAAAGTAGAATTGATCAAAGTGATCAGATAAATAAAAGACTATATTATTATTATTTATCATTACTATTATGAGGATTTTCACTGGGCCTGTGCTCAAGATGCATCTCACCAGCTCCAGCTTCTGTTTCTCTTTCTCCTGCAGTTTCTCGATGTGCTCCGATAGATCGACGCGATCGAAGTCGCGGTGCAGCCGCTCCTTGATGTCCAGCACTTCCCTCGAGATGCCGCCGAACGCCTGCGCGATCTCGTGCACGAGCTGCCGGTAGCGCAGGAAGTCGTAGTGCGGACCCGTCCTCAGGTACGCCTCGTGGCCCCTGTCACGTGAGCAGCGCGAGCCGTTTTCGCAAAGCAATAAAGGCAAAGCGCAGCGTACGAGTTCGATGGTCCGCGCTTCACTTACTCCTCGAACAGCGTGTAGGCCTCCACTCGTTCGGCTTGAAGGACGTAGAACCTTTGGATAAGTTTTTTCAACTCGGTTGCTGACTGGAAGTGAAACAAAACAACATTAGCAAAAATGCCACGCTCTGAGTTGAATTAAAACTTTTTCGGAGAGCCATCACACAGTTGTGTATGCTGTACACAACGTGAATAGTCGTAAATTAAAAAAAATCCTCTGAGACACTTGTAGTTGTATTTTTCCAACACCACGTCTTACTGTAGAATAACTCTTAGTAGCAGTGAGACATAAACTTGAGTAACTTGGCTGCAACAAAACACCAGACCAACCATGACAAATCTTTCCAGCAGAGACTGTGAGTTCGCAGCTCCGTTGGCGTTGCGAGTATGACAAGAAACACACAGATAATCCCCCACTGCAAGTTCACACAGGCCGTGTAATTCGTGGTCTAACGCTCATTCGGAGTGACCATCTTCTTTTGCTTTGTAACAAAGTTTGTTTTCAGTGCTAACGCAGACAGACAGAGCCACACACCGTCAAAGTTACATATGATCTACGGCGTTGCGGAGTAATGTGGAACACCCCGATAAAGGTATATTTCTTATTTTAATGTAAAACAACTACATATGTACACTTGTTACTATTTGGTAGAATTTCAGCTTCAGCAACAAACTGCCACAAGAGATAAAGGTTAAAAGGAATTGGAGATGTGCGGTTCAAAACGGTGAAGCGGGCACGCTAGACAGACTTCCTAGCTAACTTCCTGTTGATGTCCGTCACTAAATGTTTCCCCGTATAGTTTGGCATAAAAAAAGACAAAGGCGTGCGCTCTTCCAACATGGTGCATATTTATACATTTTTCTTTTTGGGGGTATTAATAAGCTCAAGAGTTATGTTTTTTAGAGGTATAAATGTAAGAAGCCTTTACGAAATTCGCATATCGTTCGGTAACAAGGCTACGGAACGGTCCTAAAGCTGTCGACGCCGGCCGGAAGAAATGAGTGTGGGGCACTCGGTTTACTTCGAAAAGTTATGGCGGCAAGGAGGGTTTCTACGGTTCGTAAAGCACCTACATCCTTGTCGAGGGATTCAAACGAGTGAGTTATATACCTTTTTTCCATAGTAAAGTTAATATTTGCAGAATATGGATTTTTCTGTCAGCGTCGCTCGAACAAAGAAAGTAGAAACAATGAATTTTTTACGGAATCGTCGTCATCGTTTTTTCCACTTACCGAACTAACTAGCATTCTGACGTGATCATTACAGCTGAATGGAGATAATATTTATATGGGTGCGCTTGTTTGTCTAGCGAAATAGCAGTATTCAACACATCTAGTTAATCGGGTGACTAGTAGTATGAAATTGAAACATAATAATAGTGAACTTGTTTGAACTGTCTTTTTGTTGTAGCTCAAAGGATGGAAGTCAAAACAACAACAGCAGCAGCAGTGGCACTGCTGGCAGTGGTGGAGTAAAGAAAAAAGGTAGGGTTTAATAAATATGTTATAATGTGATTGTGAATAAAAACTTAACCTATTACTAAACTACTATAGTTTTTGTGAACACCTCACTTTCTCTTTTCAGTTCCTCCCGTAAAATCCAGGTATCTCCAGGCAGTTGACAGGAAACAACCGGCTAAGGTCAATTCTCTATTTTTGTTGTTGCATACTGAAATGTTTAAGACTTTCATATGACATTAGATCATCAGAAATCTATTAAATCATACATCTCATTTTTATTGAATCTCGTTGGCAAATATTTCAGGTGTTTATATTTAACTTAAATCAAAGTTACTGCTGTAGTTGTCTTGAGGCCCTTTAAGTTCTTAAAAGGTGGTTTACAGTTGTCTGTCCTCACACAGCATAAAATGAAATGCACCTAAATTCCCTGGTCGTAACTCTGTTCTATGCTGGTAACACGTGTTCTTACAGAATCCTGTGCTCAATGAATCCGCTGCCATGGCACTACAACCTGCATCACGAAAAACTGGCAGTGGTTACAGATTCAACCACAGCGTGTCCCCCAGGCGTTCCGTGGCCTCCCAGTCCCTACTCAGTCCTTCATGTATGCAAAGTCACAGTTAAGTTGTTCTCGTAATGTAGAAGGATAAGTAGCTTGCTTAGAACCAAAACACATTTATTTAGGTACAGGTCGTGCATCTCCAATTTTTCCATTACTTAAGCCAAAAAAAAAAAAAGATTAAAGTTCACCTACACATTGTGACTATACATTAACCTTTAGCAGGTATTACAATGATTTATCCTCTTTCCTCTGAAAATGATTCATTGGATTCTTTAATATATTTGTACTTTATAATTGTGTCAGTGTAACACTGCTTATTAATCATGTTATTTTACTGAACTAGGAAAAAGCTTATGTACTGAAAAAAGTGAAATACATTTTCAGTTAAATTTTCCTACAATGGCAGGGACTAATATGTGCATGTATTTTGGTCTGTCTTAGCAGCAATGACTAGTAGTATCCTGGAGCCTTCACAGTTAGGAGGAAACATTTTGCAGTCCACAGTACTAGATGGTCACTGTGTTCATCCAGACTTTGATGTATCAGCTGTAAAAGGTAAATATTATTGTTAGACCCCTGTTGTGCTGATTATCTTGATATGATAAAAAAGAAAGTTTTTTTTTTTCCACTTCTTTAAAATTCAGCAGAGAAGACAGTCATGCCAAAGACTGTTGAGCCAGAAAATCAGAAGGCGATCTTAGAGATGCAAACTCTAATGCTGTCCTACCTCACAGCCAAGGTAAGAGTTAGATGTATTTTAAATTGGTTAACAGAAATATGGCATGAAACTCCGGAAGACCTCGTTCTCATGTTTGGTTCTTTCTGTGTAAAATTTAGATGGAGAGCAATAACAAGAAATTGAAGGCAGAGGCAGAGACAAATATTCTGTTGGTTTTGGAGGAAGAGGAGAAGATGAGGAAGAGAGTTCATGAGAAGAAACGGCAACACCTGCTCCTAGAAAAGATCAAGCAGCTTAATAGTGTGTTAGACATTCAGGTCTGTTTTTCCCTTAATGCAAACCCATAATTTTTAGTTGACAAATTTTCAGTTTGTATGGTAATGGTGCCTCCTTCTGTTTATTCTTTTATATTTAAACAGAAGGTGATATTTTGTGCAGTTCCAAATACTATTTGTGTTGTGGTCTAGGAATGTTCTGAGTTTGTTTTATATTCCACAGTGACCCCATAAACTGCAGCTTATTAACAATAAATCGATTGTAACCCTTGGGGTAAGGGCATTTAATTTTTGCAAGACTGAAACTTCTGCAGTTGTAAAATGCCAAGTCTTCCTTTGCAGTTGTGTTTTCTGACAGTTTTGTTCTGTGTAAACAAATAGCTACAGAAAAAGTTCAAATTGTTTTTATTCTCATTCCTCTATATAGCTTGTATACAGTGGAACAAAATATCATTTCTCCAGAGACCATGGTGCAACACAGAACAGGAGTACAGGACTGAAAAAATAGGGCTGTGAAGCTTAGTCATGTAATATATTCCATTATGTTTCATTCTTTGTTTATAGATGGATGATGATACTTGTGTTTTCCATGCAGCCACTAATTTTGCTAAGAAGTTAGTGGTTCTTTAATATTAAGGGGGGGGACTTTTTTTTATTTGTAATTTTTTTTTATTATTATATCTTCAGCTCACAGCACTCACTCCTGTAGCAACAGCTGTAAAGCAGTTCACAGGGGAGTACAAGGAGTTTGCCACTGCGGTGGACACAACATGCCATGAGCTTCCCATAAAGAACTTCTCCATCAAAGGGGATAGAAAGGAGTTCCTAGGTAGGTACCATTCCTTTTGTGTTTTCTTCAGTAACACTGGGAAACATTAATTTTACCAATAAAATACTGCTCCATTATTTGGCTAATAAGTTTAATTTAGGGATTGTACAAAGACTATTAAACTGGACTATAAAGAGTACATTGCATTTGTTTTCTGATGGTGAAAAAACTAAGATGCACAATTGTTGTTGACTGCAGATAAAGCCAAGGATTTTCTGCAGCAGAGTGAAAAGGCACTGCTGGGGTACACAGTAGTGGCAGAATCAGGCGATGACAAGGCCTCTGATTTCCTACATAAGATCAGAGGTTCAGCACATGAACTTGATGACCAGCTGTCAAGGTATGCTTAAAAGGAATATAATGCTGAACTGGATGGGTTCTGAATTCCAGTTATGAAGTCCAGTCCTGTGTTTAAAAAAAAATAAATTAATAAATAACTGGAGGAAAGACCAAATGGTATTCCTGTCAAATAACAGGTAGATTTACCTGTTAGGTAATTTTTATGAATTTAAACAGGGCCTGTCTAAAGTTTTAGGAAGGGCCTTAAGTTTGATCAAGTTTTGATTGTCTTCTTCAGGTGATTTTTGCATTAATGTTTAAGAGAAATGAGGAGTGTTGTGACTGATTTGAGCCAGATGAATGGGCCATAATGGTTTCCTGAGTGGCTCAGTTGACTAATGCACATTCCTTGTGTGCAGAATAAGTCCCGAAGTCTAAATCTCAGTATGTTTATGGCTTGTGTAGTTTGCCAGTTGCTTCCTAATGGCAGAAAAATGCTGTTGTGAAAGACCAATGTTTGCACCTTGGCTGCTCACAGCATGTGGCTTTTGTATCGAGTGCTGCCGTTTGCTGCATGGCACGTACTGTTGCGTGCACCCGAGTGTGAAAAATGGCCAGATGCTGCTTGTCTTAAACCTAATCCAGAAAGTATTTACATTTTTCTTTAAATTATCATAGGCCTTCTCACTTTGTTTTTCGCTTTTCCAGGGTTTTTACGGATGTTCTGGAATTATCTGCCCTGGTCAGTCGGCACACTGTTCAGGTGCAGCAGACTTTGGAAGAAGAGAAACTTGGGATGGCTAAAGCACAAGCTCTTTACCTTGCTAACCAATGACGCAAATGAGCTGTTGGACAATTTCCTGTGATTCAGTGCAAATGTTCCCATCATTTGATGTGATTGCACTAAAACTGTCTTTGTAGAGTAATTAATTGTAATTTTGATTAAATAAAGAATTTTTTTGAAGTGTTACAAGTTAAGCATTATTATTTGTACAGTGTTTTGGTTAGTTCTTGTTGGTACAGTTAATGCTTAGAAAATAAAAGTTTAAAAAAAATAACTGGTTGGAATCCCACGTGAGAAAACGCAATATTATTAAGCTGCTGCTTTCGTAAATTGCAAATCCTGCTGAATTTAATAGAAAAGCTAAACAATAATCACGTTCCTCTATGGACCAACAAAAAGGAAAAAGTACAAATTTCTTTTTCTCTAGTGGGTTCCTTACGCAGCTCGAGAAGCTGCTTCGCAACTCAACTTCTCTGCTTAGGGCGGAAATGTCGTATAAAAACGCGTTTCCGGTGCGCGCGCGTGCGTGCGTATCAAATTTGTGCAGGCGTTCTGTGACGTCATCGGGCAGTTCCACATGAGTAGAAAGTCGAGCGGTAGCGCGTGAGTATCTCGCCGTACTCGTGTTCCAGTGTCCTGGAAACGGAGAGGTGTTCAGATGCGTTGTGTATGTAGAAGCTCATGTGTCCCTATACTATATGCAGACGGCGAATGTTATTTCAAGAGAATGCGGATGTCCAGGGTCTTAGGGTTATCAGGTTAATACATGATGTCATGTTCGTTGAACATCGATCATGTCTCACGACGAACAGTTCGATTCGTGAGACATGCGTGAACTCACGAGAAAAGGGCGATAACCGTAAGATCTGAAAAATGTCTGTGCTCAACGGATACTTTTTATTAACGTGGATTTAATAAAAGTATCCGTTGAGCACAGACATATTTCATTCACATGTAAGAAATGTTTGCCTCAAATGTTTTATTGCGGCGGAGTAATACATGGGAGCGATTGGTGTGGAGGCGCAAGTTAAGAACTCAGTCCCTGCAGTTCCGTTTTCCCCTCGGGGCCTGGAGGGGCCGTAAGGCGGCTCGCACAGCACTGTCTCCATCCGCCGAGTTACACACTGCCCAAAAGCTGTGATACACAGTAGTGTTTGTCCCCAGTCACAGCTCTGCTCTGGGTCACCTCGCCTGCAGCCAAATACTAGATAAACACCCGCTTCTTTGTAATTTAGTGTTTAAAATATTTGTTGGTTATTTGGACACTTTGTGGCTACTAGTAATGGCACTATTGTAGTGCCCTGTGTGAAACATAAGATGATGAACTGTTATTTCTAAGCTTTAATTGACACATTTGTCCAAAAAGGATTTGCTGCATTCCATAATAATATATGGATGAGGGACCCGTTGTAAGTGTATCTAGCAGTGTAAGTCACCTTGGTGAATAAGGTGTGTGGGCTCATAAGACTACATAGAGTTCATTGGAAGTCACTTTGGAGAAAAGTGTCTGCTGAATAAATGAATGTAAATAATAAACTTTACAATGGTTTACCAATTTATACAAAGAGAGATCAGTCCAAAGCAACGGCCAGATTGCAAGGCGACATCCCTAACCAGGACACTACGTGCTACCCCAAGGAAAAATGAAAGTGATTTTTTTGTTTATTTTTTCCCCAAAAACTGTCTACTTTTGTCGTTTCTGTAGGGGGTTCTGCTCCCGCGGTAGGGGAAGGGGACGTGCTCAAGGTACCCGCTGGCAGCAGGGCCAACTGAAAGAGGAGTGCCAGGATGAGTCGGAGCCAAGGGGCACATGCATGCGCATGTGTCCAGATCGTGAGCTTCGGGAGAGGGAGGCACAGAAGAGGCTGCACCGGTTTGAGGTGTTGCCAGGCACTGAGAAGGATCGGCTGCCTCGAGCAGATCCAGCTCGTACCGTGAAGGAGTACTCGCGCCCTGCAGCTGGGAAGGACTGTGTGAGAGCCCACGACTTGCGTCCCCCGTCTGTGCTGCTGGAAACCGTTTGCTACCTCATCGACCACGTTGCTGTGTCCCCCTCCCTGCAACCGTGGACTGAGGCTGGTGGAGTCATACTGTCCATTTAACTCGTCAGTTCTTGAAAAATATACAATACGGGCTGTAAAGCACCATGTTTGGCTGAGATGTCGCGACACAATAGAAGCACAATACAATTGTACTTTTATCAGTTAATGTAGCCAGTTTATTAACTTTGAGCTGGAGTATTTCTGAACATAGCTCTCTTTGGGTCTTGAGACAAAATTCAGTAGTATTAAGTGAACCTCCTTGTGTATAAGCAAAAAGTTTTACAAGAAGTGTGAATAAACTAAAGAAATGAGTGGTGATGAATAAAGAGTATATACAGTATAAGTATATATTGTATAATAAAAAGTACAGTAAAGTGGAAGAAATGGAAACGATCCTTTGCAAACCCCCCCCATTGCAGGTGTACGACTTTGTCTTTGACCGGCTGCGCAGTGTACGCCAGGACATGATCATCCAGCGAACGTCCGGCCCTGAGTGCGTGGCGGTGCTGGAAAAGACAGTGCGCTTCTTGATCTACGCTTCTTACAGACTGCGAGACGAGCCACTGCGACTCTATGACCCACGCATTAATGACACACACCTTCAGGAGAGCCTGAGCTGGCTGCTGGACTGCTATTCCCATGGCCAGCATCCTCACCAGGAGGAGATGCAGGCTCTTGGCCTGCTCTACAACCTGGGTGAGCTCTTGTTGCATGTGCAGGAAAGCTACTGCTTGTGGATTCTACTGAAAGGAAGACAAGGCTCTGCAGCTGGGCTTCACACATCTGATCCTGGCAGGCGAGTGTCCAAGGAACTTTCCAGGTTTCCACAGCAATTACACGCTTCGCCGAATTCTTTGCCTCCTGAATTGATCAAATCCAGGTTTCTCTCTTCTGCCAGGATTAGATCTGAAAGCAGTGTCAGATAAGAATGTGGTTTTTTCCGGTGGTGTGGATACAGTAGTGATGTGTCTTCACTGGAGGGCTGCAGTGCGTGGAGGATTTCCAGCTTTTCTTGGCAACAAGCACTCCCGGTACCGAGAGAGGAAGGCTTAATTCGTTCGCTTGGAGGAATAGTTCAGTTAAGTGCGAAAGTGCTCCGGTGGAATGTAAACCTGCACTGACTGTCGCCCTTGAGGTTCAAGCTTATTAACAAGTTCATTTTAAGTTTAGGTGTATAATTTTTTTTAAGCATTCCCACTATTATTTGCTTCATCACTCTACATTCTTTATACAGGCACAGCAGGATGCTAAATAGAGCCATTGCCTTTTAATCTGAGCGTTCCTGGGTTGCATCCCCACCCCCTATTGTAGCCCCATAAATTGAGTTTTTTACCCTTAACTGGTGCAGTAACAATTCATATCTGTATAAAGCGGTGAATCATTGTAAGTAGCTTAGTATACAAACCTGACATTGGAAGTTGTCTTGGACAAACAAATGTACATTTATTTATTTTCTCAAAAGCTGCGTAATTTTACTGGAGCAATTTTGGGTAAGTACCTTACTCAAGGGGACTGCAGCAGGAAGTGGGATTCGAACCTGCCACCTTTGGGCAGCTCTAACCAATATGCTCCCATCTGCCTCCCAATAAAAATATATAATAAATCTTATATCCTTACAACCTCGTTTTGGAAAGTATTTTCAGCATTTTTTTTGGCTTGTTTCAGGGTCCAACCGTGCCCTACAACATGCTCTTGAGCTGCCGGAGCGAGTGCGAGAGGCTCCAGCGATTCGCCTAGCGCTGGCAGTGAACCGGGCCCATCTGGAACGCAATCCTGTGAGGCTGCTGAGGCTGGCAAGGCAGCTGGACTTCCTGCAAAGTTGTGCGCTGCACCGCCATCT
Source organism: Scleropages formosus (assembly GCF_900964775.1). Taxonomy (NCBI): domain Eukaryota; kingdom Metazoa; phylum Chordata; class Actinopteri; order Osteoglossiformes; family Osteoglossidae; genus Scleropages; species Scleropages formosus. Next base: position 3,131,967 of record NC_041814.1, read on the forward strand.
GGGGGCTTGCTGCCGAGACCTTCTGCTGCTGTACAGCCACGCGTACAGCAGCCGCAACTGTCGCTTCCCCCTGCAGAGGCTCGCCCACATCCTGGCCCTGGAAGAGTCACAGGCAGCCTGGTTGTGCCAAGCCCACGGGGTCACTGTGGACAGAGAATGGGTGGTCTTCTCCAAAGTGTCATACACAGAGGCTCCCACCAAGGACCTGCGCGGCCTGCACTTTTGCGAACTGGTGGACAGCAAACGGGAAGCACACTGTTGCCAGGATCATCCATGGATGTGCCTAAGACTTGCCATCTTTGTTGACCCATGTATAATTTTTCCAATTTCTTTAAAGTTGCTGATTGTTGGGGGTGGGGTGTTTTAAACAATGTACATGTGATTTTGAAATAAACTTTTTTTTCCAGTTAAAAACTTTCATATTCTTGTCTACATGCTGCTCTTGGTACTGCTGGTGCTTTAATGATCGATGGTTTTGGGTTCACAGGTGACCTCAGCTCTTTGTGGAGTTTGGTCATCACATGTTTTTGTCTTCGAGATTTCTTACGCAATCCATAGACATGCTCTGGGCAGCAGGTGGCGTAACAGTTAACGTTGCTGCCTTGCACTGAAAGGACTCTGGTTTGAATCCCACCCCTGAGCAAAGTACCTATCCTAAATTACCCAGATGTATGAATGGCTAAAATCATTACTGTCAATTTCTTTAGAGAAAAGCATCTGATGATTAATAAAGGAGGCTATTTAATCTTAGTGAAGCAGTTAGAGTGTATAATTGCCTGGTGACTGAAGTATCTGGTCTGGTATTAATTGCTGAAAATGTACGAATGGCCATTCTCATCAAACAGGTATACAACACTGCACTTTGCATAATTTTATTATTTTCTTAGTGATTTAAAGCAAAAAAAAATCTGGTTACAATGATGATACTCCATGCAAAACTAAAATGAAAAATGAAATCTATGCAAATCTAAAAATGAAAATGAATCTGTGACCGAAGGATTGGCCGAGCTGCAGTAACTTTTGCCAGGCTTACGACGAGAGTGTGGAATAACAGCAAGTTGACGGTACACACCAAGGTGGCTGTCTACAGTACCTGCGTCCCCAGCACTCTGCTGTATGGAAGTGACTTCTGGTCTCTACGCCTTCCACATGCGCAAACTCAGGTGCATCCTTGATGTTCGGTGGCAGGACTGAGTGACCAACGAAGAGGTCCTAAACCGAACTCGGATGCAGAGCATCTACAGTCTGCTGCAGCAGCACCATCTTTGACGGCTTGGTCACGTTCATCGCATGGCAGATGGGAGAATCCCAAGGACCTCATTTATGGCGAACTTGCCTCCGGCATCAGGGCACTGGACCGCTCCCACCTTTGCTTCAGAGACGTCTGCAAAAGTGAGAAATAAAAGCCATGGGCTTGACAATAGAAAACTGGGAGGAGTGCGCAAGTGACCGTGCCTGCTGGAGGCAGGAGGTTCGGGAGGGTGTCAAGAGGAGGGAGGCCGCGTTGAATCGGGCAGCAGCACGGTGAAAGTCGTCTACATCTACAACACCAGGCAACGGTATTTACAAATGTGCCAGTTCCCAGAGAAACTACCTTTCCCGTGTGGGACTTTACAGCCCCACCACGCACTGCTCTGCTAGTGCTTCCTGATCCTGTGCGCATGTGCCATGGTCTCTCAAGACCGACGGTTGCCATAACTAACGGTCCAGGTTATGCATTCGACAGAGAAAGTCACAGTGGATCCTTTTGATGCCCTTCCAGAAGTGGCCACAGGAATGTTTCAGATGTGATCTGAAAATAAGAACTTGGTGTCAAGAGTAACCCAGAGATTCTAGGGTACTGGTGTCAACAGCAGAGGTCCTGTGAAGCACATAACTTGAGTGGTTCATGTAATAGTTAGTTGTGAGAGGTTAATTTTCATTTGGTAGGGATCCAAGGGGACATGTCATGCAGAAAAAGGATGTAGAGAAAAAAAAATGGAAACATCCATGTCATATCAATGGTAGCAAAGAGATAGATGCATGTTTCTAACGCAGCTGGGAGCTGCAAGCATATTATTCAGATAAAGTAGTAATTCTAAATTGCTGAATAGAGAAATATAATCTCTCCAGTTTATGGTGCTTAATAGGAGAAATTAAGAAATCATCTATGTGTATCCTCCAAAATCCTTCAGTTTCCTAAAGTTCTCACAGTTCATGTTCAAAGGCTGGCAGCTTAGATGATGCAAGGAGAGATATTAAGGCGACAGCTTGTCCTAAATTTCGCTCTGTGGAGCCAGCTCGTGAACAAGTAGATCCATTAGTCGAGACGTCAGTATATCATACCTCCATTACCTAAGTAGGTGTCAACGAAGCACCGGGGAAGTTGGTTTTGTTTATGCTCTTTTGTTATGACTTCACTCGACAATCTTCGAGTGTCTTGGCTGACTAACAGAACAAGCACTAGACCTGCTCACGTAACTGTAAAACCCAACTCGGGCATGGAAGGAAAAGAATGCTTCCAGATGCAGTTTTTAGCCTTCCTCCCGATGGGTAGGTGTTATGGAGAGATTTACATTTATTCATTTAGCAGAAAGGCAAAAAGAAAGAAAGCGAAAAGGCAACATGGAGCGCCGTGTGGGCCCACCACCCGCAAGGTCCAACATGGGGATCGGGTGCAATGCTTTTCAGGCAGCAGGAGCGGGCAGGGTGGCGTGTGCCGTTGCAGCCCCTCGCATCAAAAACTGGCTCTCAGCATGTAGAATGTAACCTCACGGGGGGGGAAGAGCCGGAACTGGTGCGGGAAGTTGAGAGATACCAACTAGATACAGTTGGGCTTATCTCCACTCACAGTGTGGGCTCTGGAACCAAACACGGAGGCAAAGGGGGTGGTCTCTCTCCTACTTAGGAGCTGCACAGTGTGAGAGGCGCCGGGCGGGTGTGGGGATACTCACAAGTCCCCGGCTGGCTGCCATACAGTTGGAGTTTGTCCTGGTGGACAAGACGGTCACCTCAATGTGACTTAAGGTTGCAGAGAGGAAAACTTTGACTGTTGTGTGTGCTTATGCACCAAACAGCAGTTCAGAGTATTTAACCTTCTTGGAGAGAGTGGGTGGGGTTCTGGACAGGGCCCCACCTACAAACTCCATAGTCCTGCTGGGGGGCTTCAATGCTCACGTTGACAATGACTGGGAAATCTGGAGTGGGGTGAACGGCTTGTCTGATCGAAACTCGAATGATGAAATGTTTTTGGACTTCTGTGCTAACCATGGTTCGTCCATAACAAACACCATGTTCGAACACAAGGATTCTCATATGTGTACTTGGTACCAGAGCTCCTTGGGCCAAAGGTCAATGATTGACTTTGTAGTCATTTCACCTAACTTGAGGCCACATGTTTCTGGACACTTGGGTGAAGAGAGGTGCTGAGCTGTCAACCGATCACCATCTGGTGGTCAGTTGGATCAGATGGCGGAGAAAACTGATGGACAGACCTGGTAGACCCAAGTGTTTAGTTAGGGTTTGCTGGGAATGACTGTCGGAGGACCCTGTCCGGAATGATTTTAACTCACCCCTCCGGGAGAGTTTCTCCCATGTCCTGGAGGAGGTAGGGGACATGGAGTCTGAATGGACCCTGTTGAAACTCCACTGGGAAGCAGCCAGGCACAGGTGTGGCCAAAAGCTTGTTGGTGCCAGTCATGGCAGCAACCCGAGAACCCGCTGGTGGACACCGGTGGTGAGGGAAGCTGTCAAGCTGAAGAAGGAGGCCTTTAGGGCCTGGTTGGCTCTGGGGACTCCTGACTCAGCAGACAGGTACCGGCAGGCAAAAAAGGCGGCAGCGGCTGCGGTTGCAGAAGCAAAATCTAGAGCATGGGAGGAGTTTGGAGAGGCTATGGAAAATGACTATCGGTTAGCCTCAAAGAGGTTCTGGAGAACCATCCGGCAGCTCAGGAGGGGTTGGAGGAGCTTCGCTCAAGCTGTGCTCTGACCTCTAATGAGGACATTGTCAGGAGGTGGAAGGAGCACTTTGAGGAACTCTTAAACCCTAGAGATATGCCTCCGTTACAGGAGTAAGGGCCAGAGGCTTCCAGGCTATCAGAGTCCATTTTCCTGGTGGAAGTCACAGAGGTAGTTGGTAAGCTCCATGGTGCCAAAGCACTAGGGGTGGATGAGATTAGCCCAGAACTGCTTAAGGCCCTGGATGTTGTATTGGTGTCATGGCTGACAAGCCTCTTCAATGCTACATGGACCTTGGGGACACACACACACACACACACACACACACACACACACACACACACACACATTTTCAGAACCGCTTGTCCCATACAGGGTCACGGGGAACCGGAGCCTACCCGGTAACACAGAGGGCGTAAGGCCGGAGGGGGAGGGGACACACCCAAGACGGGACGCCAGTCCGTTGCAAGGCACCCCAAGTGGGACTCGAACCGCAGACCCACTGAAGAGCAGGACCCGGTCCAACCCACTGCGCCACCACGCCCCCCCTACCTTGGGGACAATGCCCTTGAATTGACAAACTGGGGTGGTGGTCCCTACCTTTAAGAAATGGGACCAGAGAGTGTGTGCCAACTATCGGGGTATCACACTTCTCAGCCTCCCTGGGAAAGTCTATGCCAGGGTGCTGGAAAGGAGGCTCCGGACAATTGTTGAACCTCAGATTGAAGAAGAACAATGCGGATTCTGTCCTGGCCATGGAACATTGGACTAGCTTTTTACCCTCTCACAGACAATTGAGGGGGCATGGGAGTTCATTAATCCAGTCTACATGTGTTTTGTGGACTTGGAGAAGGTCTATGACCGTGTTCCCCGAGAAATTCTGTGGGAGATGCTTAGGGAATCTGGGGTGCTGGGACTACTACTACTGGGGGCCATTCAGTCTCTCTGCACACGTAGCAAGAGCTGCGTCCACATACTCAGCATTAAGTCAAGCCCGTTCAGTGTGGGTGTTGGACTCTGCCAAGGTTGTGACTTGTCCCCACACTCTTGTTTGTGGTTTAATGGACAGAATATCAAGGCGCAGTCGAGGTCAGGAGGGCATTCTACGTGGGAGTCGGAAGGTGACGTCTCTGCTCTTTGCAGATGATATTGTCCTTTTAGCACTGTCACAGGGTTGCCTCCAACATGCACTGGAACAGTTTGCAGCCGAGTGCGAAGCAGTTGGTGTGAAGATCAGCACCCCCAAGTCTGAGTCCATGGTTCTCTCATGAAAAAGGATGGCATGCCCCCTCCAAGTAAGAGGAGAGAATTTGCCCCAGGTGGAGGAGTTTAAGTCTCTTGGGGTCTTGTTCACAAGTGAGGGGAGAAGGGAGCGTGAGATTGATCACAGACTGGGAGCAGCGGCAGCAGTAATGCAGTCGCTGTACCAGACTGTAGTGGTGAAGGGGGAGCTGAGCCATAAGGCGAAGCTCTCCATTTATTGGTCGATCTACGTCCCTACCCTCACCTATGGTCATGAACTCTGGGTAATGACCAAAAGAATAAGATCACAGATACAAGCGGCTGAAATGAGTTTTCTCCACAGGGTATTTGGACTCACTCTCCGTGATAGGGTGAGGAGTTCAGGAACTCAGAGTAGAGCTGGTACTCCTCCACACTGAGAGCATGGTTTGGGTATCTGATAAGGATCTCCCTTGGGTGCCTCCCTTTGGAGGTATACCAGGCATGGCCAACTGGGACGAGGCCCCGAGGTCAGCCCAGGACCTGCTGGAGGGATTCTTATATCTCCCAGTTAGCCTGGGAACGGCTGGGGATCCCCGGGCTGAGGTGGAGGAAGTTGCGGGGGACAGCAGTGGCTAGGCCTCTCTGCTCTCCCTGTTGCCACCGCAACCCTGGAAAAACAAGTGGGCAAGAATATGGATGGATGGATGGATGGCATTTAGCAGATGCTTTTCTCCAAAGCGACGTGCATCTCATTGAAAATGCAATGTGTTCATTACATTAGCAGAAAGACATAGATGCAGATGTGTGATTCTTAAGTATAGTTTCTTTTCACCCATATGAATCAATGTATATCACACGAGTAGCTGCATAAAACTTTATCTAAATATCCATTCCTAATCGCATTCCTAATATATATATATATATAGTAACATATTATATATTATATATAGGATATATTATATATTTTATGTAATATATAATATATAATACATATTATAATATATTTTATATATATATATATATAAATATATTATATCTAAACAAGGGGGGGCGCCGTGGCGCAGTGGGTTGGACCGGGTCCTGCTCTCCAGTGGGTCTGGGGTTTGAGTCCTGCTTGGGGTGCCTTGCGATGGACTGGCGTCCCATCCTGGGTGTGTCCCCTCCCCCTCCAGCCCTACGCCCTGAGTTGCCGGGTTAGGCTCTGGCTCCCCGTGACCCCGTATGGGACAAGCGGTTCAGAAAGTGTGTGTGTGTGTGTGTGTAATATCTTTTTTTTTACATGTCTACTCTATCCTGTACTGTTTTTCAGATTTTTGACTGCAGTTTATTAACTTTTTTCTTATTTTATTTATGTATATGTTTACTAATGTTCTTTCCAGCTGTGGTAAATTTGAATAAGGTGCTTGCCTGAATTACTCCAGTAAAACTGCCCTGCTCTTTAAAGTAAAGACTGTAAAGTACTCACTGTAAAGTAGCTTAACTATCAATGCAAGCCACCTTGGAAAAAGGCATAAACTAAACAAAGTTGTTAGCAATAATGTCAATGTCACTTTTGTTTCATCTGAGTTGTATGCTGCTTTTGAGAAAAGTTTCTGCTGGCAGCATAGTGATTACATTCTAACTCTCTTTTTATGAAAACATTTCCAGTAGTTTAATTTTAATGTTGGTTAGGGTTATTGAAAAAAAAAAAACAAATGTTTTCTAGAAATTTTTGTTTTAACTTTATCGCAGGTTTTTCAGTAGACCAATACCAGCGAATAAATCGAACGATGATCTTGTTCGGCCTTTATTGATTGTGCATTCGTGGTAAAATCGACTTCGAATTTATACCGTGAGTTACGAACGGTCTTCCGGGTCCAATCGTGTTCGTAAGTCGAGGAACGACGGTATCGACTCGGATACCTTCACAGCACCTCAGTGACAATGGGTTCAAGACAGTAAACATAATGTTTCGTACAGGACGTGTATCTTCACAATTTTTAGTGGTATAAATATGTCTTTATTTTGATAAATCATTATATTGTGTGTTTATTAATAGTGTTTATGACTATAGTATGTTCTATAAATGTTTTGTGTGTTGTTGCACCGTATCCTACGACGTTTATGTGCTGAAGACGTCGGTCGCCAGCGTCCCCGGTCCCTGTGTGACTCGGACCCCGACCACGCAGCACGTGCTCGCCGTTGAGAGTGACGCCGAGTCGCCGCTTGAGGGCGCTGCTTGATAGCAGTTTGATCTTGAATCTTCATCACTGAATCGCCGCATTGATTCCAAAGTGTACGGTTTGAAAAAGAAGGTTTTCTCTTCTCCGCGAGGGCTGCCTTGCGCGTGAGATGAAAGTGTGTCTTTAGTTATTAATGTAGACCTGTTGTCGCATGCTTCACTAAGTCGCTACATAAAGTTGTTCATAGTTATTTCGTCTTTAATTCTTACGGATGCGCTCAGGGTGTTGATACAAACTCGTGATAGACAATTAACTTACGTTGATTTACACCGTAAACTGATTAGTTTTACTAGTGGCCCACTGGTGCCGGCAGTCGGAGGGAGGGGAGCCGTGGCTCAGCGGGGGATCCAGGCCAGGGCAGGGGTTCGAGCCGCGGAACGGTCCGAACAGCAGAAGGACGGGGGGTCCGGGGACAACGGCGGAGGAAGAGCAACGCGAGACACGGACATGTGTCCCCTTGTAGACACCGAGCGGCACGTGGCTGGACGGCCGGACATAGTGACGTTCACATGATGTGAGAGGGGAAAAGTGAGCGGGTGAACAGGACACTTCGCGTATGTGCGCGCGCGCGCGCGCGCGCGTGTATGTGTGCGTGCGCGGGGTGAGGAGAGCTGCACGATTGCCCACTGTGGGCTGGAGCTCGATCGATGCAGGGGGGCGACCCGGCGGCTCTCGCGCCTCCGCTCTCATGGACACTGTGGAGTAGAAGCTGGCAGTGCGAGCGCAGCTTTCAGCGCGTGTTGTGGCGAAGCTCTCCGGCCGATCGCTCTCCGCGCGCGCACTTTGTGCTCTCGAGAGGTTCGCCCCGCGCGGGACGTGTCGGCCAAGATGACAATGAGAGCGTGGAAATGCCGGGTAGCATCGTGGGCTCTGCCGTGGGCGCTTCTGCTCGGGATGGCCACGGCGGGTCACTCAGAGTCAGAGCAAAGACAGTAAGTAAAGCGGCAGAACAATCATCTATTTGTTATTATTATTATTATTGTTGTTGTTGTTGTTGTTCTCGTTGTTGACTCCACGTGCATTGGCGTGATTTTAATAAAAACCCCACACGTAAAAACTGCAGTCTGCCCTTGGTTGTCCCGTCCAACGTCACTTCACTGAAGTTGAAGCGAGCAGCCGCGATCGCGAGGGGTACAAACGTGCTTCTGCGCCACTTCGCTCCCTCGGTGTCACCGCGTTTTGCGCCTCGCGCGTAAAACATAAGGATCGTCGGAGGGAGTTTCGTCGGAACCGCGAAGCACAAGTAACAACGGCGCGAAGAGCGCTCCCGCACTCAGTGATGCGATGCGACACATCTCTATTCTGGTTCACCAATACTACTTTTCCCCGCATTTTCAGTACCCCTCGAGTCCACGTTCATTGACGAAAGGCGCAGAGAGTGAGTTTTGGAAGAAACCCGTTTATAATGTAATTTCTTCAGCGCTACGCGTGCGCAGTGCGCGCCTGCGACGGTGCGGCGCGGTTTAGCGCAGTCTTGCGTGATGCTGAACCCCCCTTTTCATGACTTCTTAACGTGAGAAAGAGGCAGAGCTCTGTTAGTCCCTACAAATGTTCTCAGACCTCACCCAAGTGGGAGTCAGACTTGCTAGCTGGAGGGATTGGTGCGGCCTGTATGTGTGTGTGTGTGTGTGTGTGTGTGTGTGTGTGTGTGTGAGAGAGAGAGATTTTGCATGAATGGATCCCTCCTGGCTTTCTTTTCTCTCCCCCTCTGCATGCTTACCTAGGTGTTACCCTGCGCCCGCAGCGTTTGACAGCGCGCTCTCCGCTCGGCTGTTTTCCGCATATGAAGCCAGCGGTAATCCTTCACTGGTGTACACTGATTGGTTTGACTTTGGGCTCTTTGATGCTATCAGTCGCGCCGCTGTCAACGGCATGCCAGAGCTTAATCCCGAACTCTGGAGAGTTCTGCGGCGTTAATTGTGGAGAGTTAGGGGCAGCGCTGCCAAGAGTTTCACACGAGAGCGAGAGCGGCCTGCGGGGAAGGCTCCGGGCACAGTGCAAGCTTGTTTACCTTTGCTGAGGAACATCGGTCTTCCATTACCGAGCAGGTCTTCGTGCGCGCGGCCTACAGCTCGCAGCGCGTACCCGTCGCATTCTGCACGTGTCCGTGCACGAGTATGACAGACACACACACACACCTGAGGCTCAGCACCTGCAATTCGAAAGCCAGGACGAACTCCAGGGCTTCGCACCCCGAGGATCAGCATTCCCTCATGATCCTGCTGTTCTCATCGTTCCCATGTTCTAGGCGTTTTTTTTCTCAAGACCGTCAAGGATTAAATGGCTCCTGGCTCGCGGTGCCGTAATGCCAACCACCTGATCTTATGCTAAGTGAACCATGCGAGTGGGTTTGCAGATCCTCCGCCCGCTTAATTGCTTTCAGCGTCCGTGCAACGGAGCCGCGCTCCTATTGCGCGCCACTTTAAAAACTCTCGGGCTCGGCTGAGGACCTGCGGCCGTTTGTGTGAAATTGCTGAGAGCGTTGTTTTTTTGGCTTCTTAATTATTCCCAATTCTCATCATGAGCGGCAGCCTTCGGCCTTTTAGAAACAAAATATTCCTGATATTTGAGCACTATTGAGGAGTGTTGGTTTGGTGGGGATGACAAAATGGCGCTGATACGAAAGCGGATGGACGATGTGACACCGGTTTACTTTCGCGTACCTTTCTAACGCGTATGAGTATTAGTTTTACATGCCGCAGAACTCAAGTCCAGAGTGTAGCCCTGCACGCTTCCCTAAGCAATGAGCTTTAATTAGGTCTTTTGACAATGTTGACAATGGGATGACCTTTGACCTTTGACCTTACGGCATCCACCTCCCCGCACGTAGTCAAGAACAACCTTGAATCATGGTTTCTGTTTCTGGTTTGTTGAAGAAACTATATGGTATCTTCAGTGGTGCCAGACCACCCAACTCTGCTGCCCCAGAGTGCAATTAAAACCGCTCGCAGGTACTTGGGTCTTTGTTAACTCAACGAGGGAGCACCGTAAAGAAGAACCAGACATTTAAAACTATAAAACAGCAGTCATGACATGATGTCTTGAGTTAACCCACCAAAAAACTTTGCAATCTTTGTTTGCTTGTTTGGCATCTTTACAGAGCTTTATTTATTTTTCGAAAAAAATTCAATTATATCTGATCCCAAAAACATACATATAGAGGATGGCCCCGGGCAACCAGTGGGGTAAAAGTGGTACCCCCCCCCCCTTCACCCATGGTCTTTCCCTCCCTGTCCACTGGCAGAGGGTACCTGATCGCCGCCCCCTCGGTGTTCCGGGCGGGTGTCGAAGAGGCCCTGAGCATCACCATCTTTGGCACCGAGGAGGACACACGGGTGCAGGTGCAACTGTCCATGAAGGGCCAGATTGTGGCTCATAGCCACGGCACCGTGCGTGGTGAGTCTGGCTCTGACCTTTTCCCTAGAAAGCGCGCCGCCTGCGCCCTTCTGACCTCTGACCTCTGGGCTGGGGTTGCGCTGATGGCTCGGCTGGCTTTCATTAGCTCCGCGTTTGGGCTCAGGTAGTCTTTGTGAGCTCGACGTATTGCGCACAGTGGTATGTCTAATATGGCTTGAACACATGTGCTTGTCTGGTGTTTGACATCAGTTCTGTAGCTGAGGTGTGCTGTGCCTCAATATGGTATTGAATGAATAGGGACTGCAGTTCATCATCCTCGGCCCATAGCTACGGATTTTTTATCTCTCAAGAATAAGTTATTTATATTCTACTTAATCTAGTCCTTATTTTTTTGAGTAACAACGTTTTGAAAGGTTACGAGTGCAAATAGCTCTTCCAAATTCCGGTCATATCTTCAACCTGAGCAATTGGAAAGTTTTAGCAATGTTGTATTACTAACCTTTCTGCATGGATGTACTTTGGCATAAAGCAGAGTGACCTGTTTGTACTAATTAAGAACATAGTTGTAAAGACTATAAATTTGTTTTCTATGTGTATTTTATTTCAGACAAAGGTACAATCAAATTGAAGGTAAGAATTTTATATTTTCTGTATATGGCCCTATTAAAGCTGATGTTATAAAGTCAAGGAATATGTGTGCTTTTCCATTGTTATCCAGTAGCTCACACTGCATGAGATTTTTCCATTATAATTCAAAAGACTTGAGAAATGTTTTGCCTTGTGGGCCAAATATGTATATTTCCATTGCGCCTACGAAGTAGAAATAGTAGGTAGTAGGTGCATATTGGTCAGAGCCATCCCCTTCCAGTCTAAAGAGAGAGTTTTGAATTTCTCTCCTGCTGTTGTGCTTCTGAGCACTCGGAAATGTGTAAAAAAATGACCATGATGTATAAACGTGTAAATCAGGGTAACTTAAATTTTAAAAGAAATTGTAAGTAAAATGAATAAATAATAACCGTGCTTTGTGCACAATCATTTGTACAGATGCTCCTTGACAAACGATGGGGTTACGTTCCGATAAACCCATCGTAAGTGAAAAAATCGTAAAGCGTACAGTACCACCCCCACCGAATATCATAGCCGAGCCTACCTTAAATGTTCTAAGAACACTTACCATAGCCTACAGCTGGGCAAATGTAAGCAGGAGACACATATGGGCCTTTATCAGACATGATGGGATGCGAAAACTCAAAATAAAAAAACGCTTTCAACACAGTATCGGCTGCGTACATTTGCGGTTGTTTACACTCGTTGGCTAAGAGATCGCTAAGAGACTGCGAAGATGGTTGAGTGGATGCTGCGACTCGCTGCCATCGCCCAACATTGGGAGAAAGTATCGTACTGCATATCGCAAGTGCGGGAGCAGATCGAAATTCAGAATTCGAAGTACGGATTCGACCGAATGCGTATAGCTATCGTGCCATCGTAACTTCGAAAAATCGTAAGTCGAACCATCGTAACTAGAGGAGCATCAAAAACAGCCAGACACGTTAGCTTGCATACGATATATGTCCCCAACGACTATTTGCATCAGTCTGATATGCAGGAGTTGTTTGTATAGAACAGTGGTACCTACAGTAAATCCGATTCCCCCGACATTCAATATATGTGTTCTCTTTCATCGTAAAACTGTCTGATTTTGCTGAACATCTTACAGGGGCTTTCATGATCAGTTGCGTCAAATCGCTGAGTGGTAAAGAAAATAAAATTGTTAGTGGCTGGGGGTCCCAGAGGAGGGGTTGAAAATCAGCACTGTAGGGTAATTTGGGTCTGCTCGTTATTTTGTATTCTGGGGTGGATGCATTGTGTTCACATGTCTTGGTCAGGTACCCTCTGGTCTGCGAGGACAGGCCCACCTGAAGGTCTGGGGGAACCGGCACCTGACCGACGAGGGCTACATCTTCCACAACTACACCACTGTCACCGTGGACAGCAAGGGCACCGCCCTCTTCATCCAGACTGACAAGCCAGTCTACAAGCCCCGTCAGAAAGGTCTCTACTCATGATCCGAGGATCGATCGTAACCTTGCTGGACAGCTTGAAGTATAACGTCATTCAGGATTTGGGAGGACTTTTACGTTAGGTTTTAGCAGTGAGCGTGGAAAACTTTAAAAAGTGTCATGGCCTCATTGCTGACTGTCCATTCTTGGTTGCAGTGCTCATCAACGTGTATTCGGTCACTCCAGATCTGAGGCCTGCAAATGATAAGGTAAAACACACACTTCTGCCTCTAACTAAGCAGTGAATATTAGACCTTGATGGGGTGTAGACTTGTGGGATTGCACTATTTTTCAACTGCAAGGGTTGCTGGCTGTGATCTTATGATGGACTAAAGTTTTATGTACTGTGAAGTTCGGTACCTATGAGTATTTTTTGGTTTACAAGAAGAACATACTTATCTTCTATGGGTGGTGGTAGGTGTGGAAGAGGGAGAACTTTCCAGTACACAGAATAAGTGTATTTTGCTTACATTACTTCAGTAGCAGACACTCTTCTCCAAAGCAACTTCCAATAAACTCTATGTAGTGTTACCAGCCCACACACCTTATTCACTGTGGTGACTTACACTGCTAGATACACTACTTACACTGGGTCACTCATCCATACATCAGTGGAACACACTCTCTCTGTCACACAGACACTATGGATGACTTAGAGTCAACATAGCCATGGGAAGAAACCCATGCAGACATTTACATATGTTCATTTAGCAGACACTTTCCTCCAAGGGAGCATTACATCAACAGACATGGGGAGAATATGCAAACTCTACGCAGACCAAGCGGGGATCAAACCCACGTCTTGTCATACCACCCAGGCATTGTGAGACAGCAGCGCTACTCGCTGTGCCACAGTGCCACCATTTTGTACAGTGAACTTGGAGGCAGTGTCTTAAAGGAACTTTGAAAAGGGTTCTGCGTGCCCTGCATAACTGAAGGAAAAGGGAGTTAAGCTGGGAGACAGTGTGCTTATTGATGGCGAGGCTATAAAGGTTCTTCATTGGCAGAGCGCTGTGCTCATGCTCACAGATGGGCGATTGTGACAGAAGGAGGGGGTCGGAGGTTTGCCGCGCCGCTTGCTCTGAATTAATGTTTGCCTTTTTTGTCTGTGTGTGTCGTTGTGTGTGTTTGTGTGTTTTGCCCTCCCCCCCTTTTTTCAGATGGACGCTTACGTTGTGGTGAGTGGAGGTCAGCAGGACCACCCTGGGCGAGGCAACAGGGAACCGGTGGGAGGGGGGCGCAGGGGTTTGTTTTCCCACGCAGCCGGAGATTACAAGGCCGCTCACCTTGATAACAGGATGCACGGCGACCCGCCCGGGTGCTGGCATGGAGAAGATGAAAGGGAGCGGCGCCCGGCCCATTGGCCTCTCACATCCTTTCCTGAGTTCTGGAGGAGTTCCCAACTCTTCTGCAGGAGTTCCCTTCTACTCCTCTCCCACAGTGTTTTGCTTCACACACCTTGTTGATACTCACGTGTATGTGTGTGTGTGTACATACGGGAATGCTGGGCCAATCACTAAAACACTTTACCGACACACATTATTGTGGGACCTGCAGATGGGAAAGTTTGGTTAATGGCTCAGCTGATTGCTTTAAGGCAGTTGACTTTTCTCCCCTCTTGTCAGGACAAGGTTACTCCATTTATTAGGTGGTAGGATAAAAGTCAGGTTTCCCTCCCTGCTCTGCTTCACATCACTGTATTCACACATACACACATTGTCTAAACCACTTGTCCCATGCGGGGTTGTAGGGAGCAGGAGCCTAACCTGGCAACACAGGGCTTAAGGCCGGAGGGGGAGGGGACGCACCCAGGACGGGACGCCAGTCTGTCGCAAGGCACCCCATGTGGGGCTTGAACCCCAGACCCACTGGAGAGCAGGACCCGGTCCAACCCACTGCACCACCGCATCCCCCGAGCCCTGTCTTCTGTATGTCATATTTTGCTCAAGGCGCATCCCCACATATGTGTTTGAAAGCACTTTTAGTTTCACCTCCCGGTTATAGGGTGTGTTACATTGTCTACCTTGCAGGTATCATAAACACATAACGTGGCCAAAGGAAAAGGGTCTACGGTAGGAAAGATATCTGTTTTCGGTCTAGAAACTTTTAGTTTCACATGGTCTCTTTATGTTTTTTTCAGGACCCTCGTGGATCTCGAATGATCCAGTGGACGGATCTCAAACCCTTGTGTTGTGGTAATAAAAATTAGTTGACTTAAAGAATTCATAGTTGCATATTTTACCCATTTACAGTGCTGGATATCCGACTGAAATAATTGTCATGGAGTACTTTTCAGCACAGCTCCTTTTCAGATTTTACATGATGCCAACTTCTCGATATGAACTTGTGTCTGAATCCATCCACCCCTTACTACCCATTGTGAGAAATGTGAGATTTGGACACTCTTGCATGTCCTTGCAGGAATTGTGAACATGAGCTTTCCTCTCTCGGACCAGCCAATGTTTGGCGAGTGGCTGATCTTGGTGGAGATGCAGGGACACACCTACAACAAGTCCTTTGAGGTTCAGAAATACGGTGAGTTCCTCGCGTGGGGCAGTGACTGATGAGCATATTGCCACTGCACTTGAGTTTCCCGCTCTACTGAAGTTACAGTTTCTACAGCTTTGCGCCTCATTGAAACCTCAAATATTATTTAGTGGTCTCACAGGTGAGGTGATGAGAGATGTGGATGAATCAGTGGGAAGAAAATGGAAGAATATAATGGAAGAGCTCCTTTCATGTCAGTACTGCAATGGAAGAGCTCCCTTCTTGTCAGTACTGCAGTGGAAGAGTTCTCTTCTTGTCAGTATTGTAATAGGAGAGTTCTCTGTACTGTACTAGACTAATTTCCTTCTTGGCAATACTTTAAGGGAAGAGTTTTTTTCTTGTCTGTACTCAAATGGAAGAGTTTTTTTTATTTCCTCTATTCAAATATGCATTTCCACAATAAAACATACCTTGTAACTAAACACTTCGACAATTTAGTTTCTAAACATCCAACGAGAGAACTTTTACTTCATATGCCATATCTACATTTTATTACAATCCAATTAACAATCACCCACAAAACACATCCCCTTACACAAATACAACACCCTATAGCATAAATCCATCTTAACTCTAATTAACCTTTACGCAACCCAGGCCCCTCACTCCACAAACACTCCTAAATCATACAGAAGAAGGCCAGAAACAATTACAATCCAATCAAAAATGCACTGTAATGGAAGAGTTCCCTTTGTTTCTCTATTCTTACAATGGTTACCATCTCTGTAATGCAAGAGTTTCCTTCTTGTCAGTAGTACAATAGCCCTGGGCAGCATGGTGCTGTTGTCTCTCAACACCTGGGTGGTGCGAGAGCCTCTGGGTTTGATTTCATGTTCTCCGTGTGTTTGCATAGATTTCTTCTGGGTGCTCTGGTTTTCTCCCACAGTCCAAAGACATGCTTTCCAGTGAATTGGTGACTTCAGATTGCCTGTAGTGTGTGTGAGAGAGTGTTTCAGTAGTGTACGAATGACTGACTCGGTGTCAGTAGTGCATCTAGCATTGTGAGTCACCTTGAGTGAGAAGGTGTGGGGCTGATATTACTACATAGTGTTGACTGTAAGTGGCTTTGGATAAAAATGTCTGCAAAATAAGTAAATGTAGGAGAGTTCCCTTATTGTCAGTAGTGTAAGAGAATTTCCTTTTTGGCGGTACTTTAAGGGAAGAGTTCCTTTCTTGTCTTTAGATTAATGGAAGGATTCTTCTTATATTAGTTCTATAAGAGAAGAGTTCCCTTATTGTCAGTACTGTAATAGAAGAGCTCCTTCCTTGTATGTCGATGAATGGAAGTAGTCCCCTCTTGTCTCTACTGTGATGGAAGAGTTCCTTTCTTGTCAGTACTGTAATAGTCATTCCCTTTTTGTCAGTACTGTAATGGAAGAGTTCTTTTCTTGTTAGTACTGTAATAGTAGTTCCCTTGTTGTCAGTACTGTAATAGAACGTTCCTTTCTTGTCCGTCGATTAATGGAAGGGTTTCCCTTTTGTCTGTACTGTAACGCAAGAGTTTTTTTTGTGTCAGCACTGTAATGAAAGTTCCCTTATAGTCAGTACTGTAATAATAGAGTTCCTTACTGGTGTCTAGATGAATGGAAGGGTTCTTCTTTTTTCTGTACTATAACATAAGAGTTCCCTTATTGTCAGTACTGTAAGAGAACGTTGTCCTTCTTGGCTTGGAAGGATTCTCCTTTTGTCTGTGCTGTACTGGAAGAGAATGTTACTCTGTGTACTGTAACTGAAAAGTGACCACGTCCAGTTCTGTTTCACAGTGATGCCCAAGTTCGAGCTGATTATTGAACCACCTCGATACATCCGGGACCTCAACACGTGTGAACAGGCCACAGTACGTGCCAGGTCAGTAAAGGACCTACACCGTGCAGAATGTGTTAGGTAGACTTGTGGTTATTTCAAAGAAGAATTTTAGGACTATTGACTTAAATCCTGTCTGTATCCAGTTTATGGCATTCGGTTGCACAGTTTCATTCTGGTGCTTTTCAGGTACACATTTGGAAAAGCAGTAATGGGCAAACTGACAGTGAATATGACCGTAAATGGGGTCGGCTACTACCGCCATGAAGTGGGACACCCAGTGGTGAAGACTATGGAGGTGAGCTGTTTAAGTTTTGTGTGGCTGTATGTTTTCATCTGGCATGATGTTGAGGCTGCTGGGTTGACACCTGGCTGCAGTTGTATAGGGTCTCTCTGCTCTGCTGTCATCAGATCAAGGGATCTGCGACCTTTGACCTGTGTGTGAAGGATATGATGCCCCTGGATGTGGCTGACCACTTCCGGGGCACGGTGAACATATGGGTGTCGGTGAGCAGTGTCGACGGGGCTCGGCAAACAATGTTTGATGACTCAACACCTGTCCATAAGCAACTCATTGATATCAAATATTCTAAAGACACACGGAAGCAGTTCAAACCTGGCTTGCCCTACAAAGGAAAGGTAAGAAGCCTTCTCTTCTTCTTAAAGTAGCAAAGCATTTTTTTTTCAACAGATGAAGCTGCGTACTTTGCGTCATCCAAGTTAAATGTTACATTTTGGTTAATCCTTTTTCGGTCCCCTTGTCAATCAGGTGGAGGTGACCTACCCAGATGGAAGCCCAGCAGATGGGGTCACAGTGCGCATAAGGGCAGAGCTCACCCCCAAGGACAATGTGTACACCAGCGAGATGACATCCAGTAATGGCCAGGCCATTTTTGAGATTCCCTCCATCCCCACTGCTGCCCAGTATGTCTGGCTGGAGGTAAGTGGACTGCGGGAGATGGCCTTTGCATGGGTGGCTATGATGCTCAGGACATTGTGCTTTCATTTTAACCCTTGGTTTAAATCACCTGGTGTTTGGTATGTTTATGCATGGTGACAAAGACATGGCAAAGTAAAGATACGTTGTTTGCAACAGAACTGGAGATGTTTGTGTCATTGAAGTGCTGCAGTCTGTCATGCTACATGTGTCTCAGTGGAAAGTCACTCATGTGTTTGTCTTTCTGCCCTAGACCAAGGTGACAGCGATCAATGGAATTCCGGCAGGGGACCAGTACTTGCCCAGCTACCTGTCTATTAGCAGCTGGTACTCGCCCAGCAAGTGTCACATCCAGCTTCAGAGCCCTGGCACCCCCGTGCAGGTCCGTTTTCCTCGTACTTCACTTGTGGAATTATAATTAACTTACTTATATCATTAATTCACAGCCATATTCCACCCAGTCCTTGTGAAGGCTATCAATTTGACCATCAGAGACATAATGTATTTATAAATTGGCTTGTTGAGCCTTGGCATTAGTAAACAAAAGAGTCAGTTTAAATGTAGCTCTTCTGTCTTTAATTTTTGACATGTGCCAATGATTGATATAGTGCCTTGAGGGTTTCTGTCTCTGAGATGCCCAATCTGCTTTGGGTCTTACATGTGTGCCTTTCTGTGTGTAGATTGGGCAGAAGGCTCAAATTGCCTTGAAGTCCACCTGCCCGTGTAACTTCACACTCCATTATGAGATAGCCTCCCGGGGCAACATCGTCCAGTCTGGCAAACAGCTGCCCGACGTCACCAGTCATCGGGAAAAGAGGGCAACTGTCACTTTTGACAAGAACATCCACACTACGCTGCCCCCTAGTGGCTCTGGTCAGTACTAAAAGACTGCAGTACTTGGAAAAGTCTCAAGTAATTATAGTAACCGTTATTTCTGCCTTGTCATCAGATCTCGGAAATGTAGTAACATTGATCTGTGAGGGGTAAGGTAGCACGACTCCTTCCGGAATTAATTGTGTCATTTCCTTGCTTCATTTTGCTCACGTTACTCTTGTCTCTCTGGCCTTTTCTCCCGATGATCCTGACAAGCAGTGACAGTCCCCTCGACGCATGGCGAGATAGACAGCTGCGTTTCGACGCTGATGTTCACCGTCACTGCCGCCATGGCTCCGCTCAGCAGGTTGCTGGTGTACTACGTACGGGAGAACGGGGAGGGCGTGACAGACAGCTTGCAGGTCGCTGTGGAGCCCAGCTTTGAGAACCAGGTAGGTCTCAGTGTGATCGAAGCTGGAGGACTTTGAGTCATCTCAGACAGCTATGATTAAATTGGCAAACTGGTGTACGTCATGGACATCACGGATTATGAAAGTTACAGTGATGTGACTCAAAACGCCCGTCTCTCCGTAGGTGTCCATATCTCTGTCTGCTAATGAGTCAATGCCCGGAGACCCCGTGAAGTTACGGGTCACAGGTGAGAAGGGCTCCTGTGTGTGCGTGGCGACTGTGGATAAGAGCCTGTACCTCCTGAAGCCTGGTTTCCAGCTCAGCCCAGACAAGGTGAGTATTTAAGAAGGGCTCATTCCAACCTGGCATGGAACTGCATGTGTTTAGCTCACCTGCCGCGTAGTGCAGTTCTCAGGGTTGCGCTGCAGCCGATCTGTGACGTGTATGTTCTCGCGCCGGGGCTTGCCTTGGCAGGTGTTCAGGGAGCTGGCCGAGTTTGACGTGTCCGACGCCTTCGGGGTGCCCAAGGACGACGGACACTTCTGGTGGCCCGGGCTATCAGCACGGCGACGGCGGCGACGCTCGTCCGTGTTCCCCTGGCACTGGGACGTCACCAAAGATGCTCGCTTTGCCTTCACAGTCAGTTTGACTTGAACATTCCTCACTGACGTTGCGCTTCATGGGTTATGAACTTCTGAACTTTGTAGGTGGCCGCTGTTCACAACCCGTAGGCAAACTGCAGGCTGAGGGTCTTTTCCCCACTACACTGTTCCCACCTGTGTTTGTGTGCCAGGAAACGGGCCTGGTGGTGATGACAGATATGGTGAGCCTCAACCACCGGCAGAGTGAGGGCATGTACACAGACGAAGCCGTACCTGCCTTCCAGCCTCACACAGCCACCCAGATGGCCTCCATGCACTCACGTGCAGTGCCCAGGTACCAGCCACTCGAAAAAAACAGTGCTGACAATGAACACCTTCTCTACTTAACTGTTAAAAAAAAAAAAGAAAAAAAAAGTACTCTTGTTCAATTCTGTATATGGCTATTTGTGTAATATATGCTGACAAAAATAGGGGTATTGGACTGAGCGACTGTGATTCGAGTATCATATGTCTGCATCTGTACCTCTCTGTGTGTTGGTGAAATGCACTTTTGTTTACTCTGAGCTGTACGGCGCTTCGGAGAGCCGTGCCTGCCAAATGAATGAACGTAAATGCGGAACACTTTCCTGAGCCTTAGGATTAAATAACAGCATTTGGAAAGTAAGACCTCTATCATTATTACGAATCGTCAAGTGCTTAGCTTGGTAACCATGTGAACAGAAATCTTCAGTGTATTTCACGTCTTTGTTTTTCGTAGCAAAATATTGCACTGTAGCCCTTTGGTTCGTCACGTTACAGATTCATATGTTTCGTTAAAACATATTTATATTGAAATTAAACTGCCTCTCTGCCTTCTGAACACAGCTGGGACCAGAGATGTTTTGGTTTTGTTCGTAAATCTGATACATCACAGTTGAAAAAGGCGCCATAGTACAGACGTCCCTTGTTCTATCCATGGGTGTCTTTAAACGAAAAGGCTTAAAAAAATACTCGGTAATATTGATTTTTATTCACTTCAATCAAAATTCAAATGAAAACTAATTTAAAAGTACTGAAAATTAAAAATGAGTCATCTCGACAACCTACTCTCCGGTGTCGGTAGCTGACGGATTCATCTCATCAGCACGTCCAATTCTTGCTACCTTCGGGCCACATGATGTACAAACGTAATACAGATGTCTTACGGTTTATTCGCAGGTTAGGTTCTGTAACAATCCTGCATAAACAATACCTATAATACGTAAGTCTGCAGGCTTTTTAACATCTGGATTAACTTCAAGCTGCATTGAAATGAAAACTAACTTAAAAATGACTGGAGACAAAAATACACGATGTCTGCGAACTCCTATTTGTTGCCCCTTGTTAACGGACTCATCTCCTAAATATGTGTGTTGTGCGTCTTCTTGTTCCCCGTGAAATGACGCCCTCAGAATTTGAGACCTGACAAATTGTACTCATTGTATTTTCTTTTAAAAAGTTCCACTTAAGTCCTTAATTTGCACACTATATTATTGCCAGGTAAACAGGCATGTCTGTGGCGGGGATACTCTGCGAAATAAACCTTTTTTTGTGTGGTGTTTTGGAAGGCCGTGTGGGAAGGTCTATGTGTGTTCTGTCTAAGATGATGTTGACTTTGTGGTCGTCCGCAGAGCGGAGAAGCGCAGACGAACGTTCTTCCCGGAGACGTGGGTGTGGCGCTGTCTCAATGTCAGGTACTGTCGTCTCATCCCACGTAAAGGCCGCACGTCAGTTGCCCCTAGCAACCGACTCAGTGTGACCGGCAGAAACCCTGAAGACAAACCACAGTCGCCCGCTTGCTCTGCTTGGGGTGCAGTCGATGATAGGGCTGGAGTATGTGTAGGTGGCTGCCAGCCTAGGGGTTAGCCCTGCTGCATTTGGCCCCAGAAGTCACAGGTTCGAATCCCTAAATCATATCAACTCCCTTAATTCGTCTTACCCTGAATTGCTCCAGTAAAATTACCCACCTGTATAAATGGATAAATAATTGTAAGTGGCTTTAAAGACAAGTGTCAGCGAAATGAGTAAATGTGTTTATAAAGGGAGAACAGATGGAAATCCTCAACTTTGTGTCAGAGCGTTGAATATTATGAGAAATTTCCTTTGTGTGATTATTTTCATTCAATACGATTCACATATAATCCCACGACTTTCTGGCTTTTAATTTTAATCAGTCAGTTTCTAGTTTTACCATAGGCATAAGAAGGTGAAGGGTTGGGGGGCGTGACCCCTCAGTAATTTTTTGCGGACCCCCAAAACCTGACAAGTTATTACTCAACATCCATTGTTATTGTATGTGGCTTTTTCCTTTTTGGGTAGGTTTTTTTTTAAGGTAGAAGGACTTCTTTGAGATGCTCAACTGCTGAGGTGCAGAACGCACATGGTTACACCCTGGCTCTTCCCCAGTGGTGTAAGTGCTCTCATGTGTGGACATCAAAACATTATTACTGTTTGTGTGCTGCAGTCCCGATGGAGGGGAGGTGGGTGTTGGGTGGGAGCAGAGCGGGAGAGACGTCACAAAGAGGCGGAGTGATGGATGCTGCAGCAAATATTTCCTCATAATAAAATATCAGCGTTGCATTGACAGCGACCGCATTATAAGCAGAACAGAGCTTTTAAAGGGGCATTTGGTGAAGTGTCTCTTAAAATGGATTTGTGTATCTGCTGAGAAGTGATTTTTTTCTTTTTTTATTACTGCATATATAATTTTAATTGCTTTTGCATGATCATAAAGGGGAAATGCAATTTCTTGCCCATTTGTCGTCTATACATTTGCCAACTTTGTTTTGAAAATCTGGGATTTTAGTTTGTTTCGGCTTTCGTTTGCTTTGTCGATAAATTTCAGTCCTACGAGGAACATTCGGCAGTTTATGAAATCGTGGAAAACTCGGGCTGTAGGACGCGGCTTCAGCTTCAAGAGGGTATCAACCTGTGCTGGGCTGAAAAGTGATGTGTGCCGATGCGGATGTCTCGTGTACTTTTGGTGTTTGCAGTGATGTGACCGGAGTAGCGGAACTGCAGCTGGACGTCCCCGATTCCATCACCACGTGGGTGACGGAGGCGGTCGGCTTGTCACAGGAGAAGGGGCTGGGTGTGGCTCCCAGGGCGGCGCTTCGCACGTTTAAGCCGTTCTTCGTGGATTTCACCCTGCCTTACAGCGTCATACGTGGAGAACAGACCAAAGTCCCACTGACTGTCTATAATTACCTGCCCTCTTGCACAGAGGTGAGCTTGCGGAGGGAAGAAGAACAAAGAAGTGTCTGAGAGCTGGAGGGATAAGCTGGTGCAGGTTTTATAGGAAAAAAACTACGAACCTAGAGGCCTTAATACAGAGCATAAAGACTGTGTTTTGGTGAGAGACCTGCTGAGCATTTACCATGCACAGTAAGGGAAACGCTCTGTATTCACCCTGTTTTTACTGCTACAAAATCGGTGGTCATGCTCAGTAAAAGTTAGCAACTATGCAGTAATGCAAAGAATTTCTGCTCTTCACTCATTAAAATGGCATTTATTCCTACCCCAAAAGCCAGTAGTACTTATTCCAAGACAAATAGCTCCGTAACTGTGACAGGTTTGGGTTTATTCAGTGGGCCAAATAATGCAAAGTGGCCCATGTCCTTTGTTTTATACCGTCTGCTGTAGCGAGTGGAAAAATTCAGGACCAATATTACTAATTTGATGATGCACATTTTGCTGTACTTAGTGATTTCTCCACATTTTTTAAAAAAGCATTTTTTTGTTATTGCAAGTATATATAGGTACTTCCACAAGTATAATAATTTTTAGTTAATTTTAGTTAGTTAATTAAGTTAATTTAGTTAATTGTAGTCAATTAATTAATTTAGTTAATTTTAGTTAATTAGTTCATTAGTTCATTTAGTTAACTTTTAGTTAATTTTTAGTTGTGGTGATTTTGAAGCAACAATATTCAGACACCACTGTGATGTATAGTGATGTGAGGAAAAAGTACACTCCTCTTCAGTTGTGTGGTTTTAGCACTTAACCCCTAACGGTAAACACATCCTTACTGCTTCCATATCCATTAAAAATATAATTAGAACCACCTACTGACTTTCAAATATCATTTGTACAGTGCAGGGTCCCAGTGGTCTACAGCCTATCCTGGAGGCGCGGGGTGGGAGGCAGGGTACATGCTGGATGGGACATCGGCACGTCACAGGACAGTCGCACATACACACACTTTAGGGCAATTTAGGATCAGAAATTGGCGTGAAGCACATGTCTTTGGACTGTCGGAGGACAGTAGAGCGCTTGAAGGAACCCCACGCGAATCTGGGCAGAAGGTGCAAACTACACAGACTGAATGGGGGTTGGACCTACGTCCGATTGCACGCCCGTGGTGCTGCGGCACCCTCCCATCCCAGGTGGAACCACATGCACACAATTCGCTGATCATCGGGAAGTGGAAGTAACTTTATATAAATGCAGAAACAATGATAGAGCATTCGGGTTTGTGTTAGAGCATGCCAAGGACAAAATACATATGTGATCATATCAGAGACGCACCTGTTGCTGCTCGCTTGTCGGAATGGTTGTGAAGCCATTTAAACGCAACACGCAGTCAATCGTTATACAATAACGCAGATAGGATACACTCAGAGAAGCTGCAAGGAAGCTTCTGAATCATGGTGCTTACTCATCGTTTCTCACCCGTTTGCAGAATCCTTCCATACAAGTTTTGTTTTTCAGGTTCATGTCAAAGTCTCTGTGTCCAAGGGGATTAAGTTCGTGGGCCACCCCGGGAAGTATTACGTGACCCGCAAGAAGTGTGTGGCGCCAGGGGAGGCCACACCCACATCGATTGTCCTGTCGTTCACTGAGCTGGGTGCAGCAAACATCACAGGTAATGTGTTCTGCTTGTTCATTGATCTGGTTGCAGGGAATATAAAAGCATACATTTACATTTATTCGCAGTGACATGGGGGGCACGGTGGCGAAGCAGGTTGGACTGGGTCCTGCTCTCCGGTAGATCTGGGGTTCAAGTCCCGCTTGGGGTGCCTTGTGATGGACTGGTGTCCTGTCTTGGGTGTGTCCCCTCCCCCTCTAGCCTTGGGCCCTGTGTTGCCAGGTTAGGCTCCCCACCACCCCATATGGGACAAGTGGTTCAGATTGTGTGTGAGTGAGACAAAGAGGGGGGTGTGGTGGTGCAGTAGGTTGGACTGGGTCCTGCTCTCTGCTGGGTCTGGGGTTCAAGTCCTGCTTGGGGTGCCTTGCGATGGACTGGTGTCCTGTCCTGGGTGTGTCCCCTCCCCCTCAAGCCCTATGCCCTGTGTTGCCAGGTTAGACTCTGGCTCCCCGAGTAACTTGGGGTGCCTTATGACAGACTGGTGTGTCCCTCCCCCCTGGGTTTGGCTCTGGCTCTGGCTCCCTGCAACCCTGTATGGGACAAGTGGTTTCAAACTGTGTGTGTGTACATTAACATATTTGTCAGACACTTTTGTCCAAAGCGACTTTCAATGGACTCTCTGTAGTGTTATCAGCCCACACACCTTATTCACCAAGGTGGCTTACACTGCTAGATACACTACTTACACTGGGTCACTCATCCATACATCAGCGGAACACACTCTCAACTGTCACTCACACACTATGGGGGAACCTGAACAGCATGTCTTTGGACTGTGGGAGGAAACCAGAGCACCTGAAGGAAACCCAGACAGACAAAGCAAAACAAATTTCCACACGTGACATTTACTCAAGAGGGATCAACAAATATTACCAGTCAGGCCTTCTCTTTTTGCCTTGGGCCTTGTATTTGAATCTCTTGGTTGCATATGCTCATGTTAAAGGATTTATTTTTTAAAGGAAATTATTGAAACCTTGTAATTTTGTGAAGAAAAAAATGTTTTTAAGTTACGGTGTACACACTACATTTCATCAGCTTTTCACCTGATGAAAATCTCCTAAATCCTGCACATGTTGCCATGGAAACAGACTAACAGGAAGTACAGTGTGGTCAGGAGTGTGAGTAAAGAAAGGTCTGCTTTGGCCGTGCTGTGACCTGTGGATGACTGGATGACTTAACGGGTCACTGCAGGTCAAGGGACCCCCTGCAGCTCCCAGCTCCCCCACTGCTCATGGACCTTCTGTCTCACTACACACACACACACACACACACACACAAAGGGACACATTAGCATTTTAGTCCATCTGCATGAAAGTATCTGACAGTCCAGTGCTCGAAGCTGAAGGCCATGTCACACTGTTAAACGACACCAGCAGTCAAAGAGGATAGATACTGTGTGTTTATTATATTAACCCTGACAATAGAATAATATTGGAAAAATCCTAAAAGAAGTGTGTGTAACAGCCAGCCCCCAGTTTATAATGAGGTTCTGTTCCGATGACGCTTTATAAGCTGATCTCTGTGCAACTCACAAACCCTCTTGTACTCCATTATATAAGCAAAAATATATAAACGATTAACATTCAAGAATGCTGTGTTTTATAATGCTATGTTGTATTTTTCACTCACTTCACACATTATCGATCTTAAAGTCACACTAATGTAGAATAATAATAGATATTAGATAATAGATAGATACATTTTCATGCTGCACTTCTAAATCTGCTTTCCTTCTTTTTATTTTCTGCACTTTCAGAATAGTCACGTTTTCACTGGCGAGCTATTGTGAAAAACAGAAACTCGGAGTCACAAATGAAAAATTCTGTAAATAAAATAAATATACTGTCAATGGCGGGGTGCGGTGGCGCAGCAGGTTTGGCCTGTGCCTGCTGTCTGGTGGGTCTGAGGTTCAAGTCCTCCTTGGAATGCCTTGTGATGGACTGGCATCCAGTCCTGGGTGTATCCCCTCCCCCTCCAGCCTTACGCCCTGTGTTACCGGGTTAGGCTCTGGCTCGCCGTGACCCCATATGGGACAAGCGGTTCAGACAGTGTGTGTGTGTGTGTGTGTGTGTGTGTGTATACTGTCAATAAAGCTGATGGCACAGCCATCCCACGTTCCAGTCATCATAAGTTGAGGACCACACACACTGTGGGATGATGACAAAATAGTGGCAACAACCAATACAGGAATGCTTTAAATATAAAGGAGGAGAATTGTTTGTAATTAGAACAGGAGTGCTCTTGTATACACTCCGAGGGGTCTGTGGAGGAATGCCGACTCATTCTTCAAGAAGGAAAGCCTCAAGGTCTTTGAGGGATGAAAGAGGTGGAAATGTGTGTTCTGTGTTCCAGATCATCCCATAAAAAAACATTGACGCGTAGAGCTGATGGAGAGGCGTTTGGCTTGGTCGTAGTGTTCATAAAAACACTCATGAATGCTTTATGTGCTGGGACGTGATCATCTCGGAATTTGGGAAGCGGCGTTTGCAGCGTACGGTGCACCTGGTTGCCTTAAACGGCTTCGTATACTTTGGCCATCACGCAACCGTGCACAACAATCATTTAAACGAGTGACTCCCACGAGGTGGCTGCCCACATCATTTAAGATTCACCGCCGCATTCAACAGCTGGCGACTGACGTGTGACTTGAAGGCATCCTTTGGATTTCTCACATCACCCAGTCCAGATGCATGAAAAATGAATCGAGATGATAACTCAGATTATATGACTTTTTTTCCACTGCTCGGGGATCTTTGTTTTTGCTCCTTACTCCAGTTTATGCATATTTTAGCATCTGATTTTCAGTACGGTGCAGCAGCCCTGCCATAAATACCAGCTTGTGAAGGTTGCAGCATTAGTTTTATGTTGAGACTGCATAACTGAGATTAGGATAACATTCAACATTATGATAAGATAGCATTCAGTTCCAGTGTAAATGTTGAGTCAGTTTTTTATGGTTTTTATCCTGTTCAATGTCTGTCAGTGAGCTTCAACTTGCAGCCACTGTTGCCTTCTTGTCATGTGCGCTCATGAACTTCAGCACATTTTCTTTGGCTGCTTTAAGTAATTTTGATGTTTTTGTGACCGATGCACCTGCTATTAGGGCGCTGACAGTATGGTATGGCTTCTTTTCAATGTTCAACTTTTCAACGTTTCTGCCACGAGAGGCCGCAACACCACGTATCACCCTGCCCCCTCCTGCTGCCTGAAAGGCATTGCACCCAACTCCCCATGTTGGATCTTGCGGGTGGTGGGTCCAAATGCCCCCCCCCACGTTGACTTTTCGGGCCGAGCCCAACCAGGTTACGTGGGCTGCCCAGCCACCAGGCACTCGCCTAGGAACATTACGCCCAGGCCTGGCTCCAGGGGTAGGTCCCGGTGACCCTATTCTGGGCAGGGTAAACATGCTCTCGTCTACTTTTTTCATGGGGGTTTTGGATCGTGTTAGTCTGGATCTTCACTCCAGACCTGTTTGCCTTGGGAGACCCTACCAGGAGCATGCTGCTCCTGACGATATACGTAGCTCTAGAGATCCCTAAATCACGCAAGCCCTTCCGCCACGACAAGGCCCCAGGTGAGATCGGCGAGCAGCGGCAACAGTAATGCGGTCGCTGTACTAGACTGTGTTGGTGAAAGGGGAGCTGAGCCATAAGGCAAAGCTCTCCATTTATCGGTCGATCTACGTCCTTGCCCTCACCTAATGGTCATGAACCTAATGGTAATAACCGAAAGAATAAGATCATGGATACAAGCGGCTGAAATGAGTTTTCCTCCGCAGGGTGTTGGGACTTATTCTCCGTGATAGGGTGAATAAGTTGAGGTGGTTCGGGGATCTAGTAAGGATGTCCCTTGAGCGCCTCCTTTTGGAGGTATACCAGGCCAGCCAACTGGGACAAGACCCTGAGGTCAGCCCAGGACCCACTGGAGGGATTATATCTCCCAGTTGGCCTGGAAGCGGCCGGGGATCCCCCGGTTTGAGCTGGAGGAAGTTGCAGCGGACAGGGATGTCCGGGCTTCTCTATTTTCCCTATTGCCACCGCGACCCTAGAAGGACAAGCGGTCAAGAAAATGGATGGATGGAACTTTTCAACATTCTCCCAGTGCTCCAGAAACTGTTATTAACGTATGGATGTTCACACCTCTGGTCCATGTTTACATTCAGTCATTTAGCTGACACTTTTCTCCATAGAAAATTATTACAATTATTTAAAAATTTTTAAAAAAAGTTGGTTTTGTGCACAGCACAGGGTCAGAACAGCACACAGATAAACGGTACAGCGAGAAACAGCAGGTATGTCCACGGCCGAGGGCTCAGTGTCAAAAGGTTACAGTTGATCACAGGTATGATCATATTTCACTTTCTTATAACTGCCAATTCATTTGGGCTGCCATGCAAATCAAATGTCAGTTTTTCAAGTGGGAGAGTTTCAAATACTTCTGTCATCCACATTTTTACAGGAGGAACTTCAGGTGTAGACCACAGCATTAAAACAGGTCAAATATCACTCTTTTCTGTTATTTTCCATCCCTCCCTTTGTTACCGATGCTGAATGAACACATCGCCATATTGGAGCACCACAACGCTGACACTGTACCCCTCCTTAGTGCTTCCTGGGCACTAATGAACCATGTTTACCCTGTTCTGGCAGCACGCGCTGTGGCCTACAGCGAGCCGGGCTGCTGCACCAACGGATCCCAGGCGCCCAGATCTGGCCGGAGCTCCGAGGACCCTGATGACCGGAGAATAGCTGCCGGCATGGACTTTGTCCGCAGGAGCGTCCTGGTGGAGGTGAGGAGTGCATGAGTAGAGTATGCCTTTGGAACATGTGTGTTAATGTATGCAAAGTGACAAAGTGCAGTAGAAGTTCAGTCTGCTGTGTCCTGCCCCGCAGCCAGAGGGACTGCCCAGGGAATACACCTACAGCGTCTTCTTCTGCCCCAACGGTGAGTAGCGCTAAGACCCACAAAGGCATTATATGTTAAACGCATCTGTCTCTCGACGTGAATTTTGCATGGAAGCTGATTGACTGGACTGTCCTGATCGGTCAGTTTGTTGTTCTGCATCACCTGAGGTCTAGCATACTTAGAAGGAAGTCATGACCATCGAAAGTTTCCACAGAGCGAAATGTGTAATTCGTGTTAGGCGCTACACTTCAAATCCTAAAAACTCGTTTCCCAAGGGGACACGGGATATTCTGTGCAGAAACTGAGCTCTTCAGTACCAGTGGAATCGCAGAAAGGCAGTCAGCCTTGAGCAGTTTTTGTTGAAAAAGGCAATAGATGCCACGCCTGCGCCATTGTGTCAACAAGGAACAGCTGACACCCAACCCGAAGAGAGGCATAAAAGGCGCAGACGGACGACACCAGGCGGGAACCTAGTTCAGCAAACCCTCGCTCTTTGGATTGTGTTAGTTAACTTACCTTCCCTTGTTCTCCTGTCCACGCTTCCTTTCCCCTACATTGCTCCTGTGATCCCCGCTGCCTTGTTCTCGGTTCGGATCTGTGCCTGTTTAACGACTACGACTTCGGATTGTCCATCAAACCCTGTTAGCACATCGATCGACCCGGCTTGTGTCACGACTACGGCTTTGGATTTCCTCTGGAAATAAAGAACAGTGCTCTGCATATTGTGTCCGCCATCAACGCGTCGGGTTGAGTGTCAGGTGTTCCTTGTTGACACGATGGCGCAGGCGTGGCAATAGAATTAATAAATAACGTTCAATGTTATTCGCAATAGAAAACTTGATAACCAAGCTATGTTTTCAGGTAGTTCTTTTAAATTTGGAAGAAATAAACTGATGGTGATGTTAAGAATTTCTGTCCTCCGTTCAGAGCGGATCCACATTTCCACACCAAACAAATACGAATACCAGTATGTGAAGAAGCCTGGGCAGATGACGCACTTTGAGGTAGCTGTGAAGACCCACAACGACGCCCACTTCGCCCTGTCGCCTAGCCCTCACGACAGCGTGGAGATGGTGGAGATCGTCTTGGGTGGCCGGCAGAACACCCGCTCCTGGATCTCCCTGGGCAAGATGGGCGAGTCAGTGGCCAGCACCTCCACTCCCAGCATCCTCTCCTGGGATGAGTTCCGCAGCTTCTGGATCAGCTGGAAGGGTGGCATGGTTCAGGTAAGGAGGGAGAAGAGATCTTTCTCCTCTTTGGTGATGGTCTGTGTCTGGAGCACAAGCTGTGGCAAGTAAAGTTGGGACAGCTGGTACCGCATCGGACAGAGCTGCTGCTTTTGGACCCAGAAATTGCAGGTTTGAATCCCGCCTCCAGCTGCAGTACCCTTATGCAAGGTACTTACTCTAAATTGCTCTCGTACAATTACCCAGCTGTATAAATGAGTAAATAATTGTAAGTTGCTGAGGGTACAGCAAACCTATGAGATATTGTTTAATGAATGGAAAAAATTATTAATCTTAAACTGCCTATTTTTGCACATAGTTTTGGATACGTAACAAAACCAGGGCTGGGTAGAAGCAATGTCCAGACCAGTATTTTATGAAAGTACTTAATGTGTTGCGGTCATGTGCATTTGAAAGGAGCAGTAAGCAACATGCTTTCAGAGATATCATTTTGGGAGGATTTTACCTACTTTCTTGCCTATAATGGGTGTAATAGTTTGACCAAAAATGTTGATGACTGAGGGGGTGCGGTGGCGCAGTGGGTTGGACCACAGTCCTCCTCTCTGGTGGGTCTGGGGTTCGAGTCCCGCTTGGGGTGCCTTGCGACGGCCTGGCGTCCCGTCCTGGGTGTGTCCCCTCCCCCTCCGGCCTTACGCCCTGTGTTACCGGGTAGGCTCCGTGACCCCATATGGGACAAGCGGTTCAGAAAATGTGTGTGTGTGTGTGTGTGTGTGTGTTGATGACTGCAGATGTCACTGTATAGTAAACCTAGTGGTTTTACGTACAGAAGTGATCGCACTAGAGGTTTAAAGCAGTGCTGAGGAGGGACGTCTGGAGAATCATAATGCAGGCATGAACCACCCAGTTCTCAGCACTGTTTGGATTAGCTGAGCTCGTAGTGATGTAGCGACAGCTGGAAAACCTGCTGGACACTCCAGGTCACTCCTGGACTGCAGCTGAATAGCCCTGAGTGAAGAGTCCTGATTCTTCCTTTACTAGCTTGTGTTTTTCACCCATCTTCTTCTTTGTCTTTGTTTGTCTTTCTGTCTGCCCAGAGCCCTTGTCCAAATACTCTGTATTTATGTGTTGTTATTACTATTTTTTGTCAATATTATTTTGTTTTCCTTCTTTCAGCACTTACAGTTTTGATGTGGTTATGGGTAATGGACAAGTTTGGGTTGGGCCAACTTGACCGAGGGGTCTGTTGGGGCCAGCAGGTGGAATAGTGGTTAGAGCTGCTGCCTTTAGACCGGAAGGGTCCGGGTTTAATTCCCACTTCCTGCTGTAGTAGCCTGGAGCAAGGTGTTTACCCCGAATTACTATATTAAAAGTTACCCTGCTGTAAAATGGGTACATCATTGTAAGTTGCTCTTGAGAAAAGTGTCAGCTGAACCAGTCTAATGTAAATGTGTTGTTTTATATGTCTGTTTGTCAACACCACCCAAAGAATGATGATGGTTGAGGGGCTGGTGTCAGAAGGTCCTGGTTGTTTCTCTGCAAGCTCAAACAAGTCGCCCCCGTGCCTGGCAGAGCGCTGTGGCGTTTTCTCCAGGCACCATGGTTCTGATGTCATGCGGAAGGGGTGTGGGCAGTGATGTCAGTGAGCTCGTTCACTGATCCATGGCGCTGGCTATCACTCGCTGGCAGAGAAACCATAGACCTTCTGAGCTGGACACACACAGTGGACCTCAAGGACCAAAAAAAAAAAAACTACGCTATGTTAGGCGTAGTTGGATGTAATTAATTGTTGCCAAGGAATCGAGGCTGCCTTCACATTGGTTTGATCCTCCTTAAAATTACACGATGGTGGGTTTATTAAAACGCTGGATGCCAAGGAACACCAAAGCGGCAACCTGTAAATTGCGCTCGCTTTGAAAACAGGCCCGTGCAATAGCATGGTAGCGAAGGCTGCGGTGGGCGAAGCCTGGCGTGGATTTTTACAAGAGGCTGCACCTTGTAAAACCCGCTGTGGATCAGACTGCTTTTATAGGAAGTCTAATAGGCTTCCGACGCTTTGTTTTCGTTCGAAAATTATGGCTGCGGTGGGTCCTTTCTGGATCCACTGTGACGTGTGTATTTGTTCAGCTGAGGTTTAATGTGGGTTGTAACGTGTTGCATCCTGCCGAGCTGCTTTTCCAGCGCTCGGGGTAGCGTGTCGCACTGACCTAACGGCAGCTGTGCTGCTTCCCGCTGGAGGCAGAGGACCAGCAGCCCAGTGGAAGCAACATTTCCACATGCCGATGTGTCTTACACTATTGGCCACGTCTTAGCTCTGTATGAGGGCCCCTGCTCTCATGGGTGTAGGTCAGCTCGGCGCCAGCAGCCGGTAACCAGCCCCCTATCTGTCCCCTCCCTCTTCTCCTCTCCCTTTCTGGCAGGTGGGCCACGGTCTGCAGCCCTCCAATGAGACAGTGATCATGCAGTGGGAGGGGCCCCTGCCAGGCCAGGTGCGGCACGTGGGCTTCTCCACAGGCTGGGGCTCTGTGGGGGAGTTCAAGATCTGGCGCAAGGAGGATGCAGACGAGAACCACAACGAGGCCTTCACCCTGGGCCTCCCGCACAATCTGGTGCCTGGGTCCGAGAGGGCCAAGGCCTCCATGATCGGTGAGGCGCTCCTCTCTGTTCCGCGCTTTCTGGTCGTACATTCTCACGAGACATTGCACGGAGAATTTGCAAGTGCATTGGCACAATCACAAAACAAGGGCAAACGATTACAGTATTTCAAAGGTGTGATTAGATACCAACGCACGAGAAGTTCCAGAAGGTTATCTAGACATTCTGGAATGCATATGAATTATCACAGTCACACACACTCACACATACACTCACACACACACTCACACACATCGTCCGAAACCGCTTGTCCTGAGCCGGGTTGCGGCGAACTGGAGCCTAACCTGGCAACACAGGGTGTAAGGCCGGAGGGGGAGGGGACACACCCAGGATGGGGATATGAATTGTCATGTAGATAAATCAGTTTTTGTAGCGGAAGAAAGTGAAACACTTTGGTCATCCACATTTTTACAGAGGTAAACACTTAGGGTGTAGACCATAACCATTAAATACATTTTCTTGCCAAGTATGTAATCAGCACGTTTCATAACTTTGGACTGTAGGTTAACAAGTTAGAGGGAGATGAGTCAAACAAAAACTTGTACGTCATAAAAAAACGTGAGGGGGTGTCAGTTAGAAGGAAGTCATTTGCTTCTTGAGTGGAAGCAAGAAACCGTCTGTCCCTGCACTATAGTAGCTATTGAGATGCGTACAATGACTGAATAGCAGTAAATAAGGCGTTTATGTGTCGACTCTGGTTGGATGTAAGTGGAGTTAAGAGTGCCTGATTGATTGTGCCTTGTTATGCCGTGTTCCAGGGGACGTCATGGGTCCCACCCTCAACAACCTGGACAACTTGCTGCGGTTACCCTTTGGCTGCGGCGAGCAGAACATGATCCACTTTGCCCCCAATGTCTTTGTCCTGAAGTACCTGCAGAAGACCCAACAGCTGAGCCCTGAAGTGGAGGCCGAGGCCACAGACTACCTCCTGCAAGGTACCCGGAGGAGCGGCGGGAGCTCAGACAATCAGCCTTATTACAGCTGGTTTCGCCTTTACCCAAAGGCAGCTTACCACAATTTGGGCAGTCTTGCAGGAGATGTTGAGCTGCCTGGTTCTTATCCTTGTCCTCGTGTTCCTTGCTAGGGTACCAGAGGCAGTTGACTTACAGAAGACAGGATGGCTCCTACAGTGCTTTTGGAGAGAGGGATTCATCTGGGAGCATGTGGTCAGTGTAGCCTCCCTGCACCCAAAACCAGTACTATTCTTATAATTACACTAGTGCCTGACTTCCAATTACAGCTGGGGCCAGAAATCTGTTCTGAACTTGATTTGTTTGTAAATCTAAAGTCAGTTTTACCACCACATCACGATCAATAAAAGCTACATGATACAGATGTTGCTCAGTTTATTATTATCCATGGGTTTGGTTCTATAAAAAATCTCAGCTAAAGCTATAATACATAAAAATTCTCTGTAAGACATTATTCCATTCTTATTATCTGCTCTATCAGTGCAGAGCTGCAGTAGTGGAAGACCTATCCCAGGAACATGGTGCACAATCCACAGTACACCAGACAGGTTTATTTTATTATATTAATTAGAACGAACATTGTCTACTTTAAAATTACTGAAAATAATACCTGCTATTTAGTGGAAATTATTGACAGTGTGCAATGCTTGCCAGCTTCTGCGAGCTTTCAGTTTGCTTTATTATGTATATAATCAGTTAAAGCATAATATTATGGACTTACTTTGATTTATTCACTGGGTAGGATGTATAAGTCTCAGATACTGTAGCTATAGTAAATGAAAAAAACTATATGATTTTTATGTTATTATTAACTTTGAGCTACGTTAAAATTAAAGCAAATTTAAAATGACTGAAAATTAGACATATGTTTTCTTGGCAAACTCGTATTTCAGTGTCGACTGTTGACGTATTTATCCGACAAACGTGCAACTTTCTGAAACTGGTCATTGATCACCAGCACTGAAAAACACCGCATACGAGCTTATAATATTATGGGAGTGAAGTGCAGTAATGTGGTCCCACACTCATCCTCTCTCTGGATGTGTTTTACTGCTGAGTAGCTGAGTGTGGAAAGGCAGATTATATTTGCCTCGTAGCAAAATTGAAAATTTAATAAACCGACAAACGAAGAACACACAATTAAAATAAATAAATAAACTTAAAGATGTTTCCGTCCAAAAAATTTGAAACTCAGATGTTCGTACATGTGGACCCAGTTTATTATGACTCACGGGGGTACAGTGCTCTAAATGCAATTAGAAGTTAATACGATACAGTATGCTCCAGTGCAGAAAATCAGATATGCCCTATTTAACACTTGTTGTTCCTGTTTCCGTTTTAGCCTCTGCGCTCTGCGTGATGAGGCTGTTTTTGTGCCACTGCAGGATCTTGTATGTATGAATAATTCCTGGAGCCAGAAAACCGAACGGGGGGAACGAGCTCCGCGTTCTCTGTGGACGCCGGAGCTAAACTGTGTGATTTCGTGGCGGAGCCTGTGTCTGAGCGATTTATTAGCTGGGGGAGGTGTTATTATATTTAATTGAAATGCTCATTGTAAAAAAACTGGTTCTGTAAATGCTGGGGCATTAAATGTAAACTCGTAATTAGCTCGGGTGATTTACTTGCTGTTTCGGAGCAGGGTGTGGGGTGAGTGGCCCGGGCACGGGGCCGCCTTGGGGTCTCTGCGCTCCAGGCTATACCATGGTATCCTGGAGGCAGCATGAGAGCTTGTCTTGCTGCATGTCTCATCTGAGGACCTTGTGCTCCCTTTGGAGAGGCTGCAGTCTGGAACAGACAGAGATAACTTGGTTTCCATGAGTTGCTGGTTATTACTATATGGGTTTGGTGCTAAGGGGGTGTGGTGGTGCAGTGGGTTGGACTGGGTTCTGCTCTTCAGTGGGTCTGGGGTTTGAGTCCTGCTTGGGGTGCCCTGCAGCAGAGTGGTGTCCTGTCCTAGGTGTGTGTCCCCCCCCCCCAGCCTTATACCCTGTGTTGCCAGGTTAAGCTCCAGCTTCCTGCAACCCTGTATGGGACTAGCAGTTTTAGATGGTGTGTGCGGGTGCGTGCGTGCATATGTGGTTTGGTGCTGCTTTCCATGCTCAGTTGTGATTTGGGAAAAAATAGGAAAAGATTGTGACCAGTAATCAATGATGCCAGCCTTCATGCAGCAATGTTGCTATTGGTTAGGTGCTGCTCGAAAATATGTGAACCCTATAGGGATGCTCATTATAATAAGTTAAATATTTTATACATTATTTTTATACGTAATAATGTAGAAAATGTTAAACTTATGAAGTGCTTGGTTTTGAGGCATGGAGATATACGTTGGCGATGCCAGATGTTTTTTCTCTGCTTCAAGGTGAAACCAGTTAGGCTGCATCCTTGTGTACAGCCGTTGTAATATACGCATGGGGTATAACATCTTGTCCTGTGTATCTTGAATGAATCTCACATAAAATGAATAAATGATTATGATTGACACAGCTGATTCTACTTACCCACTCGGTTTAACCAGTGCAACTTGGGCTTCACTTAGTTTTCCACCTGCAATGCTTTCGTTTTCCTACTACATGCATGATTTCCTGTAAAACAACACATGGAATTGGTCATTACGCACCTGTTATTGTGACGCGAAACATAGGGGCCTGGGACGGCTGGACCCAAGTGCAGCGTCGTTCGTCCGGAGACGAGGGATGAGGCGAGTTCTCGGTGTCGGGGACAGGCAAAGGGTCGGTCGAGAGTCAGAGCGAAGATCCATGGACGAGGTCAGGGGACTTAGCGAAGGGTCGGTCGAACGGTGAACAGGACAGGAATGAGGATTCATGGATGAAAGAGTCAACTACCGGAGGACGTGAACGAAGAGCTAGCGATGCTTGTGAACGAAGCGTCACGGGAAAGGGCGGTTGTCTCTGACGAGATTCCGCAAAGGTCTGGGAGTTGATGAGCGTCTTTTAAAGGGTAGGTGCTGAACTGGAGTCAGGTGCTGTCGATGGAGTTGTGGGTGTGGACATGACAGTTATGTCAGATGAGAAAGACTGGTTGGCATTAAATGATGATTTCATGGTAAAACTAAGGAACACAAGGGGTTCACATACTTTCAAGCAGCACTGTACATGTAAAGCTGCTATGAATGCAACCATTAGTGACCAAAGCTCTTTATTTCTAAGGCCCAGCAGTGTGTAAACATAGGTCATGTTTTGCTTCCAGGTTAGAACCAATCTTATTGTTATTGTGATGTGTCTGATATTATAAAATTAAGAAAAATGAAGGCGGCGGGTACGATAGAGGTTGGAGCTGCTTCCTTTTGATTCAGAGGTCACACATTCGAGTGCCACCTCCTGCTTTAGCTCCCTTGAGCAAGGTACTTTATCTGAATTACTGTAGTAAAAAATGACCTAGCTGTGAGAACGGGTAAATCACTGTAAGTCAGAATAAATGAATTATAATATGATGCAGCTCAGTGTTACGAACTGGATGGTGCATCATTATTCGTTTTGGTAAAAAAGGTATGGCTCCTGCAGCTTTGTGTGGAGGTCTGAGGTTGTAAGAAGAACTTGACTGTCAGTGGTACCCGTTGAGGGCACTGTCACACCATCCCCCCCCCCAGGGCAGCCCAGACTAGCACAGATGTGGTCAAGTAACATGGTCATTTGTCAGGAAGCCTTGGGAGCATGGGCTTCATCCTGGTACTGGCTGCATTTCTTCCGGCATCTCTCGCATACCTGGGGCATCTGGTTCCAATGAGTGCCACATACTGCTGTAATCTGCTGGCCCCCGCTGCTTAACATGCAGCCCGGGACCACTTGGCTTCGCACCTCGGACTGGAGCACATGCAAGGAGCCCATTGAGGCTGGCACACTGCTGCGTGTGGGAGGAGGGGGGGGGGGGGGGTCTGTGACTAATGATGAGGGCTTTTGCTCAGAACTTCAGTTGCAGGGTCACATAGGCATGAGAAGGAGTGCTTAGGCCGGGCTTTCGGAGGATTTACTGGATTTTCGGTTTGAATGCCGAGGATCAGGCTCATTCGGGGTGGTGCTCTCTGGCTCATCTGTGGAGACTGGGGTCTTACGATGACAGCCACGGTCCCAGGGAAAGACGGCCACATTTGTGCGCTGATCCCTGGCCTTGTCTCCTCGGATACACTCATGTACTTCTTTGACACTAAAATATGGAGAAACTTGCTTAGTTTCACACTCTACTGAAGCAGCTCAGGCTAAGTATGGCGCTCAAGGGTACGACACAGGGATTCCTTAATTCCGATCCTTGCCCAGTAGGCCACCTTTTGCCTTTAGGCCTGAAAGCTGGAAGAAAGCATGTCAACAAAGATATGAATTTATGACTAGGGTCTAACTTAACCCTAAAGGAATTTAAACATGAAAATTTTCTATTTTACTAATTAGGACGATATCTTTCGAAATCCAAATGAGCCACTTCTTTGCGTGGTCTCCACCACACAGCATGAAAATATTAATGAGCGCAATGCATGACAAAACAACTGGTAGCCAGGGAAATTATAACAGCGGAATTCATTGCTCACGAGGGGATTTGTTGCTGGAAAACCTGCGTGATTCCCTCAACTCTTAAAACACCGCTGTCTCCTTGCAATAAATTGACTGCAGCTGGTTACGGGGATATTAAATCCAAATAAGACTAGATCTCTTCAGATGAAATGAGTAGATAAATGAGCAAGAACGAAAATAAATAAAAAATGTCATCGAGAGCAGATCTAGCCATGTGTGTGTGTGTGTGTGTGTGTGTGGGTGCGCGCAGGCCAAGGGACTGAGGAAAGGGCTTGCACGAGCAGCTCCCCATGACTTCAGCGGCTCACAGGGGAAGCCGGGGTGTCTCCCACGTTCCCCTGCTCAGTAAATCATCTTTACGCTCCTCAGCGCCGCTCCCACGGGCCGGGCCGTTAGAGCCGGTGACACAATATTACTTAACATTATAAAAATTCCTCCAGGCTTGAGACTCCATTCCTGCCTGCTCTCCCGGGAAGGATAACTTCCAGGGTCCAGCAAGGCAAGATTTAATACCCGGGTTTATGAGATGTTTTATTTATTTATTTTTGGCTAGTCTTTCCAGTAAAGTGTCAACATACATGTTTTTAAAACAGTGTTTTTCATTCGTTTCCGTTCTTTTTTTTTCTCTCTCCAATGCCGCTTGCCTCATTGCCTGGCTGCTGTGGGGATGATTCCGTAATAGCGTATAATTAATGTGTCTTCGCCAAAGTCTGCAGGTTTCTCCGAAGGTCATTGTTCATTTTCTGACGTGTTTATTAGGCCCACGTGACGTGTCAGCGCCGTGAGGAGCCTGTCCCTTTATTTGGGCGGCACGGTGGCACAGTGAGTAGCGCTGCTGTCTCACAGCACCTGGGTGGTGCGAGAGGATGTGAGTTTGATCCTCGTTCAGTTTGTGTGGAGTTTGTGGGTTTCCTTCTGGTGCTCTGGTTTCCTCCCACAGTCTAAAGACATGCTGTCCAGGTTCCCCCATAGTGTGTGAGTGACAGAGAGAGTGTGTGTGTTCCACTGATATATGGATGAGTGACCCATTGTAAGTAGTGTATCTAGCAGTCTAAGTCTTTGGGTGCTCTGGTTTCCTCCCACAGTCCAAAGACATGCTGTTCAGGTTCCCCCATAGTGTGTGAGTGATAGAGAGAGAGTGTGTGTGTGTTCCACTGACGTATGGATGAGTGACCCATCGTAAGTAGTGTATCTAGCAGTGTAAGTCACCTTGGTGAATAAGGTGCGTGGGCTGATAACACTACATAGAGTTCATTGGAAGTTGCTTTGGAGAAAAAATCTGCTGAGTATGTAAATTTACTCTCGACGTTTTTAAGTTGCTGTTTGTTCGGACAGTGCCGGTTGTCACAATAAGCAATGCAGCAAAGGGTTCTCTCTTCATATAAAAAGTCACGCGTGCTGTTGGAATGATCCTCCTTGCAGATGTAAGGATGGAGGTATGTATGTTGTGTGAATGAATGCCTCCCATCTTCATTTCCAGCTCTCTCTCTCTCGCTCTCTCTTTCATGGGGCAGGTTGACGGCCTTTGTGCTGAAGTCCTTTGCCCAGTCGCGAGGGTTCATCTTCATTGACCCAGAGGAGTTGCATGCTGCCAAGAGCTGGCTCATCAGCCACCAGAGGGAAGAGGGCTCCTTCCCTGCTATGGGGAGGATCCTCAACAAAGACCTGCAGGTACCAGGGTTGGTGACGAGTGCCTGGAACGTGTCGGGGGGGGGGGGACCTGTCTGATCGATGCTGCTGTTGTCAGATGTTATTTGAAGGGTACACATTACAGTTTACACAGTCATCCCACCGCCTTACAAAGGTAGTACATTCCTGAGAAACCCTTTAAGGTGAGTTCTTATAAATCAAAAACATAATTACCATAAATTACAGCCCCAGAATTAACACCCATTTATGGTCAAATATCACCAAATCCCATTAAAATGGACAGTTACTTCAGTAGTTGCATTAGCATAACACAACATAACAAAGCAATGTCCTTCATTAATTAGCCAGTATCCTATATGACTGTCTACCTGCACTTGTTCACCTCTTTCTGAGCTCCTACACATCGTACACTTAAACGCTCACAAAACAAAAGATCCGTACATGCGATACTCACCTATTATGTATTATGTACAAAAGGAGTCAGTGGAAGCAATTTAAAGGAATTTAGCCTCATGCAACAAGCTGACTTCATTTGGATATTCCACATGGGGCCACAATTGCCGAGATTATTGCAGGTGAATCCAGCAAACAAGGGGTAATGAGGTTGAGAATGCGGCCCAAGCTTGACCATAACTGCGAAGGAGACCTCACGGTGGCGCTGGTCTCGTTCTGCTCGGTTGTCGGGAGGCACGCAAAATCCAAATTCAGTCCTTGTCAGCAAAAAGAAATGCCTTGTAAGATGGAGTAGGGGCATTAAATACAACTCCTGGTAAAGTCACATTTTCATAACCCTACTGGGCGTTACCCTGCTGTGGTGCGACTCTATACAGGCATAGACAAGGTGTTGACAAGAACACCTGCCCACTACGAGCCATTGGCATCCAGCAATCTTGGTGGCGCTCAACCGTGGCTGATCTGCATGGCTCCTTTTTCAAAGGGTGGAATCCATGGGAAGATCTCCTTGACAGCATATGTGGTGGCAGCCCTCCTGGAGACAGGGATATCCACTGAGGTAAGAGACACCAGCTCCAGGCCCCACCTGAAAATACCCCTCCCAACA
Organism: Scleropages formosus; assembly: GCF_900964775.1. Classification (NCBI taxonomy): domain Eukaryota; kingdom Metazoa; phylum Chordata; class Actinopteri; order Osteoglossiformes; family Osteoglossidae; genus Scleropages; species Scleropages formosus. The sequence continues at coordinate 3,173,709 of NC_041814.1, forward strand.
AGGATTATGTGACACCCCTTTACCGCCGAACCCATTCTCCGTTCATTTGTAGTCATGGATTGGCGCTCGTAGTTGCGTTTGTTCGCTGTAATAGCATTCTCACGATGACAGTGCAGCATCCTCAGGTGCTATGAGTTCACACGGCATTGCAGAAGATTCACGACCCCCCAGCTGAAGCTCATATGGCCAATTTTAGCAGAGATTGATGTCCTGGCTTTATGTCCATGGTATTTTATTATGCTCCATTGAAGCAAAATCTAATATTTCATCTTTCATACTTGCTACATATGAAGATTTATTCCGAAGGCATGCAGAGGCAATCCAGCCCATGAAATGTACACCTTCCTTGCATTCCTGCTTCTTCGATGTTACGGATGTTTTTCCACTCCCTGTGCTTCTGTTATGCTCGTCATTCTGTGGAAATAACAGACTCAACAGAATGGAGCAGTTCATTGGTACGGCTGTAATTCTATACATACGTGACAGACAGAAGGTTCGGTTTCATGATTTACTTGGCAAGAAATCATTGAGCTGAATATACTAATCTGTTACTGTGATGCTGTAAATGGAGAGGAGGCGGAAACCAGAGTACCCGGAGAAGAGCATTCCAGTATGGGGAGAATGTGTACAGCACTAACAGATAGGGCTGAGGTCACTTTTGTGAACACAGGGTATTTACTGTGAGGTGACAACAAAATCCTGCTGATGAGGAATCATATTCACGAAAACTAAGAAATGGAGTTACTGCAAACTTACCTGAATAAGTGGATACGAAAGTGGACGGATTAACAGATCCTCCAACTGCACGGCAGCGCAGGAGTAACTAAATATGTTTTCGGGTTTTGAAAACAGATTAAAAATGGGATTCCAAAGTCCTCGTCATTTTATCCTTCAAAAAATGACAGTGATTTATCAAGTGCAAACACCTTATTACACGTGTGTGTTAACCATGTGTTTTAAAAGCCATTGACCTCACTGGGCTCGGTGGTAAGGCGCCTTCCTCATTCTTTATCATGTGCCTTTGCTGACAGTGGATCCCGGGGTTCTTTCCGTTCCTCTATGGAGATGTGCGTGCTGATGGGCGTGTGCCTTCTGCATTTCCCTCTCTGCTAGGATGAAAAACTGGCCGTAGCCAAAGCCAAGAGCTTCCTGGAGAGCAACATATACTCAGCTGACGACCCATACACCACAGCCCTATCTGCGTACGCCCTGGCACTCCTGCGCAGTGCCTACGCCCCCCTGGCCTTGCGGAGGCTCAATAACATGGCCATCGCACAAGGTAAGCCAAGGCATTGCTAAGAGCGAAAAAACCCTTTACATTTATATGTATTCATTCAGCAGACGCTTTTCCCCAAAGCGACGTACATCCCATAGAAAATACAATGAAAATACATTTCATTAGCAGGAAGAGACACTTAGATGCAGACGTGTGATTCTTAACTACGGTTGGTTTGTTTCTTTCCACCATATCCACTGTTCATCACACAAGTAGCTGTATAAAACTTTATCTGAATATCAACGATTCTTGATCATCTTCCTAGTAGTTTTTTTGTGCTATATATAAATGAATACATGAATAGCTGCGTGACAGTTTATCTGTTATTCAACAGTCATGATCTCCAAGTTATGGTGCATGAACATTTACACATTACATGAATTTAAGAGATTATGGGCCAAGTGAGTGTGGAAGAGGTGAGTTTTAAGACCCTTTTTAAATGTGGACAGAGATTCAGCAGTTCTGAGTGAGAGGGGGAGGTCGTTCCACCACAACGGAGCCAGAACCGAGCTCCTCCGTGCTTTTGCCTTTTGACCTTTTGTGTGTGGGACCACCGAATGGGCAGTGGTGGAGGAGCGTAGCAGTCTGGTTGGGGTGTAGCGGATGATCAGGTCTTGTAGATATCTGGAAGCAGTTCCAATGATGCTTTTACAGGCCATAACCAGGGTCTAGAATTTGATCCAGGCAGCTATAGGAAGCCTGTGTGTGTGCGTGTGTGTATCAAACATGGCTTGTATGTCAATGACTGCAGTTCTGTAAGTGTTTCTGTAGGTCGCTCTAAAAGATGCCCTTTATCTGACAGCACGGGCTCCATTGACCACCTTTTTTGCCTGGTTCTGTAAAGTCGATGATCTTTGCCTCCATCTTTCATGGTCTCTTTTCCTATCTTGCCCTGCCTGCCCAGATGGCTTCACCCACTGGAGTCTGACGGGCAGCACAGCCACAGACGAAGACACCTTCATGGCCTTCAGCGACGGCCTGTCGCAGTCGGGTACCTCCCGTTTCTTTGGCACCTTCCTGTTGCAGTCTTTCGAGTCTTTTGATTCCGCCATAGTTTCTTCTCTGCTTTTTGCAGTGTTTTTTAGCACCGTCTATTCCGGTGATTTAAATACTACATTTACATTTTGTACCAGTATTTTACTAGTAAAAGTAAATCTCTCAAATGTGTGAAAAGACATTTCTGATTGGATTCTGTTGGGAGATACATGTAATTAATAAGGAAATAAATTCTCCAAGTACATACCTAAGTAAAATTCTGTACATTTTTTTTTTTTGCTATTGGCTAAACATTGAAACATTATAAAAAGAATAAAACAACAAAGTAGTATCCATAGTTATACACTTATCCCGTTAACCGGTCCTTATTCATTAATGAAAACGGGCCGAATATCAAAGAACCAGACGATGAAATTACTGATTCCGTTATTTGTTATGGTGAAAAATTCCAATTCACCTCAGAATCACCCTAAATAGTGCCTAACGTCATAAGGAAAAAGTTGTGTAACGCATTGAGAGAACGAATAACAATAACTAACATTACTTTTTCATTTGACCATATCCGCAAAGCTTGTTTTGAAAAGCCCATGTGTCCAGAGCGTTTTTTAAAATCACACCCATATCTGCAGAGCTCTTATTAAATTGCACACGCAGCTGTAGTGGCGTAACATAAAAACATCTATATTTAGAACAGAGTTAAGAACAATGAATTTTCATTGAAATATATATTTGTGTGTAACTTCTTTTTTCGTCCTCCCTAAATTATGAATAAATGTGGAATTTAAAGATTTATTGTTTTTATGTTTCATAGTTTTTAAGTTTTAGTGGTTTGGGGGGGGGGGGGGGCGTGGCGAGTTTGGCCGGGGCCCGCTGTGTGGTGGGTCTGGGGTTCGAGCCCTGCTGGGGGTGCTCTGCTATAGACTGGCGTCCCATCCTGGGTGTGTCCCCTCCCTCCAGGCCTGCGCTGCTGGGTTAGCCTCTGGCTCGCCACAACCCTGCTTGGGACAAGCAGCTGTAGATATTGTGTGTGTGTGTGTGTGTGTGTGTGTGGTTCTGAAGGGTAGCAGAGTTATTCACAGAAAATTCATGAAGGGACATACAGTATATATGAAATAAATGTAGAAAATGATTTTATAAACTTATGGTGATAGTGTGTATGGACTGGCTTGAGGAAGATGAAGGCTATACGTCACATTTAAATAAATAAATAAATAAATAAATAAATACGCACACACACACACACACACACACACACACACACACACAGAAGCCGCTTGTCCCACGGCAAACCAGAGCCTAACCTGGCAACACAGGGCGCAAGGCTGGAGGGGGAGGGGACACACTCAGGACGGGACGCCAGTCCATTGTAAGGCACCCCAAGCGGGACTCAAACCCCAGACCCACCAGAGAGCAGGACCCAGCCAAGCCCGCTGCGCCACCGCACCCCCCGATAAATAAATAAAGTTAAAACACAGTATTTCCTGCAGTGTCTCTCACACAGGAGCTTGTTGCGAGTTTCAAATTCGGTCTCACTTTATTGTACTGAACCCAGTGTCACGGAGTGGACCTTATATAGCAGACCAGCTAAATGAAAATTTGGGCCAACTGGTATGAATAACTGTGGACTCGATACATTAAAAACTGCATTTCATGGGCTCAAATAATAGAGGATCAGTGTAATTGCTGCTCGCACCGTGTTTTTACTACTTGGCATTTGTACACTTATGGTACATAGCATCTTTTCTAACGTGTTTTGCTGATATTTGGTTATTGACACCTTCATGCTTCTACACTTCAGAATAAATCACCAACAGGCTGAGATCAAAATGTAACAAGACATTTCTACCAGCTCTGAGTTCTTGCTGAAATATTAGTGTGATTTAAACATGTTTTCTGGTGCAAATAAGTGTGTTTTTCTAATCTGCTACTTATACCGTACGTGAGGAACATGGTGTTCCTTCCTGTATATCTTTCTTCGCCATTTTCCTGTGACCTTTCAGTGATCGCTGCTGACATGTTTAAATCCTCGGTGCTTTAATGATGTTTGAAAGTGACTTTGTCCCCGTCCTGTCTTAGTTGTGTCAGCCGAGGTGGAGATGACGGCTTACGGCCTGCTCACCTACACTCTCCTCGGGGACGTGGCCTCCGCTCTGCCGGTAGTCAAGTGGCTGTCCCAGCAAAGGAACGCCCTCGGTGGCTTCTCCTCCACACAGGTCTTGCTTTCCTGCTGCCCTCGGTGTTTGAATTTAGTGACTCTCATGTATACGTTTACACTGACATGTATTAATCTATCACACACTTTTCTCCAAAGCGACGTACATCTCGTAGAAAATACTGTGTTCATTACATAAGCAGGGAGAGACACTTAGATGCAGACGTGTGATTCCTCACTGCAGTTAGTTTCTTTCCGCCACATGAACCGATGTTCATCACACGAGCAGCTGCATGAAATTTTTTCAGAATAGCCACGATTCAATCGTGGTAATTAATAAAAAAAAATTACGTTACATTACAGAAGTAGTTGCATGAAGGTATACCCATTGTATAAGTGCCATGATCTCAAAGTTAGAGCATGAACATTTACACATTACATGAACTTAAGACATGATGGGCCAAGTGAGTGTGGAAGAGGTGAGTTTTAAGACCCTTTTTAAATGCGGACAGAGATTCAGCAGTTCTGAGTGAGAGGGGGAGGTTGTTCCACTTAACGGAGCCAGAACCGAGAACCTTCCTTTCGTACGTGGGACCAACAAGCAGGCAGATACATTCTTGCGAGAGTCAACAATACATTTACCTTTATTCATTTAGCTGCTGCTTTTTTCCAAAGTGACTTACAGTGTTAAGCTATTTATAATTATTTACCCATTTATACAACTGGGTAATTTTTTGGGTAAGTACTTTACTCAAGGACAATACAGCTAGAGGTGAGACTCAAACCTGTGGATCCGCAGGCAGTAAATCTAACCACTATACTACAACAAGCTGCTCCACTGCTGATACCCACACAGAGGACACAAAAAAAGCATGTGCGCTCCTCCTGTACACCCTATGCCAGCCCTGTTGCTTTATACGCTCCCTTTACACACTTGGGTCATTACGAACTCGAGTTGCGGAGGTTTTGAATTCACCAGTTTTGAATTTTTGGCACCACTACAGTATACATGAAATATCATGTTGCACAGCATAGCTCATCACGAGATGCAAAAACCAACATCTTTTTTGTGGTCTACTTGTGAGCATGTGTCAACCTGTCCTTGGCGGAGTTCAAAGCAGACTAGGGAGATGTGTTTCAGAGTAATTAATTAAATTGGTAAGTGCATTTATATAGTTAAAGAAATTAGTATATTTACCTTAAAACACCGAGGGGAAAATCTTCTTTCTTTTTCTCTTAGTGTCCTTATTGCACTGCTCCAAAAAGAATATATTCACACACCAGGACCTTGGAGTCATGGGGCAGCTGGTAGTGTAGTGGTTGGAGCTGCTCTCTTTAGTCCCAGAAGCTGCAGGTTTGAATCCCACCTCCTGTTGTACCCTAGAGCAAGGCACTTCTCTTGAATTCCTCCAGTAAAAGTTACCCAGCTGTATAAATGGGTAAATCAGTGTGGCCTATATTGTGAGTTGCTTTGGAGAAGAGCAACAGCTAAACGAATGAATATATAAATATAATCTAAAGAAAAAATTCTCTGACACAATGTTATATTCTGTCTAAAGGACAATCTGTGTCAGGAGGCTTTTCTATCTTGGAGAGTCATCTCCCAGCTAAATATGTACCCTTAGACTGACAGTTACTACAATACTGTAGTGCTGCATTTGGTACCATGGTTTTTTATAGGGCACCCATGCAACCCTTAAGCTACAAATGTACTCATATGTACATGAAGCTTCTTATCAACCGTATTGCTACTGATCTTTTACAGCTGTCACCATGTATTGCTGTACAGCTTATAATGATTATTTTTCAGTTGATTTCAAAGTAATATTTTTGCTTCTCCTGCCATTCCAGGATACCTGTGTGGCTCTGCAGGCTTTGGCCGAATATGCCATCCTGTCGTACGTTGGCGGCGTCAACCTTACCATCTCTCTGGCCTCCACTAACCTGGATTTCCAGGAGACGTTTGAGCTGCACAGGGACAACAAGAAGATCCTCCAGAGCGCAATAGTAATGGCTCTTGCAGTGGGTGGGGCCTCCTCCTACATGGGAGGACACACTGCCTCTTGTGGTTTCTGACTGACAGTTTCTTATGATGTCATCTTTATTGATGAAAGACATAAATATCAACAAATGACATTGACACTGACAAGCTTCGCAGGGGGTGGGGTTAAAGAGATTCACTACCTAGAAACACATCCAGTGTCGGCGGCTTTTTTTTAAGGGGCATAAAGCCTTTAGCCCCTGATTTTTTTTCAACCTGTACCATTTTGGGATGTGGCCAGGGTGTGTAGCATGTACACAAAGTCGTGCTTCTGCTCACTCACTCTCTCCCCATCTCTCCCTCCTCCACCTTTATGCAGATCCCCAGTGTCCCCACCGGACTGTTTGTCAGTGCTAAAGGAGAGGGCTGCTGTCTCATGCAGGTATGATGTGTCCGTCACCTTTGCACTGGAATCCAGTTGCTAAATGCGCCTACGTTCTGCGGGCAGCACTGGGGTCTCCATGTCCGTGGTGCGATCGGACATGGCTTCTGTCTGTGTGGAGCCTTTTTTGGTCCATGGTTTGAAAAAACGTGTTTCAGGTGACTAAGTGGCCAGGAGTGCGTACATAGGTGTGTTACGTTGCTGTGTGGTATAAATGGGTGACTGACTGCATGTTGTTTGCTGTGGTGTATTTAGTAGTGTGCGTCACTTTGGATAACGGTATCAGCTGAAGACCACATGGTAATCATTGTATGAAACAATGTAAATGTAGGTTCACCTGTCCAATCAGTTTTTCAGTTGGTGAATCCATGACTGGACCCATCGCCATCGTGTTGCTCACAAAAACATATTACAAAATTACAGCATTCAATTCAGTTCAATTCAATCCAGTTGACTCGAAACCCAGACCCACTGGAGAGCAGGCACAGGCCAAACCTGCTGCACTGCTGCGTTGTCGCACCCCTCTTTAGCATAATACATTATCGATGCTTTTATAAAGCAGGGGGTGCGGTGGCGCAGTGGGTTGAATCACAGTCCTGCTCTCCGGTGGGTCTGGGGTTCGAGTCCCGCTTGGGGTGCCTTGCGATGGCCTGGTGTCCTGTCCTGGGTGTGTCCCCTCCCCCTCCGGCCTTACGCCCTGTATTAGGGGGTAGGCTCCGGTTCCCTGTGACCCCATATGGGACAAGCGGTTCTGAAAGTGTGTGCGCGTGTGCGCGTGTGCGCGCGTGTGTGCGCGTGTGCGCGCGTGTGCGCGCGTGTGCGCGCGTGCGCGCGCGTGCGCTTTTACAAAGCTATAAGTATGTCTACTAGCCAGGGAGGAAAGGAACAAAAAAACTCCCAACTGAAAGTCGAGGGAGAAAAAAAACCTCTGGGGGTCCAAGTGCCAGTGGTTGCCCACCCCTCCTGGGCATTCGAGATTACATAGGACTTCAAAGTCAGTTTACAGGTAACAATGGCATTGTTGCTGTATGATGGCTTGATTTCCCAGTTCAGCAAGGTACGTCCCGTCCATCACTGCGGTTGATTTTACATTTATTCATTCAGCAGACGCTTTTGTCCAAAGCGATGTTCATCTCAGCAAAAGTACAATTTATGCTTTAAATTAAGCGAAAGACATGGCTGCAGACATGTGACTCTCAAGTAAACCTAGTTTGTTGTTTGTTACCTTCCACTTGCTGCACCGATGTTCATTGTTCAAGTAGGTGCATAAAAAATAAAACACAGGACAGACAAATCCTGAGACCCTCCTACCAATTTTTTTTAATATTATAAGATACACAAACAAGCAAATACAATGCCGGGGTAGCGGCTGAATAAAGGCTTATTTGGGGATGCTCACGAAGTTAGGGCGCATGAATATTTACACCGTATATGAGCTGGAGAGGTCTTGGGCGAAATGGGTCCGGAAAAGGTGAGTTTTCAGACCCTTCTTGAATGCAGACAGAGTTTCCGCAGTTCTGAGTGAGAGGGAAGGTCATTCCGCCACAACGGAGCCGGAACCGAGAACCTCCGTGCTTTACTTTTCATGCGCGGGACCACTAAGCAAGCTGAAGTAGACGAGCGAAGGGGTCTGGCTGGGGTGATCATCATCCTCAGTCAGCATGGGGTGCTACTGTAACAGCCGGCCAGCCTCATCAGGTCTTATTGTAGGGGAACAATGCTCAACAAAAAGAAATTGTTAGTAATGTATAACTTGAACTTTAATATGTTTTGATAGAGAGGTGGGAAAAACTGAAACACACACTTTCTGAACCGCCTGTCCCATACGGGGTCGCGGGGAACCGGAGCCTAACCCGGAAACACAGGGCAGAAGGCCGGAGGGGGAGGGTACACACCCAGGACGGGACGCCAGTCCGTCGCAAGGCACCCCAAGCAGGATCCATATCCCAGACCCACCAGAGAGCAGGACCTGGTCCAACCCACTGCGCCTCCGCGCCCCCTTGCAACTGAAATACAGCCAAGTGGAATTAAATTTTGTGGATGCCCGATTAAACGTGTTTAGTCTGGATTTGAAGACTGATAGACAAGGCACTTCTGACAGGAACTGTTAGACTATTCCATAGTTTAGGTGCTCTGTAGCTAAAGGCACGACCTCCTCCTGAGGTCTTATTGATCACAGGTACTTTCATGTAACCTGCATCCAGTGAACGATGATGTTGTCCCGGGATATAAGAATCAACGATCTCACAAAGCCGGAGCAATGCCATGTACTGCCTTATAGGTCAAAAGTAGGATTTTATAATCAATTTTAAATGTAACCTGTCACGTCCATGCCCACAACACCTGACTCCGCACTAGCTCCTAAGTAATCGCTCACCCTATAAAGACCCTCTTCAGCTCCCGTACCGTTGCGGAATCTCGTCTGGGACAACCGCCCTTCCTCGCGTCACTTTGCGCACACACTCTATTCTCTGTTCACGATCTCCGGTTTTTTGACTCCTTGCTTCGTTCTCCGACCACGTCCACGGATCCTCGTTCCCGTCCCGTTCGCCGATCGACCGACCCTTCGCCCGTCCCTGGTTTTGAGAACTTGCCTCTTCCCTCAACTTCAGACGAGCAACGCTGCACTTGGGTTCAGCCATCCCAGCTCCTTGTGTTCCGCGTGACATAACCGAGAGCCAATGCAGCGATTTCAGTACCAGTGTTACATGGTCGTACTTTCTAGTTCTGGTGACATTATTTCGGTAAAATTTCAGCAATAGTACAGCAGGATTTCACACACACACAAAATCTGAAACTGCTTGTCCCATACGGGGTAACGGGGAGCCGGAGCCTAACCCGGCAACACAGGCGAAAGGCTGGAGAGAGAGGGGACACACCCAGGACGGGACACCAGTCCATCGCAAGGCACCCCAAGCAGGACTCGAACCTCAGACCCACTGGAAAGCAGGACCCGGTCCAACCCACTGCACCGCTGCACCCCCCTTACAGGGAGATTTGCTCATTTCAATTATCTGGACCCCCTGGATGGGATGCCTTATTTCCCTGAAGCTTGTTACTAAAAACAAAAGTTTCTTTGAAGCCAGGGTACAAAAACAGCTGCAGGTTGAGTTTCCTTCGTTTCCCAATCGAGAACAAAATGGGCCTGTGGTTTTCTGAAAGAAGCCGCACAAATGTGCTCTCTAAGCAGCGGAGTCAATTCTAACTTTGCGTTGCACATACCTGATGCATATTTTATGCAGCGGCTAATAATTTTGTTCTGTCTAAGGCTTCCGAGACATTAGTTGGCATACTCGTCTCATTTGCGGTGTGGGTGAAGGTTATCGAAGGGAATAGTCTTCATGAGCCCAGCACACTGACTGTGTTACTATATGTCGCTGGAGTGGAAACTTAGTAGCGGTGATCAGAACTGAGCTGTTAATGAAGAACAGGGAGGAAGGGCTCAGCTTCGCTTGCCTGCAGTGGCATCCTTGCCTACCGCTGCCGTGCGTGGTCCAGCGGTGACGCGGCTGGGAGGACAGACGAAAGACGCACGGTACATCGGCTTGTCTTGCCTGGGAAGGAGGGTACCGCACTAGGGCTTTCCCTCGCGTTGTTTGAACCTCACCGACATGGTGATCTTAAATGATTGCATAATTTTGCGCACAACATAAGACCACCTGTGTTACGGATGAATAATGAATAAAAAAATGAACAAGAATTTTAATAATCCTGAAGGACAATGCACAGGCTACAGCAGCATATGTACAACGGGACCTGAAAAAAGAACCCTGCTCAGTGTGTGTGGAGTTTGCATGTTCTCCCTGTGTCTGTGTGGGTTTCCTCCGGGTGCTCTGGTTTCCTCCCACAGTCCAAAGACATGCCGTTAAGGTTCCCCCATAGTGTGTGAGTGACAGAGAGAGTGTGTGTGTTCCCCTGATGTATGGATGAGTGACCCATTGTAAGTAGTGGCTCTAGCAGTGTAAGTCTTTGGGTGCTCTGGTTTCCTCCCACACTCCAAAGATATGCTGTTCAGGTTCACACAGAGAGAGTGTGTTCCACTGATGTATGGATGAGTGACCCAGTGTAAGTAGTGTATCTAGCAGTGTAAGTTACCATGGTGAATAAGGTGTGTGGTCTCATAACACTACAGAGAGTTCATTGGAAGTTGCTTTGGAGAAAAATGTCTGTTAAATAAATAAATGTGAGGTATTCATAGTTATTTACCCATTTATGCAGCTAGTCATTTCACTTGAGAAACTCAGGGTAAGTACCTTGCTTAATGGTACTACAGCCAGTGGTGAGAATCAAACCTATGACCTTTGGGTCCCAAGACAGTAGTCCCAGTCACTACACTACAAGCCGTCTCTTAGAGAGTGCCGCCATCTAGACAATGACTAGAAGTAAGTAAATAAGCATATTAAGACGAGTGTATGGAAAAGGGCGTTACTGCACCATTGATCGTCGGCCACTCAATAAATCATGAAATCACTCGAAGCCAGTGCTCCCGTCTGGCCTTCTCCATACTAGCCTGCAAAGGGTCATGAAAGAATTTACTGCTTCTCTCATCATGCCTCATGGGGGTTTCCTTCTCCAGATCGACGTGTCCTACAACGTTCCCGACCCGGTGGCCAAACCCGCCTTCCAGCTCACGGTGGACTTGAGGGAACCGCGGCCAGACCGCCACCCCTCCCAGTCGTCCCGTGGCCCCACCCCCCGCTCCCGCTCCCGGGCCGATAACCGCTCGGAACTGAGTCGCAGACGCAGGGCTCCGGCCGACGACGAGGACCCGTCTGCCCATCAGGACCACCTGGACTACCGCGTCACGCTAGAAGCCTGTGCCAGGTGCAGGGGAAGGCGGGGAAGGCTCACACGCCAGCAGCACATTGGTTTTACCACATTGTACATTTATTTAGATCCTGGAGGGTATAACTGAAAGCAGTGGGTTCCAGTATTAATCCCAAAGGAAATTGCACAAGGCCACAGCAACGTATATACAGTATAACAGTGTGCTGAGAGAGACAGGAACTGGACAAAGACTTAAATCACAGAAGGAATTAATTAATTAATGCATTTAAATATATATACCGGGGGGTGCGGTGGCGCAGTGGGTTGGACCGCAGTCCTACTCTCCGGTGGGTCTGGGGTTCGAGTCCCGCTTGGGGTGCCTTGCGACGGACTGGCGTCCCGTCCTGGGTGTGTCCCCTTCCCCCTCCGGCCTTACGCCCTGTGTTACCGGGTAGGCTCCGGTTCCCCGTGACCCCGTATGGGACAAGCGGTTCTGAAAATGTGTGTGTGTGTGTGTATATATACCGTATATATATATAATATATATAAATAAGCAAGCAAGCACATTTATTTCTGAATATTTTTTTTTTTTTTTAAAAAGGACAGGAAACAAACAAAGCCTTTTCTCCCCTGACAACACGGAGACTCATTATACGCACACGCACTGCCTGAAACCACGTGTCCCGGTGAACCGGAGCCTAACCCGGCAACACACGGCGCAAGGTTGGAGAGGGAGGGGACACACCCAGGACGGGACACCCGTCTGTCGCAGGGCGTCCCATGCGGGATTCGAACCCCAGACCCACTAGAGAACAGGACCTGGTCAATCCCGCTGCACCACTGCATCCCCTCGTTATATATAGTTTATGCTGAATTACATAGGCTCTGACTTCCTGGTGCTCTCAGCACCCCTCGATTGTTCTCTGTGAGATGAAGGATCAAAGTAAGTGGGTGAGGTGGAAAATGTTGGTTGATGTTTAGTCATGCCTGTTAGTAGTGTATCGCTGAAAATTCGGAAGATGCCAGAATACTGACGCTGCCCTCAGTGACAAGTTCCTAATACTTGGCCATGTGCTCGTTTACTTTTCTTAACCACTGGTCCAGAGTTTATCCCAGAAGCATGGGGGGGGAAGGGGGTGCCAGGCTAAGTAGGGTACAGCCTTATTAGAGAACCACCTCAAAATACGCATAATGACACATAAGGTGATATCATAAGCCATGTTGGGAAACACCATTATAGCTTAAGAGCACACGAGCATTTTGTTGACGGCACAGGGGCACAGCGAGTAGTGCTGCTGTCTCACAGCGCCTGGGTTGTGTGAAAGGATGTGGGTTTGGTCCCCGCTCAGTCTGTGTGGAACTTGCATGGTCTCCCTGTGTCTATATGGGTTTGCTCTGGTTTCCTCCCACAGTCCAAAGACATGCTGTTGAGGTTCACCCACAGTGTGTGAGTGACAGAGGGAGTGTGTGTGTTCCACTGATGTGTGGATGAGTGACCCAGTGTAATTAGTGTATCTAGCAGTGTAAGTCACCACGGTGAATAAGGTGTGTGGGATGATAACACTACATAGAGTTTGTTGGAAGTTGCTTTGGAGAAAAGTGTCTGCTAAGTAAATAAATGTTGAGAGTGTAAACAGTGTCATAAATGTGATAGCAGGATGGTTATATGACTATATAAGGGATAATGTTATTTGTTATATGATGGGAGCAGGCCATTGGCAGGTGTCCCCCAGGCTGTAGGCGTTCATTCTGTCATGTTCGGCGACCGGCAGAGAGGCGACGGACCCAATTGCAGGTGCACTTGTTTTTCAAGAGACGTGGGCTTACAAGGGACAGGCGAGGAAACGTAGTCAAAAACAGGCAGTAGGTCACCAGGGAGGGAATCCGAAAGTCGTGGTCCAGGAGAAAAGCCGTGGGTCGGGAACCAAGAAGACGAAGACATGGGGAAAGGAGGCAAGGAAACAGGAGCATCGTGGAACTCGTGGAGAATGCGTTGGCTCTGGGTTTGCGGTATGCTCGACTGAGGTTCCACGAGGCGGTGTGTTTAGTGCAGCCCTTTATACCCATGTTCCCCGATGTGTGCAGGTTTGTCTGCTTAGCGCGGGGGTGAGGGCGTCACACATTCCTTCATTTGCTTCTCCAGGTGGCTCCATTCCGGCTCCTCCAACATGGCCGTCTTGGAGGTCCCGCTGCTCTCTGGCTTCCGTGCCGATGTGGAGAGCCTAGAGAAGGTGAGTAATTATGATGCAAGCTTGATGAATCCCACAAGCAGTTGCATAAATATTTGTTTCGGAGACCGCGATCGAGTTTCTCCCAAAAATAGCGAGTGTCACGAGTCAGTCGGTCGCACGTCGCTCGTTCCCGCTGCTTATCTTCTTCACGTATACAGTCATGGCTGGGAAACTGAAAGACGTCTCCGGGTTTGCGTTGTGCTTCGGATCACATCTCTTCAGCGCGTGGCTTTTCCACCGGGTTAGGCACAGTCGCACTCGTGTGTCCGTCTTTCGAGCACCGTGTCCCAACCAGGGTTTCTATCGTGGAGGTGAAGCTGTCCCCAGCAGTGACAGAGAACCGGCTCCCTTTCGCTGCGTCCCCCCAGACGGACAGGCACATCTCATGGACATCTGGAGACAATTTGAGAGGAGGCAGCGTGTCGTGGAATGCATCAGCCTCCTCCTGTTTTCCGGCTGAACTATTCTCTCGACAGACCCCCCATCCCCCCTCTGTTCTCTGCAGTTGTTTCTCTCCCTGGTATTGCGTATGGCAGCTATGCGGTCAAGAGCATGAGCTTTTGGGAGAATTTACCTGTGGTGCTCAACAGGTCTCTGGTGCGCACCCTTATACAGGCATTTGTCTTATACCAGTCCACACAATTTGTGCACTGATGATGTCACCTCGACTGGCGATGAAACGTTCGCAATCTAAATGCCAAGCTCGGCGAACTGCTGAACACCTCAGTTTGTCTTATAATGACTTTTTGTTTGTTTACTCGCTCTAAGGCTCGTTGTTGGGCCTTTTTAAATGGAAACTTTCCATCGAATGCCAGCTTGGGATCCTCACTAAGAGCTTCTTTGTTTAAAGCAGTTTTTCACTTTGGGGGCGGGGGTTAAATCTAAGTGGGGTGAACTCTGTGTGTGTGTGTGTGTGTGTGTGTGTGTGTGTGTGTGTGTGTGTGTGTGTGTGTATGGCCTTGTACGTGTGCTGGTAAATATTGTTAAAAGGGCCATTTATTGCTGTATTTATAGAGAGCCAGTGGACCCTGGATACATGTGCCCGAGTGTCATTACGGGGGCTCCCGTGTGTCGGGGGGGGAGGCAGGGCAGGGAAGTATAGACCCTCCTCGGGCCAGTAACACCACAGGCAGCCAAGAATGGCAGCCAGGCCCGGAGAAGCCTGGGGCAAGACGGAGGTGTCTCTCTCGCCGTGACAGGGGAGCGGAGCCCGGGTCTGTGAATGAAGGTGAGAGGTCAGTTTAGGTCGCCTCCCCGCTCTCTTGTCAACTGCTAGTTGCTCATTACCGCAGAGTTATGGGCTCCACAACCCCTGCAGTCCCCTCTTCATAAAGCCCTCCCAGTCGGGTGAGCTGTACGCTGCCCCCCCCATCCTCCAGGCCTATGTTATGTCAGTCTTGACCTGTGCTAAAAACCACTAACAAGCTCTGCTCACAAAGCCATCTCCACCGGCCTTCCGTTTTAATTGCTGCCGGACTGCCTCGGCCAGTTACATTCCTCACTTTATGAGGTGGAGACCTGCTTATTTAGTCATGTCTACTTGTTTTCATTGATGCTGGTGCGGCTGATTATATTGTAACTGTTGGGCTCTTGCCTTTATTTATGGAAAGTTCTCAAGTGATACGGGACCCGAAGCATAATGAGCCGCTCTCGTTGTCCCGGAACGCATCGCCGTAATGAGACACCGGTAACACTTTCAGCCCTTGTTTATTTTCCCCATTGGCTATTTGTCATCGAAGGGCTGCCGCATGTTAAATATGTAGTTAAAGATGCGGGTTTAGCTTTCCGGCGCCTTTTAACACTGCTCTTCTTGGCTCAGTACTGACGGGGTCAAAGAAGGAGGGGCGGGGGGTTCTGCGTGGTGAGCCGAGCACCGGGACGCTGGTCCGAGCACCGGTTTGTGTCGCGCTCTGGGGCTGTTATATAGGACTGCGAGCGAAGCTTGCAGCATTCTTTCATTCTTCTTGAATGAACATCTGTACATGAACACTGTATGCAGATGCTCAAAACCACTCACACGCGGTCGGTCGCCCGTGCGCACGCCGGTTCATGTGGTGGTTCCCGTCTGGATCGATCCAAATCCAGGCGATCTTTTTTAATCTTGGACAAAAAAAAAAAAAGCTAATCGAAAATCAGCGGCGAACCGCAGATAAAATGAAAGCAATTCCAGGTGAGACAAACAAAAATTTAATTAATCAGACCGGTCCTTTTTCTGCTGCTCCATAACTATACACCGTTTTAGTTTACTTTTCTGTCTGACATGCAGGGCTCCGGTAAGTACAATTGATTATTTTACGAATTCGTTTCATCGTCTGAGGTTATTCTCTCATGTGTAAGAGCTCCCCATTAATCGGTCCTCTCAGCTGCTGATGGACAAGAAGGTCGGTCTGAAGAGGTACGAAGTGGACGGGAGGAAAGTTCTCTTCTACTTCGATGAGGTGAGCCCCTTTTATACGGTCAGTATAGTAAACGATGACCGAACAGCTGCAGCTTGGGAATGCATCTCCTCGACGCTCCCTCCAGGCTGCTCATTTTACATTCTAGTGTGGAAACTATTAAACTAGCCATGGGTCCTGTTAATGCTCTTCCTCCAGGGCTGTTTGCAACTATGTCAGGTATTTGTGACTGCTTTGGCAAAAAAATGAGCTACCTGGTACCCCGAATCACAAAATGTGCAGATTTTACAACTTACTGAGTGGGGGGGATTGAGGAAATCACATGTAAAGTATGTGCCCCCGTCCCCTGCGTGCAGATTCCCAGTCAGTGCATGACGTGCGTGAGCTTCCAGGCTGTGCGAGAGTTTATTGTGGGAAAGACCGCACCCATGCCTGTCAAAGTGTACGACTACTACGAGCCAGGTACGCCGGCTGTTTGTCGTCTTTGCGCCCACGTTCAACAGCAGCCCAAGGATTGCGGCTCGTTGTCGTTTGCATGATTTTACACCAAGGGATTCGTGCGTGTTTAAGACCAATGAACTTTGAGCAGCGATGTGGCTAAGGCTGCCGATGGCGCTTGTGTCCACAGCCTTCGAGGCGTCGCGCTTCTACAATGTGAGCGAGAGCAGTCCCTTGGCCCGGGAGCTGTGCGATGGCACCACTTGCAACGAGGTTGAGAGCTCCGTGAACCGCTGGACAGGTGAGCGCTCACATTTTCCCTCTGCCTGGACCACTGTCATTAGATCATCACGAGGAGGGGTGCCGTTGCCTTCTTCGGTGGACAGTGCCGCAAAACCCGGTCTCCCCATCTCTTCCTGGAGGGTTTTCCATCTACCTTCTTCCCGAATTGAACCGATGCAGTGTTTCCTCTCAGTGTTGAGCTCATCCGCTGTCAAAAGAGACGTGGAAAACCCTACAATGTAGCTGTCCCACCAGCGCGGGTTTGAGCTCTCCGGGATTCGGCGTGGCGCTCCCGCTCTTGAATTTATTTCCGCCTCCTCGCGTGTGTTAGCACACATTGAAGCTGTGAAAAGAAGATGCAAAAACGCAGCGTTGCATGAGAATGCATGCCAGCCCGTGTTTTTTTCCGCCCCGCCATGTGTTTTGTTTCCGGCGCGCGCACGCACACACATAACATGCGAGGGCTGGTGTTGCTACAACAAACTGCAAAGTTTGCCATCATCGCCACGGCAACATTACGATGACCCTGGCTTTGTTTTTACAGTGTTTTGATGGCCTGCCTGGGAGGCCGGGACCCCGCGCAGTCGGCTCTTGCTGCGTTTGCAGAAAGGGGCCATGCCCAGGCCCAGGGGCGCTGAGGGACAGCTTACGCCCCTCTCACTCTAGCGGCTCCCCGGAGGCTCTGGCCCTCCGTCCCGTCCCTTTCCGCGTGTGCCCAAAGCGCAGCCAATTGACGCGAGCCTCATCCTCCCTCGCTCCTCTCCAAGGGGGCTTATTGCTCCATCGGCCGGGCCGACAGCTGCTCTTGCCACCTGCAGGGAGGGAGAGAGGGAGGCCAGTGGCTCGTGGGGCTGCCGATAGAAGTCGCAACTCATATTTTGTAATCATGGGGGTGGTAATGGTACCGAGGCCCCGGCAGCCTTCCCACCACGAGCCCAGATTGTCCCTGTTTCAACCAGATCAGACACACCCGGGTGAGGTTTGAGCAATCCAGCAACTTGCCCCTAATGCTAGCCGTCGTTGGGCGAATGCACAAGTCATGTAAGAAGTTTTCGCCGAAAGAGCAGTTGGTTCAGGCTGACTGATCGTAGGCATGATTTACATCATAGTGACTGAGGAACTGACCTCCTCAATGGTCTTTTCACTATGATCTTAAGTGATTTTTGCCACCTTTCATTTATATAACTTGCCAGAGACAGCGGCCAGCTGAATTACTGTTTGCCATCATAACGGTAAGCCTAACCACCCCCCACTCTATGCGGCCCAGGGTTTGTTCAGGGGAACCAGTGCAACGACATCTTTGGCTGCTTGGAGGAGGAGCAGTTTGAGCGCTGCGCCTGCTACCGGGACTGCGGCTACGACGGGGAGCCGGTGTGCGGGTCCGACGGGCAGATCTACCAGAACCGGTGCCAGATGGAGGTGGCCGCGTGCCGGAATGTGACGTGCATTGAACAGGTGCCCATGGCCCAGTGCGCCCCAGGTACGTCCATCTCCATCCCTTAGCCAGATGGGGGCACAGCTCACTCTGGGCATATAGAGAGTTACACCTTGAGGGTGGTTTCCATTTTTTGAGTCCTTGAGTAGCCTTAATTGCACCAATCTTGAGTTTCGAGCTTTTTGAATAAGTAAAATGGTATTTTTCAGCGAAGAAACGTTGTCAGCTCAAAGCAAGACACCACCTCTTGTTACTGATCCCATGACATCCTGCTCAGTCTCTGCTTGTTGGCCTATTTTTTTTTCTTTTTTTTTTTGTCTTTTTCCAGAACATCTGCAAGTTGATTCACTTGCAAGTTTTTACAAATACGGTGGTTGCTGTTGTTGACCTCTTTTTACAAACATCGCGAAACAAATTCCGAGGAGAATCGCGGTTGTGTGCATTTAACTCATAAATTCAGTGAGGAAAATGTGTCAAGGCAAAAAAAAAAAAAAAACTTGTTTAGAGGATAAAAACCTGTGACCCAGATCCCTGTGAGTCTCTTCGCTGGGTTTCTAACGCTTGAGTGGAGACTCAGTCCTGCAGGTGAGAAATTCAGCATTATGAAAAATCTCTGTTTATGATTATTTATTTCTAGCAGAAGCGTGCAATATGTGGTCACGGATATAAACGTTTCTTTTTTTTGCATTCACACAGAAATCCAGTTTGACGTTTGCTGTTTGAGCAATGAGCCACCGCTCTGGTCACTAGTTCAGGCCATAAACAAAAAACATCGTAAACCACACAAACAGGCGATAATTTTTTCCACAGTAAAATATGCTTTGCATAAAAGGCCACTTATTACTGCAGATTACTGTGTGGAACAGAGAGCCTTTGCATTTGAGAAACATTTACTGTTGATCTATCTATTATTCAGAGCATGTGTGAAATGCAACGGTGAATGAGAGCAGCACTAAATCCTAGCAGTGTACGATATTCAATTTCACATAGCTTACTGTTCCTCAGAAACTCACTTCCACATGTGGTCTTAGAGGGTTAACCCTCGGCTTGTTTCCCGGACGACTTTCTATTTTCGTTCTGCCTCGCCAAAACTGGGCAGCCCGTTATAATTATTTATAAAGCAATTATGAAACATAAATGACCACCTGACGCTCTGTTACACATTTTAACTAACTTCGTTCCTGGTCACTACCTCTTTTGAAATTTAAGGTGTGTAGACCTCATTTACCTGCAATGATACCACTTGTGTGTGTGTGTGTGTGTGTGTGTGTGTGTGTGTGTGTGTGTGTGTGTGTGTGTGTGTGTGTGTGTGAGTCCTCTTAAAATCTGGAATTCTACACTCTTCGTTATAGTGTCACCCATTGGTATCCTTCGGCCGGCCAGATCGGAGCGGACACATCACATTTGCGCAAAATTGGAGTGACACGTGTAAAATTAAGCAAAACTGGTCATCGTTCATTTACTGTGTTCTCATGCCGGGTGTGGAGGGTATTAAGAAACCTGAAGGCAATCAGATAAAAGAAACCACATTTATGAGAAACTGTTTTAAATGGAGGGGGGTGTGGTGGCGCAGTGGGTTGGACCAGGTCCTGCTCTCCGGTGGGTCTGGGGTTTGAGTCCCACTTGGGGTGCCTTGCGATGGACGGGCATCTCGTCCTAGGTGTGTCCCTTCCCCCTCCGGCCCTACGCCCTGTGTTGCCGGGTTCGGCTCCGGCTCCGGCTCCCCGCGACCCCGAATGGGACAAGCGATTCAGACAGTGTGTGTGTGTGTTTTAAATGGGTCAAGTTTGGCTGGAACACAGCCTGGGGGTTAGAACACTGTTGTGGCCATTCCAATGAAAGGGGGGATGGGTTCGGTGGCCCCCAGCCGGCAGGACTGCGACACAGGGCAAGACGCTCGGGGAAAAGAGCGCCGGATCTGTCTAGGCAGGCGTCTTTCGGCGCGTCCGTCTCCCCTCTTCTTGGAAAGCGGGCAAGCTTGGCCTGGGTGTGGAAACAGCTGTTCAGGTGCTGCCCAACTTGCTGTACAAGGACAGTGAGGAAAAGCACCCCCCACGCCCCTAGCCCAGCCCAGCCCAGCCCAGCCTCGCGCCGCTATATTACAGGGCAGCCCAAATGACAGAGTGCGGTTGTTTACTGTACCTTTGAAACCCCCCGGTCACATTCCTTCATGGGACAACGACCAACAGCCACCTTGGCTCAGGCTCAACATGAAGGAATCAAGTGTTCGTGGAAGAGCTTCATGTCCCTGCTTCGAAAAGTGCAAGCTCCATGTTAAGATGTTCTCCAATATTCAGAGTCCACGGTCACATTGATTCATTTCACTGAAATGACTTACAACGATTTACCCGTTGATAGAGTTGGATCATTTTTGTCGGAGCAATTCGGGGTGAGTACCTTGTTTAAGGGTACTGTAACAGCCGGCGGTGTTGAAACCCATGACCTTCTAATCCAAAGGCAGCAGCTCTAGCCGCTCTGCTGCCCACTGCTCCTTCTGCGCCGCACGAACGGTGGTGTGACGATGGGCTCCGGCCCCACAAATCACCTCTTCCACCTCGCAATGGTGGGTCTTGCTGAGAAACTGTTCCGTGCCCTCTCTGTGCGTGGCCTTCAGCACTGGGATGGCGTAGGCTGGATTGGTCCGGGGGAGGGGGGTCTAACTTTGTGCTCTTATTTCTGTGCGCAGTGGAGCCAGCAACTGAGGAAGAGGAGCCCGTGACCAGAGCCCTGCCAGCGCAGGAGACCGTACACACGCACACAGGTATACCTTAAAGCCACTTGCTCCTCTTCTCCACAGCTCACGTAGCTCAAGTACATCATTTCCATATTTCCATATACGGTTCGTATGGACGTGCTGGGGAGCGGAAGGACCCGCAGCACTGGGGTAACTGCTCACATTCGACACCCTGACTGTACGAACAAGCGATGCTGCTCATCAGCAGCGAGATGAATAAAATATGAGTTTGCCAACCGGACTGTGGGTATACGCCGACATTCCTCATGCGTACGCCGCCATCGCAGCTCCACCCGTTACTGCTGGATACCATGAGAAATGGCAGAATATGTAACATTCATGCCATAGATGGTATTTCTTTATCAGTTCATCCCGTTTACTTTGATACGTGGAGACAGTTCGCTGGAAACGTTGTTTTTCCGCGGACGATGGGGTGAATTTGAGAAGAACGTTAACGCCCCACCCCCCCCGACCCCCCGCCGACCGAGGCTCTTCTTTCTAAAGCTGTTTAATCAGGCCTGGAAGAGTCTGCTCGGGGGGATTGTTTGGGCTTGCCCCGGTCGGCTCGACGTGGCGAAGAGCGATGCCTCGTGAAGCGGGGGATGGGGTCCAGGAGTCACTCCGGTGTGCCTGCGCACAGGTGATGCGATCGCAGGAACGATAAGGGTGTGTCGTTTCACATCGCACACCTCGGAGAGTGACAGCTGGTCTCCGAAAGCAGGAATTCGGTGCTCCGGAGCAAGTCGTCTGGTGGCTCCGACCGTCCCTTCCTGAACGTTTCAAAGTTGTTTTTTCCCCCCCAACCACTTGCATTAGGATTTAAAATTTGTTCAACCCGGGGAGACAAAAGATCATAAAAGTGCAGGTTTGTCCTGAGTAGAACTGGGGTAGCTGGAACATTTTTGTGTTGTGCATAAGCTGTGGTAAGTGTTGTGTGCAACGTGTATGGGAGCGACGTCAAAACATGGGAGCGTCCGGTTTGGGCCGGTCGGAGGTGAGTTTCGCTGTGTGTGTGTGTGTGTGTGTGTGTGTGTGTGTGTGCGCTGATGAGACTGGAGGCTCAGGCAAGCTTGCTGCAGTCACGGAGAATGCGCCTGTACCTGCATCAACTTGTTCCCAGGAGCTCTTAATGAGGCTTCCCTCTGCCAGGAGGCCCCCTGCAGAGAATGGCGTTCTGGGGCGAAACGGACTGTTTCAGGGCAACTGCTAAAAGCACGTTGTGGCGGAAATTACTCGCAGGCCTTAACAGAGCGCAAAGAGCCCCCGCTGCACTCAACCGGCAGGTTGTATATTGTATTCTTACGCTGGGAGAGCAAGTGTGGCTGTTAAATATGGATAGCAGCGGAAAAGCGGACCTTTTAAGTATTGGCAGCTGCTTTCTCGGTTTATTTTGTTACTGTTCTAAGGCCGTGCTGTTAGGTTACTGGTGTTATCGCTCAGCATCATCAGAATCGAGTAAAATTAGGGGGTAAAACAGAAAAAAGGGACTCGGTATGGTAAGTGTATTTCCACCCCGTCGAGCTCTACTTTGTTTGGATACGATGACCCCTGCAGGTCGGTCGAACGAGTTCCTGCTGGCTGAGCCAGAGACTCAGACGCGACGGAAACGCAGCTGTCCCGCAGATACGTCCATGTTGCGAGATCTTGCTGACGTTGACAGCGCAGCCCGTCTCTGTCCGTGCAGGTGAAGAGGAGCCGGACGCCGTGGCTGAAGTGTCCTACTATTCCTACGAATACGACGCGGAAGTGGAGGCCGTTCGCGCCGAGGAGGAGGAGCCGTTTGAGGCAGCGGGGGAGGAAGGCGGCGAGGCGGAGGACACCAAGGACATGCAGAGCACCAAGGACGCACCTGACCGATGGTACAGCCACGTGACGTGACTTACTCCCATGACACCAACTCTAATGTTTAAATGTTTCTTCGTAATGAATCTCACGTTATTTTGACGTTCTGTCCCAGCTTGAACTCTGGGGTACCAGTCGTCACCATTTTTTCCGCTCCTTATTCATTAAGAGTCGGTTTCTCTCACACGTTTGACACGACTTGGGCCGGCAGCTTCATTTTCTGAAGCCCAACTGATGTGGCTTTTTGTGCTCTTCTCTCTCTCAGAAACTCCCCAGGCTGCAGCACAAGAGAGACTCCTAAGTTGTATATTGCTTGTTAATAAACCGTGGTGAGTGAATCACAAGAAGAGCGGCGGCTCTGAGTGAGTGTGTGTGTGTGTGTGTGTGTGTGTGTGTGTGTGTGTGTGGGTGTGTGTGTGAACCAGAGTGTGAACAAGGTTGGGCTCAAACAGACAGAAGCAACTTTCTCTTTTTTTTATATTCAGTCTCCTTCTCACCAGTAGGCACCATAGCTCCAATATATCTAGTGTCTGTATGTTGTTTCATATAATAAAAATATATAAACCCATATTTATGTTTGTAATTATACTTGAGTTAAAGCAAATGTAATTTTGATCCCCCCCCCCCCCCCCCCCCCCCCCGTGGTATTTATTTTTAGCTACTGTTTTTGGTCGATTGTTTTTTTTTTTTTTTCTGATCTTGTTCTGCACCAGCTCTTCCTCCCTACATGATTCACTATATTTAATCAAATAGATTTTTTTTTCTGCATTTCTTTTTCTGTGGAACCTCTGTTAAAAGCATAAACAAAAGTGTACAGCTGATCTCAGATTCTGATTTTGAAGTGCTGCCCCATAACAGATTTTTTTCCTTTTTTTTTTTTTTTTTTTTTTTTAACTTTACAAAGTATTTCGAAGGGGCACCGCACATAGCAAAGCACTGAAAATAGCCTGTCACAGGGTGAGGTCATATTGCACCGGACAATAAGCTCAGCAGTTATAAGCATTTCATCCAGCTGGAAGTGGGCTATACTTCCACATATAGTCTAACAAACAGGGATTTTTATTGTACATTGCATAAGCTATTTTTATATTAACTTTTCTCAAACTAATAAAAGTTAAAAACAAAGTTAATGTAAATTAAGACATTTCTACAAGTGTAACCCCAGCCATTTAATGCGTGTTGAAAAACGAAATAAAATGTGTATACAATCAGCACGTGTGGACGAGTTTTTGCTTTAATTCCAGCTGTGAAAGTGGTTGCGAGTGTTGCCGAATTCGTTGAGAGCCGCGTTAGAGGTGCTGCTTTTCAGTACCGCGGGGCAGCAACCTGAGAGCCTGAACGCCGGAGGCACGGCCTTGTGTTACGGGTCACCTCCTGCGTTTGCCCTCGCTAATAACACAGAGTTGGATTACTTAGGCTGCCTCCAGCCGAGCTGTTAATGTTTAATGTTTGTGTACTGATCAGAGAAGCCGCCGCTGTTTTCAGTTACCTCTCCTCCCGTCTCTTTTGTCCTCGGCTCCGTCATGCAGAAGCTCAGCAGCGGCCGAGAACATTAGTTTAATACGTTTCCACGCAAGACTGACGCTCCCTTACTGAGCGAACACGGCGCATCGTTCGGCTCCGACCTCCATAAGATAAGGGGCGGCCTGCCTCTCTTGGCATCGCGTTGGTAGGAAGAGAGACGCCTCGCAGTGAGGAATCGCGGCGGAAGCTCGGAATATGACAACAGCGGGAGTCCGGGAAAAGGGCAGAGCTGCAGAGACGATGCAGTTTCACGTGGTTGTGTGAAGGGCGACGCTGACGTTCCTCCGCAACGCTAACCGACGCGGTGGCGAGATGAGGGAGGAAGCATGAGAATCCTGGGAGCGAATCAATGTGACAGCTTTGTAAGCAGGACAATAGTCTCCTAACAAGTAAGTATTTTATATTCATTGCCTGCAGTGGTGGAGAGGCAAAATTAATACAGTTTTACACTGAAGTTGTTTCGTTTATGTAGAACTGTAATCTTTTCATGTGCCGTAAGCGCGATGCTTGGCAGTGAGGTCTGCAGACATGCGCTGGCACTGCACAGATAATTAAGAATTAATTATAATTAGAGAGCGGTGCAGCACACCAGTGACGGAAGGACCTCTACTCGGTGCCCACCAGACCAACCGGTACCTCGCTGACCGCAGATGACCCCCCCCATCGACGAAGCACAATTGCCTGGTTCAGCTACTTGGATGAGAGCTTGAATGTCTGAGTTCAAACCAACTTCAGAAATCTGGATTTCACTCAACAACTTTAATTGAACTTGGCATTCATCATGAAATCCAGTCTACATTCTTTGCATTTCGTTCCATTGGCTTAGGTAGCTGTCTGTCACAGTCTAGAAGTAATGCGTTGAGTTTTCAGCCGGGTTATAAATTCAGAATCGAGACATTCACCGCAAGTGATATTTGTAGGTTGCAACTGTGGGGGGAAAGAAAAAATCTCTGTTTAAACATTAAAAAACAAAAAAAATTGCCTATTGCATGTGGACCAACCTTTACAACAATAAGGGAAGGACTGTCCTGTTTGTAGGTACATACTGTCTTCATAAAAACTTGCACCTTATAGACCAAATGGAGAAGAAGCAACCCATTATTTCTGGCAAATTAAAAGGTATGTTCACACAATTTTCTTTCTTTTAACTTTCCAGGGATGCATTGCACTGGTCATTAGATACTGATCAGTGTTAATAACATCAACACTGGTAAACAGTTTCAGCAGATCTCATCCATTTTTAGGGTTGCGACTTAGATGACTGAATTTGTTCTACCTGTATGCTGATGACACCTGCAGCATGTTGCCTTCAATATGTTCATGATTAAATCCTACATTTATTTTTATTGCATTTTCTCATAATTTAAGTCTGTAACACGATCACTCCTTTAAGTATTTTTTTCTAAAGCACCAGCATCCCTAGTTCTCAACATTTCCAGTGTTTGAGGAGTTTCTACCATATCTCCGTGATACATATATTTAAATGTAGGGCAAAGAAAATGGATCTGTGACCTTGCTGGCATACAGTATTGCATACATATCATGCCTGAACAACGGTTTGATATCATTATTCCAAAAGCACTGATATTTCTGTAAAAAATGCAATGTCTTTATTCCCTGTCAGGGCCAGGACCAGGCCACTATGCCCTGCCGCCAACCATCGGTTTCATCGGCCATGACTTCACGAAGTCGACCAGCCCTGCGTACTCCTTCCATGGCCGAATGAGTGACAAGAGTGAGTACACAGCTGCCATATGGCCAGCAAGGAAATAGGATTATATATCCGAGCAACCAAAGCCAAAACAAATCATTGTGAATCTAATTAACATTAGTCTGAATAAAACAGCTGAAATCAAGTGACTTCATCTAATTAAGAGCAAAATGAGAAAATCAAGATACACTTCCCAATTAATATTTTTGTATCAGATGGAAACAAAGTAGAAGCAGCATGGTGATGCAGCAGGTAGCACTTCGGCCTCGCAGCACCTTGGCTGTGATTGGGTGTAGATTTCAATTCGGCTCAATCTGTGTGGAGTTTGCATGTTCTCCCCGTGTCTCTGTGGGTTTCCTCCCGCAGTCCAAGGACATCCATTTGGGTTTGACACTCCAAATTGTCTATCCTGTGCATTTCAACCCTGCGATGGACTGGCGTCCCATCCATGGTTGGCAACCTAATTAGCCGTGAACCCTGTGCATCTGAGATAGGCTCCGGACCACTGTAACCCAGACTTGGACAAGCATTTCACCAAAGTGACTGAGTGAGTGGGAAGCAAGGAGCTCTACTAACAATGGGAGGAATTATTTGAGCCATTTTACTTTTTTACTGATATAAAACTTCAGCCACCAGAGGGCGACAAGAGCACACATCGCCAGGCCACTTCTCTGACTTCTGTCATTACATTTATTCATTTAGGGATGCTTTCCCCCCCCAAAGTGACTGACAGTGTTAAGGTTACAATTATTTACCCATTTATACAGCTGGGTAATTTTACTGGAGCAATTTAGAATAAGTACCTTGCTTACAGGTACTACAGTTTGGAGGCAGTAATTGAACCTGCGACCTTCGGGTCAAAAAGCAGTACCGATAACCACTACACTATGAGCAGTACATTCTTCAGTTGTATGATTGACAAAAAATACTAGAAATGCCAAACAGTATGTCAATATCACAAATCTAATAAAGAGTAGGGTCGTTGTTTGCCTTCTGAACAGCTTCAAACCTTCTTGGAATGCTGACTTACAAGTCCTGAACTGCATGTAGAGATTCTACACACCTTCATTCTTCTTCATTGTCCATTCTTCAACACCTCCATATCTTTGAGCAATGAAGGAGGGAGAAGTCTACTTCATACTCTGCGCTCCAGAACTTTCCATAAAGGCTCAGTGATTTTTAGATCTGGTGATTGGAGAGTCCATAGATGGCGTCTGACTTCATCCTGGTGTTTATGAAGCCACACTTGAAATTGTTTAGCAGTGTTCATGGCAGCATTATGATCCTGGCATACAAGAACATTGTGAAGGAACAGTGTTTGGACCATAGGGTGCACCTGGTCCTGTAAAATGGCCTTGTATTCTATGGTCACACTTGACCTTGCAGACCAATCATCAGACCTAACGACTCCCACAATATGTTTAACAGGTCGCAACAGACATTGTGGTTTGAAGGCATCCTCTGGCTTTCACAAACTATAAACCAGTCTATATTTGGGAAACAGAGTGAAAGATGACTACATACACACACACACACACACACACACACACACATACACACATTCTCAGAACCGCTTGTCCCATACAGGGTCACGGGAAACCGGAGCCTACCCGGCAACACAGGGTGCAAGGCTGGGGTGGGAGAGACACACCCAGGATGGGACACCAGTCCATCACAAGGCACCCCAAGCAGGACTCGAACCCCAGACCCACCGGAAAGCAGGACAGTGGTCCAACCCACTGCGCCACCGCACCCCCGAAAGATGACTAATCGGACCATATTACTTTTTCCGTTGCTCAAGGGTCCAGGCGTTGCGTTCCTTACACCAGATTATGCATCTTTGTGCACTGGCCTTGGGTACGAGTGGCTTCCGAATGGCAGCCAAGCCATAAACTCCAGCTTTGTGAAGCTCCAAAGCACAGTTTTTCAAGAGAATGGATCACAGAGGTGCTGATTCAGTTCCGTGGTAACTTTAGAAGCTGGATTTTTGTGTCATTCACCAACTGTCCTGTGAAGTGAATTCAAGACCCTGGTTACTGTGTACAAATGCATCAATAGAACTGCTCCCAGCTATTTACAAGACTTAATCATCCGCTACACTCCAGCCAGACCCTTTCGTTCATCTACTTCAGCTCACTTGATGTTCCCGCGCACAAAAGGTAAAGCTCGGAGGTTCTTAGTTGTGGTGGAACGACCTTCCCCTGCCACTCAGAACTGCGGAAACTCTGTCTATATTCAAGAAGGGTCTGAAAACTCACCTTTTCCAGATCCACTTCGCCCAAGATCTCTCCAGCTCATTTACAGTATAACTGTTCACGCATCGTAACTTCATGAGCATCCCCTGATACAACCTTTATTCAGCCACTACACCAGCATTGTACTTGCTTATTTGTGTAGAATATTTAAAAAAAAAATATTGGTGGGATGGTATCAGGTTTTGTCTATCCTGTGTTTTATGCACCTACTTGAACGATGAACCTCGGTGCAGCAAGTGGTAGGTAACAAACTAGGTTTACTTGAGTCACATGTTTGCAGCTGTGTCGCTTTCTTTTAATGTAATGCGTAAATTGTACTTTGGCTGAGATGTACGTCGCTCTGGACAAAAGCGTCTGCTAAATGAATACATTTAAATGTAAATGTAAGTGTCTCTATCCTTCTATGCCTGTTGGTGAGATTTGACATGAGATCATTGCTCCTCTTTGCCAATGCAGTTTCTCCATGTTGGACATATGCTGCCTTTGTTTTTGTTATAATACACTTCTCCTCAGTTTTGTAGTTTTGGTGATAAATCCACCTGCAATTTCAGAACTGACTACTGGGCCTCTTGAGAATTCCGTTAGTTGCTTCATGTTGCTTTGAAAACTCTTAAATTCCTAACTATAAGACCTCTTTTATATCTGACACATACTGCTGATTGGCAGTACATGTTATGTGACTTTATAGTGATTGAAAAATCATTTTTCTGGGATCCAATCATATATATTTGGTTTTTTACTCCTTTTATTTAATCTCTATATCCCCTGAAGCAATGATTCCAAATTTCTTGTCTTTGGGCTGTGCTGAAAGTATTGCATATTGTTTCATCCTTTCAAAATCTGATCAGAATTTACAAGCCAAAGAACTCCATTGAAACATGTCTTTTAATTTACTCAACGGACAGGCATACACAATTACCTGAATTGCTGAGAGACTTCTGAGAACCTGACTCACGTATGTTCTTGATGTCTGCGCTGTTCAGTGTACTCTGTAGATTCCAGCCCTGGGCCGCGATATCATATCGATGCAAAAATCACTCGCTTTGGCAAGGACGGCACACCTGCTTATTCAATCCTGGGAAGGACGAAGATTTGTGGTACGACTCTCTATAATAAATACTCAGTTTCATTTAATTGAGACAACTGTGGGATTGTCTGTCAGAACTATGTTATTAGGACTGGCTTCACTTTAATTTATGGCGGAAATATACAGCAAACAGAACTTAACATGCATTAATTGCTACTATAAAAATTTTTCATGTAATCTTTTTTTCCAGCATTCAACAAAAACATTTTGGTGCTGTGTTTGAAAGAATATATTTGTTCAGCCTGGTTCTGAAAGCTTGTTGGTAAAAGCAGGAAGCAGGCAACCAATGTTGGTCAAAGTGTTAGCTTTGAACTCTGCTTTCATCTGCGCCAATTCAACTGGCCAAGATGATTTTAGAACTCAGTCAAATTTTATGGCTTCTACGAAAACTCATGAGCAGCTGCTGTTATGACAAAGACAAATTATGTCCCTTCCACATTTACAGAAATAACTCCAGTTCTCTTTTGCAGTGAAAAACTTACAGACACCAGGACCAGGTGCTTACAGTCCCGAGTCAACCCATTTTCTGAACACCCACCAAAGACCTCCAACCTACACCATGGGATCTCGCACCCGCTATCGTGCAGTGGACAACGTGCCCGCACCCAACAAGTACACTCTCCCTTCACTGATGGGTTCTCAAGTGCCGACCAAACCTGCTAGTGCCAGCTACACCATCTCAGGGCACTACAAAACCGGCGGTCCATCCGAAGACCTGTCCAAGACTCCTGGCCCCGGAAGATACAACAGCACAGACCCCAGCGTCTACTTGACCAGGCAGCCTGCTTTCTCGATGCTGGGCCGTCACAAGTTCCGCCGCGACATGTCCCGCAAGCCTGGCCCTGGATCTCACAGTCCAGAGAAGGTCACAGTCCACAAACCCCGTGCACCAGCTTTCTCCCTGGGGATCAGGCACTCTGAGTTCATCACCCCATTGGTGGTAGATGTGAAAGACTGAGCAGCATTTTTGCTGCTCATCTTTAGTTTCCCTTCAAGCACTACATAATTGGTCCTCTCTAATTAGTACTTCAGGCAGAAAACTATATGTAGGTAGCTTCAGTATAAATGTATTTCTTTTATTATGGACGCTATATGAAAGTTGGATGCTTAAGCGTTTTATATAACTTACTGGCCCCTTTGCCAATTCCAATAGTTTTTTTTAATAATCCAAAAATACTGACTAATTATCACGTGATATCGGACAGTAAGCATTCAGATAAGTAATTCCAATTACCTGGCTTTTTTATTTTGATATAAAAGCTAATGCCATGTATTAGTGAATTTATATTAATGAACCCGAACAGCAGTTTACCACTGGCAAATAAAATTAGAAAATGTTTCTAAAATACATACAATAAACATTTCAAAGCCTAAAAACAATTACGCAATCCAAGTGTTATTTCTGTAACATCCTTTTATTCCAAAATATCTGCACTGACTCCAAATGAAAGTTACATGTACAGGGCACGACAAAGAACATAATGGTTCTGAATATATCAACGAAAATTTACTACAGCGCTAAATTATTGTATATTTACCTGAAACTTTTCTCTAAAGTGACTTACAGTGTTAAGCTACCTACAGCTATTTACTCATTTGTAAAGCTAGGTATTTTTACTAGAGGAATTTTAGGGTAAGTACCTTGCTCAATGGTACTACAGCCACAGGAAAGATTTCAACGGTGACCTTTGGGTCCAAAGGAAGCAGCGCTAACCACTATACTACCAGCTGTTCCATTTCATTACTAGCATATAAATTCACATTCAACATCAAAGTTTTTATAAACCACAAAGTCTCTAAGATATCAGTATAACTATGAGACTCTAAGTCAGGCTCCTGTTTTGGGATTAAACCCGAGAAAATTTGTTCTATGCTGTTATTAGAAAGGCAAAAATCAGAAAAACTATCATGATAATGCACAGCTACGGAATAACACCAACACTGGTACTACATTGCACATGAATTATAACTGTGACATCTGTCTGGAGAAATACAGGAAATGTACACATATTAGCTGAGGCTTTTCTGCAAAGCAACTTACAATGTTGAAGTTACAATTATTTACAGATTCATACAGCTGGGTAATTTTACAGGATCAATTTAGGGTAAGTACTTTGCTTAAGGGGGGTGCGGTGGCGCAGTGGCGCAGTGGGTTGGCCCTGGTCTTGCTCTCTGGTGGGTCTGGGGTTCGAGTCCCGCTTGGAGTGCCTTGTGGCGGACTGGCGTTTCGTCCTGGGTGTGTCCCCTCCCCTCCGGCCTTACGCCCTGTGTTGCCGGGTAGGCTCCGGTTCCCCGCGACCCCGTATGGGACAAGTGGTTTCGAAAATGTATGTGTGTGTGTGTGTGTGTGTGTGTGTGCTTTGCTCAAGGCTACTACAGCCAGACATGGGGATTGAACCTGCAACATTTGGATCCAACTCTATTCACTACATTACCAGCTGTCCCAGTCAACACCCTGCTGAGTAGTACATACTTACATTTATTCATTTTAGCAAATGCTATTCTCCAAAGCAGCTTATAATGTTAATCTATTTACTCATTTATACAGCAGGGTTTGTACTTGAGCAATTTGAGGATAAGTACCTTGCTCAAGGGTATTAGAGCTAGAGGTGGGAATTCAACCTGTGAGCTTTGAATTGAAGTAGAGTAGCAGCACTAACTAGTACACTACTGCAGGCCAGAGTAATTTAATAGACTTATATTAATAGATTACATTCACATTACTACTTACATGTTGGAGTGGCAAACTAGATGTTACACTGCTATCAACACAGCTAAATGTTTAAACATACAATGAGTGTTTTTGGGAACTTATTAAGTACACTAAAACACACACACACACACACACACACACACACACACACACACATTTTCAGAACTGCTTGTCCCATACGGGGTCACAGGGAGCCAGAGCCTAACCCGGCAACACAGGGCATAAGGCTGGAGGGGGAGGGGACACACCCAGGACGGGACGCCAGTCCATCACAAGGCACCCCAAGCGGGACTTGAACTCCAGACCCACTGGAGAGCAGGACTGTGGTCCAACCCACTGCGCCACCGCACCCCCACGGTTACACTAAAACATTGGTTTAAGAAACAAATAACCTTCTGCACTGTGCATTTCAGTAAAAAAAAAGTCAACAGCTTCATGAAATACTCCGTTTATTTTGACATTTGAATCAATAATCAAAATTTACCATCATAATCATCATGTCGGATTTTTGTGATTCTGGTGAGACTCGGTTCCAGCGCAGAAAAAAAAGCACTAAACCTGCCGTCCATCTCATTCTTTCAGGCTTCCCAAAAAGATTTGTTTTCATTTCAGGTCTTTCACTAACCACAGACCGCATTACAAACTTTAACTGTATAAAAAAATACATGAAGAAGGGCACAAGGAACATACAACCCGGCAACACAGACAGAGTCCACTGAGGAACTGTACTCTGCACATACTACTAGTCTTGTTCATTCAATTTCGCACCTTTCCCCCAGAATAAGCGTCTCTTTTCGCAAAAAGAAGACTAAACTAAGCAGCACTAAACAAAACACCAAGAAATATATAAATTAATATCTGGAAATAATGAAACGCGCCACTTGTTGTTTTGCCAGAAGCAAACAGGAAAAAAAAACTGTTGAACCATGCAAACCACGAGTGTCACACGAGCAGAAATCAGGAACTACGCAGAAATATGAATTAAAATACACGTGGACCTGCATCTGCGCGTAATATTTAGTGCAGTGCATCTCGAGGACGGTGTGTTTTTTTTTTTTTCCGCGCCTTAGTTTACCCGCTTCTGAAGCCCGGCGGACCCGCGCGGTTGGCGCGCGGCGCGCGACTGGGGCCCTAGCACGGGTCAGTTTTAACCGTTCCTTTGTTCGTACTCGTCCTGTTTCCGCACAAACGTCTCTTTAGTTAATCTGAACGTCTGTGTAAAATGAAATCAGTTTTATTGTATCAAGTTCATTCGAATCTGTACGGTCATACTTGTAAACTGTTAGCATAACGCGACGACGTATATGCTGCCTGCTGCTAATCGGGTCAATGTCGTCGAATTTTATTAGTCGCTTACAGTTTGACTCGTCATATATGTGCATTTGTCTGGGTGGTTATGCATTTGTTCTGCATTGTCCTCCCTTTACCCTTCAGTCCAAGCAGTGTGTTCTTTTAGCATCTATGGTCCAGTGCACACAGTGCGGAGCCTAAATCTGGGAGTCGATCACAAAAAAAAAAGTCGATTATCCGATTTCAAAGACAGAAGCGGCTTTGACTCGACTCGCAGCAAAACTTGATTCTGTGTCTGCTTGTGTCTGCGTGTGTGCGACAAAGGTTGTGCCCGGCCTGCTCTCGGCGGCACACACCACGTGAGAAAATAGAAGAAGAATAATTTTAATTCAGATTTGCCTTTTAAAAAAAAAATTCTGCCCTCCACATTTAGCGGTACTTTACTTCAGACACGTCGGAAAACAAAGTGTAATATTTGTAACAAAATGCTGGCATGTAATAAAACAACATCGCGAATGATAAAGCACTAAAGGCTACCAATCAGAGGCTACCGCTCTCTGCTCTGGTAGGTCTGGGGTTCGAGTCCTGCTAGGTGTGCCTTGCGATAGCCTGGCGTCCCGTTCTGGGTGTGTCCCCTCCCCCTCCAGGCCTGCTCCCTGTGTTGCTGCATTAGGCTCCGGTTCACTACGACCCCGCTCGGAACAAGCGGTTTCCGCAGAGTGTGTGAGTGTGACTTAAGACAGATTCATGTAAAAATCTTTGACCTATACCAACTAATTTAGAGAGCTTAACTAAAACGTTTGGGTTTGCTGGTGAATGTCCTGTTTTTATGGGCAGCAAATTCAGTACAGAGAGAGAAGATGAAAAATTCTGCAGTGTCCCTTTAAATATCCCTCATTAAATTCTAAACGGTATACGTTTCCAGCAGTACAAGTTAGTAAGATTTGTTGGAAGATGCCTCGTCATTCACAATGTTAATGTTTTCCCCCCCCCCTCATTTCAAAGTTTTTGGAATTGGAGTCGAACAGCCCGAGCAAAGGCACACAGCCCAAAACTTAAATTTCAACGGCGCCTTGGGTTCCTCTCTCTGATTGGCTGAGCAGCGCGTGACAGGCGGAAAGGGCTGTGCACGACCCCGCCTCTGCGGCGCTGGCAAGATGGAGTCCGTTTTGGCTTGTGCGCACCCACACATACAGTGTTGCAAGTTTGGTTACTGAGGAGGCGGTTGGAGGAAACGGTTGTGAAAGAGTGTATAGAAGTAGAGCTCGGAATGCGACCGACTTTAACGTTGTAATATCATCATCGCTGACATGTGTCTCAGCATATTTCAATACTGTGCCGGAATGGCAAAGCACGTGCACGTTGAGTTCGATTAAGGAACTCACCAGTGTTGCAGTAACACTACAGCTACTTGAAATAAGTTATTATAAAGTATACAATGCTGGCACTAAGTGTTCTGTCTAATATATATATAGTCAGAATATCAACACTATGCAACAGCAACAAGCATACAGCATACAACAGAATACAGAAATAAGTAAATCAGAAATATATAACATTTCAACTAAAAAAACAAACATGTACTGTACAATATATATATATATATATCTGCATATGCACACATATTTAATGCTTTCAGTTGCATTTTTGTTTCTCTCAATAATACATTTACTTTACTTTTATATTTACAGTTACTACATAGGAATTGATAAAAACTGAAGTGAATTAAACTTTTTGTTGTCAATACTTGAGGCAAAAATTGCCTTAAGGAAGTTGTTTTGTTCAGAACTGTAAGACAGCGACCTGGTTGTTTCTTTTTTGCAGCTGACAAATTAGTTTTAAATGTCAAGGGTGGTTACCAAACCGCATTGTTTCTTCTTAGACAGAAAACGTGCAGCCCATCATCTGTTTGCTTGTATCGTTGACAAGCCGATGAAATTAACTTCAAATGTTGCCTTGTTAGCGTGTTTCCATGTAAGTGTAGTCGTTGCAGGCCTAGTTTTGTGGTAGCCGCCCGTGACTTTTTAAAACGTGTGAAGTAGTGTTTACTTTGGAAATGTTTTTTTTTTCTTCATTGTAAATGATTAATGTGATATGGCGCATGTTTTGAGGATTAACATACCGAGGTTAATCACTAAATAATGGTGATCTGACAGATTTCCTATGCTTCTGGAGACATCCTACTGAAACGGAATTTTGAGTTCATGTAAAACAAGTAGTACTGCAAAGCAGATTTATATTTAGAAAACTGTTTATCTGATTAATTGTTTCAGTAAAAAGAAAGTCCTTGTAGACTATTTATATAGCAGCACTTAAGGTCTATATTGGTACAATACACTGCTTATCTGTGTCACAGCTGCTGTTCCATAAAATTAAGTGAAGCATGTACAATTATGGTGATAAAGCAGTAACATGGTTTATAAGAACTCAGAAATATTTGCTGTTTTATGTAAAACAGCTGGTGGCACAGTGGTTAGAGCTACTGCCTTGGCGCTAAAAGGTTGCGGATTGAAATTGGCTGTAGTACCCTTGATAAATTGCTCCGCTAAAAACTACCCAAGGTAAATAACTGTAAGTGCCTTATCATTATAAGTCACTTTGGAGAAAAGCAGTGGCTGAATGAATAAAAGTCTTATTACAAATACACTTATCTGTATTACAAACGGATAATAATAACTTCACTGACTCCTGTTAATAGGGTCATAGCTGAGACAATGACTTCATTAAGAATGATTCACAAATCAATCAATATTCTTTAATTTTCAATGTCTCTTGATTTTCTGATGTTATGATTTCAGGTGACCTATAGGCTTTGTCGCCTGGAAGCTGTTTTGTCTAGAGGAACCTTCTGGACACAGTCTAGTGAATGCAGTTATCTCTTTTTGTCAGGTTCAGTACCCTATGGGACATTACTCTCCAGCTCAGCCTCAGTCAGCAGTCTTCCCTCAAATATTAACAAATGCTTGACGTGTATTATTGCTAACCCAACTCAACAGAGTTTTTTCTTTGCTTCAAACAAGGAAATTTGCTAATCATGTGATTGGATGTTAATATTTGGGGGGGTGTGGCCTGTGCTGAGTGTGGCAGTGTTTTTGTGCTCATGCGCTGCTTCTGCTTATTGACACATGGCTTGTGATCCCGCCCCAACTGAGTAAAGTCAAAATTTACCGTTTGCCTAGGCAGAAGTCCACTGTCTCAGGCTGCACTGACAGTGTTTCGAGTTAGTGTGCTGATAGTTATGATATCATTTTAAACAACTCAGCGAAAACAGCACTGCTTTGTCATTTCATATTGGTGAGTTCACTTGGATGACATTATTCAGTTTTCTGCACTGAGTTATCTGTATCTATGTGTGCTTTTCTATGCAGTGTTTAATTTCTGCTTTTGGTTAACAGATCGAGTGTGTCAGCCAGGTGATTGACATAATATACCTACCTAGCGCTTTGTTGTTCAAATGAATGTCACTTTAGGAACTTTGGTGACAAAGTGTTGACTGTTGCTCTGCATTCAAAATCTTATAGACTGAAGCACTTCCTCTACTACTGTACTCAAACAACCAAATGCAGATTAACCCCCAAGCTTTCCTTTTTCTGATGAGAGTGGAGCGCTAAATACGAGATAATGCCGGTCTTGTTCTCACAGGAATATACAGTGTTCGTAACATAGCTATTATAGTACCTGATATGTTTAGTTAAAAAGTACTTTTTCCATTTAACTCAATTTAATATTTTGTAAGCATATGCAATTTTTAATACTTACATTTTACATGTATCACATTTTGAGCATGTTTTGGATATTAATATCTTTGCTATAAATTCTTTATTGAAGAGTCATGTACAGTTTTTCCTTGGATATTGCTATATCTTAAGCAAATGAAAAAATGCCATCAAGGAGCATATTTTAAGAGCACTGAGTAAAATTTAAAGAGCACACATTTTAATTCAGGTAACAATTTGGGATTTATTTTGTGTGTCCTCACAGCGTGTGTAGTGACTACTGGTGAAAACATAGTAGCCACCAAGTGCTGACAATGCAATTTAAAGTAGATTTAATTTTAAAGTGGAATTTTTGACTGCGAAACCTGAAGTTTCATTCCACACTAGTACTGCGTACTTTTACGTAATAACTACTTATATTGTAGTTTAATCAAATTCTCAGTAATAAATTTTTAATGTGATTTAATTTTAAAAGAGCGTATAGTATAGTATTTGTGTTTATATTTTCCCAGGAGGAGTAGGCAGCCACTGGCACTTGGACCCCCAAAGGTTTGTTCCTTTTTTCCGTGGCCAGTAGACATACTTATAACTTTATAAATGCATCGCTAATGTATTACACTAGTTCTGCCATTTCTTTGTTTCCTTGTCCGATGTATTTGTTTTTTTGCTCTATGCCTGTGTTCAAGCGCTCAGTGTTACTGCGTGAGAAGAACGCTTTATAAAAATAAATTGAATTAAACTGCATTGAATTAAATCTAGAACTGCTTCTACTGTTTCACTATCTTATATTATTTTCTGAAAAAAATTTTAACAGTCTGTCAATGCTATGCTTATGATCAATATATATTGATTCTGTATTGATAGTTTTGTCTACATTTTTATTAATAGTTAAAACGGCATACAATAAATGTTTTTCGGCCACCCGACAAAGAAAAAGTTATCACTATGTTAAATTTTAAATGCTTCTTTTGGTTCATTACCATTCTTAACAATATCATGTAGATGTCCGTTTTCAGGTGGAACTTACAAATGTACAGTTTCACTTTTTAGCATTTTTGCAGTTCAGTATTTACCAGAGCAGGATGGCCAAGTATATTTCTCAGTGTTACAGCTGAAGTTCCTTATATAGGAAGTGAATTTGCAAAATTGTAATGTGAAGATATACAGTATATCTGTAAAAATTGCGAAATCTTACAAAATTCTTGAAATCTTTCCCATGCAGTCAGTTATACTGAGAGGTTTTGTACATTTATCAGTTTAGAATTTTGATAGCACAAATTAGGAGTACAATTAGGAGTTGTTTGGCTATTGCTGGAGAAGAAAAACTCCATGCTGACCTAAGGCAAAGCTGAATTTGCAAAAAGAATGCGGTAACTTAGTGTTAACAGGATGTATGCCAGGAGATTTTAGGCAGGATATATATTGAAGTACTCTAAATTATTTCAAAATTAAAAAAATCTTTTGAGCTTGTATGAGTAACACTACTTTCTGGATTCCATGCATGTAACAGCAACAGAGAAGGTGTTGGAAGGATGACACAGGACATGTGGTCTTTATGAATGCTGCCACAATATAATGCTGTATGACCTTTTTATTTTAGCAAGTGCTTTTGAATATTTCACATTTGCATGACTCCTGTTTTTAACATTTAGTGTGACCTCATGGTAGATTCTGACCTCTTATGACAGGTGAGAGTTTTCTGTGGGGGTTTACTCTAAAAACGTGTGCATTACAAATCTCTGCTTAACCCACTTATGAGCGGCTCAGAGGAATGCGATCCCTGAGTTCCCCCGGCTAAGATCGCAAGTGACATCGTATGATGGGACATTGGAAAGCTGGAGAGGGGATGCTGAGTACTCTGGGACCCCCTTGGGGATGCACGATGGCTCTTGTGGGAGTGAAAGGAAGACACAGATGGAAGACACAGCGACCTGAGCATTCTCCAGGCAGCCATTCTCCCCAAGAGTCCTGTTTTTTAATTCCATGCTTATATTTCCTAACTTGAAAATGGCTTCTACAATCCCAGAAGTGACTAAAAATATAATAATTGTACATTAGCTTGCAAAATATGCTGTGGAGACAAGTCGCAGCAAAATAAATACATGTTAATATAATGTGTTTATATAATGTTACAATTCCAGTGTCACAACTGCAATGGAATTGACTGTAAGAAAAAAAACAATAAGTAATGATTCACTAACAGTAGAGGGGGGTGGGGTGGCACAGTGGGTTGGACCTGGTCCTGCTCTCCAGTGGGTCTAGGGTTCGAGTCCCGCTTGGGGTGCCTTGTGACGGACTGGCGCCCCTTCCTGGGTGTGTCCCTTCCCCCTCCAGCCTTACGCCCTGTGTTGTCGGGTTAGGCTCCGGCTCCCCACAACCCCGTATGGGAGAAGCGGTTCAGGCAGTGTGTGTGTGTGTGTGTGTGTGTGTGTGTGTGTCTCTCACTAACAGTAATCAATAATGAGACAAACTGTGCAGCTAACTTAAAATAAACTGATGTATGTATAATTTTTTTGATAACCTTAGTTCAGTACATTTTAGTTCTGCAGGCCATGAAAGTACCCCTCTATCCACTGTATGTCCTGGTAAAATGGATTTTCCCAAAGATTAGTCAGCTGAGAAGCTATAATAACTTGAATCCAGGTAATTAATGTCGCATTCATTTAACCATCTTTCACTAACCTTTAGGATGTTTTCTCAGCTGCGGATTTACACAGACTTCGAAACGTGAACAGTCGGTCCAACAAGGTGTCTGAACTCATTGTTTTTGCTATACAAAGCCTTCGGAAGATCAAAGTGAGGTAGAGGAATTATAAGCAAAAACCATCACAAACTTCAGAATTTTAAAAGCAGTACATTTCAGCCACACATGTTTGTAGCCATCGTGTGAGTTTACTGATTATGGTTTGTTTGCTGGAAGTAATTAGAGACATACCCCCCTTTTCGAGATATTTGTGCTGGTGAGCACCCACCCACACCGAGATGCTGGAAATGTTGCGCCGTAAAAATGTTTCCTGTTGTTGTTTGTGACTGGGGAGAAAACATAATGTCAATGCGTGGCCGGAGAGGCAACGGAATTTACCATCAGACTTCGAAAGATCGGAGTATCTCTTTATTAGGTCACAATATTGCACAACCGCTGAAAGCAAAAATGAGCCTGGCTGGTGTCACATGGAACTAGTCTGAACTTTGTTACCCTAGAGAGGCCAAGTAGGGCTGATGAGCAGAAGGACATACATCCTCGCTCCACTTTAAGGCAGTCGCATCACGGGCTTGGACACGCAGACAGTTCTATCACACGTGTTGTAGATGATAAAAATAATGTGGAAAAAACTCAGGAGTGTTTATTGACTTGTACCCAGTAATATATGCCTGGGTCTGCTGTCAAAGCAGGGTTACATCTTGTAGTGTTTATTAGGTGTTTATTGCCACATATTTTTCTGTCATAATAACAGAGAGTAAACGTGATCTCTGCTGTGGCTGGAAGTCAAGTGGTCTATGTGGGCGTATGATAATGCCTTTAAAAGCCGTTCATTTCCTGCTGGGAGTCCTGGGTGTGATGCGCTCTGTGCCTTTGCTGCTGGTGTATTTGGACTGTGTGCTTGCTGGAGGGGAGGAGCAGGCAGATGTGCCTCAGCTAATGCAGTCTGAGAGCAGCTGGGCAGGGCTGGGCTAATACACTCCCAATAACAGAATGACATCACCGAGGGAAGGCTGCTCGGGGAGGGCGCCATCCAGCCTCCGAGCAAAGCACGGCTCAGAGGCAGAAGCGGCGGAGGGAGCGCCAGGGAAAGGACGGGATTGCATTCAGTCAGCACAGACTGGGAGACCTGGCTCTCCGGAAGATTCTACGAATAAATAGATTTTTTTTCCTCCCAAACACCTTTCCCCCCCTCCCCCTCCCCTCCCCCCCCCGTCCTTTGAGTGCGTTCCCCCACTCCCTGCGTCGAACTGCTCCTCGGGCATGCTACTTAAGCCAAAGTATGGCCGCTTTCGCAACGACTCTGTGACCTCCTCCGACGACCTGATGCAGAGCTTAGCCATGAGCGGCAAAGTGGTGGCCACGCCGGTCATCCCTTCTGCTTCCCCTTCCCTGCCGCTGCCCCCCCTGCAGCCCCTGGGTCACCAGGCCAGCACCCCTGCTGCCCAGGCCTTGGCTGACTCCCCCTGCATGGATGGGGACCAGGATGGGACCACCACCTTCTGCATGCTGATCCCCAAGATGCCCCAGTGGAAGTTCTCCAATTCTCTCCTTAGCCGGAGCCCTTCCAGCTCCAGTTCCAGCAAGGACTCCAGCAAAGCAGCCCCCCAGGGGCCAGTGGGGCCCAGCGGGGTGCCACTCAGTGGCCCTGTAGCCAGCCTGGCTGCCGTCCTGAACTCTTGTGACCCGGTGTGTGTCACCCCATGTTCCCTGCAGGCGATCGGCAGGCAGCGTGGCGCTACAAGCTCCACTGTAGCGGGTGCGGAGGCTTCAGGCAGCCCAGGGGGCTCCGGCGGAGCCGGACCCGGGATGAGCCGCAGAACCAGGGTGGAGGGCATGCGCCTGGGTGGCGAAGACTTCACCCCGAAGGGCAGCTTCATCCACAAGCCCTCGCAAGGCTGGCTGCACGCAGACAAGAAGATTTCCGGACCTGGGGCGTCTTACATCGTCAGAGTGAGTCCTCAATCTTCAAGTCTCTCTGTGCTTGAGTTACTGTGTCACCTGTTCACCATGCATTACTCTGCTTTCTCAGGTAATTTGAGATGCTCCAGATGACTTCATTTTGCATTGCGAATGGGACATTGCTTTCAGTTAGTGTGGCCAAAACTGTCTTTGTGTTTGTGAAAGTCATTTATTCTGATAGGTTGTGCTCTGCTGAGAGCGTTCATGGATGGGTGAGGTGTTGTTATGTCTGCCGTATCGTCGGCCAGAAAACAAATTCCCAGCATATAAATAAGCCAAGCGCCAGCCAGCCCTTGTAGCTGCAACAATATTCCTGTAAAATACTACAGTGCAGTACCACACAGCAACATAGCAACTTTAAGAGGAGAGGATTATTTTTCTGAAGATTTTTAAAGCTGAAAGAAATACTCCTGAATAAACCAAGCTTCACAGAGGTTTCACCAGCCAGCCTTGGTGAACATGGGATCTGCCGTTTGTGAGCTTTTCAGTTTTTTCACACTGCATCAGCTCATAAACACCTGATGTAAGAGCTAAGACACTAAAGCGCGCTCATGCTTGGAGTTAAAACTGCCTGGATTCAGTGCATCTTTACGTATATGTCTATGTTGCTGAAAGCAAAAGGCATCCTTTATCACTGGCTACTTATTCTTTTATATTGGATTATTTATTATTTTTACTTTTCCCTGTCCGTTGAATATCACAAAGTTATCTTTGCTGCCCTTTGCTTGTTGATTTTTAGGTTTACCTGACTGGATGAAACTGATTGTAACTGTGTTGTGCTTGCAGTAGATGCTTAGCTGCATACATGCTTGCAGATATCTTAGGGTAGATGTCATTTCACATGCTTAATGGAAAACAAGACTGAAAGAATATGCCCTCACTTTTGCTAAAAATAGGTTTTCATTTGATTTGTCAATTTATTTTTTTTGTGAGTGTTTTTGTGTGCACCAGATATGTGATTACGACAGGGAATCTTCATGCCATAAAAAATGAATAATCGTGATTTATTTTGCCGCTTAACAGTTGAGTTCATGCATCATGCAGCATGGTGCACTGAGAATGAGTTAAGCTTTAGGAAAAGGTTCCTAAAACAACTGTCTTACACTTTTTCGGGGAAAGAGTAATTTCAGTGCATCACAAGCATGATGGATCTTGAAGACTCGGAATAAATGTTGGGTGAAGACACCGTCTGTGTACATGGCTGCGGGGGGGTTATGAAATGAGGCTGGCTGACGTCAATGTCAATGATGTCCCCCTGAAGACTGCCTTCCAACAAAGGAACACAGCTCCTTATTAGCTGGACCCAAGCCCAAGCAACACTGTAATTGCGTTACACGAGCAGCATTCATTCCTACATTCAACTGAATTTAATTACGCTCATTTGTATCACATGTGATGGAGAAGAAGCAGAGAAAGCGGAAGCAGGAGCGCCCCGTGGAGCCATATTAACACCAAGTAGCACGGAAGGAGCGTCGCAATTGTTGTTCTCGCAAACATGAGCTTTGGTTGCAATCTAGTTGGAAACGATAAGAGAAAACGTGGCTATTTCCCCTCACATTTAACCTTATTTTAATGACAAGGATGAAATAAGCCCGAAAATAAAGCTTAGCTGTAACCTCGAGTTTCGCTCAGCAACCAGCTCCTGTGTCCTAGAATGTATGGACAATTTATATTTTGATGTGTGTAAATTGCAGTTCTCTACACAGGATTTTTCGGTGTCTCTGCCATGATCAGGCAAGCCATCTTTTGTATTAGGACTCACTGGCAGGCGTTTGACCCTGACCAAGAGCGCTCGACTCCATAGAGTCCGTGTCTCCCTCCAGGCCGCCACTGCAATGCGCTCATGAAACTCAATCTTCGCACCAGCACCACGTGAGCTCCCTTCGAGCAGCGCACATGGAGAACGGTGCTTATGAATATAGTACCGCACTGCCAGTAGACAGGATGCAGTCTGTGCCCATCGGTGATGTTCAAAGAGAAGCGAATCCACCACCAAATACAGCACATTTCCTTGACATTTATTTCCTAAAATGCAATGCTGCAGACGTGTGATCTCGTCGTTACGGAGCGTTTCCTGCACTAACTGGAATTCTTTAATATTTTCTTGGAAGGTTTCTGCCCTGTTTTCGAGGTCAAGAAAGTGTCAGTGCCCTTTAGTAGTGATATACTGGTGTGAAAAGGGCAAACAGATCTGAGGGTTTCAGTTTGTATATCAAGTCACATATAGCACACTGCAACAGTTGATGGGGTGTGCTGATGCAGGGGCGGTACCGCGGTATTGGTATGTGTGACAAAAGACCTTAAAGTAACAGCAATGAAACCTCTCATCGGTCTCTCTGATGCAACACTTTCCTTTGTGTATTTGTTCTGTTATAGCACCCAGTGAGCTTGCAAGCAGAAGAAACATTAGGAGGCTTGTTTGACACACACACACACACACACAGAGTCTGAACTGCTTGTCCCACTCAGGGTTGCGGGGAGCCAGAGCCTAACCCGGCAACACAGGGCATAAGGCTGGAGGGGGAGGGGATAAACCCAGGACAGGACACCAGTCTGTCACAAGGCACCCCAAGCAGGACTTGAACCCCAGACCCACTGGAGAACAGGACCCGGTCCAACCCACCGCACCACTGCGCCCCCAACATCAAACATACAGTACAGTGCAAACGTTTTAGCCACTTGGGGAAAAAAAGCTGTAAAGTGAGAATGCTTCCAAAAATACAGCTCTTAATTAATAAACTTCCTACAAAGCTTAGTAACCATCCATTGTCAACTACTGCTTTTCCCGAGCGGGGTCACGGCAGGCTTGGCTGGGTCCTGCTCTCTGGCTGGTCTAGTGTTCAAGTCCTGTTTGGGGTGCCTTGCAATGGACTGGTGTCCCATCCGGGGTGTGTCTCCTCCCTCTCCAGCCTTGACGCCCTGTG
This sequence comes from Scleropages formosus, assembly GCF_900964775.1. NCBI lineage: Eukaryota > Metazoa > Chordata > Actinopteri > Osteoglossiformes > Osteoglossidae > Scleropages > Scleropages formosus. Next base: position 3,218,564 of record NC_041814.1, read on the forward strand.
TTGTCGGGTTAGGCTCCGGTTTGCCGCGACCCCACTCTGGACAAACAGTCTCAAACAGTGTGTGTGTGTGTGTGTCTACTTGCTTTCTTTAACGGCATACAAAACCCTTGCTATAATACTGTAAGTTTTTGCAAAAGGAATGCTTGGAAATCTGAAATATGCTCTTTCCCATTGACACTAATGCAGAAGACATTAAATTCCCGTCTAAAACAAATATTTTTGTGAAACATCTAAGTGCCTAAGACTTTTGCACAGTACTGTACAAATGCGCCCTGGTTCAGTCTTGGTCGGATTCTGCACTGATACAGAAAACTGCAAGGATAACTCATAAATGAATGATGGATTGTTTTCAGAAAAGCTCCTTTTTTAAAAACAAGGGTGGTGTGAGTGTGTCTGGCAGTACGCCGCTGTGGATGGTACATCTGTTAGCATTTATTGATGTACACATCTTAATGCTCGCCTGTGTGTGAGTGTGGGTGTTCCGCGCTGCACTTAAGACCATATGACATCATCGCAGCCAGTCCGTAGGGTCCCACTGAAATAAAATAACACATGATAAAAACACAATCGAAATGAGTTCATAACAGCTGGCCCTGTGGTATCTCCAGGCCTGGACACTTCTCCCTTATTTCTGGGATTGCTGGTCTCCATGCATTTTACACTCCCTACCTGCCATACTTTAGTGTGAACATGAAAAATAACTATGAGAAATATGGGGGTGGCACCCACAGGGCTGTGGTGGCACAGTGGGTTTGGCTGGTTCCTGCTCTCTGGTGTGTCTGGGGTTCAAGTCCTGCTTGGGGTGCCTTGTGATGGACTGGTGTCCCACCCTGGGTGGGTCCCCTCTCTCTCTAGCTTTATACCCTGTGTTGCCAGGTTATGCTCCAGCTCACCCCAACCCCACTTGGGACAAGTGGCTTCAGCCATTGTGTCTATATCCAGTGTTTTGATGCATCTGCATAACTGCTGTGGGATAGGAACTGCTGCTCAGATGAAGAGGAACTGATAATACATTGCAAAATGTGCACAGCGGTAGCAGGTTTCTCCTTAAAGAGAAAATGCAAGCAGCTAATATGATATTTTAACCTCTTTGTAAGAGACTGGAGGGGTTGAGGGTTGATTTTTTTAACTTATTTTAATTACTTGAACTGCAGTGCTGCAGATTTGTGAAATGAAAGAGACCTGTCATAACACCATTGAAAACCTTAATAGAAATAACTAAATATAAGCAAATTGTCAGACGTCTTCCCGGGTCTTTCTGCTGGTGCTGAAGCAGTGTGTTCAAACCCTTACGGCTTCGAGAGCCCCCTTCATGATGTTGAAAACCCCGCTAAGTCCTGGACCTCAATTTATCTATCCATTACCTTCCACCCTTCCATCAGACTAGCTGTTATTATGTGACTATGAGAGCCACTTAATTCCTAGAATCAATTTCCCAACAGAATATTTTTTTCCATATAATTCATTTCAAAAAGTGTGTGCAAAGGAGTCATTCATGCAATAGGCATCAGTTGTCTGTTCTTTAATTCCTATAATGCACTCCGTAATCAAAAAATGACACTGAATGAAACTGGTACTAAGAATCCTGGAAATATAACCTTTTGGAATGTTTAGTTTACAAAATACACAACATAACTCCAGTTGCATAGTTTAGAGTGACTCAATGCACATTTTTCTTTTTTGCAGTATATGGGCTGTATCGAAGTGCTCAAGTCAATGCGATCCCTGGACTTCAACACTCGAACACAGGTGACAAGGTATTACTTTCAGTAAATCGCATCACTGACACTAACTCACTGTCTTTTTCTGTTCTGTAATCTCGCCTATGGTAAGGCAGGTAAAAATACCGGGTAGAAAACATTCACAAAGCTTGAAGTAAGAAACCTCAGTCTTCAACAGAAATGTGGTGAAACGTGAATATATTTTTTGATGAGAGGTTAAGAGAAAAGCTGTTTAACAGCTGGAAAACGTAAGCATGTCGAAAATCTCACAGTCATTAATAACAACGTCAGATGGGCTATGTAATAAAGGATTGATGATTTATATTATTTTACTCATACATAACAAAGAATATACCACTAACAACTTACATCATATATAATCATCATCATATTCTTTGGAAATGATGCCATGCACACCTCCAAAACAGCTGACCTTCTAGATGGCCTTCGCTTGTGTCCTTATATGTCATGTTTCAGTCTCAGTACATACGCCTGCACATAAAAATGCATATGCGTGTCCCCAATTACCCATACAGCAGTAAAGAGTTGCCTAGCAGCCTGCAAGGGGGCTGGCCCAGCAGCACCAGGGAAACCGACTAGGGCTGTCCCTCGGCTGTGGCAGATCGATGAGCTGTAATTCGAGCCACGTGCACCACGGGCGCTAAGTGCAGGGGGTGCAGCAGAGATGGAGTGATAGAGACATATATTATTGATGATGGTGCCTAATGACTGGGAAAGCTACAGCAGCCCATGTAGATGTACTGTGGTGGTCACAGTGTGTGGGCAAAGGGGGATGGGAATACCAAACAATGCAACCAACAGACACAAAAGTCTTTTTTCTACCCAAACGACAAAAATTAAGGCTAGGCAAATCACTGAAGTGCGCAACAGTCTCAAAATAATGCTCCAAAACCTTTATGGAATGCATGGTTAAGCCAATGTATACAGAGGAGCAGGTGTCGCATGCGAGCAGGCTGGGGTATTGCCTCTAACTTTTATACAACGACATCACATTCCCAACAGTCACCATCACACATTTAAATTAATTCATAGAACAGTTAAGAAGCTATTTTATGTTTAGTGTGTTTTGGAAAACGTCATTTTTGAAGCATCGGGGCTTGTTGGCTGTCCACCCGGTACTGAACCGTGTTACTATGTTTTCTAACAAGCAGAAGACCTCTGTCTTTAATGACCTGAGGTGTTTAAGCTCAGTTCATTCAATTATATTGCTGTGGTGTGTGGTGAACAGGCTGATTGTCCTATAGTCTGTGGCAATCAGTAAACTGCATACATGAGACCTTTTCAGTGCCTAGTGCACTTAACAGCACTGGCACTGTCTTAGGAGCCACATAAAGAAAGACTACAGGAGATATGCGAAAATCTGCCAAAGCACCGCACAGTTTCACTTGATCCATAGACTTGGTGACAGCTCTGGAGGGCCTACATATTTATTTGTATTAATGCGGTGTTTACATGCTTTAATCCAGAGCAACTTTTTCACATTTTTTCACATTTACACAGCTGGATATTTTATTGGAGTAAAATATACAAGCGAAAGTTCTTTGCTGAAGGGTATAGCACTAAGACATTTTCTGGGGGCTATTTGTTCTTTTATATGGGATTATGTTGATTCCTTTACCACGGCACCCTGTTGCTCTACATGCTGCCCCAGTGCCTTTTTTCTTTATATTGTAATGTAGAAGTTCATAGTCTTCAACTGAAATGGATAAGATACCTACTTCTTAAAAATCCGGAAAAGTCCTTTACAAAGATGACAAGCTCAGCGTCTTAAATATTAAAATGTCACTTGATCTCTGTAACTTTCCTGATCCAGGGGGCTGTCACCATCGCTGACACTGGTCCAGAGCAGGCCAACGAAAGATGGTAGAATTCAAGCAGGCGGGCAGGCATACATGAACAAATCAGAAATTATAACAGAACATATCACTGTTTTATACCTATTTACAGTGCCTTTCAAAAATATTGAGAGCCTTAATCTTTTCATTTGAAACTGAATCACAGTTACAAATGATCTGCAGAAGTTTAATTCTCTGTGACATTTTATTTCAAATCTCTGAAACTTATTATTGTAAGGTGACATCGTTTCTGTTATGTGCAGTCTTCATTTTGAGTTTCAGGGGAAAGAAACTGTTGCTCAAAAACAATCATATTAAAGTGCATCTGGATTTTGCCAGAAAGGATATGAGTGACCCTGCTCCACAACAGGAAAAGGTTTTGTGGTCACATAAGACCAAGGCAAGATTAGCAAAAATTCAAAGCTCCTTGTGTGGCTCAAATCTTACACACTCCATGTGTCAAGAAACACCATACCTATATTGAAGTATGGTGGTGTCAGTGTCATGGTATGGGACTGCTTTTCATCAGCAGAGAGGGATTATCTTATAACAGAAGAAAGAATATGTCACAAATATAGAGAAATACTCTAAGAGAACCTTTTCCTAATACTAAAAAACTGAAAGTGCAATAGAAAAATTTCATTATTTAGAATGACATGTCCTTCATTTATGTAATATTTACAATGTTATAATACTTAGTTATTTACCAATTTAAACAGCTTGATAACTCTTACTGGTGCAATTTAGAGTAAGTACCTCTCAATCCCATTGAAAATGTCCTATATGAAAATTTATGTCCATGACCACCGTCTAACCATGACCAGTTTGAACAATTTGTAGCAAATCTGCCTAGAAGGATGTTCCAGAATCACCCCAAAACAATGTGCAAAGCTGACACATACTTACTCCGTAAAAGTTAAAGCTATTTTTGTAGCAAAAGATGACTCTACTAAGCATTAAGATGTGGGGTTTCAATACTTAAGCAAATATTTCAGTTTTTTTATGATAAAATATTTTCTAACACAAGCAATGTCACCTTAAAATAATTAATTTTGAGTTTTGGTGTTTTGAAATAAAATATCACGGTGAACAAAATTGCAGTGTACTATTTGTGATTCAGTAAAATGAGAGAACTGGTCAGGGGTCTGAATGCTTTTGCAAGACATTGTACATATAAGCAAGTTATACTATAAAATTTACATACAACCTGAGAGCATTTGTATTTTCTCGGTGTTTAAACTATGTTTTAACACGTTTTATCAGTTTTATTGTGCTGGGCTGTGCTGTGTAAAGGAGCAAATGCTCAGGGCAGTTGAACTTACACCCTTGTGGTTGCAATCCTCTTCCTTAAGCTGTTGCAACATTAGTAGAAAGAAAATATCAGTGTAATGTAGTGTAGTGTTTAATGTAGGAACTGTCCCCACCGAATTTGCCAGGGTGGTTGAGTGCAACACATAACTTCCTAATACACTCCTCTGGGGATGAAGACATTATTTATACAGTAGTAATAAAGCATAGCTGTAGGAAGCGTGGATGTGTTCTCTCCCAAAGTTCAAACAAGCTTGTGTATAACTCCAGTGAGTACTAATACTAATATTTTTGGTCCCCCAAGTACATGTCAAGTTATTACACCCCAGTTATGTAGTGCTGTTTGGGTATCTCTGGAAGAAGTTGTTAACATCTGTAGGGACAGTTCGTACTGTAATAGTAAGAGTTGTTGCCTTTGACTCCGTAGGTCGCAGGTTTGATCCCTATCTCTGGCTACAGTACTCCTGAGCAACGTACTGACCCTAAATTGGTCTAGTAGAATTACCCACCCCTATAAATCCATTTAGTGCAGCCTAACATAAATCTCACCAGATTTAAACAAAAAAACAGAAATTTTCCAACAGACTCTTCCTCGGCGTATATCTCAGATTTTGGTTTGAAGAGAAATATATTGCTTTGAGACTCAACTTGACTTTCTAGGTTTTGTGCACTGACTTGTAATTATAGCTTCCTAGCTTTCTGAGTAAATTCACTATTCCAAAGACTCCTTTCCTTTGTCCTTACTGCACATGCTGTCTCCTAGGGAAGCCATCAACAAGCTATATGAGGCAGTACCTGGAGTAAAGGGTGCATGGAAGAAAAAGGCAAGTAAGATTTCCTTTGAGGAGTATTCTCAAAGCATGAGTGTATGAGGGAGAACCATGCATGAAAGACAGTTGTGATGCAATTCCTCTCATCATTTCTTTCCCCCAGGCCAATAACAAAGCCCTTCAGTCCATCATGGGAAAAAGCAACCTCCGTTTTGCAGGGATGAGTGTTGCTGTCAACATCTCCATCGAGGGACTCAGCCTACTGATCCCCACCACAAGGCAGGTCAGGACCTCTTGGTACAGGCAGACACTGTAGTGCAGAGACTCGAACAGCTCAGCATAGCTTTACATGGTACTACACAAGTTGTAACAGCTGAGTAAAGTTGGTGTTCACATGATATCATACTTCCAGAGGAGATACAAGCATTTGGTAAGTGGATACAGCGGCTCAGTGGCACAGCGGCACAGTGAGTAGCGCTCCAGTCTCACAGCGCCTGAGTGATGCGAGAGGACATGAGTTTGATCCCCACTCAGTCTGTGTGGAGTTTGCACGTTCCCCCTGTGTCTGTGTGGGTTTGCTCTGGGTGCTCTGGTTTCCTCCCACAGTCCAAAGACATGCTGTTCAGGTTCACCCATAGTGTGTGAGTGACAGAGAGAGTGTGTTCTGCTGATGTATGGATGAGTGACCCAGTGTAAGTAGTGGTGAAAAATATGTCAGCTAAAATTAATTAAAACACAAAATATGCTTTTTATGAATGATAGTGATAACACCAATATATGTTTTATTGTAGTAAAATTATTTTTAGGTTGTCTTTTAATGTTAGATTTTTATTTAATTACAGTAACCATCTGGTGCAGTGTGAAATAACAGCATTAGAAACACACAAATTCATAGGAAAAAGTCTAACTTTTCTCTTAAAACTATTTAAAATGGCATAATTTTCATAAAAGCCAGTGTAGAGGACCCCATTATAAGAGGGCCGTGTACATTGTCAATCTCAGCAAATACCTTTGCATCTGCTCTCATAGTGTTTGAGCAGAATTACATTACATTTTCCATACACTGCTATATTGAACTTTAGATAATAAAGGGAGAAATATCCATGTATAGCATGTACCGAGGCTAGGTCAATATATTTTGAGGTTCATGATTCTATAAGGGGTGGGCACAACGCGTTTGGCCAGAGTCTGCTGTGTGGCAGGTCTGGGGTTCGAGCCCTGCTTGGGGTGCCTTGCGATGGACTGGCATCCCGTCCAGGGTTTGACCTCATCCCCTGTAGCCTTGTGCCCTGTGTTGCCGGGTTGGGCTCCGGTTGTCCGCAACCCCGCTTGGGACAAGTAGTTGTGGTTGTTGTGTGTGTGATTCTACAAGGTTTGATGCATAGAGACAGTTTTCTACCACTGTTATGTTCTCACTAGAAGTGCTGTCCAGTGGTACTGTTCACTCAGAACTGTGTTGTCTTTCCTGTGCCAGGTGATCGCACACCACCCCATGCAGTCCATCTCCTTTGCTTCCGGAGGAGACACGGTGAGGATCGACCATTCAAGCACAGCTGCAGCCACCATTTCATTTGAACTCTGAGGATTTTAACTCCACTGCCCTTGATTTAAATTGAAATTGTTCCCTATTCTGTTTCAGGACACGCCGGATTATGTTGCCTACGTTGCCAAAGATCCTGTCAATCAGAGAGGTTAGTGTCTGAATCCTCAAATCTGTTTTTCGGTTCTGCTGTCTCACAGCATCTGGGTGGTGCGAGAGGATGTGGGTTCAATCCCTGCTCAGTCTGTGTGGACTTTGCATGTTCTCCCTGTGTCTGCGTGGGTTTCCTCTGGGTGCTCTGGTTTCCTCCCACAGTCCAAAGACATGCTGTTCAGATTCACCCGTAGTGTGCGAGTAACAGAGTGTGTTCCACTGATGTATGGATGAGTGACCCAGTGTAAGTAGTGTATCTAGCAGCGTAAGTCACCGCGGTGAATAAGGTGTGTGGGCTGATAACACTACGTAGAGTTCATTGGAAGTTGCTTTGGAGAAAAGCGTCTGCAGAATAAATAAATGTAAATATAAATGTTGCAAATGCAGTTTTGGAAAATTTGTTGATGAGTATAAAAAACCAAAAGATAGAATACTTATTCCAAATTGCTCCTGTACCATTACCCAGCTGTATAAATTTGTAAATAATTGTAAGTAGCTAAACATTGTAAGTGACTTTTAGAAAAGCGTCATATAAATGAATAAATGTAAATGTAAAAGACAGAATGTACATTTTATGTAAATTGACATGCACTTTGACCTTTGACCCTTCCAAGCCTGTCACATCCTGGAATGCTGCGACGGCCTGGCCCAGAGTGTCATCAGCACCATCGGACAAGCCTTTGAACTGCAGTTCAAGCAGTATTTACACAGCCCGCCCAAAGCCATCCCCGCACTAGACAGGTGGGGGTACTGGTCCGCATCCAAAACACCAAATCACACGGGGAGCAACCACTGCACGATCAGACTACCATAACCCAACACATGAGGATACCATGGAAATCTTGAATGTGTCTACTTAGAGACTTAACATGCACACGATATTACTTTATCAGACTCAGTTTGAAACCCTCAATAGACACCTTTCTCATCACGTTCATTCACACAGTTCCTTATGTTCGTGTTATGTTCAACACTCATCTGAACACACGACTCACTTCGCCCATGATCTCGTAAGTTCATGTAAGGTGTGAATGTTCATGCTCTATAACTTTATGATGATGCCCGAATAAACCTTTACAAAGCTACTCCTGTAATGTAACGTAAATGTTTATATGTATCTCAAAAAATATTATTACTAGGAAGGTGATCAGGAATCGTCGATATTCTGATAAAGTTTTATGTAGCTGCTCGTGTGATGAACGTTGGTTCGTATGGTGGAAAGAAAGTAACTGTACTTAAGAATCACACGTCTTCATCTAAGTGTCTCTTCCTGCTAATGTAACGAACACATTGTATTTTCTATGAGATGTACGTTGCTTTGGAGAAAAACATCTGCTACATGAATACATATAAATGTAATTTTATGGTCGAAATTAAAAATTCCACATTCTGAAATATATCTTTTAATCAGAACTTATATTTAAAAACAGGTGAAATTCTGTCCACTGCGAGAGGTCTATTTCTTTGAAACATGCCACTGATTTAGTCATTATTTCAAATCTGTACCTCAGCAACAGAGAAAAATAGGTAACGGTTTATGAGTACTGAGCTATAACTTAATCGTATGTTTCATTTGCCCTCTAACAGTGATATGACATTCGTTACTCATATGCTTTGGCTTTAGGAATATCAGGACAGACGAATCAGCATGGGGTGATGATGACGATGCCACGGAGCACGACTATTACAACAGCATCCCTGGGAAGGAGCCCCCACTTGGTGGCGTGGTCGACTCCAGGCTGAGGCCTCCTGGGGCCCTATTAGGCCACATGCACACCCAGCCACAAAGCAAGGTAGTCCTTATACTCAACCTGCAGACTGATGACTCACATTGATGTACAGGTGGTCCCCGATTTACGATGGTTCGACTTTTTCGACTTTACGATGGTGAGCTGGTGGTAGACATTCAGTAGAAACTGTACTTCGAATTTTGATTTTTGATTATTTTTTTTTTGTGATGCTCTCTCCAATGCTGGGCAGCAGCAGCGATCCGCATCTCCCAGTCTGTCATGCATAGGTGCGTATTAGGTGTATTAAATGCATTTTCGATTCACGATATTTTCGACTTATGATGGGTTTTGCGGAATGTAACCCCTTTGAAAATCGGGGACCACCTGTGCTTTAAGTGGCTAAGTTATGGAGACTTACAATGTCAGCGGTGTTCCCTGCTTTATGTTTTATGTCGCATCAAGGGTGTGTGTATTGAAAGGTAACATCAGTAAAGCTGATAGAATCAGCCCTGACATCATTAACTAGGTGACCTGCATTTAGTTATAGCAGATTTCCCATCAGTGACCCTCATTATGACATGTTTGTTGGACATCTGCTCTATTAGTCAGGGTCTCCATCAAGGAGAGAGACTTCCCACCCTCCAGGACAGCTGTGCTATGAGGTCCACTGGGATACAGAGGGCAGCAGCAGCGGCAGCTCAGGTGAGACCCCATGTGGTATGTGATCACACAGCAAAGGACCGTATTCAAAATGATTTATAGTACACAACTAAACATAAACTTAAAATCTCCAAGGTGACATGTTGTTACAGTGTTGCAAAGGAAAATAAAAAGTAATAAATGCTGCACCGGACAGTAATGTAGAGGTATTTTGTTTCGTACACATTACCTCCTCCATTGATTTTTGATAATCACTTGTCGTAATGCGAGGGAGGCTGTGGTCTGGAGCCTATCCTGGAAGCCTAGGGTTTGAAGCAGGGTTCACCATTCCATTGCAAGGCAATAACACACACACGTTCATACACTAAGGGCAATTTAGAGTCGCCAGTCCACCTGAAATCGATGTCTTTGGACTGCTGGAGGAAACTGGAGCACAAGGAGGAAGCCCACACACACAGAGGGAAAACACACCCACGCAGACTGAGTCAGATTCGAAGCCACACTCGAACCCACAGTCCAGGAACTGTGAGGCACGGATGCTGCCTGCTATGCCACCAACGGTACATCCGTGTAAAAGAAACGTTCCTTACAGCACGACTAGCTAGTCACTGTGCAGAATAACACAAATGTTTATTGTGCAGAGAGTAAATGAAGGGGCGTTTCATGTGATGTTCAGGTATGACCTCAGATGGGTACCTACGTGCAGATGGACAGCCTACAGGGAGCCGTGACTACGAGGAGCACCTGTATGTTAACACTCAGAACTTGGAGGGTCTGGAGCTGGGGGCTGATGGCGCCCGAGGGGGCCGTGGCCTGGAAAGCCCCAAGAAGGACATATTTGACATGCGTAAGTGTGACTAAGAGCATGCTAAGACCCGTAAGCCAAGTGCTGAAAGGCTATTGTACGCAGGCTGGTTTAGTGGTTTCTCAGTCACGTGGGAGATAATTCCCCTCCCTTAACACTGTTGGCTTACAGGGCCTTTCGAGGATGCTCTGAAGCTTCATGAGGCGGGCGGCGTGTGCATGCTGGAGGACCGGTGGCCCAGCCCGCCGCGTCGTCGTGCCCCCATTGCCCCTACGGAGGAGCAGCTGCGCCGTGAGGCCTGGTACCATGGCCGCATGAGTCGGCGCGATGCCGAGAGGCTGCTGGCACGTGACGGTGACTTCCTGGTGCGCGACAGTGCCACCAACCCAGGACAGTACGTCCTGACGGGCATGCATTGCGGGCTGCCCAAACACTTGCTGCTTGTGGACCCCGAGGGCGTGGTGAGTGGAACACTGTTCACGACCCTGGCGCTACATCCATCCAGACTAGTGCTCTGAATACTGGTGTTCACCTCACATTCCAGTTGCTCTGTTTAAGTGATTCGTTGTGTTTCAGGTCCCAGCGAATCAGAGACCAGTTAAATTGTTTTCTCCAAAACCTTCGCAGCTGCGCCTTCGAGGACCAGGGCTAACCCTTACTAATTCATTGCACCAGCAGGACAACAGCAGGCATGGCCAGCGCTAGGGGTTTTTGGCACCCGCTAGGCATGAGTCAATCCGGCACCCTTTAAAATTCTCTAAATTCTCCAAATGAATGAAAGTTCTGCACACATGCCCACATATAACAAAAAATATTTCTACTTTAGATGTGTGTACTGTATATACATAGAGATTGTGAATGGAAAATAAAACTGAAATTTGTAAATAAAATATTTCCTAAATAATTTTTTCTGATAACACGTATGTGAACTTTATATATGCGCAGAACACAAATTTATACCTGAATGAGTGAAAAATGAAGGGAAAACTTATTTTCAAGATTGAAGTTCGTTAAGGGAACAAATGCTTGAACTGGCAATTCATTTAATAGAAAACGTTTCCAATAAAGCCGCAACATTTCAAGGGGCGGTGATGCATCGTACAATGTTTCTGTAATATATAATGTGGCATATCTTCAATTTTCTAACCAAACTGTTTATTATTAAGCACATTTTTTAATTTAAAAAAATTTCAAGATTTTAATTTGTTTTTTTAAATTTAGTTGCAAAATTTAGCACTCCAAATTTTTGCGCCCCTAAGGGGATTCACTGCTGTCACCTATTTCTAATACTGGAGCCGAGAGTAGGAACAGAAAGGGATTGCATGAATAACTCCGTCGCCTCCGTCTGTTCTTACCAAGTTTACCACAAGAGACCAAGACATTTCCAAAGGAGCACTGCAACATCTGTGACTAAAAACACAGCAGTTGCCTTCTGTGCAGTATCACTACCCACATCAACTGATTAGTCATAGTGTTTTCACAGTGGGTTTTGTCACGGTGTATATGTGGAAATATGTAAATCATGTCAGCCAACTACTACTATTGCAAATATTAATATGAGTAATCATAAAAACAATCATGAAACTATTTCAAATATAAACAGTTGTATTCTTGAGTTAAAAAACCTTAGAAGCGTTTTATTCCGTTCTCGAAGTCTGAGCTTTACCCTGGGGAGCGCACAGCCGTCATTTTGCACCAGACTGCACGCTACATATTGACTGCAGTGGTGAAGGATGAGTTTTAATTAGCTAATTGAATCAGGGTTCATTAGAAAGATTGAAGAGAAATATTGAAAGAGCTACAGTGACTCATCTAAGGAACTAAGATGTATGTCCCGTCTGCAGTGATTTAAGAGTATGCTTAGCAGCTGAAACTTGAGGGTCATCATGAGCACGTGTTCTGTAGAGCTGCCTTTATGTTGATCATTTTGTCCAGAAGGAAGTCAAACCTCCCTGGCTCAGCAAGAACATCACCATCCACTTCATGATGCTCATGATCTCCCTCTATGTATATATATATATATATATATATATATATACACACACATTTAGCTGCCACTTTTCTCCAAAGAATCTTACATTGTTAGTCTACCTACAATTATTATTGGGTAATTTTACCAGAACCATTTTTAGAGTAAGTACCTTGCTCAGGGTACTACAACCAGAAGTTGGGATCAAACATTTGGGTCCAAAGGCCACAGCTCTAATCCCTCCACTACTAGCTCAGCTCAACTCAACTCTGACATACACATATATACATACACACACATATAAGGGGGCACGGAGTCGTAGCGGGCTTGGCCGGGGTCTGCTCTCTGGTGGGTGTGGAGTTCGAGCACTGCTTCTACATATATATATGATGAGTCACTATATACAGTGTATATATATATATATATATATATATGGGGGGTAATATACGGCAGGTAGCCCTTGAGGTACGGCGGGTTTCACAACCTTTTCATAAATTGACTTAAGAAAGTCCCCACAAGAAGATGTAAGAGTATATATACTAAAGCATATTTAAACAACATGCATGAGCACTATGTTGTATAATAGGGCTGTGTTGTATAATTTCAGTAATTTTAGACATATTGATGTTAAAATAAAACTAATGTAGAATAATAATAATATAGATACAATACAGTACTGTAACTACCGTATCTTTTTGTGCTGCACTGTAATTTTCACTTTAATTTCGAAATGTTTTCTTTCGGATTTTCTCTTCTGCAACACTAGAATACTCAGCCATAGAATCACAAACAAAACGTCCTGTAAATATAACAAAGTTTTTTGCAAATATAAGGCAGTCGCTGATACTGAGTCAGTAATAAATGTGGGTGTGTTATGGCAGCCTATGTTATTGTACAGCGGGACTTGAGAATATAAGAAGGTCGATGGGACGGCTGTTGTATAGGTTGTAAGTTGAGGACCATTTCTGTGTGTGTGTGTGTTTTGGGAGTTTGCTAAGAGATAGCTCATGCTCTCCAATCTTTTTGCATCTGACAGGTCCGCACAAAGGACATGCTGTTTGACAGCATCAGTCACCTGATAAATTATCATCTGAAAAATGAGCTGCCCATTGTAGCAGCAGAAAGCGAACTACACCTCAAGCAAGTAGTCTGCCGGAAACAGTGACCCCTCCCCAACTTCCTTTTAACTTTCTAAACCTTTAACATGGTAAGTTCTCAGCTTTTCGGCTTAAACTACAGTTAAGACGTAACAAACTAACGTGTTTTGTGATTGAATATCCTCTTTAGAATTTACCTCCTTACTTTGTATTCACCTTAATTGTGGGATCGTTAGTCAAGGCCAGTGGTTTGAAAACCCTGGTCTTTCACATTTTCCCTTTACAGGCAATCCCCGAATTACAAATGAGCTCCGTGTCCCCAATGTGTCTTTAAGTCGGATTTTGACATAAGTCGGAACAGTTAGGTATCCAGTGTCAGTTTTTCAAACGTTTGTCTTAGTTTACAATATACTATGTACCTTTCTATGCATAAAAAACATTAAAGAAACACTTAGGATACACTAAAACATCTTTAATATAACAATACAGTAATAATAATACAATGTAATGATAATAATATAATAATAAATATAACTACAGTATTTATAATAGAGAGAGACATAGAAAGAGGTAATAGTAAATGTTGCTACTGTCATGATGAACAGAGGACACGGAGGAGGCTGAACCCAAGTGCAGGATCGTTTATTCAGAATCAAAAGGCTAGATGTGCTCTCGTGGTTCGATCGAGAGAGACAGTGTGTTCGCTTTTCCATTGTTCGTTGGCGTTTCAGCTTTCGCTTTATTATTTACTTTTTAGTTTCAGTCCTGATCATTTCTTTTTTCTTGGATGCATCTCTACCACTTGCATCACATTTGCACTTTGGTGCCATGGTTAGGAGGGTAAAAACAAAAAAATTAAAGCCAAATACAGTAACACACACAAGACACTTAACAGCAACGTGGTCTGACTGAAAAGTAGGAAGTCTGTCCTACTTCGGTCTTGCACCCCGCCCATGAGCCAATGTTTTGATGCGCTTCGCAAAGTGCCCGCTTATTATTATGAACCATTCTATATGCAGTATAGGGGGCATGGTGACGCTCTCTGGTGGGTCTGGGGTTCGAGTCCCGCTTGGGATCCTCTACGATGGACTGGCGGCCCATCCTGGGTGTGTCCTCTCCCCCTCTAGCTTTACGCCCTGTGTCGCTGGGTTAAGCTCCGGTTTGCTGTGACCCTGCTTGAGACAAGCGGTTTCAGCCTGTGTGTATATACAGTAATGCACATTTTTAATATAATGTGCTTAATTATGAAGTTTTCATTTTATTGTTAGTTAAAGGTGACAAAAAAAAATCGACTTCCGGTCAGCAAGGGGGTGATTTGTAAGTACGTCTTGTATGTTCGTTACTCGAGGACTGCCTGTATTAGATTTTTTATGAGACACAAACTAGTTAATTAGTACAGAACTGTAAAAATGAATTGAACAAATACTTACCTGAGTAAAAACTAAAAATTATTGACATTGTATTAATTGTAATCACAGATTAATTGTAATAATATATGTTATTTTGCATTTTTTCAAAGACAAAGAAAGATAAACACATTTACTTATCTTTTCAGTGTTCAACCAAGACCAAAATTTGGATCCAGTGGTCCAATACAATCCAACCTTATAATTTCATTTTTTTCATGGTATTGGAAAAACAGCTATTTCATAACACTGGCTGTTGCATCTATCCAGATTTTTCTTCTAGTGTATCTTCTCAGAAGCACTATGGCAGGGCAGGGTACCCAGTGGTACTTGACACAGCGACCTACAGACGACAACTCTATGCAATCCAGCTATGCTATAGATTATAACACTATGCTATCAGATGCTTTGCTACGCTTTAATACCTGTACTCTTCAATGCGATCTACTGATGCCTAATGGGGCTCTTCTTTTCTGCCAGGAACAAGTATGCCCCAGTAGGACCCTGAGCAGCCTAGGGTATGATGCCTTGGCCCAGCGCTGGACATTAACTTGGAGCTCTTTCCATGCTTCCGCCGAGCTCATGTACAGAGGCACTCTGCTTGTGGGTGGGCCTGCACCCAGCAGGGTACCCGATCCACTGATTTCCACCAAGCCTTTCAGGTAACGCCGGCAGGGTGTTCTGCATGTCGTTTGATCCACAGAGAGAGAGGTGGACTGATCAGGGGGATCAGTCTCAGCCTCAGCAGGGAAGCATCTGGGAAAGACTTGATGCCTGATGTGGGTTGTGCTGGGTGTGTGATCTTAGCCTGTTTCAACTCTCATATCCTGTTGGGAAAGACAAGAAAAATCAAGATGACAGCCTGCTTTGAGACTGGCTTGTTCTTTTTTAAAACACCAAGAGGATCTGGGCAGGTCTTCCACGTGTCCAAGATCTTTCGGGGGGATTACGGCTGCAGTGGAGTTACTTCATGTGTGGGACATGATCTCCGTCATAATTATATTGAACTGAAACCACTGTTTGTTTCTGATGTTCTTTGAAGTTCAGTGACGGTGTCTTTTCATTACAGGTATTACAGCTGCTTAGAATGGGTATTTTCGTCCTGTTTTGCCAATAAACACATTATACTGAAGAGTACCCTTCCGCTGAGAAAAATAAGCCATGTGCTATAAATAGTTTTACGCTTAAAGAGGGTGTGTTTACTTTTACTGGCATAAAATGTACAGATAAAGTTTCTTTCGGGTGTTATCACGAAAAGCAATGCTCCAATTCCTATTCTCTCCCCACACCTTGTTTTATTAAAGTTTATTATAGACAGTTTAAATTTTATCTCAAGACCAAGGATTGAATCATGCGGCGACTATGAAGTCTCATGTCGCCTTCGTATCTATGAGGATTCTCTCCACGTTAAAAAGCAACTTGGAGGTTTCTGATCCTCATCAGTATTGCACAAATACGTTGCAAATATGCAGATTTTGCAACACTGCACCTCACTTGTACCTACTACCCATGACAGCCCCCCCCCCAACAGAGAGCAGAGGAAACTGTATCCCCCACAACTGTGAACATGTGTCAGGAAAATGGAAAGAAGGGTGATGGAATGGATTCTGACCATCTCCTCTGATATAGTGCGAATAGTGAGTCACCCGCTTCTTCTCAGTCTGCGTTCCGCCACTTTTGTAGGCTGGCGTAGCACACTTGGAGGAAGTAGCCGGACATCTGATTCTAGCTGAAGCCCCGAAGATGCCACGCGACCTGTAGGTGCGGTTATAAGAACAGGGAGGGGGAGGTGACACCCACAACCCCCCCAACCTTGATTTCCACTGTAAAGAGTGTAGCAGCTTACTGATGTGCCCCTGGGGAGACCCCTCAAATCACTATTCATTCCTTCATTTGTAAGGTGTTATTTGTCTCAGTACACAGTCAGCAGAGTTGCTTCATTTTCTTGAACAATGGACAGATGCAGAACCATACTCTGTGCTCCTCTGTGTGAGCGTGTCCCCTTGTGGCCCGCTTCATTTCCGTTACACATTCCCTTCTGCAAGGTAAGACTGTGAATACGGTAAAGTGCTGAAACCAGTTGCTCCTGCTGGTCTCCTTGCTATCAGTCAGAAAGCTGATTCCGTCAAATTACCACCATATCAGTCCCCAAGAGCAAAGAGCAGTGCCTTAGTTGTCGAATCGTCCACCTGTTTTGCTTTTCACTCCACCGAAAGGAAAACTGTTAATGTCTCCGGTCACAAGTACATTTATTTATTTAGCAGACGCTTTTCTCCAAAGCGACTTCCAGTGAACTCTATGTAGTGTTATCAGCCCACACACCTTATTCACCAAGGTGACTTACACTACTTACAATGGGTCACTCATCCATACATCAGTGGATGACACACTCTCTCTCTGTCACTCACACACTGTGGGAGAACCTGAACAGCATGTCTTTGGACTGTGGGGGGAAACCAGAGCACCTAAATGAAATCCACACAGACACTGTGAGGACATGCAAACTCCACGCAGACTGAGCGGGGTTCAAACCCACATCCTCTCACACCGCTGCCCCATGTACCATGCTTATAAGCCAGGGGTAGGCAATGATGACCCTAAAAGATAGAATGGGTTTGTAATTTATAGCATTCTGATTGTTTATTGATTTAATTATTATGATGGAAAGGTAACGCTACTGCTATTGTTTAACTCTGAATATGTTACCTGTCTCCAGTTGCGCGGGAGAACAGAGCTATTGGTCCAGCCCCTGAGAAACTATTTTTGTTCTTGATTGCTATGCATTTGTTGTCACTTGGTGGCTGCCCACTGCAAGTTTCCTGTAAGTAGTCCACTATGCCATGTGAGTCACAGAGCTGGTGCCACACTGCATATGTGCTGTCACCGACCTGGCTGCAAAACTGCTGCGTTAGGGATCCCACGATGGTTGCGGCAGCCCCAGGAGGCTCTGTGTTCTAGTTGAGCAGGTGGAATGTGGTTTTCTTTATCTGTCTATCTGACATAACTGGCACGAGTTTCCTCAAACGCCTGCTTTCTCAGGACGTACTTGTATTTGCCTCTTCTTTGAACTAAATGGTATTTTCAATAAATGTCTTTAAAACAAAATGAAAGGTGTGTTTCTGAGTGCATGACACATTATGAAACTATCATCGTTTCCAGTAAGCGGTTAAAAGTGCAGACAAAATTAGTTCAGCCTTAATGGGACGTGACATTAACCACAAAAAGGATTCGTTTGCAAAAAGCAGAGTGCGCTGCAGCTGTATTGGAGAGTTTGTGGTACTTCCACAATTTAGAGAACAAGTTTTATATTTGTTCACTTACCAACTGAATGTCTTTACACTGATTAAATTTATGGTACATATGCTACATTGTAGTTATAGTTTATGCAGTATCTAGAAATAGTATAAAGACAGCTGGTAGTGTAGGGGTTAGAGCTGCTACTTTTGGACCTAAAGGTCACAGGTTCACATCCCACCTCCAGCTGTTGTACCCTTGAGGAAGCTGCTAACCCAAAAAGGTTTTTCAGTAAAAAAAAAAAAAAATTTCCCAGCTGTATAAATTGGTAAATAATTGTTAGTAGCTTAAGATTGTAAGACACTTTGAAAAAAAGCATCAGCTAAATGAATGAAGGTAAATGCTGGTACCTCTATAGTAATTGAATGAACAGAGTATGAAATAAACAGTCTGAGTAGTTGAAGAAAGGTTATGCTAAAGCAGTGCACTTGATATACTTGGGTATTCTTCGAATCCATTGCTTCTTGAACATCCTGTGCATTCAAAGTTGATTTTTATCAGTATTTCCACTTTAACCCAGTTACTGATGGTGTTGAGTCAGGTGCTGATGGATCTTACGACAAGCAGCCTTGCAGGTTAAATGTGAAAATACATAATTGTTCTAAATGGGAAATATGTTGCCAACACTGCACGGCACAGTCCCCTGGTATGTGTCACCAGGAATAGAGCTAATGTCCTGGAGTCAGTGTCCCTGGGTTCTTGCGTAAATGCAGCTTACATAGTATCTGTAATATTTATACTTTAATCTACTGTGCAAAGCATATTTGACCTTTTCTGATTTCCTCTCCTTTTGCAAGTCAGCCATTAAATTTGATCTGATATCCTTTGTCAGTTCCAGGAATACATGAATGGGGACAGGAAGAGAAAAACTGACACCATCATTCTGATGTCATCATGATGTTAGTTTTGATGAAATGATAAAAATAATAATGGTGTCACTTTTTTTGTTTCTCAGGTTTCAATCATATATGCTAGAACTGATAAAATGATTTGATCAGACAATGTCAAAAAGCTGGAAAAATGGCAAAAACAGTAAAGGGGCAAACACTTTTTCACAGCATTATAAACTGCATAGACTATACAGACAATACACAATATAGCACTGGGAGGTCATCACACATCTGTTAACAAGTATATAGGCAAGTTCTAGTGCCATTCATTTCAGCCTTCTATCTGGTCTTTTACCTATAGCTTCTACACACAGAGCAGCTCAGCCAGTTAGACGTAGGTGGAACGGGGGAGTTTCTGAAACAAGTTTGGAACCGATCTGGGCTTCAGACCACTTCCTTTTGGTCACCGCACTCTGCACAGCTTCCTGATGAGTACACTTCCTAAAAAGTGCTGGGCACCAAACTGGTTGCAAAGATGATCCCACTACCTGAACTCTGATGCTCTTTCAATTTCAGCAACAGGCACTTAAGGACAGGGCTACTAAAGGCTGATGAAGTACTTTGCAGCATAGCTCCATTTACACTTTAGATCCGGTCACTCTTCCAAGGATGACCCCAAAAAGCAACCGAGTGCAAGGAAGTTATGAAGCATCTAGTTTACTGTAAGAATGCAATACAAAAGCAACACTGATAAAACTAATGAGCATCGATGACAGCAACACAGGCAGCACTGTGTTTTTTGTAGTATAACGTCAATTTCGTTGCACGGTGGAAGGCCATGTCTGTGAGAGGTCGCTGCAGCAATTCCAAGACCAAGTCAGTGGCCCTGCTCTTCATGAGTCATCCTCAGGATCTGCAGTAGCAGGGCCTGCACCTCCTCGTCCATTCGGCCCTGAAGAGAGCATGACACGTCACTTGCGCTCGAATCTACTTTCTTCACTTGGCAATTTATTTATTTTTATTACGTATTGATGTATGCACATATATGTCAAATGTGTGTGTAGTATGTATGTTGCACATTGTGTGAATTTCCCTGTGGGATTAATAAAGGTCGTTTCATTCATTCATTCATTCATTCATTCATTCACTGCTAGATACACTACTTACACTGGGTCACTCATCCATACATCAGTGAAAATCATTCATTCATTCATTCATTCATTCATATCAACACTATAGTGCCAACAAGGCTTACACAGGTGAGTCCAACAAAATCCCTTTCTATACAGGACCATCTAAGAAATTTAAAATAGCGATCAATACAACCACAGTATGTACGTCAAAGAGATGTGTGTACGTCACATTATGCGACTGACTTAATTTTATTAGTAACTAGTTAACGCCGTTTTTAAACATGTCAGTATATGCTGCTTTATGCTCATTTAGATCTCAGTATAAAAAAATTTACTGTACACCTATAATGGAACTGACCTGTACAGCTGCTAGCAGGTGGGTGCGATACACAGACACTACGGCACGATGCTTCTGTTCCCAGTCCTACAAGCAGGAACGAATTGCATAAGAGACAGTGTGGCAAAGACAGTTTCCATTTCAGAATTTTTAAAACAACGGTGTATTATTACATCATGTAGTACACACACAATGTCTGTAAGCGCTAGTCCCGAGCGGGTTCGCAGCAAGCTGGAGCCTAACCCGGTAACACAGGGTGCAAGGCTGGAGGGGGAGGGGACACACCCAGGACGGGACGCCAGTCCATCACAAGGCATCCCACACAGGACCCGAACCCCAGACCCACCACAGAGCATGCCCCGGTCAAACCCGCTGCGCCACCGCACCTCCTATTATATGTGTTGCCGGGTAGGCTCCGGTTCCCCGCGACCCCGTATGGGACAAGCGGTTCCGAAGATGTGTTTTTTTTTTTTTTAAAAAAAAAAACACTAACAATCTGAGAACCAGTATATAGCCCTCTGGCACTCTGAAAGCCCTCCACTAGCATTCTCACCTTGAGCTGCTGTGTGAGTGCAGTCACACGGCCTTGCAGTGCTACCTGCTGGCTAGAGAAGCCTGAGGATGACAGGCCCAGAGGAGGCGTCAGCGCCCCGAGAGCCTCCTTCAGACGGAAGATCTCCTTGGACAGCTCTGTGATCTGGTTAAGAGCAGAGGAATAAAACTGCTGCATCATCATCTTTCCTTACCTGCTTTTACTAGAGGAGCACCTTCAAAACCTCCCTCTCTGTATTTCTTCCCCTCGCATTCACAAATTACTTTATACATCTTTACAGTCATTTTGACCTTGCAACTGTAGATGCAGCAACATGAACTTACACAACGTGAACTGCTTCCGTGCCCCTGTATGTTCATAAGACACATTTCTCTTTCTCTTTCTCCCCAGGTGTCCGTACTCCTCACCTTGCGGTCCTTCTCCTTGACCAGGCCCTGTGACTCCTGGATTCCCTTGTGCAGCTCCTGTACGTGGCTGGATTGGGCCTGTAGGTCAGCCAGCTGCTTCTGCACTGCGGCCAGCTGGGCTTCAGCCGCCTGGCGCTCACTCTTGTTGAAGAGGGCCTCCCTCTGCACCTGGAACACCTGGAGAACACGAGAAGAAGAAGAGTCACACTAAAGAAACCACTGCTGGGAGGCAGAAAGAAGTGCCACCCACTTACACACATTCTTTCACAAGCCTCTGACCTCTGTGCAGGTCTTCTCATGCTTTCGTGCCAAGTCAGCTAGCTGGGCAGTTAACGCATTGATTTCAGCCTGCAGAGAGAGCCGCTGCGCCTCGTGCTCCTCCTTGGACACGGCACCTTGCTCAGCGGCCCTCTGGGACCTCACTTCCTTGAGCTCCGTCTCCCGTGCGCTCAGGGCATCCTGGGCTGCCTGTGCACTTCTCTCGCTCTCCTCCAGGGAGCGCTGCAGGGCCAGCTGAAACACATGCCGCAGGAAAGGGGACACTTACTCTTGGATCTGTGGGTCACAGTAAGCATTTCATCCACCAATTCATTTCTTTAATTTGTCGTTTTTCATTTCTTACAGTTACAGGGTATACTAGGAACATATTATTGTAGATTACCAAAGCAAAATGAAAATAATGAAGATGTGCAAGATAATATGTGGTATTACAGTATGAACTGTGACAATATGTGGCTCCAGGACTCTTTTACATTTATTCATTTTGCTGACACTTTTCTCCAAGGTGACTTACAATGTTAGTCTATTTACAATCATTTACCCATTTATACAGGTAGGTAATTCTTTCAGAGCAATTCAGCCTGGGTATGTACCTTGCTCAAGGGTACTACAGCCAGAGGCAAGATTTGAACCTGTAACCTTGGGGTTCAAAGGAAGCAGCTCTAATCACTACGCTACCAGCTCCCCCTTTTTTTACAGAGCCTCATCACTCCACACCTCAACTGCATACATAATGAGAGCATTTCACCTCATGCTGACTATTGGCCTGCACAGACGTCACCCTTCACTTCACACTTTTACACCGCCTCTGAGGCTCACATCAGGTTTAAAGTACTGCAGACTTCTCTGTTTACTTCTTCTGTTTCTCGATAAAAAAAATATCACTTACCTTGACTTTTTCGTGTTCCTCCTTGGATATGAGGTCCTTCTGCATAGATTGCATTTGTGCTTCCATTCTGGATATTTCCTGCTGAGCATGATCTCGCAAGGCTCTTTCTCTCTGGAGCTCTTGGGCCACTTGCTCCAGGTGACTGTTGAGAGTGGACAGTGCCTCCTGATGCTGGGACAGGGGCACCGCATCCTTCATCTGCAGGGCGTCCTGTGCTCGGCCCTCCCGTTCTGCGCACAGGTAGTCAAGAGCCTGGGCCGCTTCCTGCCGAGCCACCTCCAGCTGCTCTCTAACAGCGGCCAGGGTGCTCCCTTCGGATATCCGAACAGAGCTTTCAGATTGGACCGAAGTTGCGTCAACACAGCCTTTAGAGAGGCAACCATCACCTTTTGCACGACTGTGCAGAACGTGAGAAACGGGCACACCTAGAAATCACAGCTCTCTGCTAAGAGCCAAAGCCAGAAATGATGAGCAATACTTGCCTGACGTGATGGATCGCTCAGAGCTTTCTGACCTGTCCTCTTCTTCATCCTCATCCTCTTCCCCATCTCCATCTGGTGGGGGCCTCAGCCTCTCCAGCTCCAGCAGGGCCTCGTTTAGGCGCATAGCTGCTTCGGCCCTTTCCCTGGCCAGCTGCTCCAGCTGCAGCCCCAGGGTGAGCTGTACCTCCTCAAGCTCCGCACGGGGCACACGGTTCCGCAGCTCGCCCTGCAGCTCCTGCACCTTGTTCTGCAGCACGTGTGCCTCCTGCTCCCCATCTCCTTCTTCTTCTGCCTTTCTCTCTGCTTGCTTCTCTGCCAGGGCTGCCTCCAGCTCACTGACCCTCTGCCTCAGATTGTTCACGATGGTATTGTCCTCTGCCTGCTTCTCTGCCAGAGCTGCCTCCAACTCCTCAACTTTCTCCCTCAGCTGCCTTGAGGTGTCATTCTCGGACTCAGCCTCAGCCCGCTTCTTCACCACGGCTTCCTCCAGCTCCTTCACCTTGTCCCTCAGTTGCTGCAAGTCTGAGCTTTGCACCTCAGCACGCTCCTCCGTATCTGTGTCTCCCAGCTGCTCCACAGAAAAAACCCCAACCTTAACCTGTTCTCTCAACTCGTCCAGCTCTGTCTGGCTCTGTCTCAGCTGCTCTTCCAGGCCCCGCAACTGCTCTTTCAGCTCTTTGGCACTCTCCCCAGTGTCCTCCTCCTCACCTTCACCTTGCTCCTCTTCCACCTTTTCAATGGACCTGAATGCCCAGTAAGAAAAACACTATTGAAAAGAATGTTCCTGATAACTGGAATGGAACTGACCTTTATGAATCTCCAGCTCCCTGCATAGTTTTCATCCTCATTACCTCTATTCTGGCATCTCTCCTCTATAAAACCGATATTCTCCATGACCACCTCCTCTTCCAACAACACGACAGCTCTACTTTGATCATCAGTGACATTTACCATTAATTTGACACACTCCCGTCTCGTCGAGCTCTTGTTCATAATTTGATTTTGTCAACAAGTCAAACTCGTGCTGACGGCAGTTCTTCACTTCAGCATGTGAATCCTACCTTTGCATCTTCATAAGCAAAAATATACTGCATTTATTCTGACGTTAATAATCTTGGATTAATGTATGTGCTAAACAAGCAACAGTAATAATAAAGAAGACCTGATTCTAGGTTTGATGTCGTGTTCTCACTTGTAACTGGTGAGGATGAGCATCGTACCCCGTTACACTGGAGGCTTCCGCTGCTGCCTGGGCTTGGAAGTAGCGCTCCTGCAGCTCTTCAAACTCCTTCCTCAGAGAGTCGTACAGAACTGTGGGGACAAAATCTGGACCGGAATTCTGAATGTCTGTGTCATCCTTCTCAAAATTCTCCAGCATCTTGAGGCCATCCAAAACAAAATTGACAAAACAAAAAGAAGAGCTTGTTATTCTTCTGTTCGTTATGGTTAAGGATTCCACCATATAGGAGTTGTGTTAACCATTAGGAATTTGGGACATTCCATTATACTGACGTGATGGGAATATGTACTGCATAGACATTTTGCACACAGCGAATTGCCCGTGGGGAGGAATTTACCCATATCAATCAGTCCTATAAGGAGTTAGTCAACTCTGCTCCAATAACCTGTTTTCAGCAGGGCTGTTCCCTTTGGACGGAGTGAGGTCTCTAGTCATCACTCATTTGAAGGTACATCGCTCTGTCCTATTTATACTCTTCCCGCTCTCCTCTTCTAGACAACCTGACCCACTTTGTTGAGAAATGCCTGCACCCCAGTTCTCTAATGGCCTTCTATTTATGCCTGGAAAGAGCATTGTGGAACTAAACTGTTTACGCACTTATAGCCATTTCACAGCTGCCAGCCTTAAACCAGTTCACCATGTTGTGTCTGTTGACCGATTGTTTGCGATGTCAATCAGTCAACATTTTCAGATAATTTGAAACCACTTCTACTGCAATATACATTTTTACAGCATTGCTTAGTATCTTCGCAATAGTAAGTGTGTATTATTTTAAAGTGGTCAATCCAGAAACATGCTCACTGGTAGCTCTGCATTGTGTGTGCGGGAGCGAGAGTGAAAGAGCTCTGCACCTCCACTTTGAGAAGCAGATCAGCGTTCTGTGCTGTGAGCTCCTCCACCTGCCTCTGAAGAGCAGACAAAACTTCTTGGTTTCCCTGTCCTTGGGAGGTGCAAGAGGAGTTCCTTTCCTCCTGCTCGGCATCGTCATCCTGGGTAGATTCAGAATCAGGTTCTGAGCCCCGTGACCGTCTGGAGAGAAGCCTCTCTGCACCTGGGAGAGGAAGCTAACTGTGATGGTTATACTTTTTAAACTACAATGTTAATTGCCGTTTATGTTAATTTTGGTACTGATCCCATCCGCATCCTGTGCAATTTGCTCAATCTTGGTAGGTCAGTTTCACTCAGGGGGATGCATGTTATGAAGTGTTTAACAGTGATGGGGAGATACTACAACACTGACCTTATTTATGAACCCTGAGTCAAAATTAGCTTCAGTACATTACATTTTTCAGTTTATTTGCAGGTGGGTTGGCCCATTGTCGGCGAAAGTCACGGTCCTCAGCCACTGTATTACGAGCTGCTTATTTAACAAGAACGACTCTGTCTACAGTGCTTTTAACTATCAGAGCACTTTCAGCCACAGCCCTGGGGAATGGAGTTAAGTGCAGTGCTTACCTGGAAAGTCCAGCATGTTCTCAGCATCCTCTGAGTCACTGGCCAGGATCACTGTCCCGGTGCCACGCAACTCCTCGATCTCGGCCAACAGCTGCTCGCGGTCCACTTCTGCTTGCTCCAAGCGCTCCTGCAGCAAGCACAGCTGGAAGAAAGGAGCACGTAGATAGAGACACGCGCTCGCCATGATCTCGAGCGTGGAGCGCGCAAGTGCCCATGCAAACCACGAAGGATGAGACGGCTGCAGTACCTCCTCCAGCGCAATGTGGGCGCTGTGCTGCTGCTGCTCCAGTCCCTTTATCTTCTGAAGCAGTCGCCCTCTTTCCAGCCTCAGCCTGCGGATCTCCTCAAACACTTCCTCATCCTCCATCTCATCCGCAGCAACAGTTTAAACCATGACGCATTTTTAAGTTACAATTAAAACACTATTAATCCTCACCGTGAAACGCTGTGTTTGTAGTAAATAACTAAATGCCCACTTTCCAATTTCAGTTCGTGCAGCCTGACAAAAAAATAATGTGCCAGTCCTTTCCGAAAACGAGCGTTTGTTTTTTGGCAGCATTTGTCATTAAGAACATGAAGTGATTGTTTCGCCTATATGTTGAAACACTTTGCTGATGGTTAGAAGGGTCTGAACTTGACCAGCTGTCAACACCCCACATGCAATGTCATAACATCTCACAGTAATCCTGATACACATGACCAGGTCTGTTACTGATGCACATCCTTCTATTTATCACGCCAGCATTCTTGCACTGTGCCTCACCCTGTGCCATTTAGCAGTTCTCTGCAATGATGCTGTTTAGTGGACATCTGTAATATCCAGTGGCGGTCGCTCACCAGGCTGGCCGGTGGGGTGCGCTGTGTCTCAGGAGACTGGGCAGGTGGAGGTGTGCTCTGGGGCTCTGGAGAGGGTGGAGATCCCTGCAATGACACATAGGAGAACATTTTTGCAGCATACGCTCCTTCTTTGACATATGCTATCACAGAATCTTTGCACTGAATAAAAATATTACATGTTGTAAATGTACTGTGAGAGAAGCATCATTGTGTGTCCAATGAAGCACCAAACTCAACTTTGTGGCTGTACAAAGCTTCAGAAGGAAAATGGCAAGGCGGGACCCTGAGGTTCCTCATCTTCCCTGGACCTTCTTTCATACCTGGGCAGGGGGGCTGGGTGGAAGGGGGGCTTTCCGCTTGCGTGGGGTGCCCCGCCCGGGCAAGGGAGGTGGAGCAGGGGGCTGTGTGAACCACAGATAAAATGAGCAAAGACCCATTAGACAATGCAAGGTCAGCCGAGCAAGCAAGTCAAGCAAGATTCATTAGCCAGACTTCTGTTGCCAGTTCTTTCACTCTAAATGGGGGTTATGCGATTGACAAAGCCTACCATAATACCCCTGAAATTACTGCCTGTATCCCAACTCTGTTATTACCGTAGAGGTAAAACCCAGTAATGACCGTTCTGCAGACGAAATCAAATTTCGACCGTGATGCCAATCTCTCTGCAGTGTGGATCCATTTAGATTCGGTCTGGACATCTGTGTGCACGTTTGTAATGTTGGGAGTCAAGACCAAGCAGACACGCTGAATTCGGCTTCATCGTGTTCACCGCACCAGTATTTCAGAGAAGAATATTCCTTATATGACAGTTCATAGCGGTGTGGAGCAAGTGTGCAAGTGGTGGTAATGAAAACCGTTTATCTGGAACGCAAAACACGGACTGGCCAACAATACCTCCTTGCCTGAGCCCTCCTTGGCTACGCCGGCATGGGAGAGAACAAGACAGCAAGAACTGTAACCCCCAATTTGCTAAATTCCCAGAAACACAAAACACTGCTCTCTGTTTCACATTGATCTGGAGAAAATTATCTTTTAAAATACCATCTTGTTTGTCAGCGCCTCAGAGCAGAGGCGATTATCGTCATTCTCATTTCCGGAAAGATCAACATCATTATACAATCGCTACCGTCACATAAAAACTGTGATTACAAAAAATTAAGTCAGTTAAAAAATATACTTGTCACACTTTATAATAATAATATTTTAGAAGCAAGAGAGCAGAACTGGATGACAACAATATAAAGACATAATCCATATACTAAGAAAATGCAAACATGCTAATGCATAAAACTCAAAGCAAAGTGTTAGTGTCACATGTTATTTCAACAGCATCTACACATTGAAAAATAAAGCCACTGTAAACCCACCAACATCCCTGTTCCAATTATTAAATGAGCATAACCTAGAGCACACTCTATAGCGTGACACCCAGAACTGTGTATCTGTCATTGATGGATTGTTATCCTTACAGAAGATGACTGGCAGGTGACAATTTAATGTCTTCACTTACATTACCTGTATCCTGCAACAGCCGCAGGATATGTTGGCTGCCACCAGCGATTGTGTAATGAGTAGCATCACGCCCCAAGGCATCGGTCAGGTGGGGGGTAGCCCCACCCCTGAGTAGTACTTCTACTGTCTCAGCACTGTCACTCTCACACGCAAGCATTAGGGCTGACCTGAGACATACATCGCAGTAAAAGACATCATATCAAAAGGACACACTGAGCCAAAATAAAAATCTACAGATGAACACCACACCAGTGACACAGAAAACATGGGTCGCAAACTGCCAGGTCAGATCCGCAGCTAAATGAACAGGGACTGGATTGGTCCCAAGGGGAGCAAAGTCATCTCATTAAAGATTGAATAATAGGACCTTAACTTTGCATCCACATCACACACTTAGTGGTTAAGGGTAAGTGTAAGTATGATTTTAGCAAAGTGGAAAAAACAAACATGCTCATGGGGTTAGTTCAATTTTGCAGAACCTGAATTGTACAATGGGTTCAGCAGAACCAAAACAGGTTCAAAGTGAAGACTCTACCAGACGCTAGTTGAAACTGTCAACAAAAATACAGATAATGACTTATATCTGGAAAATAATTTAACAAACACTGTCTGAAACCGCTTGTCCCGAGCAGGGTCGCGGTGAACCGGAGCCTAACCCAGCAACACAGGGCGCAAGGCTGGAGGGAGAGGGGACACACCCAGGATGGGATGCTAGTCCATCGCAGGGCACCCCAAGCGGGACTCAAACCCCAAAAACACCGGAGAGCAGGATCCAGTCAAACCCGCTGCGCCACCCAACCCCCTCTTAAATAATTTAACAGAATTGTCCATTCTGAGGTAGGGGGTGCGGTGGCGCAGTGGGTTGGACCGCAGTCCTGCTCTCCGGTGGGTCTGGGGTTCGAGTCCCGCTTGGGGTGCCTTGTGATGGACTGGCGTCCCGTCCTGGGTGTGTCCCCTTCCCCCTCCGGCCTTACGCCCTGTGTTGCCGGGTTGGCTCCGGGACCCCGTACGGGACGAGCGGTTCTGAAAATGTGTGTGTGTGTGTGTCCATTCCGAAGATTTAAGGTCTTATGTGTAGAACAGTGGAGGTCATCTGTGCAACAGCAACGTGTCCTACAGAGACTTCATAGTACAAGATTGCATATTATATCCTTGGCTACTGTACCTGCCCTGGCTGTCTTGTTGGTCAGCACTGGCTCCGCGATCCAGCAGGAAGGCACACAGTTCGACGCGGCTCATCTGTGCCCCCAGCATCAATGGCGTCGAGCCGTCCTGGTTCACGTGACACATACAAAGATACATCCTCTTATCTGCTGCATTTCCAGGAATGGTTGCATCCAAAACAATGAAAACACTTCAGTTTAAAATTTCTTTCTGAACTCCATCATGACAACAATGCATGGGTTTTTCTTAATTTTTTGAAACAGAAGGAGAGGATTCTTATTCATATACCACTAGAAGTTAATAATAAAGTCTGCATTAAAGCAAAATACTCTGATAAATATTTATAATCATTAAGCAATTTTTATTTCAGTGACAGTAAATATGTGTGGATATTGATACTCTAAATGTAACTGTCCCTATTAAATAAAACGGGACATCATATTTGCTTGGATTTAAACCAAAATTAAAATAAATTAAACAAAATTGCAGTAATATTTTGTGATATGCTATGTAGAATGTGAATAACTTTTTACATTGGCAAAGCAGAGACTGACATTTTATCTAATCACTGTTTTATTACCTTTATAAAAACATTATTGCATTTTAAGCCAGTTATTTGAAAAAGAAAAAAATATGTAAAAAGTTATACAGCTTATGAAAACGGATACAACCGGAATCAATAAAAACAATATCACATAACAATGTAAACAGCCCAGACCTTCTGCTCTGCTCAAGCTACTACACTCATCTGATGTCCCCCTCCACACACACAAACACACACACTGATTGAAGCCACTTCCCCTGAGTGGTGCCGTGCCAAACTGGAGCCTAACCCAGCAACACAGGGCATAAGGCTGGAGGGTATACCAGTCCGTTGCAAGGCACCCCAAGCAGGACTCGAACCCCAGACCCACTGGAGAGCAGGAGCCAGTGAAACCTGCTGCACCAACCCCCCAACCCCCCATTGCGATGTCCCTCAAAGCTCAATACATACTTCAGGCGCAAGTTCAGTTAGACATTGTTTTTACGTGTTTACACTTACCCCATCCTGAGCATCCAGACAGGCCTTAAAATCCCACAAAATCTCAGTGCAGGACAGACACCCACTCACCGCTACGGCAGCGTGTTAAAACAGAAGAGAATACAAGCTGCCATAAGGTGAGGTATGCTACTCTACATATGGATGTCTTCAAGAGTCTTTGGAGTTAGTATGTTCCACATTGGGACGTGGCTCAGAACGAGTTCAAGGACTGTCTCTCAGACCTGCATGGTGTAGAGCAGTTCTGCCATGGCTGTCAGTGGAGTGCACAGGCAGCCTTTCCTGTTTGTGGAGGAATGGAAGAAGAGAAGGTGGTTGCTATGCCAAGTGTGCTGGATAATACACAACACTATTAGGCAGAATTTTTCTTAAAACCTTGAAGATTGGCAAAAGAATATTTTTCAGTACACTCCTTCAGAAGCCTGAATTTTCCTTTTCACCTCAAGGCCATCCCAAAGAAAATACACCCCTCTTCACACAAACAGCCTCGGGAAGAACTATGTATAGCCTTTACATCACTTGTATGAAGTCACACTGCCTGTGATGATGAATCACCTGTAGAAGCCTTTTCAGACACTCAGGGTGTCCATTCTTAGCTGCAAGGTGAAGGGCACTGAAGCCTGAGGCATATACAGAAGTAAAGAGAAAAAACAGAGAGCAATTTATAGAGCAATGCAACAGACACAAGACAATAATTATAGTATGGGAGGATAATTCCACACCCATATTTTATCTAGTGAATTTAGTCGAAATATAAGGTACATGCAAATGGTATTAGCACTTGTATGTGTGCATGGCATACCATTGCTGTCTGTGGAGGTGATGTCCACGTTATGGGACAGGATGACCTCCAGGCAGTCCAAACGACCCCGGGATGCAGAGACATGGAACCTGCAGAAGACACATAACTCCTGCAGTATCATAAGCAGCTTTAAATTTCTGAAAAATATGTTCTCCGCATCATATCATTCTCATTTTACGAATGAAAAGCTGTGATTTTTTTTTCACTGAAATAAACTGCTCTGATCTTTGTAAAGAATGCTTTTACTTACGCCGACTTCCCCTCTCCATCTAGCTTAGATGCACAGAGACCTTTTTTCACCAGCAGGGCAGCGACCTTATCAGGTTCATTCTGTTCCACTGCTTGCAACAGCCTCTCATCACTTTTACTCCAGTCCTGGCTCTAAGACAGCGGAGGAGAGGCACAATTTCATTCACGGCCAGATGAGATACTGAATCAGTAATGGATCGAGCTTAGAATCAAGCTTTGGTTAACAATTGTTTCTTTTATTCAGCATCAAAATAAACCTAACACTGAAAGTCACCTTGGACAAAAGCATCAGTCATTTGAAGGTTAATAAAAATAATATTAACAAAAGCTAAAAAACTGTCAGTAGGTAGTGTAGTGATTAGAACTGCTGCTTTTGGAGCCAAAGGCAACAAGTTCAAATCCCACCTCCAGCTGTAGTACCCTTGAGTGAGGTATTCACTCTAAATTGCTCTGGTAAAATTACCCACCTGTATAAATGGGTAAATAACTGTAAGTACCTTAAAAGTGTAAGTCACTTTGGAGAAAAGTGTGAGCTAAATGAATAAATGTGAATGTTAATAACAAATAAAATAAATCCTTATATATTGGTTTTAATCTGGTAGAAAGGAAAATTTGAATGTTTTTAGGGCAAGTTTGCTATTCTGAGCACAGCAATCAACACTCTGCCAACTGTGTAATTTTAGCACCTCAGGAAATAAATACCAGACATTCAGTACAGCGAACACAGAAAAGTAAAAGTTTTCTTCTAGCTGTGACTCTCATTCAAGTACAAGACACTGAAGTGCAGTCTGCAGTGCACTTTTCGTGGGCAGAGAGGAGGTACGTACCGCAATTCTGCTGAGGCATGGGCAGAAACGCTTCATCAGGCCCAACAAGAGCTGGGGATCCATAGAGCTGAGAGGCCAGTACACGCAAGAGCTGCTGCTCACCCACAGCGCTGTCCAATGCCCACAGGCACACACTCAAGGATATCGCTCCAGCTTACACACGCGCGTGCATTGACATCACAACTTCCAAGTTCCGCTACAGCGACTAAGTGTCGAAGATGAACATCTAGGGGACAACACGGACACATGGTCCAACACTCAGTTCAGTCCCACGAGAAGCACAGAAACGCCCTGTCCTACACGAGTTTTACTCCGCATAGCAAACTGGATCATGACTATAACATCATTTCATAGACTGTGCAGATAATTGCCCTGCAGCTTCTGAAAAGAGGTTTAAAAAGCTGAAACGTGTGCTCTCGAAAAACAAAAACCCTACCCTGCGAACAAAGCACATGAGCCCCACAATAAATAAATGCGCCGAAAACGTCAATGTATGCACACATTCGCTACTCTGGTTTTCTAAATCAAAGAGTACCGTAGTCTCGCTCTTCCGACGCAGGTCTTACCCCATCCTGCCCCCTTTCTGCTGCTCACACCCTCATACTCTCAATCGAGCCGGCACACAGCACGTTCTGTACACTTGCTCTCTCTCTCTCTCTCCTTCTGCGTCCTTCTTTTTCATATCATAACCTGATACTGTCATCTCCCTCCTCCTCCTCCTCTTTCTGTCCCAGCTCCTCCATTTGTTTCTGTCAGGTCTCTCGCTCCCATTCGGCATCCTTTCTGGGCTAAGGACGCTCTGGGCCCATTAGAATCTTGAGATGAAAGCTCAGCAAAGAAGAGAGAAAAAAAAAATTGGCTGGCACAACTGGGCTAAAAGGAGAACACAGAAATGTCCAGGGACCCTGGCCACCTGGTCTTAGCTTTGAGTCCAGCGGTGTCACAGTGCGAGGGAGTAACATCCGGCCTGAGCAGTGAGGGGAAGACTCTCAATATCTGGCTGAAGATGTGTCCGTTGGCACCAGGGGCAGAAACTGGTCCAATTAATTCATTCACACATGCACAGGGTTATAATGAGGATGGAGTGTTAATAAGATGGAATGAGGATGGAAATTTGGTTTCATACATCATTTCAGACGGGATCTGGACTAATTCTGCACTGCTTCAGCCGGAGAACTTTTTATGGACGCTGGAACACAAATAAGCTGAAATAAAAATCTGGGGGGGTATGGTGCAGTGGCACAGTGGGTTTGACCAAGTCTTGCTCTCTGGTGGGTCTGGGGTTCAAGTCCTGCTTGGGGTGCCTTGTGATGGACTGGTGTCCTGTCCTGGGTGTGTCCCCTCCCCGTCCAGCCCTACACCCTGTATTGCCAAGTTAGGCTCTGGCTCCCCACAACCCCATATGGGACAAGCAGTTTCTGATGATGATAAAAATCTAGTGCTCACAAGCAGCAGATGTCATATTCCATATGAGTACATTGTTCAACGGCAATTTTGCAACACAACAGAAGCCTAACTCCAAACATGGTAACAAGTTTCTCTTACAGCAACATATAGCTCACTATAGGATGATCATCAGAGGTTGATTAATCACTGCCTGATTAATGTGGCATAACACACTTTTTGTATTCCCCTCTGACATATATCTCCAAAACAACTTACAATGTTAATTAGTCTAAAATTATTTACCCATTTATACAGGTGGGTAAGGTTACCAGAACAACTTTAGGGTAAGCATTTTGCTCAAGGGTACAACAACCAGAGGTTGGATCAAACCTGGAACCTTTGGGTCCAAAGGTAACAGCTCTAACCACTACACTACCAGCTGCCACGCTGATATTTCCTTTAATATCCCATGTTACTCAAGCAACATTTCTGTCCACCTGAGAAAAATGCATAGAAGAGATATGCTACAAAAAGAGGCCAAGCATCACAGAGTTTGAATTACTGACCCAAAAACTTTGTGAAGTACATTAAATATGTGTCACTGCGCGAGAAGAGTGTGCTATAAAAATAAAAATAAATAAAAAAATATTTTTCTACAGGAAAATCTTGCTTTCTAGCAAAAAAATTCTAATGGTGGAAACGGTAGCCGTTGCCGAGAAATGCATGAACATTTTGTCCATTGACATAAAAACCTTCCATAACTGCTAAAGTAGATGAGTAAGCACCATGGGCTGTTAAAAACAATTTTCAACTACCGATTTTGTTTTGAAAAGACCTTCAAATAAAGAAGCTGAAATAATTTGAAATAACTGTCATTCAGCCATCATTCGATGGTTCAGAGACTTAGATTTTCATGTTTTTGGTAATGTTCACATGCAAATTATGTAACTGTGACGACTATTTTTATTGCCGTTTCAGTCGTACAATTAGTAATAAAAAGTTTGTATCAGCCACTGTCTCACTGAGGCCATTACACTGATGCAGGCTTGACCCAATGTAAATAATTTAGGACTGGCAGAAGGCTCTGGTTACCATAGCAGTGTGTAGCCCTTTCTCACTGGGCTCACAGCTGCTAGTGACACTGACACCCAGCTCAACCCACACGCGACACACACATCAACATCTTGTACGCAGAGAAACACACACATCAAAAACCAAAAAAAAAAAAACCTCCAGAAGAGACTCCTGCGACAGTGATGGAAAAGGAGGATACTTCAATACATTTATATCCGTTATTTCTTTTCTATTAATAAAATTACATTCAGACACAACACTGCAGCATATTTCGGGATATCAATGTTTTAAAAGTATAAAATGATTTTAAAAAAAATGAACTAATTCCTGTTGAAGTGCACCAGGGTTACGTTTTCCTTTTCTTACTTCGGTTTTTTTGAACTTGGCCTTCAGGCTCTTCATGGTGTTTCTCCAGCAGCGCACAGAACTGCAAATTCTGGAAGCGAAAAACACATTTACGTTGTGTTCTGCATGCATTCCTTTTTGTTTTTCGGAAACATTTTCAAAAGAGAGTGAAATCCAGGCAACGTGGGTGAAAACCCAATAGTAAATCAAATATTAAATCAGATCAGTGTGACATTAATAATTACAACCTGCCATAAGCATTATGTGTACTGTGGTACACTTTCTAGAATGCAGTGCTGTACTGGTACCTGTTTACCTGTCCAGCGCGAGCTTCTCGCTCTGCCGCAGGTGCGTCTGCGCTCGCCAGAGCTCGAGCCTGTTGCACGCACCTGCCCCTCTGCTCCCACTTCCACCAATCACTAATGAGGAAGCTGCGGGCCTTCCGCTGATTGGCAGCTTCGTCCGTTCCCATTTCTGCCATTACACTGGCTAAAAGCCCTGTGGTGTCCAAAAACGGATCAACAAACTGTAAATACATATTTCTCTGAGAAGTTTATTAAGCTGTAAACTGTGACATTTAACCTTTCTGGAGGAAATGGTGTTTTTTGCAACGTATTCGATATTCGCA
Source organism: Scleropages formosus (assembly GCF_900964775.1). Classification (NCBI taxonomy): domain Eukaryota; kingdom Metazoa; phylum Chordata; class Actinopteri; order Osteoglossiformes; family Osteoglossidae; genus Scleropages; species Scleropages formosus. The sequence continues at coordinate 3,254,341 of NC_041814.1, forward strand.
TGATATTTAACGTTGTATCTGCACTGTGGAATACCTTATGACGTACAAAAGATACCTTATAAATTAAACAGGTAAATAAACAACACATTAAAAGTATGCGGGAGCTATTGAAGAAAAGTAAAGATGCTCCTCCAATCCCCACGTGACAAAGGGGCGGCGCATTGTAACCGGATGTTGACACGTTTTTTACCGGAAGTGTAACGATTCCTCTCAGAGTGCTGCGGAGGTTACGTTGTGGCTACGTGAAATTTTTGGTTCTTTTTGGGAGCTTTAAAGTTCGTCGAAGAAATGTCGGAACGAAAGGTTTTAAACGTAAGTCTGCTGGGTGGTCTTGTATGCTCATTTTATTTAGCCCTTTTAATTTTTTTTGAGTTTGTAACGCGACTGTTGCTAAAAAACCGAAATAAGGAAGCTGGGCCGAAAATGAACTTGCCGTGACTAAGAGACGAGGAGATCAGTTATTTAGCTCCGTTGCTCAAATTTGTGCAACGATCTAGTTCATTTAAAAAGTTTACATGTGTGAGGCTTCCAGGAAGATAATCGTTGAATTACTGCAGTTTACATGTGCTTTTTTAGCAGACGCAGTTTTCTCCAAGCGACTTCCAATGAACTAGTCAGTGTTATCAGCCCACACACCTAAGTTTCACCACCAGGTGACTTACACTGCTAGATACACTACTTACAATGGGTCACTCATCCATACATCAGTGGAAAACACACACACATACTCTCTCTGTCACTCACACACTGTGGGGGAACCTGAACAGCATGTCTTTGGACTGTGGGAGGAAACCAGAGCACCCAGAGGAAACCCACACAGAGAGAACATGCAAGCTCCACACAGACTGAGCAGGGATCGAACCCACATCCTCTCTCACCACCCAGGTGCTGTGAGACAACATGAATTTTCAGACTATGTGGAGCTGGTTGAGACTTGTGAAGAACTACTGCAAAATGGGCTGCAGAACCACTTACCATGACATGTGGACGTTATTGTATTAGTTATGGTAAATTCAAAGTTCTGGCAGTTATGATTTATTTTTTTTTCCTAATGTACTCTCTTTTCTCCGTGTAGAAATATTATCCTCCAGATTTTGACCCCTCAAAGATCCCAAAACTTAAGCTCCCTAAAGACCGGCAGTATGTTGTGAGGTTGATGGCACCTTTTAACATGAGGTAAGAAGGAACAACTTCACTTTTTATTTAAATCTTCACTAATCCTGAATGTTGGTTAACTGTTTTCGATAAATGGAGTCATAAAAAGCTTTCCTCAATGGAATGAGAACCAAGGACTATTTAAAATGTGGAGATCTGGGCGAACCCACACAGATGGACACCTGTGGTGTGTGTCTTGTTCAGGAAGCACTTCTCAGTATTAATACTGAATAGTGTGCATATTTAACACATTATTTACCATTGAAAGGCTGCACCTTTGGGGGATATGGCGCACTCTACGTGCAATGCATGGCAGTTGTGTTTATACACTCATATGTGGGGAACTGTGCCAGAGATGGATGCAAACAGCACATATTTGAAACTGGAAGGAAACCTGAGTACCCAGAACAGAGTCACCTACACAAACTATGAGTGTCTGTAGTCTCACATCGTGTAGCTCAGATGTGGTCTTTGTCCAGCTTCAATAGTTGAACTGCAATATATGAAAATGTCTTTCCGGTGTAAAAATTATGGAATTAAGACTAAATTGCACACTTCAACTCGCTGTCAGGTGTAAGACATGTGGGGAGTACATCTACAAGGGGAAAAAGTTCAACGCTCGGAAGGAGACTGTTCAGAATGAACTGTACTTGGGACTGCCAATCTTCAGGTTTTACATCAAGTGTACACGCTGTTTGGCTGAGATTACGTTCAAGGTAAAACTACCATTGTATTTCTCATGGTGTCGTACAGCTTGATGTTTGTTTAAGGCTAGTCATTGTGTAATAAGTTGCAAACTTGAATTGAAATCAAAATGTTAAAATGTGGATCTTGTTAGATTTTTAGTTGTGAAGGAATAGTACATGTGCAGTAGGGGATTGAGAAATTCAGACTGGCAGCAAGTGTGGTGCCTGATTTTGTGAAGGTAGTAGTAAAAGGGACTATTTTGAACCAGTGTTTTGGTTGACAAAATGGCAAGAAGAGATATTGGGTAACGTAAAACTTTTTATCACAGTAAGAATGAGAAATCCTGACAGTGTCAGCAGTTACGAACAAATGAAGGTTACCTGACGGGTGGAGATGGAATATGTTAGATTTTGAGATGTTCAGGTGATGTATACCAGGTAGTTGTAAAAGGGGAAGTAACAAAAAAAAAAAATCCTTTAAAATATGAGGGTTTTTATTTTGCTGGAAAACTTAACTGAATATCAGAAGATTTCATGAACTACTTCTACGAACATTTGAATGATGCGATGCAAACAAGGTGGTATAGTGACAGACTGCTTATGGGTGTTTTCTATTGCAGACAGATCCAGAGAATACAGACTATGCAATGGAGCATGGAGCTACACGGAATTTTCAAGCAGAGAAACTGATTGAGGAAGAAGAGAAAAAGATCCAAAGGGAACGAGAGGAAGAAGAGCTCAACAACCCTATGAAGGTTGGATGGCACAGAAATATGAATATTAAACCAAGCTTTAGCATTTTTTTAGTGTAGAAGTCTTCATTTACTACACTCAAGGTACTGAAAGCATAAAAGTTTTGTGCGTGTTTGTGTGTGTATTTATTTTTTAACAGGTTCTTGAAAATAGGACCCGTGACTCCAAAATGGAAATGGAGGTTCTGGAGAATCTGCAAGAGTTGAAGGAACTAAATCAGCGTCAGGCACAGGTTGACTTTGAGGGCATGCTGGGGCGCTATAAAGAGGAGGAAGAACGGGAGAAGGAGAGACAGAAGGAAGAGGATGAGAGGGAGACCTGGTGAGGGGAGAGGATCGAGTTTGGAGGTTCTTTCTGAGGACTTTTGTGTGTGATGCTTTTGTAATGGGTAATGTGCAGTGCTTTTGCACCTTTAATGAGTTTCACACACTCTGTAGGACTAACAAAGGTACAGATGTTTTATTTGGTCAGCAGGTATCCACTGTGGTTAAGAACATGAGTTTCACCCAGTGAATGTCAAAAGTCAGCATACAAGCTTCTGCAAAAAATGTTTTTCAGTTATGATTATAATACTTCTCATTACTTGCTTCTACCTATGAGAATCCAGCTGTATTGTCTGGTTTTAATATTAGGTCATTTTAAGGTTTTAAATATGCTGCCAGCTGCAGCAGGTGAAAAGTTGATATATTGAGAGAATTAGTCTGGCCAACCAAATAAGAAACAAGTTGAGCTGATCAGTTTTGTTCCACAGCTGATTTCAAACAAGCCAAAATTTACTGCAAAAACGAAGTCAGTTGTGTTTGGCAGAAAAGGATTTCCACTATCCTCCTACCTAGCTCTTTCAGTGTAGTAAGATGTGAGTGATATAGGAGCAGATGATCTGTGACAAGTAACAGGTAAATCAGAACTTTAATTAGTAATAAAGAGGCTGCTGTTTGCATGTAATGTATTTTTTGTCACTAACAGGGAGATTCTGGAAAAGGCCCTGGTGAAGAGGTTGAGAGATTCAGACTCAGATTCTGATCAGGAGAGAGAGCAGGGGAAAAGAAAGGCCCGCAGCCATATTGCTGACAAACCTACAGACTTCTTGACCTCAACAGCTGCAAAGACCACAGACACGCAGGTATGTGATGGACATATGTATTTGTAACAAAGGGGTGTGGTGGAATGTCCCCCCAGTATTAAAGCAAACCTAATGGGTCCAGTCCCATACAGTTGTCTCTGCGATAATGTGATAGTTGTCTTCCTATTAAACATCTTGTATAATAAAAATAAGTTTCAGTTGGAGAAATGTGGTTGGGGCAGAATGCATGAAATAATTATCACCTACTAAAACTCCATATCCAAAGTAAATTAGAATTTAATTGGAAAACCCACCAAAACAATCTGGCAAATAAATAATGGAAAAAACTTGAGATTAATGACATTTTATTTGTTTGTTTCTTTGAAAGCACTTAATATTCATCTTGCATTATGGCCTTTCTTTAATTATCTCCAAGAGCCCTGTCACAAAAATGCTTATTTACACTCTTATCACTTCGGTCCTCCATGTTTAACAAAATACAGTAGATTAAAAAAAATTTACATTAAATGCAAGGCAAATTGTTTCTCAAATTGTGTAATTAAAATGCATTATACCAGAACTAAATGACAACTCTTCTAGGTATATATAATGGGAAATAGAGCTTTTGTTTTGTAAGATATCAAGTAATTACTGTGAGAATGAATTATGATGGGATACGTGGCATTTCTGTATTATGTATGCATGTTCATTTTTGTATAAAGAAAAAGTTATGTGGCTGTAACCGTGTTCAGTCTAATGTTGTGAAACATACCTTTCTGTCTATATGTCCAGGCCACCAACTCATTACAAGGAGGTGTGAAACACAGCCATGTGGAGACTTGGGAGAGGAGTGTTGGGGGACTGAATGGGGGTCCACTTGGACAACTGGTGGTGAGGAAGAAACCAGGATCTTCAGCCCCCAAATCTGAAACAGCTACACAACTTACAGCAAAATCTGCACAGTCAAGTGAGGCATTTGTTTTGAGATGTGCCTAAAATGCCAAAATAAATAATTAGTTGTGAAATTGGACATTTCAAACTGTTAAACATTTTTGAATGTTAATTAGTTGATTGAGCTTACTTAACCATTACCCACTGTCTTTAAATATCATGTACTTGTGGGGTTTAAATCAAAACCATTATATATATCAAAATTAATTAGAAAGTGTCTTGTGGGAAAGTGAAGTTTTTGATTAAAAATCCAGTGCTGAACTCAGTGTTTATTTTCAACTGTTCCGGAGAGGTTTTCCCACCAAGTTGTGGCTATTCCCAGCTAAACTGTTTTTGACTGTTTATATAACATTTAAGTGACACATGGCATACAAGTTTCCACCATTTTCTCTTGATTTTAATTTTTTACCTACATTTTAAAGGTGTCTTATTGGAACGTCACATAATCTGTGAATTTTGTTTAGTTTTTTTACCTAGTGGCTGCAGTACAGCTAAACACCACAGTGGGGGGTTTAAATTCCATAATTAGAATCATTTTCTGTTTTCATGGCTGATTCAAAAAGTAATGTATATGAGCACTTTACAAAATGTAGAATTTATTCAGATGTAAATAGGTGAATTAAAGAAATATAATAATTGACTTAAGTAATTAACGTAAGTTAAGTTTTCCTGTATTTTTTTTTCTTGTTTAATTGAGATACAGTTTGTGCTCTTTCAGAAATGGATCCAAAGCCCACTACAAGTCCTGCTAACAACACACAGCCAGTTGCTATGCAGAGTGTCTCATCTTTGAGTCTGCTGGGAGCATATTCAGACACTGATGACAGTGAATAAAAGAGTTGCACTATATAACTCTTGTATTTGTTCAGTTTTGTTAAAAAGAAATGTTTGTGCATGTTTTGGTTGTCCTGGAACATACCTGCATTGTCACCCACTGGAGAAATGTATAGTGACATTTTTAAAATATTCTTTTTTAAAAGTTGAATTAAAAACTGTTTAACACATTATTGTAGAAATAGAATATTTCCCTGCCTTTTAATTTTGTCTATTTGAAAAAGTAACAAATACTGCTTGTATTTTGACCCTAATTCAGTTTTTTTTATGTAACACTTCCAGTTAGATTCAGAATGCAGTTAATATAATTCTGTAAATGTGTAATTCTTTCTTTGTCTTTTGTATCATGAGCTCTGCTGGCTGCTACATGTATTCATTCCTTAGTCTGTGCTTTTTATTTATTTATTTTTGCATTTTCATCTGAACCATTTGATACTCGGAGAGGGAATAGTGGAGGATTAGGTGATGGAGGGGGTTGGTATGACTTCATCCCCTATTTTATCCCCAGGGAGGGGGAAAAACGGTGAGATCATGGCTCTTTTAACAAGGTATTTATGGCTTCTTTATGGCTTCACATGCTTTCGTCTGCATTATTACCCAATCCAATTTTCTTTTCAACAGCTGGGAAAAAGGACATCAGCAGAAGTGTTGGGGACATTTTGCCTACCAGAGGTATTGTAGGCAGGGGAAATTATTCATCTTGTGTCTTCAAGTGAATATCCCTCTTTTGTCCTATACATGTGCTTTGTACTGATTGTGTGCACCTTATTTCAAAAAAGAGTGGACAGTGTCACGGGTGCCTGCGCACATCTGCTAGAGTGCGAGTTCATGTGTGAGAAGTGTTCCATATGCACAGAGGATATCCTCTATCTCCTCTACCCCATTTGCCCACCTCCCTCCTGCTGCTTCCTCCTTTTTATGAGTGACAAACCTGCTAATTAGGGCATGCAAATCAGGAACGAGTGTGCGGAGAACAGGTTTTAAAAAAAAAAAAAAAAAAATAGTTCTGCAATGGGTGAAAAAGGCCTTTGTATTAAGGTACATCTTGCCATATGGTTTTCTTGTTAATCTATGGAGTGATGAAGTGGTTAGTCACATTATTCAGGTTAAATGGATTTCCAAATTGGGCTTGTTAATTAGAAAAAAACAGATGGTAGTCTCCTGTTTTTTTTTTTTTTTTTCTTTTTTTTTTCTTCTTCTTCTTAAAGACTCAACACCTATGAACTATACAATGTTTAAATTTAGAAACTACCCTGTTTGTCTTCCTGCAGTTGTACTTTATATTTCAACAAGGTGTGGGTGAAGTGGTGGAGTCTTACTGGCAAAAAATTACTAGTAAATGGCATAATGAGTAGGGGAAAGATGACAGTTTAGAACATGGAAGCTTGTGTCATCGGGGTTGCAGTCCTTCTGTTGGCTGGTCTTTGTCCTTCATGGTTAGAGCTCCAGGTGGAATGTAAATTGAAGGTTGGACTTTAATGGTTTTGTCATTTTTGTAACAGTGTTGTACAGGGGTGAATCCACTTTATTTTTGCTATGAATTGAAAAGACTTGCTAAGTTTAGGTCTCCATCAGTTTTATCCCAAATTAATACTCAGATATAAATGTGTTCTGTAATTAATATGAAAATGTGAACTGATCTCTAGAACCTTTACTGTGGCTAGAGAGGTATAATTAAATTGTGTTCTGATCTTACAGCAGAACACTTTAGAATAATTATATTATGAACTCATAATAAGCTTTTTCCATTTCCTACACCCCACACCTACTACATCATGCGTAAAGGTCTGCTTAAAATCTTGTGAATCAGGAAGCCCCAAGGAACTGATCATGGCAGTGATCTGAATCTGAAACAACATCTGTAAAAAAGGCAGCTTATTTAGATAGTTATGGCTTAGAATGCAAAGTTTGTGATCTGAAAAGATGTTTTTCAAAACTCATTTTTACCAGTAACTGCAGGGACCGAATTAGCAATGAAAACAAAGAAAACATTTTTAAAATGCTCTTTAGAAATAAGGTTTGAAAGACACCTTTGTTTATTGAAAATTTTGTGTTACGTGAATGAAATATATGAAGTGGCCTGATTTTCAGGACCATCTTGTTTTAATTCAATGAAGTTGACAAGTGCAGGAGTACCAAAGGGGTCTTTCTGGGTTGAAAAAGTCCGTAACAGCTACATAGACGGAAGGAACAAATACGCCCTTTTGTTGTCAGCGAGCGACTGCCTGCTGGGCCTTTCTAGCCCACCCATCAGGGAAGTTACTCTTAACTACATTGTTCAACAATACAGTTTGAGTTGGGAGAGAAACTAGCAAAGACATGATGAAATTTGCAGCAACAAAATGTGGGATAAATGTGCCATTTGAATCCTTTCATACACTCATTAAGCATGGATTTTGGTTTTAAAACCAGATCTGGGAGGAAATATGATGGATCTTCAAAGTGACTTTCAACAAAGCACACATCAAATGTATAGTTTATTGATATTTTTCTTTGCGGGCTCCTTTATTACTCTTCTACTTGATTTGTTACTGATGCCTGTAGCCTGTACTTATTAGTAAGCTGGTGCTTTCTACATACCTGACAAAAATATAGGCTCCTTTTTGTTTAATGGATCTATTTTTGGCCAGACACCTGGTTATCTGTCAACTTTACTTCATCTCCACTACTAACAGCTTTGAATCTAATTTTATATAGAGCTGGTTATTTCCAAGGCTCTCTCCATACTGACCAAAGCTCTTCTCGTTTAACCGAAAAGCTTCCCAAAGCACCTTCCGATTATCTGTAGATGTATTCCCAAACCTTTTAACCTTTCTACCGATCTTACTGAATGGTCACCCCCCCATTGTCCGATTTATTCAATTCAAACTTTTTTTAATGAGATGTATGCATTTTATGTTTTCACTTATGTATAATTTTTTTCCCCTACTGAGCCTCTTCAGCAGGTCATTATATGTGATATATCACTTTCAATCTATGTAATGTGAATAACGAAATAATAAAATTTAAGAAAATGAATGACTGAACAAAGCTTCTTCTGGAGATGGCTAGGCAGTCATAAAATTGGTCCACTTGTCTGACGTGCCCAGCTTGCGAATCACATGAAGACCAGTCCCAACTCCTACATGTTTTCCTTCAGAGGAGGGTAAGGCATCACCATGTCCTGCTTGCACAATGGAGATGAACTGCGGGAAGGGAGTGCCACTGCAAACAAGAACAAGAAGTTTGGGGAGATACTCCACAGACAAATACACAGATGGCTGGAAGGATGACTCTTTTGAGTTATTCTGACAAAGATGTCACTCTTCCTTGTCTCCATGGTAGGCATCAGAGAGTGACCTGAGGGTAACCAGTGACATACTGGTAAGATTATCTCCATGATCCAGTAGTCAAACCTTTAGAGTCACCAGCCCGTGTCATGGCGATTGACTGGATAGGCTAAACTTTTCTCCATCTTCTGCCTTACTACATCATAACACTTTCACTACTTTTTGCTAAAACTAAGCTGACCATAAAAGCATAATTATACCCTTATCCCTTTCATACAAGGTCTGAATTTTCACATCTTATATTAAATTATTTGCTTAATTAATTAAGTGCACATAATCCCCACTGGGCCAGAAGAACAGCCCAGATTTCCTGCATGTCACCAAAAAAGAGAAGGTGACTGCTGCTTAGGAGAGTCTTTTAGCTTATACCTCATCTGTATAAGGTGTGAACAGCTGATTCCTTGTGTTATATTGCATCTACCTTTTCATGTAATTTTTAGCTAATTGTGGGAAAGGAGACGACGGGAAGAACCAAAATCTCAGGTCCTAGCAGCATCATGATTCGATGGTGCACTTACTAGGGGGTCTATACAGTGTTCATACACTATAAGACTGGCACACATTCTTAATCTGCCAATTTTGTCTGACCCTGCTTCTTGTCAGCACATCCTACAAATGCGTTTACTATTGTCTCACGACTTACTGTTGTAAAGGATCACACTGATGGAGAAGCAAACTTTTAAATGCAGAGGACTGACCACACTCACTGTATTTCTTTATTGCTTAAAACAAAAGTCTGAGGGTATTACGGCTAATATCCCGTACATACAGAATACCAATTTAAAAAAAATGTCAGTGATTTCAATAACCTACTAGGGCTGATTGTTACCATTGCAACCCTTACCAGGATAAGTGGGTTGTAAGTGGATGATTGGAATTTATTTATTTAGCTGAACTCTTTGTACAGTTTGACTTACAGGGCAACTAGCAGTATAGCTGTCAGAGCTGCTTCCTTTGGACCCATACCTGGTGGCAGGTTTGAATCCCACTTCCCACTGAAATACTCTTGAGTAAAGTACTAACCTTAAATTGCTCTAGTAAAATGACCAAGCGCTGTATAAATGAGAAAAAATTGTAACCTTACCATTATAAGTTGCTTTAGAGAAAAGCATAAGATAAATGTACAGGCATAATTTTCTACAAGATTGCTTGCAAGGTTACCAAACAACATGTTGAGAACCATCTGCAACAAAATACTGTGGTGCAGCTAAATCCAAATCAGCTTAGCAGAGAAATAAACCATCATTTATCGATTCAAGAAATTTTTTATATACTGCTGTGTAACCAAAACTTTAAAGCGACTCTCATTAAAACAATACTGAACTCATATCAGTGTTCTGCAACACATCCGGGGATAACAAGAATTGAGCTCCACTTTGTTGGTTCCTTCTTTCAAAATTCTCTTTCCACTTGCATTGCTGCTGTCATGAAAATTGATCTGCTGTGCTTACTTTTTATAAAAGGTGACAGGTAACTGTTATATGAAGAGGGAACTGAGCTGGAGGAACACACCTCCGCACTGTAGTCTTCTTCTTGGCAGGCAGATGGGAATGAAATGGATGTAATTATCTCAGAGGAGAAAGTTTGGAGAAACTAAGAAAAGAAAAGGATTTCCTTTGTTGTTAAGTGCTCTTCAGTCAATGTCGACTAGGCGACCACATATACAGAGCATATCCAGAATGTTCTGTCCTCCACTTGTGTCCTTAGGCTGGAGAGAGGTATGTCCATTGTTGCTGTGATTGAGTCCGACCATCTGGTTGCTGGTGACCCTCTTCTTTGCCCTCACCTTTTGCAAGCATTCCCATGAGGAGAGTTCCATCTTTACATTGTGTGTTCAAAGCTTGGTACCAGTCCCATCATTTGTGCTCACACTGAGTTCTGGCTTCATTTCATCAATCTTTAAAGGACAGGATTTAATACCCTCTAAAGCAGAATAAATCATTTATTACATTTATTTACATTTTACATTTATTTAGCAGATGTTTTTCTCCAAAGCGACTTCCAATGGATACTATGTAGTGTTATCAGCCCACACACCTTATTCACCGCAGTGACTTACCTTGCTAGATACACTGCTTACCACTCTATCACTCACACACACACTTATTAAGTACTTAATCCCATGAAGTACTTTCGATAAAAAACTACTGGACATGTTAACTTTTACAGAAAATTCAAAGAAGTTGTGCACAGCGTCAGTAAAGAGCAAGGGGAGTTTCATTAAACGCAATAACTTTTGTATAACCTTAATAATCATCCAAGACAATATACCTGCTAAATAACATAATTCATAAAAAAGCCTACATATACAGCATAAAACAAAGACCTCATATGCAATATGGCTGTTTAGGCCTTTTTAATACTATTTCTTAATTAG